>NC_083281.1:10901670-11634932 GCF_963506605.1 Zootoca vivipara | reverse complement strand
GGGAGCAGCCACCCCTTCCTTTCACTCAGTGACATAATAATAATAATAATAATAATAATAATAATAATAATAATAATTTATTATTTATACCCTGCCCATCTGGCTGGGTTTCCCCAGCCACTCTGAGTGGCTTCCAACAGAAAAATCTGAAGAAGTGTGCATGCCCACGAAAGCTCATACCAAAATAAAAAGTTAGTTGGTCTTTAAGGTGCTACTGAAGGAATTTTTTTTATTTTACTTCGACCCAGACCAACACGGCTACCTACCTGTAAACAGAAAAATGAAATAAAATAATCTATTAAACATTGAGCACCCCAAACTGCGGCCCTCCAGATGTTTTGGCCTACAACTCCCTAGCTAACAGGACCAGTAGTCGGGGAAGATGGGAATTGTAGTCCAAAACATCTGGAGGGCCAAAGTTTGGGGGTGCTCGGTCTAACTTGTGGCAGATTGAGGTGTGCAATGGATCAAAGCAGGGCTCAGGACTAACAGCTGGCCAAAGGTGGGTCCCGATTTCTTCCACAAGGCCACCCCCCTCCCCCCAAAAAGAGAGCCTCTGGACCAGGGGTCAGCAAACTTTTTTCGCAGGGCGCCGGTCCACTGTCCCTCAGACCTTGTGGGGGGCTGGACTATATTTTGGAAAAAAATATGAACGAATTCTTATGCCCACAAATAACCCAGAGATGCATTTTAAATAAAAGGACACATTCTACTCATGTATAAACATGCTGATTCCCGGACCGTCCGCGGGCCGGATTTAGAAGGCGATTGGGCTGCATCCGGCCCCCGGGCCTTAGTTTGAGGGACCCTGCTCTGGACCATCTTCAACCACAGCCCCACGTACAGTACATTGCAGTAGTCCAGGCATTGTCCCTAAAGCATAAACAACTGAGAGCAGGCTATGCTAGTCAAAGCACAACATAAGAACATAAGAGGAGTCTGCTGGATCAGGCCAGTGGCCCAACTAGTCCAGCATCCTGTTCTCACGGTCGCCAAGCAGAACCCCTCCTGTGGTTCCAGCAACTGGGATTCAGAAGCATCACTTTCTCCAACCGTGGATGCAGAGCACAACCATCCTGGCTAGTAGCCATCGATAGCCCTCTCCTCTTTCATGAATCTGCCCAATCCTCTTTTAAAGTCCTGTGGGAGGGCGTTCCTCAGGTTAACAATGTGCTGCACGAAGAAGGGCTTCCTTTCATCTGTCCTGAAGTGTCCGTCATTGAGCTTCCAGACCCTCTCAGTGTCCCTATTTTGCAGGGACAGTCCCCGATTTATAAAAGCCATCCTGGTCTCTGATTTGATCCCAGAATGTCCTGGTTTTCCTTAGGGACGTCCCTATTTTCACCGGAGAAATGTTGGAGGGTATGGGCTTCGGTGAGTTCTGGCGCTACGAGAGAGGGAGGGAAACCTTTCTCTCTGCACGGATGCTCCCTCCCCCCCCCCTGCAGAAGAATAAGAGGCTCTGCGTACCTGGATTTTGGGATAAGCCACGGGGTCGCGCAGGTACGGCTCCTGCTGGTTGATGTAGTCAAAGCAGACGTCCGCCTTGCAGTCCAGAACGACCTTGAGGCAAGAGCAGATCAAAGAGGATGGGGGGCAAATTTTGGCAGGGCTTTATCAGGAGAAATTAGGAGCAGCTAATGGGAGGAGGAAGGGACGTGGGTGGTGCTGTGGGTTAAACCACAGAGCCTAGGGCTTGCCGATCAGAAATCCCCGCGACGGGGTGAGCTCCCGTTGCTCAGTCCCAGCTCCTGCCAACCTAGCAGTTCAAAAGCACGTCAAAGTGCAAGTAGATAAATAGGTACCGCTACAGCGGGAAGGTAAACGGCGTTTCTGTGTGGGACCCAGGTGGCGCTGTGGGTTAAACCACAGAGTCTAGGGCTTGCTGATCAGAAGGTCGGCGGTTTGAATCCCTGCAACGGGGTGAGCTCCCGTTGCTCGGTCCCAGCTCCTGCCAACCTAGCAGTAGATAAATAGGGACCGCTCCGGCGGAAAGGTAAACAGTGTTTCCGTGCGCTGCTCTGGTTTGCCAGAAGCAGCTTTGTCATGCTGGCCACATGACCTGGAAGCTGTCTGCGGACAACCGCCGGCTCCCTCGGCCTATAGAGCGAGATGAGCGCCGCAACCCCAGAGTCGGACACGACTGGACCTGATGGTCAGAGGGCCCTTTACCTTTACCTTACAGCGGGAAGGTAAACGGCGTTTCCGTGTGCTGCTCTAGTTCGCCAGAAGCGGCTTTGTCATGCTAGCCACATGACCTGGAAGCTGTATGCTGGCTCCCCCGGCCAATAACGCAAGATGAGCGCCGCAACTCCAGAGTCGGTCAGGACTGGACCTAATGGTCAGGGGTCCCTTTATATTGGGGGGGCACCCCCACATCATCGATCACACGCTGCGGTGCATGGACACCATTTGAACGGCAGTGTGCATTAACTATGAAGGGTACCAGCTCCCTCAAATATTTTATTGCAGGGGGGGGCGAAGTCCCCTCAGCCCCAGGAGTTGGCTCCTGTGCAGAAGGTAGAGAGAGCTTCTCATGGGGAACTTGTTCACTCAGCCAGCGGCCAGCCAACAAAGCCCTTTGCGCTATGACTCCCAAGCACCTAACTCCTGGCTAGCTGCCTCGGACCCACGAGCCTATGGCTACAATGATGGGCAATTGTCAGGTGGGTTGCCCACCCACCCCACAAACCTGCCAAAGTTGTGCCACGACAATGAAACAGCAGAACTGATAATGATTTGGGCTTTGTTTTGTTTTATAAAGCAAGGGAATTGGGGGAAGTGATATGTGATGAGATAAAAAAGATGTTTAAAGTGATGGTATATTTTCAAAAATCAAGCTCTTCTTCTAGGGACAGAAGTTTACGCTGTTTATGTACGTAATGCAAATTTTCTCTATGCATAAAAATGGAAAGAAGAATGGATTAGAGAAGTGATGGACTATGCTGAATCGGCAAAGCTAATAGCTAAAAGGAGAGAACTTAACGATCATAGAATCATAGAGTTGGAAGAGACGACAAGGGCCATCCAGTCCAACCCCCTGCCAAGCAGGAAACACCATCAAAGCATTCTTGACATATGGCTGTCAAGCCTCTGCTTAAAGACCTCCAAAGAAGGAGACTCCACCACACTCCTTGGTAGCAAATTCCACTGCCGAACAGCTCTTAATGTCAGGAAGTTCTTCCTAATGTTTAGGTGGAATCTTCTTTCTTGAAGTTTGAATCCATTGAATCCATTGCTTCCATAAAGCAAACGATAATTGCTTAATGGAAGAATGGAAGCCTTTTTTGGACTATTTAAAGAAATATGATCGTATGATGGATTCGTGAGCAGGATTTGAACTATGAGTAACAGAACGAATGAGAGGTGATTGAATTATTGTCATAACGAAAGGGAGAGGAGACAGGGTGCAGCAAGAGGGAGAAATAAAAAACACCCTGGAAAATGGGAGGGGAAGTTGACCAAACAAAAGAAGAATCTATTATGTATTGGAAAGCACAGGTGAAATTTCTGGAAATTTAATGAAATAAATGGGGTTGTTTTTTTTTAAAAAAATGATGGTTCTAGTCCTCATGAATTCTGTATGGGCATCTGTCTCACTGACTTGGCAGCGGGTCTCCAGGTTTTCAGGCAGGGAATTGCACCCTCCACCCCCACCCCCTACCTGGAGATGCCGCTGGGGACCAAACTGGGACATTCCGCCTGCAAAGCAGATACTCTAACCACTGAGCAATGCTGCCTCTGGAAGATAACCATATGCTCACCAGTCCCCGGAACAGAGTGAAGCTGATGTCGAAAAGGAGGAAGCCCACAAGGACCAAGTCCAGCGGGCGCTGCAAGAGGCTTTTGTGCTGCTCTTCCAAAACCTTTTCCCAAAGGAGAAAAAAGGAAAGTAAGCTGACAGAATCATAGAACTGTAGAGCTGGAAGGGACCCCAGGGGCCATCTAGTCCAACCTCCCTGTGGATCTTGAGTTGATGGTGCATTTGATATGTGTGGCATGAGCTTATAAACCAGGAGTGTTCTGAAACTCAGGCCTGGAGGTCTGAGCGGCTCTGGGGATTTTGCTGTCCTCTGTTGGAAACAGGGCACTGCGCTGGGCAGTCTGAGCCACCAAGGCAGTTTCTTATAGGCCCTTAGATAACCCTATGGGGCACCCATTCACCGTAGTAACAGAGTGTATCTTTTGCAGACATTTGCTGTCTATCTCACCCCACATATAGGGCTTTTCTATATCAGGAAGTTTCTTTATGTTTGACGTCTTATTATGTTTTTAAATGTGCTGGAAACCACCCAGAGTGGCTGGGGAAACCCCAGACGGGTGGAGAATAATAAATTTATTATTATTATTATTATTATTATTATTATTATTATTATTATTATTATTATTTCCTAGCGCTTGAGCTGGAGCCCACAGCTGGTGCAGAATGCTGCATCACGGTTGCTGACAGGAGTGAGACGCCAACTGCGTGTCACTTCTGTGCTCAGAGATCTTCATTGGCTGACAAGTTCAAATGAGCAAATAAAAACCCTTACCCATTTGCGGAAAGTGGTTATTTTGCTGATGGAAAATGAGGTCCCCTATGACATCACCTCATGTCATACAGGCTCCTTCAGCCGCTTCAATCTGTAGAACCGCCACCGTCACAGGGTGACGACGATCATTTGGGTGTGACAGCACCGAACTTTGGAACTCCTGGCTCCTGCTTAAAGCTTTTTTCCCTGTTTTTCATTTAGGCAAGCCTATCCAGATGTCTCAACATGTTTCCCCCCTGCTTTTAAACTGATAGTTGGCTTTAGTTATTCTTATTTTCAAACACTTTCCATTGTTGTTTTTTGCTGGGGGGTGTGTGTCCCAATAACATTATTGTTTTGTTCTTATCGTAGATTGCTTGGACCACCATAAAATCATAGAGTTGGAAGGGACCCCTGAGGATCACCTAGCCCAACTGGCTGCAATGCAGGAATATGCAGCTGTCCTTTGCGGGGATCGAACCTGCAACTTTGGTGTTACCAGCACCCCAGGTTCTAACTAACTGAGCTATCCTGGCTGACAGTGGTACTTAAATCTCCTGATGTGTGATTTAAAAAAAGGAGAGAGAGAGTCAGTGGGTAGAGAGGAACCACTAGGGAGGTTAATCCCCCATTGGGAACAAGATTCTGGACCGGGCAGACCTTTGCTCTGATCCAAGGAGGCACTTCTGACAGTGGTTCAGGCCAGCTAAGTAGAACCTCCACTCAAAAGGGCAGTCTACCTCCTACTAAATGTTGGAGGGAAGAGAATGTTGGTGCCTCTGGGGCCTTCCTGGGGTGGGGGTAGGGTTTTTTTTCCAGCTGTCAAGAGTCAAGATGCTTCGGCTTCGAAGGCGCTTTCTTCCGTTACCTTATCGGCCGTCTCGAGGGGCAACGTCTTGGGCTGGGCAAAGATCCTGGAGGCAACCCAGATGAGGGTGAGGAGCAAAGGGATGTTGAGGAGGAAGAAGTCCGGACGGATCTCAGAACCGTATTTCCCTGGGAAAGCAAGGATTGGGTCTCAGTCCACCCACGAGTTGTTGAGTTAAATCTTGGGGACACCAGTCAGCCCCAGCTCTCCCGGGGGACTTTATTAGGACACGGGTGGTAGAATCACCTGCCCCCCCCCCAGCGATTGCGGGACTCCAAACCTCTGCAGCCCTTGGCTGGGGCGGAGGGAATGGATGAGTTTGCTGTGCTAGCAGCACCAAAGTGACCTCCCCGGGGCACAAGCCTGGGCAGTGTGTCTGGGGGTCCTGGGCTGCCCAGATGACAAGACACCCCCCCCCCTCTTGGTCCAAAGGAAAGTAGAGCAAGACGTTTGGTTTGGCACCAGCTTGGCTGCAGGAGTTGCCAGAAACAGGCGTACAAGGCACCATCCAACCGCCTTAGGGATTTTTGTAGGCTTCACTCCTTAGTCTCCTCTCTCTTCTCCCGAAGATGACCCGCAAGGCAGCAGAAGTTTTCCTTCTTCTAAACTGGCTCCCTTCCCAGGTGGACGAGCCCCATCTGCCCCTCACTCCCCTCTGCAGAAACTGCCTTCTTGATCATTTTGTAAATAACTTATTATTAAGAAAAGAACATGCATGTATCTTTAAAAGAGAGAGAGAGAGAGAGGTGGCCGCCTTAGGACACCTTCAATCTCAGGCTTTAGCTCAATGATCAGAGCACCTGCTCTGCATGCATAGAATCACAGAGCTGGAAGGGACCCCAGGGTCATCTAGTCCAACCCCCCACAATGCAGGAATGCAGCAGGTCCCAGGTCTCAGGTCCCATCCCTGGCCTTTCCAGGCGGAGCTGTGGAAAGACTCCTTCTCTTGAGCCTTGGAGAGCTGTTGCTGCCAGCCCATGTTGGCAATACTTTGCTAGATGGGCCAGCGGTCTGTCTCATTAGTTATAAGAAGCATAGAATCATATAGTTCAGGGGTAGGCAACCTCAGGCCCATGGGCCGGATGCGGCCTAATCACCTTCTCAATCCGGCCGATGGATGGTCTGGGGATCAGCATGTTTTTACATGAGTAGAATGTGTCCTTTTACTTAAAATGTATCTCTGGGTTATTTGTGGGGCATAGGAATTTGTTCAGATTTCCCCCCAAAAAATATAGTCCGGCCCACCACATGCTCTGGGTGGACCGGCCCACGGCTGAAAAAGGTTGCTGAACCCTGGTATAGTTGGAAGGGACCCAAGGGTCATCTAGTCCAACCCCCTGCAGTGCAGAAATCTCAGCCAAAGCTGAGATAAGGGGAACCCAACTCCTGCTCTTTCCATTTTTCGGTCAAAAGGGAGGATTATGGCAAGCGTTTGCTAGCGAGCAACTCACCAACCACATTCCCCAACAGGTAGACGACAAAGTTCATCGTGAGGGATCCGACCCAGTAGAAACCAAGGTTCCGGTAACTCTTCCTGGAGAGCAAACAGAGAGTCAACACAGCTTGCCTAGTACTCAGCCCCACCAAGTATAATTGAGGTCTATTCCCCCATTCCTCACCCCAGGCCTGAAAAATCCTCCCCCCTCTGCCCCAGAGAGTTTTTATGCCCCCAAACAGCTCCAGGACCTGTAAAAACCAGGGAGTCCACAAAGCTCTACCAGTTGGATTCCTGCCTGGCACCTTTACAAAGGTTCTGCAAAACCCCCAGCAGAATGGACGACCTCCGAAAGTGCTGGACTCTCTTTTGTTGGAGGTTTTTAAACAGATGACCCTCGAGGTTCCTTCCAGCTCTACAAGTCTAGGACAACAGACCCGTCTCACCTTTGAGTGATGGCTGCAATCATCGCCAGCTGGAGGGCGAAGTGGGTGGTGGCAGCCCAATAGCAGTTCATCATACCGTGAGCTGTGGTTAGGTATGGCTCACCCTATAGGAACGAGAAACCAAGACGTCAGTCACAGCCGGAGACCCATCCAGTCCTTCAACCATCCATTTCAACATCTGCTTGCCCCCCCAGAAATTAAAGGTTGGGACTCTGCGGCCAAAAAGCAGCTTTTGCATCACCCACCCACCCACAGAGAGAGAGAGAGAGAGAGAGAGAGAGAGAGAGAGAGAGAGAGAGAGAGAGAGAGAGATTAGTTCCTAGCGTTTCCAGCTGTGGCTGAGGAAATGGTACCTAAATCTCCAACTGAAAACTTGAAGAGATGCTGCTAAGCCATTGTAGACAGCACTGAGCTGGATGGATCAATGGTCTGACTTGACTTGAAGCAGCTTCCTATTTGAATTGGTCCTTTATTGAAAACGCTGAGGACTAGAATCTTACTATCGCCCTGGAGTTCCCTGCCCTACCTGGAAGATGCCTGCGACCTTCTACATGCAAACAGGTGCTCTGTCCCTGAGATATGAGTCCTCCCTGAGCTAAGGGATTGCTAAAGGGTTAGGGGTGGACCAAATGGCCTCATGGCACATTCCCGAAGCAGCAACTCTATGGCTGTGGGGCTTGGGGTCTGGAGAACGCTGGGCACATGACCTGGAAGCTTCCTCGGCCAATAGAGCGAGTGGACTGGACCTAATGGTCAGGGGTCCCTTTACCTTTTTACCTATGCCCAAGATGTACAAAGGTGCAGATGAACCCTCTTCTCAAAAAAGGTCTTGTGTCTCTGGGGGCCTGGCTGAAAGGTTTTATGTGATAAAACCACCCACTGCTCAGAGAAAGGTTTGAAGCTTCTGATATGGGTTGCACACCCTCCATGCCCTCCCGGTTGCACTCCTGCCTGCGAGGACTTGCCTGTCTCATGTAGACTTCCAGGAAGTTGCTTATGTAGCCATCTTCTTCCAGAACAATGACGGCGCTGATTCCCGACAGGAAGGAAAGTACCACGAACACTGCAGGGATATGGGAAAATAAATATTTGTGTTTTCCACTGGATGCACTTTTAAGTTTCATGAAGGATGGTAAAAATTTTTTTGAAAAGGTGACCAGGTGATCAACTGTTTACACCAGGGGTCAGCAACCTTTTTCAGCCGTGGGCCGGTCCACTGTCCCTCAGACCAAGTGGTGGGCCGGACTATATTTTGAAAAAAATAATGAACAAATTCCTATTCCCCACAAATAACCCAGAGATGCATTTTAAATAAAAGCACACATTCTACTCATGTAAAAATACCAGGCAGGCCCCACAAATAACCCAGAGATGCATTTTAAATAAAAGGTCACATTCTACTCATGTAAAAACACGCTGATTCCCAGACCGTCCGCGGGCCGGATTGAGAAGGCGATTGGGCCGCATCTGGCCCACGGGCCTTAGGTTGCCTACCCCTGGTTTACACACATACAACAAACACACACAGAGAGAAAGAGAAGCAGGGAAAGGAGGAAGGGTCAGGCATGAACATGCCCAAAGAGAGAGGAGAGACTTACCATAGAAGAGGGCATCCTCAGAGTAACTTGCGAAGTAAACCAGGAATAAGAGGATCCCGAAGGCGGTCACTGCGATGGCTGAGGGACTGCAAGCGGGGAGAATGTGAGAGGAGGAGGAGGAGAAAACAAGGATGCTTCCAAAGTGAAAAACAATGAAAAAGAAGCAACTTGTTTGGTTTTGAGTGGCTGAACCATTTCTTGATATGCCCAGACATCCTGCTGCTTTAACGTAAGAGTCATCCTGCTGGATCAAGCCAAGGGGGTCCCACCTGTCGAGCATCCTGGCCTCACAAGAACCAGCCAGAAACGCCCATGGGAAACCCGCAAGCAGGATTCGAACACAAGAGCAGCACTCTCTCCTCCTGCGGTTTCCAGCAACTGGGATCCGGAAGCATTGCTGCTGACAACTGGGGGGGGGGAGGCAGAGCACAGCCATCCTGGCTAGGAAACATTGGCAGCATACCCTCCAACATTTTTCTAGGGATGGAGATGGCCTATTTTACAACAACAACAATTTTTATACCTCACCCACCTGACTGGATTGCTCCACCCACTCTGGGCGGCTTGCAACATATATAAAAACAAAATAAAACATTAAAAATTAAAACCATAGCTGTCAACTTTTCCCTTTTCTCACGAGGAATCCTATTCGGAATAAGGGAAGTTCCCTTTTAAAAGGGGGAAAGTTGACAGCTATGATTAAAACAGCTTCCCTAAATGGGGCTGCCTTCAGATGTCTTCTAAAGGTAATAAACTACTACAACTAGTAGTAGTATATAGAATTTCCCTATTTTCATCGGAGAAATGTTGGAGGCCATGAAAATGCTTTGTAAGTCCCACATCTAATCTTGCCCTTTTATAAAATTTATACATTGGTTTGTGCTTTTCTTTTTGGCAATTTACTGAAAAACAAAACAAAACAAAACTGGGATTAAGGTGTTTTCTCAGGAGGGTGGAGGGCGTGTATTCTGTTTCCTGTTAGCGCTGTGGTGCTGGGCCTCACCTTCCTTTTGGTGGGGAATGCTCTGTGGGGTGGGGAACAACAAAACCTGGCAGGGCAAGGAGGGTCAGTTGCATGGGGAGGGGAGAGGGGGTGAGCACCCCCCTTTTCATCTCAGGAATGTTAGAGGGTATGATTTCGGCTCTTTATTCAAAACCCTGAGGACTAGAACCTCACTTTGGGTTTGAGGAAGGGCCATATAGCTCTCCAGGCTTCCTGGCAGAAATTCTGTGTGCTGATCAAGGCTGGAGATCTGCTGCAACGCTGGTCCAAAACCCGTATTGACATTCAGGTCACACAAAAAACCCTTTTCCTCTGCAAACCTGCAGCTCTAGCACCTGCAGTTGTCAGGTGGGAAGGAGTAGGGACGAGCCCCTGAGCTGCCAATTAAAAGGTGGTTTTCTCTCTGTGTGTGAGGGGGGGGGCAGCTCAGAAGCAGCCACACAGCTGCAATGCAGATCCAGACCAAACTCAGAAACCTCCTTGCAGCTATATATATATATATATATATATATATATATATATATATATATATATATATATATATATATATATATGGCTCTAGAAAAAGTGCCACTCAGCATCCGCAGAGCTGCACAGGGGGTCTTTCCAGATCAGTTGCTGTCTGCAGTGGAAGCTGGCAGAGGAGGAGACATGGCAAGTGTGGATCCCGGAGGAAGTAGCTTTATCCCGGTTCAGATTTTTTAAAAGGAGCTATTTCAGCAGATGCACAAGCGATAAAACTCTACGCTCGGATTAGGGTCCCTTCCCTGGAAGAGGAGAGCGGGATTCTGGTCCTCATGAACAAAGGGCTGATTTACAAGGAACCCAGGAAGCTCAGACCCTTGCAAGTGCCCCTGTTTTCCAAGGACAGTCCCGGATTTACAGAAGCCACCCCACTTTCTGATTTGATCCCGGAATGTCCCGCTTTTCCTTAGGAAACTCTACAGTTATATGATCCTGTGAAATACATATATGCCACCCTGGGCTCCTTGGTGGGAAGGGTGGGATATAAATGCAATTTCTCTGTTTGTGTGTGATGGAGTGGTATATAGAATCGCAGAACTGCAGAGTTGGAAAGGATCCCGAGGGTCATCTAGTCCAACCCCCTGCAACTCGGGAATACGTGGTGCTCTAACCCACAACTCTGAGATTAAATGTCTCATGCTCTATTGACTGACCAATCCTCTATTACTTATAGGATGCGGGTGGTGCTGTGGTCTAAAAGCACTGAGACTCTTGGGCTTGCGAATCGGAAGGTCGGGGGTTTGAATCCCTGCGGCGAGGCGAGCTCCCCTTGTTCTGCCCCAGTTCCTGCCAACCTAGCAGTTCGAAAGCACACCAGTGCAAGTAGATAAATAGGTACTGCTGCGGTGGGAAGTTAAATGGCATTTTCGTGCACTCTGGCACTTGTCACGGTGCGCCAGAAGCGATTTAGTCCTGCTGGCCACGTGACCGGAAAGCTGTCTGTGGACAAACACTGGCTCCCTTGGCCTGAAGCGAGATGAGTGCTGCAACCCCATAATCATATTTGACTGGACTTAACTGTCCAGGGGTCCTTCACCTTTACCATTACTTATACTACTTGAATATATATATATATATATATATATATATATATATATATATATATGATATTTAAAGATAGACTGCACCTGAACTTGTGGGTTTCAATTTAGTCATTTGAAAGCAACCACCTTGTAAGCTATTTATTAGCTCAGGGGTGGCCAACTCCCAAGAAACTGTGATCTACTTACAGAGTTAAAAACTGGCAGTGATCTACCCCCTTTTTTGGGGTTCAGGTCAAAGTTGTTGAGCTTTTTTGGGGAGGAGGAAAGCCCCGTTTGTTAGGCATTCAGGTCAAAGTTGTTGTTGAGCTTTTTTAGGGAGAAGGAAAGCCCTGCTTTCGGGGGTGCAGGGCAAAAAATTCAGCTTTTTTTTAGGGGAGCCAAAGTTGTTGAGCTTCTTTGGGGGAGCCAGTGATCTTCCACAGACGTCCAGTGATCTACCGGTAGATCACGATCTACCTGTTTGACGTGCCTGTATTAGCTGATGTGGCTAATAATAGGCTAATAGGAAGGCTGCTTACATGTCGCCGACCTGCCCATCCCTGCTCAAGGGTAAGTGTAGCTATGATTCACCAGGCTGCTGTGCCAGATAGCAGGTCTCTGTTTCCCAGATAGCGCAGGGGAAAGATCAAAGTTCGGCCGCCTGTCCAGAGTGCATCAGGCGACAGCCAGCAGAGTCTTTAGGACACAGCTGCCAGATCAGGCCAAGCAGGAGGGGCAGGTTGCGAATGGACCCAACCCCGACGCTTACTAAAATAGTAGGGAAAACTGCAGGAAATGTTACAGGTAGGTAGCCGTGTTGGTCTGAGTCGAAGCAAAATAAAAAAATTCCTTCAGTAGCACCTTAAAGACCAACTAAGTTTATATTTTGGTATGAGCTTTCGTGTGCATGCACACTTCTTCAGATACACTCATGTGTTATCTGGAAATGTGTTATCTGTTATCTGGAAATGTGTTATCTGCAGCAGTTTGACAGTTTTTTTTTAAAATTGAGTTCCCAAAAATCAACTTCCCTCACTCACACACACACACACACACACACCCATGGTTTCCTCGATTTCTCTGTTACTGCTGCATATTAAATAATAATAATAAATTTTTATTTATACCCCACCCTCCCCAGCCAAGGCCGGGCTCAGAGTGGCTAACACCAAATATAAAACAACTACCGGTAGTTAAAATACAATTCAATAACAAGACTAAATACATTAAAATTAAAAATTAAATTATTGTAATTATACCATGCCTTCTTTCCTCCAATTTCTTTCACAGGATCTCGATTACTGCTGTCCTTACTCCAAACCTGTTAGCATTTTAGCATATTTATAATGGTTTTTTAAAAATATCGCCTACAAACACTTTCAAACCCTCCTTAAAGACTGACTCATAGAATCATAGAATCGTAGAGTTGGAAGAGACCACAAGGGCCATCCAGTCCAACCCCCTGCCAAGCAGGAAACACCATCAAAGCATTCTTGACAGAAGGCTGTCAAGCCTCTGCTTAAAGACCTCCAAAGAAGGAGACTCCACCACACTCCTTGGTAGCAAATTCCACTGCCGAACAGCTCTTACTGTCAGGAAGTTCTTCCTAATGTTTAGGTGGAATCTTCTTTCTTGAAGTTTGAATCCATTGCTCCGTGTCCGCTTCTCTGGAGCAGCAGAAAACAACCTTTCTCCCTCCTCTATATGACATCCTTTCATATATTTGAACATGGCTATCATATCACCCCTTAACCTTCTCTTCTCCAGGCTAATCATACCCAGCTCCCTAAGCCGTTCCTCATAAGGCATTGTTTCCAGGCCTTTGACCATTTTGGTTGCCCTCCTCTGGACACATTCCAGCTTGCCAGTATCCTTCTTGAACTGTGGTGCCCAGAACTGGACACAGTACTCCAGGTGAGGTCTGACCAGAGCAGAATACAGTACAGTGGTACTATTACTTCCCTTGATCTAGATGCTATACTCCTATTGATGCAGCCCAGAATTGCATTGGCTTTTTTAGCTGCTGCATCACACTGTTGACTCATGTCAAGTCTGTGGTCTACCAAGACTCCTAGATCCTTTTCACATGTACTTGTTTGTTCCTGTTCAGTTCATCTATCTCAGTAAGTGTTTGCACTGACTGGCAGAAGCTCTCCAGGGTTCCAAGCAAGGAGTCTTTTCCAGCCCCACCTGAAGCTGGACTGGACTGAACCTGAAGCTGGACTGGACTGAACCTGGGATTTTCTTTGTGCAAGGCAGATGCTGCAACCACTTCTTCCTTAAATGCCTCTTCCCCACCCACACATTTCTGGAATGTGCATTGCCTGCTTTGACCTGTAACAGCTACTCCAGGATTACATACCCTCCAACATTTGTCCAATGAAAATACAGATGTCCTACTAATAACAGCAATAATTTTATTATTTACTAGCTGACCCGGCCATGCGTTGCTGTGGGGGTTTTGGGGGCGGGGGAGTATTGATGTCATTTGTGTTTTGAATGGTAATGGTTGCATTATACATATATATATATATATATATATATATATATATATATATATATATGACACCCCACTCATCTGACCGGGTTGCCCCAGCCATTCCCGGCCAGCTTCCAATAAATATTAAAACCTTAAACATCAAAAATCTTCTCTATCCAGGGCTGCCTTCAGTTGCCTTCTAAAGGTTGTACAGTTACTTATCTCCTTGGCTTGGGGGTTGCATAACTCCAGACCCTCCAACACTTCTCTGATGAAAATAGGGACGTCCTAAGGAAAAGCGGGACATTCCAGGATCAAATCAGAAACCGGGACAGCTTCTGTAAATCTGGGATCGTCCCTGGAAAATAGGGACACTTGGAGGGTCTGGGATTTCAGACTGGGGACACTTCCAGCAACACCTGAAAATGCTGGAGATCTGCGCCCCCAACTCTTACGTTTGTCAATCCTCAGGGAGAATCATAGGATTGTTGAGTTGAAGCGGACCCCCAACCCCCCCCCCCCCGTGCTGCAGGAATTGCTCTGCATTAATAGGGGAGGTTGTTGCCCTATAGAGCATGCCCATCCCTCCAGATGGCAATATTGAAGAAGCGTCCCATGGCTAAACTGTGGAACTCCCTGCCACAGGTGTAAACAAATCCATGGAGGAGGAGAAGCTGCCCCACATTAGCTATGCTGTGCCCTCCACAGTCAGAGGCAGCTTTGATTCTGGATTTCAGTTGCTGCAGGACAGGAGAGCAGCATATCATGTCATCCTTCATTGCAATGTGCAAGCTATTCTCTGGAGAACATCAGAATTTAGGATACTACAGAATCTTTCTTGCTCAGCCAGGCATGTGCCATGCAGCCATCATTCTGTACCTTGAGGAGAGCAAAGACCTGGCTAAGGTTGACAATGGCAAGAGAGTGTCTCCCTGGGCTGTGCTTACTAGAAAAACTGCATTGGGGAACAGGAGGAATTTGAGAAGGAAGTGCTGAATAGGTTTTCAGCAAATCCAAGAAAACTTGTTTTTAAAACAAATGAAAAAAGGCGTGTTCTTTGTAATTTTGCAAAATTTTGCATGAAAGGTACACCCTGATGTTAATTCTTTATTTGGCTTCCTTGTTTTCAAATGAATGAAGATGGATTTTTGATGGATTTTTCTGAGCACTTGGGGGTCAAAAGAAAGTAATTTGGAACAGCTGTTGCTGAAACATTTCATTCCGAATCTGCTAGACGGAGCCGGACAGAAGAGGACAGGTGGGGGCCCTGCCCACCCCACAACATAAATTCTGGCTCTGCCCACTCAGGTATCCCACTGTGGCATCTGGCTGACCACTGTGGGAATAGGAAGCTGGACTAGATGGGTCATTGGTCTCATCCAGGAGGCTTTTCTTGGGCCCTTAACAACTAATGAAGCAAAATGACGGTGTAGACAGTCCAGTAAAACAATGCACCAAAATAGCACTAAAATGGCCTTCTTAACAAGTTGCAAGATCGGCCTGCAAAACCCCCAAACCACCTCCTTGGCCTTAATACGCAACTAAGAATTCATTTCTTAAAGCAATAAAGAAATAAAATCAGCAGATGAAGACCTTTGAATGGCCATGCTCCAATTAGGGAAATTACCAATAAGTTGACACCCCAGGAGAGATGGGGGAATTTAAGATGAATGGTATAAAAAATTATTGTTTTGTTGTTAATTGGAAAAATTGAATAAAAATTATTTATTAAAAAAAGAAGAAGTTGACACCCCCATTTTCATCAAGCATGCCCTGAACTTAGGGAGATGGGTATGTTTAGCCTGGAGAAGAGAAGGTTAAGGGGTGATATGATAGCCATGTTCAAATACCGTATATAAAAGGATGTCATATAGAGGAGGTTACAGGTAGGTAGCCGTGTTGGTCTGGATCGAAGTAAAATAAAAAAATATTCCTTCAGTAGCACCTTAAAGACCAACTAAGGAGGGTGAAAGATTGTTTTCTGCTGCTCCAGAGAAGCGGACACGGAGCAATGGATTCAAACTACAAGAAAGAAGATTCCACCTAAACATTAGGAAGAACTTCCTGACAGTAAGAACTGCTGCCAAGGAGTGTGGTGGAGTCTCCTTCTTTGGAGGTCTTTAAGCAGAGGCTTGACAGCCATATGTCAAGAATGCTTTGATGGCGTTTCCTGCTTGGCAGGGGGTTGGACTGAATGGCCCTTGTGGTCTCTTCCAACTCTATGATTCTATGACCAGAGAAAGATTGGAGGGGACGCCTCTATTGTCATCAGAGAAATGTTGCAGGGTATGGAATAGGATGTCCCCATTTTCATTGGAGAAATGTTGGAGGGGATGTTGGAAGGACCCAGAATGTATGTTTTACCTTCATGATTGCCTCGGCTGCTCCCAAGGGGGCCTGGGTCAGATGGTGATAACCGGAGACAACAGGAGATTGAGCGATGGTCAGGGTTATTATTATCCTTCCCCCCCCCCCGGCACCTGACGACACCTTCACATGATACTCACTTGTCCAGGACGGCCAGGCCGTTCATCATGTAGAAGGGGAAGGCGAAGAGGAACAAGGAGACGGTCAAAAAGAGTGGATGCGGTTTCATGGTGAGAAAAAAAAAGGCCACGCGGCTCAGCCAACTGGGAGTGCAAGGTCGTGGTAACGCACTGGGAAGCAAGTTGGAGGGTTAAGCAGCCGGCCGGCCAGCTTGACACACAGGCGTTCCTCTCGCAGCTCCGGCGACGCCTGGCCAGCCGCTTTCCCACACTGCCCACCCCATAGGCAAAAGGGAAATATTTGGCAGTCCAAAGGTCAAAGGAGAGACTGCCTTGCACAAGACCCAGGGACCCACCTTTTAAAAGGGCGACACAGCTTTTTTAAAACATTTGCCTCTCCTAAGGTGGTCCTGTCCACATGTCCTTTTTTGGGGCTCCTATTATCACCAGCCCTGACCATTGGGCAAGCTGGTCGCTGGGAGCCCCACGTGGCAAAGCACGCACAGATGTTGTACTTTGGAAGAGGCTGCATTATCAAAGCTTGTAATGTTGCGCGTGACCTGGAGAAAGCGGACGGAGAACAAATCTCCCCCGCCCCCTCTGGGCGGCCATCCCACAAAGCTGAATGTTGGGAGAGTCGGGGCAGAACAAGAGAAAGCTCACCTGCGGATCTCCCTGCTGCAGGAGTCACCAACAGACACCAAAATGAATGGCTTCAAGTGACTAGAAAGGAGATCCCAGCCGAACACCAGGAAAAACTTTTTGACAGGAAGAGCTGTTCGAACGGTGTCTCTCGAGAGGTGGTAGGCTCCCCTTCCTTGGAGGTTTTTAAGCATGGCCTTCTCTCATATATACTGAGATTCCTACACTGAAGTGGGTTGGAATAGATGATCCTCAGGGTCCATTCCAGTTCTGCGATTCTGTGGTTCTAGGACTGGGAAAGTTCCTGGAGGAAAAGGAGTCGATGGCCTACTAGCCACGACGGCCATCTTCCACCTCCTGGGTTGGAAGCAATATACCACTGCATACCAGTTGCTGGGGAGAGTCTAGAATCGTAGAGTTGGAAGGGACCCCCAAGGATCATCTAGTCCAGCAACAGGCGCATTTTGCACTGGACTTGCGACCACTTGCAACCAGGTGAAGATGCTTGGGTGCCAGGATGACACCTGACACCTCCACCATCTGGGGGATCATTGAACCTGGACTGTTTTCATGCACAAATACCCCACCCTGTAGAATTCTGTTAGATTTTATCTGCACAATAGGGAATGAATTTCAGGAACCAAAAGGCTTTTTGTGTGCATCCTGAACAGCAGCAGTGAACAGCGTTGTAGGCTGTCTTCCCTGACCCCACTGCCCACTCAGTTGTGAAGAATATTCTTACGTTATGAATTTTCCAGGTCACCATTAAGAAACTTGGGAATAGGCCGGTATATATGCAGACTTTGCCTGGACAAAGTGACTTTTCTTCTTCACGTTCTCAAAGCTCTTAACTGATCTCAAGGTTGTCATCTAACTAGCCAGATGTTTAACTGAGAATCAATCACTGTCAGCCCATCATTTGGAAAATAAGACTTTGGAGCCATCTTGCCCCAGAATGGCAACTAGACATTCTGTTTTGGCGACTGCAACCTCGGTTTAAGGAGTTATTTGGCCCCTTGCTGATATATCCAAGTTCCTAACTGTCCCCAGGGTTTCAGATTATTGGCACCCGCTTGTCTCGAGACAATGGAGTGTGCCTACATAGCTGAGGTCAAATGGATTTTCAGCATCGAAGTGACCTCCCTGGAGGGCAAGCCTGGTCAGTGTGCCTGGAGGGCCTGGGCTCCCCAGACAAGAAGACTCTGGCAATTTCCCCAGCACTACCTATAGATGCCCTTGGCAGCTGGACCTGCAACCTTCTGCATGATAGGCAGGTTCTCTGTCACTGACCTAAGGCCCTTCCCCCCAGAGATTATTCAGGGGCGGAGGAAGTTGCCTCTTAACCTCGCCCTGTGCCAGCCAGAGTTTCCTCAAGGGGCTGCGCCAATCCTGGAGGAGCAAGGGTCAGCCACGCGGCGCAGGCTGGCACACCGGTTTCAAAAACTGCACCGCCCTCTTTGCCTGCCTCTAGGAGCGCCCATTTGTGAAGAGGGTCTAAGGTTCAAGATCGGGTTGCAAGTCTTACAGTCAGGAGATTTCTACGGCGTTTGGGTTGAGCGCCCCCACCCTTTCTCCATCTTCCAGCATCCTTTCCTGCAGGGCCTGCACTCACTGCTTCCTGTGCCTCAGAAGACTTCATCCCCTTTCTGGGGAAATCCCAAAATCTTATGTGGGTTTTCAGAAAAAACGACAGACCTGCCCTTTAGATCATGGGTAGGCAAACTAAGGCCCGTGGGCCGGATGCGGCCCAATCGCCTTCTCAATCCGGCCCGCGGACGGTCCGGGAATCAGCGTGTTGCTACATGAGTAGAATGTGTCCTTTTATTTAAAATGCACCTCTGGGTTATTTGTGGGGCACAGGAATTCGTTCATTTCCCCTCCCAAAATATAGTCCCCCCCCCAAGGTCTGAGGGACAGTGGACCGGCCCCCTGCTGAAAAAGTTTGTTGACTCCTGCTTTAGATTTACAGGCAGCTTTATTAACTTGTTGAAAGCCAAACGCTACAATTTCATTGTTGAAATGATGATAATAATAAAAATAAAAATAAAAATAGAAACCAAAAAGGTCACGACACCCCAAAATAATAATAATAATAATAATAACAGAAGTGGTACAAGTTTGCTATGGGGGTGTGGGAGTTAAGAGAGAAAGGAAGGAGAGAATCTCGACTAAAACAGCAGAGAATGAGGTGTATATTGGGGCAAGGGGGCTTTCCTAGACATTTTTGGGAGGGAACTCCCATCTCTCTTCCGTCTCTCCACACCCCTGCCCCAAACTTTCTCCTTCGGAGAACCTGGATGCTTTTCAGCTTCCACTTCAGTGAGAATCCAGGCAGAGGGGGGGGGGAGACACCCCTGGTTTCAAATTCAGTGTAGCAAGTAAACAAATTTCCATTCCTAGCAAAGTGGGGGGGGTGGAGGGAAGAGGGATTGTGCGCCCTCCAAAACAGGGTCTACCATCGCCCAAAAGGCTCTGCCTCACCTCTCTACTCCACTGCTGGGTGAAAAGTGACACCCTTGGCAGGAACAGCCCTGAATGGGGTTGTGAAAGCCACTGGTATCACCCCATGACCCCCCCCACCCCCACGCACAAGCAAGAGTGTGTACACCCCCCCGCTCTGGCTGCTTCCCCTACTCACTAATATTGTGGCCTGATTTTATTTATTTTATTGAAAAGACAATGGGGGGGGGAGGAGAGTTGAAATCCCTCACTGCCTCTCTCCAGAGGTGGCACCCTGGCACCCCCTGCCCCTGCTTCTATGTGGGTCAAAATGCCCTCGCTTGCTAAAATGCCCTCTACCCTGCACCAGCACAGGAGGAACCTCTCTGGGCAACCAGAGGGAAAGGACTGCCCCAAATCAAATAAGTGTGTCTGTTTGTGTGTTACTCAGCCAATATTTCTGAAGACGTTCCCAAACACACAACCCCACCCACCTCACTCCTGGCAGCCCCACGGGGAGCGATAACTCGGGGTGGGGGGTTGACTTCCAAACCCTCTCACCCAAATCCAGCTACAGGAATCCCCAAAGCTTCTTCTTTACTTGGGGGGTAGACAACAATAACAGCGCAGCCTCCTCCCCATGATCGCTATGGGCTGGGCGAAGAAGACAGGTCTTGAGGTTTTTTTTCAAAAAATAAGAGTGCTTTTGAAGTAAAAGGGGGGTGGGAAATACGTTGATTCCATGAACGCAATACAGTAAACCAACCAAACTAACGATTTGAAAAGAGGGGAGGAAAAGCAGGTTGCTGGGTCTCAGTAGTACGGACGTCTGGGATTGTTCTGTAGCGGAGGAAGAGGAAGAAAACATGGTCAGAGGATGAAGTTAGGAGGGCTAAGGGGAAGCACAGGAGAGGCTCGGTCCCCTCCCCCCAACATCCACCTCTGCAGAGAAAAGAGGACAAGTAGCCTGTGTGGGCTGTGGGTGGGTGCGGACTGGCAGCCCGTGCATGAAACCTGACAATCCTTGCCTACAGGTGCTAAGAGAAGAAAGAGGGACCCCTCTGCCTAGTTCAAGCTCTCTCACAAACTTTGAGGGTGGGGCCAGCAGAAGGGCTGGGCGATATTATCATCCAAAACCAGTTTGAAGTCCATATTGTGATAAGAGTGTCATACTTTTAGACCTGGCAATATATCGTGACTCATGGTGTGTGTGTTATGGCTGGCCGATATATTGTCCAAAACAGGTTTGAAGTCCGTATCATGATATTGGTTTCATAACTGCTGACCTGGCAATATATCGTGAATCATGGTGTGTGTGTGTACGCACTATGCAAAAATCACAATGTGGGGAAAACCGTGAAGCCAGCCAACGCCTCTACGTAGCTCCATCCTTATTTCAGACACTGTGATATATGAGTATATCGTGATGTTTAGCTGGCAATATAGAAGAAGAACTTCCTGACAGTAAGAGCTGTTCGGCAGTGGAATTTGCTGCCAAGGAGTGTGGTGGAGTCTCCTTCTTTGGAGGTCTTTAAGCGGAGGCTTGACAGCCATCTGTCAGGAATGCTTTGATGGTGTTTCCTGCTTGGCAGGGGGTTGGACTGGATGGCCCTTGTGGTCTCTTCCAACTCTATGATTCTATGATATCACGAAGCTGAAAACCCAACCCTGAGAGGCAGAGAAGCAACTCATTCTAGTTCTGCTCCCATCCTCCTCCCTGCCGACTTAAGTGGAGGGCAGCATTAAGACTAGATGGGCAAAGGAAGTTGGCAAGAGGGGCTGCCCCCTGGGCTGCATGTTAGTGACCAGGTTGGCAGGGCTGCAGGAGGCCCTGTCAGTGGGGCAGGGGTTGGAAGATGGTGGTATGGGGTTAAGAAGATCTCACCAGCGGGTTGGGCCGGAATCTGTAGGCCAGCATCATCCTCTTGCGGAACGCTTCGTATTCATCGTCCTCCTTGGTCAGGTCAGCGGGGCGGTCGATCCCAAACCCTGCCCCGTCTACTGCTGTCACGCCCCTGTTTCGAGAGAGAAAAAGAGGCTAAGTTTACCTTCCACGGGCGCTTATTAGGGAGGGAGTCAGAAGCTGACCTGTACTGGGGACAGGTTCTTGCCACCTGGTGGGCAAGGCACACGCTCCACCAACAGAGGAGCTGCTGTGTGAGCAGTACCAAAGTGGCGTCCCTGGGACACATCCAGGAAGGCAACGTATGGAGGATGGCCGTATCTTCCTATATACATAAGAATGTGAGGTTGTTGTCATGGTGCAGTTCATGTAGCTGCCAGTTGGTAGTCACAGCAACTCCTGCACGATGGCAGGCAGAAGAGAGAGAACATTGTTGGGGGCACAAAGGAGCTTCGGGCAAACAGAGGGGACAGCTGACATGCAAAGGGAGGGTTGGTCAGGTGTAGGAGGGAAAGGGGTTGGTGGGGAGGTGAGTAGGAGTAGCAGACCCCAGTAAAAAAAAAAAAGACCAAGAGGAGGTGGAGGAGAGAGATGGAGACAAGTGCCTACTTGTTGACGGGGGCCTTGATGCCCTGCCTCTCCGAGCCCAGGCCTTCGCCCTCCTTCCAGCCCATCTTCATCAACATTTGGAAACCGATGTTCTCCACCGTCAGCTTGAACTCCTTGTATTCGGAGTAGTCTGGCTCGCGACCTTCCTGTGGGGTTAAAGAAAACCAGGGGGCTTTGCATTGTGAGGGAGAGCAAAGCTGGGGTGTGTGTGCGGACTGCTTAAAAAAGGTGCCTTGGATCACCTCCTAACGCCACCCCTGGAGGGTAGCCTCACTTGGCATTTTATTTCCTCGAGAGGAGGTGGAAGGTGAAAGCTTCTCTGAAAAGGAGCAGCCAGCTAGCCACAAACAGAACCATTTCCCTCTCCACTATGGGCAGGGCTCAGGGCACTGTACTTGATCAGTGGCAAGGGAACTGCCCTCTGCTCATGCTCAGGGGCCGTTCCAAACCAGGTCAAAGGCTTGATGAGAGCCTGGCTGAAATCAAACTCTGCTGTTACTAACACTGAGAAGAGATTTGCAGAATCCAGCAGAAGGATCCATCCAGCCCAAGTTTCTGGGATCCCACAAGGGAGATGGTGCTCACCCTGCAAACTTGTTTCCGGGGTGTGGCATTTAGAGGTGCGTGTGAGAAATGGGGAGGGGGGGCTTGAAGAGCAGGGGGTGCAAAGGCATGTTACCTTCAGGGCCTTGAAGGTCTCCATGAACTTCTCCAGCTCGTCGGGTGGCAGGAAATCCCCAATGAAATGCTTCCCGCGGCCCATTTGAGTCAGCTGCTCTGCCCACTCTGAGAAAGGAGGATGAAAGGATGGGGGGGGGGGAAGGCAGACAGATTAAAAACAGCAGCCAACCAGGTGCCTCAATGGGAAACCCATAAGCAGGACCTGAGCCTAAGAGCAACTCTCCTGTGATTTCCAGAAACTGGCACAGAGAAGCATTGCTACCTCTGACTGTGGAGGCAGAGCACAGCTATTGTGGCTAGCAGCCATTGATCCCCTGGTCCTCCGCCATGAATTTGCCCCGTCCTCTTTCACTGCCACCTAAAGATGCCCTGCTGCCTCCTGCGGAAGCGAGTCCCAGAGGTGAACACCGTGGTGTGGGGGAGAGGCAGCACGACCTCAACTCTTCCAATCTGAAGTTCTTCTTTCATTGTTGTTTTTTTAAAGGAACAAATGCACCAGCTGCTGAAAAAGCGAGGGGTCTTATCGCCTTGCCAGTGTGGAAACTCTTCTGTGGATTAACCAGAAGGCATCCCTCGCCTCGAGGCTGCAAGAAACAAACCCCTTGAAGACATCAGGGGTGGACCTGGGCGGCATTACGATTAATAGTCTGAAACCGGTATGAGCCAGTGAAACATTACGGCTCCCCAGCTGCTGCCAACACAGCGCACCTCACTCCTGCCTGCCTGCCTGCCTGTGCTAGCGATGTACTGCCAGCTCAAGTTGCCTTGATCAGCTGAGAGTTGGGCAGTTCAAGGAAGTCCCCTGCCTCCGGCTCGCGACTCCTCTTGTGTGGCTTCCAGAAATGGGCATATGCAGAAGCGCCTAGTGCCTGCCATCCCATCTTGCCTACCAGCAGGCCCCCGCTGCCAGGCACACACACCTCTCGTCTTGTCCATCTCCATGCGCCTCAGCTGATGCTCCCAGGTGCCCAGCTCGCTGTCCACCTCCTCGTCGCTGTCATAGCCGGACTGGTGCTCCTTGACCGTCTTCTCCCACATGATCTGCATCTCCTGCATGGCCCGCTTGTGCTTCATGATCATGTCGTACATCTGCTGCATCTGGTGTGGAGAGAGAATTGCTAATTGTATTATTGAGCTAGATCTGATCCTATAGTTTGCATTGCCCCCCCCCCAATATTCCTCCTAAAATACTTCTTAAAAATGCTTTCCTCTTTGCCTCTATGCCTCTGTGTGTCAAATTGCAATCAAGGCTAAGAGCTGACCTTGTCTGGATCACAGAGAAAGGCTTATCAGTGGATGCACATAGAAGCTGCTATCCTTGACGCATAGTCTTACTCAAGGCTGAGTGAGGATGCTACCGGGGCAGCATGAGTCAGCATGTGTTTACCGGACACAGGAAGATCCTTATATGTACTTGTGACCCCCTTGTGTACGCACATTTACAGAGGAGGGGGAAAGGAGCCCAAAGAAGTGTATAAGAAGCTTTGCAATTTGTGTTTCTTTACTCTTGTCGTGAAACATGGATCACCGAGAGTCCCTTAAATTTAAGGATTAAAATTCTTTCTCTGAATTCAACCCCGGTGTCATTATTGACTATCTCTGTCCTGCCTGGGCGCAACTTAAAGGACCCTTAGTAGCTGATAAGGCTACACTGGGAGCGGGTGGAGAAAGAAGAAGCCGTGACTGAAGGGTGACAGAATGATGCTTTTCCCCCACCCCTGCGGAAGTCAGGTGGGCCCACCAAACTGGGCCCCTGCTTGAGGAAGACTTGAACTCCTGATGGCAGGTAGCAAGCGCTGAGAGAGCAGAGATATGTGAAACCGTTACCTCTTGCTGCTCCTTCAGCTGCTTCCTCTGGGCGTCCGAAAGCTCCATCACCCCCACCAGCCCGGCCGGCTTCCCCTTCTCATAGCCGAGGCCTTTGAGGTCCTGGACTGAAGACAAGGAGGAGCATCGGGTTAGCCCTGACTGCGCACAGTACACCCCCCCCAATACTTCTATCACCATCTGTACCCAACACGGGAAGCGGATGGTCAGGAGGAGTGAGGTGGGGGAAGGAGGAGGAGTCAGAGATTACTGTAGATTTCTTTTTTTCACATATATTGCAATCGCTCACAAGGGGCCGACACAGGTCAGCATTAGGGTTGCCAGACTCAATAGAGGACAGGACTTCTGTGCCTTTAATTGCCCCGCTCTCTTTTGAGTCTGGAAACCTTAAAGAGAAACCAGCAGACCCTTTGCTTGGAAATTAAACAAAGGGCCTGCTGGTTTCTCTTTAAGGTTTCCAGACTCAAAAGAGAGCAGGGCAATTAAAGGCACAGAAGTCCTGTCCTCTATTGAGTCTGGCAACCCTAGTCAGCATGAAAGATGCTCGGCTTTCGTCAGTTCCTTTATTCAAGGAAACGGCATACAACTCAGCAACCCTTCCCAGCAGGTCTTGCCCCTATGGAACCATTGCCAGGACTGAAGGTCCCTGCCTTCCACCCTCTCGAAGGCTCCTCCTCTCCCAGATGTTTCCCAGTCTCAAACTCTGTCTGCCCACCTCTTGCCTCTGTTCTGCCCTCCTCATTATTCTGTTGGAGGCTAGGGTGGAGAGAGCTTGTCACAGCCAGAGAGAGAGACTCCCTGGATTCTTCTGCAGCCTCTTGACCACCCCTCCTTGCTTCAGCCTCAGTCTGAACTGCTCTCTGTCACAGCCTCTTCCTGCTCACTAAAGCCTGTTGCTCCGTCAGCATCCGGCACATCTTCCCAATCTTCTCCCTCTGAACTCTCCTCAGTGTTCCACCACCAACCCCCTGGCTCTGAGCCTTCCTCCTCTAGGGGTTCCCTGGCTGCTGCCTCCCACCATTCCACCAGTCTGTGACACACTTGGAGCCGCTCTGCTCTGCCGACCCCATCAACAGTAGGCTGCATCCAGCTGAGTTGGATTATACAAATGTATGGAAGCCATTATGGCTGTGCTCTGCCTCCATGGTCGGAGGCAGTAATGCTTCTGAACTCCAGCTGCTGGAAACCGCAGGAGGGGAGAGGGCTCTTGTGCTCAGATCCTGCCCGCTAGTTTCCCATCTGCTTGGCCACTGTGAGTGTGGGTCACTGGACTTAGATGGGTCTCCTTGGCCTGATTCAGAGGCCAGGCTCTTCTTAGTTTCTTATGACCCCTAAGAGGAGCCTCCATGGAGGGAGCCAGTCTACCATAGAATGGCGAGAAAGCTCTGTTCCTGCTTGTGGGGCAGCTGGCTGGCCAGTGTGGGAACAGAAGGGCCTCCCCTTTGAACCAGTCCAGTAGTGCCCTGCCCTGATCTCCAGGGACGAACAAAGCGCTGCCCGACCCGCAACCGCCACTCACCCGACAACGGGGTAGGCGAAGGGTCCTTTGCCTGCTCAGTGAGCTCTGGGGGAGGCAAGTCCACCTTCTCCTCTTCCGGGCCCCACCGGCTTTTCCTCTTTTTTTTGGTGGCAGGCGCAGGTGGCAGTGGCTGCAGTGGCTGCAGTGGCTTTGCAGGAGGGGCGGCCGGTGTAGGCAGCAGTGCCACTGAGGAGGAGGAAGAGGAAGAGGAAGAAGAAGAGGGAGCCCCCTCGGGAGGGACTTTGCGTTTCAGGTTGGCTGCCGGGATGGGAGGGACCCCATCAGCGTCGTCGTTGGATTTCCGGTATTCCTCCAGCTTCTGCCGGTAATACTTGTAGCCGGAGCTGCAGGGATCATACAAAAATCTGCAGAAGAAGTGTACAAAGGCCAATTAAAGGGGAGAAAAATCCATTTTAAATAAATATATTATTATTATTATTATTATTATTATTATTATTATTATATTGAATTCATCAATAATTTTTGTTGGATTTTTAAGATCAAGAACCACGAACGTCGCATTTTTCAAACAGGAGCTGTAGAAAACACGGAAGTTGGAAATCTCCCACAATGGCAATGTACGAAATAACTGATTTGGTGTTAAAATGCAATAGAACAATTAAAAAATGGTCAAAGAATGCAGCGAGCTACACATAATATATACCAAATCCTGAAGCATGTAAAAAGAAAGAAAGAAAACCGAAATACAGTGCAAAACTTTAAAAAAAGATGCACTGAGATGAAGCAATAAAATTAAGTAACCATTATTATTCAAAATATTCAAGCAGCTGTGGCGCCACCTAGTGGTATAAGGGCTGTTATGGCAAATGGATTGATTAAAATGAAAAATTTCCCTTTTTCTCTCACAGGTGAGCCTAGTTCACCAAAGAAAGTGGGGTAGGAGATTTATGCCAACCATACACTTCCTCATTACTTCTTTGTTACATTTCTATCCCATCTGAGGAGCTCAAGGTTCATACATGGTTCTCCCCATTTGATATTCACCACAACCCTGGGAGGTAGACTAGGGGCCAAGAGATGCCTGGCCATGAGAGGACCCAAGTGAGTTGCATGGCTTAGTGGGTGGATGTGAACCCTGGTCTCCCCCAGGTCCAAGGTCCTTTTTGTGTAAAGTTTATTTTAATTTCATTTTATAACACGTATAAAACCGAGAGAACCGTTGTTAACAAAAGATGGAAATTAAAAGATAGAGAGAAAAATTATAAAACAGGCATGCGGGGCGAGTACAGTGGCACATGGGTAAAATAACAAAGCCCCCCAAGAATAATAATAATAATAATACAATAAAATAATAATAATAATAATAATAATAATAATAATAATAATAATAATAATATATTATTATTTATACCCCGCCCATCTGGCTGGGTTTCCTCAGCCACTCTGGGCGGCTTCCAACAGAAAAATGAAATAAAAATAATCTATTAAACATTAAAAGCCTCCCTAAACAGAGCTCCCTTCAGCTGTCTTCTAAAAATCTGGTAGCTGTTTTTCTCTTTGACATCTGATGGGAGGGCGTTCTACATGGCAGGCGCCACTACCGAGAAGGCCCTCTGCCTGGTTCCCTGTAGCTTTGCTTCTCGCAGTGAGGGAACCGCCAGAAGGCCCTCGGTACTGGACCTCAGTGTCCGGGCAGAACGATGGGGGTGGAGACACTCCTTCAGGAATATCAGCAGTAATCTATCAAGTGTCGTCTCAGATCTGCCGCACATGTGACGATGGTTCCATAGTACAGTGGTACCTCATTCGACGCTTCTGCGCATGCGCGAACCGCCGAACCTAGAAGTAACCTGTTCCATTACTTCCGGGTTCGCTGCATTCGTAACCAGTGTTGTACGCAACCCGCAGCATTCGTATCCAGAGGTATGACTGTATATGTAATGAAGGAATGCCAAATCATATAAAAGGCGCCTGGAGGTTCCAGTCCTCATCAAAATCTCATGTAACTTTCTCCATTATTCCAAGTGAGTGGTACAAAGCATCAAGCGTAAGATTTGTGGGCTGTTTCCCTATCACTGTTTGAGCTGCCGAGATCCTATTTATAACACTAGTTGTTTTGACAACATATCTACACGGCTACATATCTACTCCAATATATAATCTAATCACCAAATGACACCTTAAACCTAGGCTATGCTTGCTCTATGTGTGCGCGCTGGCACACAGAATCTCCCACTCCCCAAAATCCCAGCTGACCCCCCTCACCTGAAGGACTGGTTCTCTCGGTGGTTCTTCAGGGCGACCATTTCTGCCACGGGGCCCCCGTCGGCAACGAACCTGGCGAGCTTCTCAGCGCACTCCTTGGTCTCTTCGTCCTCTGGAGGCGAAACTTTAAGCAGGCTGTCAGTACGGTGCCCCCAACTCACATACCCAACAGCCACAAGCTCTTAATCTGGCCTTAAGGAACCCCGGGAGGGGAGGGGACGGAATAAGCGGGAAGAGGAGGGTTTAACATTTCTCTTTCTCAGTCTGTTTCTTGCTTTTTCGCCTCCCCACTTTGATCACAAACAGAAAAGGAGGAAATAATGCCGGCTCACGCGCAAGGCTCGCTGCACTCAGAGCAGATCCACAGCTAAGTCCCAATATTGTCAACTGCTCCCTGGGGGCAGTGGGGGCTATCTGGGGGGGGGGCGCGCTAAGAAGGAAGGGGGTGGCAGAGGCGTAAATGACTCTCAGCCTTTGAAAAGCTGGTTTCCCCGGATCAATACCCAGAGAGTTTTAACCTTCAACCCCACTTCACAGGGGCACTCTGAGAATTCTGACACTCTTTGAAAGGAATAGTGTACTTTCAGCCCCCTTAATGAACTACAGCTCCCAGAACTCTTTGGGGAAGAAGTCAAGACTGTTTGCAGTGCTATCATGGCATGCTTTAAATGTATGGTCTCAGAGCATAACCACTGACATTAAGGCACACAACTTCCTCATTGTGCACAAAAAAGGGCCTGGAAAAAACTTTGATGGCTCAGAAACATCCAGAGGGCAAGAGGTTGCTCACTCCTGGCGCAGATATACCCCCTCTTGGTTCTCTCCCCCCCCCCAAGCATTTCCCCCCACCCCACCCTGGTCTGTTACACAGTAACACCCACACCTGCAAACCGGAAAGCAGACAGGCGTGCTATACTAGGGGTTGTCACCCTGTCTGAAGAAATCTGTGCCCAATTCATTGTATGGCTTTTCCGGCGGTTGGTGTACTGACTAAATCTTGCATCTGGTAAACGCCTAACCCTGGCTGCTGCTCAGAGTCAGCAATGTTTCCGAATGCCAGTTGCTTGACACTACGGGAGGGGAGAGGGCTGCTCTTGCGCTTGGATCCTGCTTGTGGGTTTCCGCATTGGGGCACCTTGCTGGCCGCTGCTAGGGCAGGATGGTGAACTAGATCTTTTGACCTGATCCAGCGCGTCCTCCTCTTGTACTGAAGCACCCAAAATCCATATTCTTCATAAACAGTTTTCATTTTGACAAGCCTTTCCAGCTTGAGGTCTCTGCCTTAGGAGTTTTCATTCAAATCGCTTAAACCTACCTTCATAGCAGGTTTCCTAGACTGCTTTTAAAATCAATTTTTAGCTGTCTTTATGGTAAATCTGCGAACGGCCAAAAGACATGCATAGCAAGCAACTTAATTGTTACTGCTTTGCAGGGGATTGAACTATTATTTACAGTATGAAAATGATTCTATGATAGGGGTTGGCAAGGTTTACCGGCCATGGGCTGGATCACTCCCATGGAGATTGTCCATGGGCCGGACTGGTGCAGCACGACGCCGGAAATCACACCTGCACATGTCCGCGGCGCTGGATATCATTTCTGCGCATGCCCAGACGCTGAAAATCGCACCTGCGCAGAAGCAATTTTTGGCGTCTGGACATGCGCAAACACGATTTTTGGTATCTGCGCGTGCACAGACGCGATTCCCAGCGCTGCTCGGTGAATCCCCACATTGTGCTAGTTTAGCGCAGCGCATGGGAGACTCACTGAGAGGGCCGGTAAAACAGTCTTCGTGGGCCGCATCCAGCTCATGTGCCACACGTTGCCAACCCCTGTTCTATGACCTGAGTACAAGAGCAACTCTCGCTTCCTGCCGTCTCCAGCAACTGGTATTGAGAAGCATTTACTGCCTCTGAAAATATTAACAACAATAAAAAATGTTGTAAACTATTCTTGATTGGTGCTTTGCACCCTGAAGGCGGGATATTAGTTCTTCAAGAAATAATTAAGGCTGGATCAAGAGTTAGGCATGCTTAGAGCAGGTCCCCTGGAGACACTAGGCCTCAAGTGAGCCAGCATTTCAACAGATCTGAGTCAAAAGCAGCTAACAGCAACCCAAGCCACATCTACTCAGAAATAAGTTGTTCTGAATTCAATGGGGCTTCCTCTCAGGTTATGAGGGGTTAGGGTAGCAGCCAAATTATCTTTTTTTAAAAAAAACACCTAAAACTAAAAATCTGCTGCTTGATTAATCAGTAGATCAATCTGCTGGGTTTTTTTTAAAAGAAGCTCTCAGCTCTAATATCTACCTGCATCAACACCAAACTTCACCCTCCAGATGTTTTAGCAGGCACAACGGTGTATTGTGGGAGTTGTAGTCCAAAATGTCTGTGCTGCCTGGGGCTGAAGGGAGTCATAGTGCAAAACATCTGGAGGATGCCATGCTAGCCAAGGCTGATCTCTACACACTCCCAGCCCGTAGCCCAGAACTTTCCAAACTGTGAGTCATGACACGCTAGTGTGTCAACTGCAGTGTGTAGGTGTGTTGTGCCAATGCTCCCGGCGCTCCTCCCAGGAGTGTACTTTCAGCTCACTGAAAGTAGTTTAACCTCCGGTTTGCTAGTAAAACTGAATTAGTGTGTCACAAAACGATGCCTGTCTTAAAAGTGTGTCAACAGCATGAATAGTTTGGAGAGTTCTGCCCACAAAAATATAGCTTAGGCAAGAACTGCAGGAGGGGAGCAATGACCCTCGCCTTACCTTTCTGAAAAGAGACCTCTTCTGGATCTTGACCCTTCTTCCACATTTCCGCCAGCTTTTTCCTGTAATACAGAAACTCCGGACTGTTCTTATCGTGCAGGAATCTGAGGGGTGCGAGAGAGAAAAGGGCATTAAGGGGGATCGGGTCTTGGAAGAGTCCTAGTGTAAAAGGTGCACAGCAGGAGAGGTGGATAGCAACAAGCATGGAAGGGGGAGTCAAGGGCTACCCTTGGCTTCCTGCACCATGACTGACCACACAAGGGAGGGAGAAGAGGGAGGGCAGATACACAAGAACAGCAGCAAACGTACGCAAAAGTCGGGTTGTCCTTGCAGTCCTCAAGCGCCACCTTCTCCAGATCGGGGCCCCCCTCTGCCACGACCCTGGCCAGCTTCTCCACCACTCGGCGAGTCCGGGTGTCCTCTGGGGGACAAACTTTAAGCAGGCTGTCAGTACTGGGGCTCAACTCACACACCCAACAGGCACATTACCTCTTTAAGAACCACAGCAGTAGGCCCACGAGACGGCGGGGGAGAAGGAGGGAGCGGGGTGGGTGGAACGAGGAGAAAGAGGATGAAACGATGGAGCCACAGCAGGCAGCAACATAAGCCTGATGCTTTCAATACGGGGGGAAGGGGTAGGAAGGCGCAGGCATGCAGGACTGACCTACCAACACCTACTGGACACTGGGGCAGCTGTGTCTACGCTGTATTGTTTTTTGTTTTAATTTGTAAACCTCCTTGTTATTGTTTGTACAATCGCCTGGTTTACAGTTTTCTCAACTATGGTATATCAAGCACGGTTTACTCAACCGTGGGCTATCAAACCATGGTTTTCTCAACTATGGTATATCAAGCCATGGTTTACTCAACCGTGGTCTAAACTACACCCTCCCAGCTGACTTTCCTTTTGTGTTGCGTCCCTTTAAGGCTGTAGGCCTAAGGGCAATGACTCAGTGATGTGTTACGTTCATCCTGAAAGCCCTTTTTTGGCTCAAGTGAGGGATTAATCAATAAATAAGGCTGGGGGTGTGGGGAGAGGGTGTTGCTCCTGACCTGGACATGTACCTCCCTCCCTCTCAAGGCACGTTTTTAACTGCTTTTACAACACCCAGCGGAATTTTAAGCACTCAAACAAATAAGTATCTTTTCAGCTGGCCAGAATCCCCCTTTGGAAAAATGATGGGAAGCTGTACAGGGCAGAGGGCCCTGTTCCCTCGCTTTGTAAAGAAACGCCACTTACTTTTTATCTCCAGCCACTGCTCGTAGTCTTCCTCCTCATCCTCATCGTCTGGCGACTGGAAAACACTGAGGCGGTTGGTCACGGGTGTCTGCTTGGAATGGGTGTAGTTCTTGACCTGGTTCAGCATGCTGGTGACACTCAGGTTGGGGCGCTTCCCGCTCAGTGAGGGCTTCTTTGCGGTGCTGGCAGCCGGGGGGTTTGCTGCAGAGGCCTTGGCAGAGCTGGAGGAAGCGTCTGGAGGGGTGGGGAGACAGAGGTTGACATTATTATTATTATTATTATTATTATTATTATTAACAACTCAATTTATATACTGCCCTTCCCCAACAGACCACAGGGCAGTTTACAACATGTCATGAACTGGCAGGGTGACAGGAAGGAGGACCCTGGCAAGGGGTGTAGTTGGGACTGAGACACACTGGGGATGGAGGATGGCGAGGGGATGGGGGTCAGTGCACAGGAACAAAAGCAGCAGGACCCATTGCAAGAGCCAGAGGGGCTCGTGTCCCCACAAATAGCAGGCTCTGAGGCATAGGGAGCAGCAGGAGGGTCACTCCAGAAGGCAAGGATCCATAGCCCAGCTCCCTAGCTGGCCGGGTGGGGCTTGCTAGCTCTGGAAGCAGGGGTGTGATTTCCTCGGCTAGAAAAGGCTTGGAGCAGGTGAGGGTCACATGCCTTATGAAGCCCAGATGCTGCAATCAGGAAGGAAAGTACAAAAGTGAAGCAGAGCTGCGTATGCTCAGCTACCCATGCTGCCGGACCTTGGCTTCAATGCTCCTGGGCCTCTACGGGACTGGGCTTTGGTTTTGGTTCTGGACTGTATCCTGTCTGCTGCACTTGAGACTTGGCTCCTTGGATTGACCCTGAACCTCATTCCTGACCTTTGGACTTGTGTGGATTGACCCTTGGGACTTGGCATACTGGCCTGCTGCCAGGTACGCCAGGGGTTCAAGGACACAACATAGAACACAAGATAAATACAATAGTAGTTAAAAAAACAACACTCAACAACCCATCCCTCACCCTGCTTTAAAAGGACATTGTTTAAAAGCCAAAGGTCTGGTTGTAGAGGAATGCGTTCACCTGGTGCCTATCCCTACAAATAGGAAGCATGCATAAATTACATGTGGCAAAAAGCTTGGAGGATCCTGAAAAATTCTATGCTGTCTGGGGGCAACTTAATCACGTGTATAACCAATACCTGGACTCCCTCTCCATGGTACAATGTAAAATTTAGCTTACCTAATGGTCTGCTCACTTGATTTAAGTTTCTTCCTGATATACTACACTGTTTCTTTTTTCATATTTGTACTTCTGCTATTTTTTTTGCACATATTTGTTTGACTTCAATAACAGTTGAAAGAAAAAGGAAAACGGGTTTGAGAGGAGTGGTCCAGGAGTGTGTGCAAAAACTCACTCTACTGCATAGAAGGAAAAACCTGACATTCATTGCCCCGCCTGCTTTTCCCATTAGCCCAGCCTGCTATTGACATGTGGCCCCCAATAGATCTGCCCAGAAGAGAACATGGCTCTTTGTGCTGAAAGAAATTCCTTACCCTTGGGACTTACAACAGGCACACAGAATTGGCAGAGTGGACTCAGGAACAGTGCTTACCGCTGCCCAACTTCTCTTTCTGCAGCTTGAGGAACTGCTGGAGGAAACTCCCATCGTTGGCAAATTTGTTGGAAACAGAGCTTTCCCCATCTCCGCTGTCGTCGCTGTGGGATTAAAAGAAGAGGAAAGAGGGAAGAGGTTAGAGACCACAGCATTGCTGTGGAGCACAGAGCTTCCCTCGCCAGCAAATAATAATAATAATAATAATAATAATAATAATAATAATAATAATCCAATAACTAAGACTCCCTTCCCTTCGCAAATTAAGCCTTTGCTCATTCTTATGGAGTTCTATCCCTGTTTTCAAAAGACACACAAAAGGAGAACTGTGTGTCCTTGGTTGCAATCCCATCCCCTTGACTTCCACGTGATCTATGTGCTGATGTCACAAGACTGGAAGGACTGCGCTCATGCAAAGCTGCAGAAGAGGCTAGCCCAGATCGGCTACTCACACATATATGGCTTTGTAGGAAGGTAATAACAGGCTTGCTCTTTGTCTCAGGAGTGAAAGATCCAATTTCGCTCAATGCAAATAGCAGGAATATCTGGCCCCTGGCAGATGCTGAGCAGGAGATTGCATCAAAACAGCAGCCAGCCTCATAATCTGATTGCTAAATCTCGAGCATCATGAATAATTTGATGCTCAATTCACACCTGAGGCAAATGCAGTCAGCCTCTCCTCAGAGGTCAGCAGGAATGGGACATGAGAAGAGCAGGGACTCACTCAGAAAAACTTACTTTGTATATTTATTAGACTTCTGTGCTTTCCTGCATCCTCTGACCCTATCACACAGGCAATTGCCTGCCCATTGCTCCCAGCCTATCAGAAAGGTACAGTATTAACAATGCAATCCTACGTACTCGCTGGCCTGCGAGGCCTGCTGACTAGCCAAGTGGCTGCGCTTGGCTTGACGCTCTAGCTTGGCCTCGATCTCCCGCTTCTTTTGGGCAATCAGCTTCTCCTGGTGGAGGATGTTCACATTGGTCTTCACAGATTTGGGCATCGTGACACCAAACCACCGGCTGGTTTTCCCTGGCCGAGAAGAAGGGGCACCACAAAAAACAAAAGAAATTATATTAACCCTTCATATAATCATTGCAAAGGGGAAAGGGCTTCAAAGGACATTTGTTACAACCCTCAGCTGAAAGCAGGATCTGGCATGTAGATATGAGTCAAACTAATGGTCCAAATAAAACTGTCTACACCAGGCATCCCCAAACTGCGGCCCTCCAGATGTTTTGGCCTACAACTCCCATGATCCCTAGCTAACAGGACCAGTGGTCAGGGAAAATGGGAATTGTAGTCCAAAACAGCTAAAGCTATGGTTTTCCCAGTAGTGATGTATGGAAGTGAGAGCTGGACCATAAAGAAGGCTGATCGCCAAAGAATGGATGCTTTTGAATTATGGTGCTGGAGGATACTCTTGAGAGTCCCATGGACTGCAAGAAGATCAAACCTATCCATTCTGAAAGAAATCAGCCCTGAGTGCTCACTGGAAGGACACATCGTGAAGCTGAGGCTCCAATACTTTGGCCACCTCATGAGAAGACTCCCTGGAAAAGACCCTCATGTTGGGAAAGATTGAGGGCAGAAGGAGAAGGGGACGACAGAGGACGAGATGGTTGGACAGTGTTCTCGAAGCTACGAACATGAGTTTGACCAAACTGCGGGAGGCAGTGGAAGACAGGAGTGCCTGGCGGACATGACTAAATGACTAAACAACAAGTCCAAAACATCTGGAGGGCCGAAGTTTGGGGATGCCTGGTCTACACTGACTGGCAGTGGCTCTTGCTAGGATTTCAGACAGCCCTGCCTGAAGATGTCAGGGATTGAGTGTGTTAGAAATTCAGATATATAAGCTAGGAGCCAAATGGCTCCTTAAACAATGGTTACAGCCGCCAAACCAGAATGTCTAGTTGCCATTTTTGGCCACGACGGCTCTAAAGTCTTATTTTTCAAAGGATGGAGTGAATGTGATTGATTCTCAGTTAAACATCTGGCTAGTTCAGAGGACAACCCTGAGCTAGGCTAAGATCTTTGAGAACTTAAAGAAGAAAAGTCAGTTGATCCAGGGACAGTCCACGTACCTATTGGCCTATTCCTACCTCTTTTTCTTAACGGTGACAAGGACGATTCATAATGTAAAAATATTCTTCACATCTCTGAGCAGGGCAGTGGGGTAAGCAAAGACAAACGACAACAATTAACTATGATGTTGTTCACTGCTCCTGCTCAGGCTGCACAGAAAAAGCATCTTGGTTCCAGAAATTCATTCCCTATTGTGAGGATAAAATATAACGGATAGAATTCTACAGGATGCTGCATTAGCGAGTGAAAACAGCCCAGATCCAAGCATCTCCAGGTGGTGGTGAAGAAAGGCACCATCCTGGCACTCAGGCATCTTCACTTGGTTGTAAGTGGTCAAACGACAGGTGCAAAATGAATACTGTACAGTACTTAAAATGTTTAGTATGGCTAAGACGCTTTGGATTGCCTCAGGTGAAATGAAGTGGCTAACGGGTTTAATTTTTATTAATAGTGGTAGTAATAATGATGATGATGATGACGAGACCTGCAGTAATAACTTGGCGACCCCCAAAACAGCAGCAGTAGAGAAAGAGCTTAGAAGGCCCAGCGAAGGAAGAGAAAGGGGTTGTTTTTTTAATACTGGGCAGGGACAGCCGATTCGTGGGGGCCCAACGGGGAGGAAGAAGAGAAGGACGGAGAAGAGACTGGGGCGGGGGGCTTACCTGACTGGAAAGGGGCGGGGCGGGGGAAGGAAGACTCACCTGGCGCATCTTTGCTGCCGTCCATCGCTCTCAGGATGTCCCCACCCTTCTCCCACAATGCACCGCACGGAAAGGCCGCCTCCCAGCGTCGTTGACGTAGGCGCGTTGCATTCTGGGGGGGCGGAGAGGAGAAAGGAGATGGAAGATGGTCGCTCCTGGATGGATGCCGGGAATTGTAGTCCACGTCTGGTAGAGGGGTTGGGGAATGCAGAGAAAGCAGAGAGGGGAAGAAGCCGGTCTTTTCAGGCCAGAGGCGTCTCTGAGGGTTTTTAACATCGGCTTCGGCTGCTGCTGCAGGGAGGATAAAGCAGCTGGGAAGCGAGGAGCTGGAGACGGGGCGGACTACGATTCCCGGCAAGCGCTGCGCGGGGTTTGAGATAATTGCGAGGGGGAAAATGTGCTCTCGCGAGACTTGGAGACGCAATGAAAGGAGAGAAAGGCGCTCTCGCGAGTTTTGTGGAAATTAAGCTCCCCCCCCCCATTCCTCAGTGTATGTTGCTAAGAGACTATGTCCCATGAGGCGAAGGAAAATGGGAGAAGATACTCCTCCATAATAATGTTTGATGATATTAATATTGAGTAATACAGTACTAATATTTAGCAATATTATTAAAATAATTTAAATTATTTTGATTGAGGACATTTGAACCTCGCTTTTCAAGGAGGACGCTCCCTACCGTTTATAAACAATTATATATGAGGAACTATGTACAATTGTAGCTAGCAGGTTTTTTAATATTACTGTATTTTGTATAATAGCATAATAATAATATTATGGTATAATATTATGGTAAACATGTACTATTATTATTATCTATACTGTATATATATATAAATGTAAACTGGGTATGCTCCTTCGTCTCCAATGTTCAACAAAACCGCTTGACCGCTTGAGGTGAAATTTTGACACAGCATCACATGTGAATGTCTGAATGCTATAGGGAAGTTTGCTAAGACAGATGTCACACCTGTGCCAGGTAAAAACCCCAAAACCCCGTGTTTCAAAACACACCACTCAGACAAAAATGCATGCTGAGCAAAGAACCAGGTTGCAAACCATCGCCCTCTAGCGGCAGCTACACTGGTACTGCACCTATAAAACCTTCCCTCTCAACAGCACCTCGGCTCCCATTTACATACTAGGCCACTGTTTCTCAACCTTTTTTTGGGCCACGGCACACTTGTTCCGTGAAAAAAATCACGAGGCACACCACCATTAAAAAAGTTAAAAAATTTAACTCTGTGCCGCCCTCTATTATAATTATGACTGTAAGAAACACTTGCCAAATATTGCTTTCCGGCGGGTTAGTGTTGTGTATTGGCGGCCGCCAGGCTCGTTTGTACTGAGCTTTGGGAAAGAGGAGGAGAAATATTGCTTTCCGGCGGGTGAGTGTCAATGCAAATCGCCCTTCTCGACGCCGCACGTCGCGGCACACCAGCCAGCGTCTCGCGGCACACTAGTGTGCCGCGGAACAGCGGTTGAGAAACGCTGTACTAGGCCGAAGCCTTTATAGACTAGGCCAAATGGAGGTACTGACTCGCCTGGGTGGGGATTAGGAGGAGGGGACAGGATAGGTCAGGACACGGTGGGACCATTCACAGGGATGAGCTGGGGGGAAGAGGGGATGTGATACGTATCACGTCATGGGTCGAGACAGGGTGGGGGGAATCACAGGGATAAGCCGGTGGGTGGGGAGAGGAGGGGGTGGGATATGTCATGGATCGGCACAGGGTTGGGGGAATCACACGGATGAGCCACAGCAACGCGTTTTATAATCTGCCACAGCAACGCGTATTATAATCTGCTATAATATAACTACCATTAATATAAATCTATATAAATATATAATAGGATATTTCTATCGTTTTAATATTTTATATATTTTCATCGTTTTAATATTTTAACTTTTGTATGTTTTAAATAGGGTTGTTGATTTTACAGTTTTATGTTTTGTAATGTTTGAAATCTATGAAATATAGAAATACTATACGTACTATATTATGATCCTTGAATGTTGCTAAATTATGATCCTTGAAAGGATTATAATTTAAACCCTTACAGTTTTATATTATTATTATTATTACTATGGTATTATTCATAAGAATTAGTTGTACAGTAAATACTTTATAATAGCAATCATGCTTTTAGTACTTTGCGCGAAATGGCCTTTTGAATTTTATTAAAAGCTTTTTTAATGCTGCAATTTAAATTGTTACAAGATGGCAATGATATTTTTTGTATTGCATTATGAATAATAATACTTGTAAATTTCTATCTGGGAAAGGGAACACCAAAACTCTTAATAGAACACCATTGTTTAAAGTTAAAAACAATACAGTTAAAATTAAACGAAGGCTGAAAACAATTCAAGTTTACAATGGAAATTGTTATAGGCGGGCAATGAAATTTGTATTATTATTATTTTGTTGTTGTTAAATCCCGGACCACGCGCACCAAATAGTTAAGAGAATAGAATAAAAAATAAAAACATTTAAAAACGTATTATTATTTTTTTTAAATAAAGTAACCTGGCTGACTCCAAAACCACGACGTGTGCCACAGTTTTGTAGGGAGGCGGCACACAAATTAAAAATGAAGCAGAAATAATAATAAAAACAGAAATACACAAAATGTCAGCCTGGGTGCGGAGGACAAAATCTCGCGAGAGGAGCGCATCTCCTATACCTCTCGCGGAGGCCGAAACGGGAGCCCTGAGCCTTCGCGGCGCAATTCGCATTCTCCCCTCCGGAGACGCTTGTCGGACTCCAACTCCCGTCACTCCTCCCCACTCAGCTGCCTGACGGGAATTATAGTCCAAGGGCCCCAGCCCACTCCTTCCTTCATACAACGCCGGCACTCGCCTTCCCGGCATGCTTTGCGCTAGGCCCGCGCGCGTCGTCGCCCCGCCCCTTTCCCCTCTGCCCTGACAATCCATGTCTTATCATTTCTGAGGTAAATCTAAGATGGCGGCCGTCGGCGCTGCGGCCGGGGCAGCTGGTGGCTCCGGCGCCGCCACCGCGGCCTCTTCCTCCGCAACGGCGACGACGACGGCGCCTCCGCCCCCGCCAGCCTCTTCCTCCTCGGTGTCCGCGACCACGGCTCCTTCATCGTCGTCCGCGGCGGCGCCTCAGCCTCCATCGGGCGGGCCGCCCGGCGGGGCTGAGGCGGCGGCAGGAGGAGGCGGAGACGGCAATGGCGGCGGCGGCGGCTCGTCGTCATCCTCGGCCTCTTCTTCTGCGGCCGGAGGCCCTCCGTCGTCGTCGTCTCCCGCGGCCGCTGCGGCATCTTCGTCGTCGGGCGGCTCCTCGGAGTCGTGGTACGTGGCGCTGCTGGGCCTGGCGGAGCACTTCCGCACGTCCAGCCCGCCCAAGGTGCGCCTCTGCGTGCACTGCCTGCAGGCCGTGCTGCCCAGGAAGCCGCCGGCGCGCGTCGAGGCCCGGACCCACCTGCAGCTTGGCTCCGTCCTTTACCACCACACGCGGAACGGCGAGCAGGCGCGCAGCCACCTCGAGAAGGCGGTGAGGGAAGGCCAGACACGGGCATAAAGGGACATTGCGCTTGGGGTAGCGGGTGGCGTTTGTGTACAGGCGTGTTATATACACAGTTACAGAGAGAGCACGAACTTATATTTCCCGTGGGGTGGGGAAAAGGGCTGTGCATGTGTGGGATGGCATGTATTGTGTGCAGATGCATACACATAAATAAGTGCATGTGTGTGTGTGTGTGTGTGCCCATGCGTGCGCTGTATGTCCAGATACATACACGGTATTTATGTTGCGTGTGGATTTACAGGTGGTGTGTGTAGTGTTTGTGTGTAGGCATGTTATATATATAGAGAGAGAGTGAGTGAGTTAATATATAGTGTGTATATATAGAGAGAGATCTTTTAGTTTTAAATCCATTGAGAACACACAGATTAGAATAAAAACAGCACACCAGCCCTTTTGTTAAAAGCTTCAGCAACAAGAAGGGCTGAAGGACAGCAAAGGAAATAGCCAGTTTGGCTTCTCTAGGAAGGGAGCAGTGAATGAGAAGGCTGTGTGTGTATATAACACACAAACACACACAGCCTGTGTAGGTGTACCTGTATATATATGTATAGAGAGAGAGTGATTTGCTCATGTGTGTGTATTGCATTTTGTGGGGGATGGTGTATACACATACACACAGATACTATATATTTTGCTTGTGTGTGAGAGAGACAGTGCATATATGTGTTTATATATTATAGAGAGAATGTTATGTGTGTGTGCAAGTGTTTGTATATGCATGCATGTGTTATGTGGGGGTGTTACATATTATTGTGTGTGTGTGTGTGTGTGTGTGTGTGTGTGTGTCATGTGTTGCATGTCCAGGAAGGGGACACAAGAGTATTTTTATTAGGTCTCTGTGGATGTATATGTCATGTGGGGGAGGGGGGATGGATGGATGTAAAATATTTATATTAGGTGCATGTATATGTATGGATGTGTTAGTGGGTGTTATTGAGTGTGCTAGGTGTAGATATATGGGGCTATATATGTAGATATATAGCGTACCGTCAGCATATGTGGTAGTTATAAAATATTTATTATTCTGTTTCCCAAGGTGGAGCACAACAAAAAATACAAAAAGTTCTTCAGCTACTGTCTCCAATAGGATAACAATCCCCTGTCCTCATTGGGCTGTATTTTTTGCCCTCATAACTTTTTTTAAAAAACATATTTGTACTTTTGCAAACTTCATGGTTTCCCAGAGCATGTTGATACCCACCCCCATCTCTCTGTCATTGGCCTTTTTTTGGCTATGGTCCTATTGACGTCCTCATTCCCAGTTCAGTGTTAAACAGGAAGGGCAGGAAGAAAGCTTAACTCCTCGTATTATTACAATGGTGTAGGAATTTCTTGACAGCTGCCCCAAATTCTCCCATTTTGTTAAAATGTTACAAGCAGACATACAGGAAAGGGTTTGAGCTATATAATTTCCCCTACTGTGCATACATATAGCAGTGCCTATGTGGAACAGTGAGAAGGAGAGGCCTTGAGGTTGTGGTGTGTTAGAGAATAAGCAGATGTCCGAAGGTTGAAAGGGCCCCTATTGCCTGCTGTGTTTGGTTTAAATGTGTTTGGTAGTGTGAGCTGCCTCAGTTAATAGAAGGGAACAGGAGAACACCCTTGAAAAGGAACAACAGAGCAGGAGGAAGCAACTCAGTAGGAGTGCAGAAAACTGCACTGAGTCAGTCAACTTTGGTTAACCTAGTTCAGTACTGTCTACACTGATTGGCAGCGGCTCTGGGGTTGCAGGCAAGAAGTAGGTGTGGGGGCATCTCAAGAATGAACTGAGACCATCAGCAAGTGTGTGGGGAGAATGAAAGTGGACTGTGGACTTTTTCAAGGGGCACGGCTGTGTCGGCTTCTTGAGCATAGAAAAGAAGGAAAGAAAGAAAGAAGTGAAAGGTGGACGCCCAAAGAGGGAGCTCTGTTTATCTTTTATTTCCAGTTGGAAGCCCCATAGCTCAGTGGTTAGAGCACCTGCTTTGCATTCAGGAGGTCCCCGGTTCGATTCCTGGCATTTCCAAGTAGGACAGGGAGAGAGACTGTTCTGAATCTCTGGAGAGAAACATTGCTGCCAGTCTAGCTCAGTAGAAGGCAGCTTCCTATGTCCCTGTTGTGGAAAGGATTAAAATATGGTGCGAGGGACAAGGCAGCTCAGTAGTGACAACTCCAAACTGTCCCCTTCCATTTATGTCAAGAGCTTTATTTTTGTGGATTCCAGGAATACCTCATTTCCCTCTGTTTCTCTTACAGTGGCTGATATCGCAGCAAGTATCCTTTTTTCTGGCCTCATGGAAACGGGGGTTGTGCTGCTTGGAGGGGAAAACACAACTACGTGTCAACAGAGTGTTTAACAAGCCCCATTGATTCTGTGCTTTGGTTTTGTTAATATAAATTTTGAGACGCAACTGTGCTTCCTGTTTTTGGATACCCCTTAAAACAATTGCTCCACCATTTTTTAAAACTATATTAGCTTAACTTGGATGCTGTCAGATTCCGCAGTTTGAGGATGTCAAATTTGAAGCTGCCAGCTTGCTGTCGGAGCTGTATTGTCAAGAGGTAAGTGGAGAAAGAATGTATTTCCCACTTGGTTCTTTAAATCCCAGAGTTCAGTGGGGTCAACAGCCAGAGAAGACTTAGGAAGGTGCTTTAAATAAAGGTAAAGGGACCCCTGACCATTGGGTCCAGTCGCGAACGACTCTGGGGTTGCGGTGCTCATCTCGCTTTACTGGCTGAGGGAGCTGGCGTACAGCTTCCTTGTCATGTGGCCAGCATGACTAAGCCGCTTCTGGTGAACCAGAGCAGTGCACGGAAACGCCGTTTACCTTCCCGCCGGAGTAGTACCTATTTATCTACTTGCACTTTGACGTGCTTTCGAACTGCTAGGTTGGCAGGAGCAGGGACCGAGCAATGGGAGCTCACCCCGTCACGGGGATTTGAACCGTTTAGACCACAGTGCCACCCTTGTAAAGGTGGCTTTACTACTTTACGTAAAGTAAAGGTGCTTTACTATAGCACAAAATAGAGCTGAACTGAGACAGTGCTGCTTGTGGGCTTCCCATGAGGTCATCTCGTTGGACACTGTGAGATCAGAGTACTGAACTAGATGGGTCTTTGGCCTGATGCGACAGCCAGGCTCTTGCAGTTTTATTGCAAGTGTGTATCTGTGGTGGCAGGCAAGAGACAGAGCGCTCGGTTAATCCTGAGCGCCAGGCAGAGTGCAAGAGGAGGGATGATAGACATTCCCTCTATGCTCAGAGTGGGTTACTCAGAATGGGACAGAGCACTTTCTCAGCGTTCCTGGGTATCATTGACTTTAAACTGTTTTCACATACCAATACCTAATCCTGTAGAATTCTATCAGTTATATATTATCTGTGCAAGCAAAAGGAACTTGAGGAATCAAAATGCTTTTTATGTGCAGTCTCAGCAGGAGTGGCAAACAACATTATAGTTAATTGTTGTCACTTGTCTTCACTTAACCCACTGCCATTCTAACAATTGTGAAGAATAGCCCTACGTTATGAATGGTCCATGTCACCATTAAGAAAAAGAGGTAGGAATAGGCCAATAGATATGTGGACTGGATCAAGCAACTTTTCTTCTTTAAGTTCTCAAAGTTCTTAACCTAGCTCAAGGTTGTCATCTGCACTAGCCAGATGTTTAACTGAGAGTCCCTCGCAGTCAGTCCATCATTTGAAAAATAAGACTTTAGAGCTGTCTTGCCCCAAAATGGCAACTACACATTCCATTTTGTTGACTGTAACCTTGGTTTAAGGAGCCATTTGGCACAGTCTTCTATACAGTATCTGAATTTCTAATACTGTTGTACCTCGGCTCCCAAACTCCTTGGTTTCCGAACTTCAGAAGTTGAACAGACTTCTGGAATGGATTCTATTCGACTTCCAAGGTACATCTGTACTGGCTGAAGTTCTTAGCCCAACACCTTGTTGATTCTCCTATTTTGAGTTAGAACTTTGGGTACCTCCCTTTATATCCATATTTTTGTTGATTTGTTTTGTTTTGTTCCAGAACTCTGTTGACACTGCAAAACCCCTGCTTCGTAAAGCCATCCAGATTTCACAGCAGACTCCATACTGGCACTGCCGCCTCCTCTTCCAGCTGGCGGTATGCTTATTTTAAGCCAAGGGTGGTGAGCCATTTTCAGCCGAAGGACTGTGTTTCCTTCTGTGTGACCTTATGTGGGGCTGTGTGTTAGTGGTGGGTGGGGCCAGAGGCAACAGTGGGCAGATCAATTTACTTACTTATAGAATGATAGAGTTGGAAAGGATCAACCCCCTACAATGCAGGAATCTTTTGCACAAGGTGGGGCTTGAACCCACAACCCTGAGATTAAGAATCTCATGCACTGCTCTCTCTCTCTCTCTCTCGCTCTCTCTCTCTCTCTCTGATGCTTCCAGTTTTCAGTGCAACATTTCAGTCAGAAATATAAACCCTCGTTGTCATTAAGCCACATGATGCATGGGATCACTGCTGTTTTTTTACCAGGGCAAGAAAACATGCTAGCCAAAAGCAAGCTGAGCAAGAAGCATAGCATGCACCAGGAGGAATCCAATAGCAACAGATACACCCTGCAAAATAGCGTAGTTTCTCCAGTCACTGCAGTATTGGCAAATCTCATGCACTGCTGACTGATTTGTTTTCATTGATTAAACTCACTACTCACTTGTCACTCAAAGGGTCTCCCAGTGGCTTACATTGAATGTGTGTGTGTAGGTATGGTATATACATGTGCATGTACAGTATATGCATAATTGCCTTGTATAACGTATACAATATAACACATTTATATTTCATACAACATGTTAGGGAAACAAATGAAAAACCACCAGCCGGGGGGGGGGCAGTAATAGAAAACTCAGCACCGACACTGTCGGCTTCCACAGTTAGCTGTAGGATCAGATTTGAAAGGAAGAAGTAGGCTACTTTCAAAATGTAACACTGTGTCTTTTTTCCCTCCACTTAGCAACTTCACACGCTTGAAAAAGATTTGGTGTCTGCTTGTGACCTCCTGGGGGTTGGAGCAGAATACGCCCGTGTGGTAGGGTCGGAATATACAAGGTGAGTCCTTTCTTATGGGGCAACTGGTCTTTTGCCACCAAAGTTGATAGAGTCTGGGTGTGTGTGTGGGGGTGATTATTAGGGGTACTCTGGGGGCTCATTCAACCTTCCAAGAGAGAGTTGCAAAGCTTCCTTGGGGGCTGCCTGGTTGTCACAGGCTCATGATGGGGCCTTCTCAGTGGCGGTTCCCTGCTTGTGGAATGCCCTCTCCCTCATTATCAGCTTTCAGGAGGAACTGAAAAGTATTCCTTTTCACCCAGGCATAAGACAGCCAAAAGATACTATTCCTGGCAGCCTTGAAATTATTAGCTGTCAGAATAGAGTTGTTTTAAGATGCTTGCTTTTAATTGTGTTTAGATGTTTGCTTGTAATTGTTTTTAGATGTTTTAAATACATTAAGCTCATTGCAGTGGATAGGCATGGTATAAAAACTATACAGTGGTACCTCTACTTACGAATGTAATGCGTTCTAAAAAAAATTGTAAGTCGAATCCCATAGGAATGCATTGGGAGAAAAAAATTGTAAGTAGAAGCAACCCTATCTAAAAATTTGTAAGTAGAAAAAATCCTATCTAAACCGCATCCAAGATGGCGGATTGAGCTCCGTTCGTAAGTAGAAACATTTGTAAGTAGAGGTACCACTGTAACTGAAAGTTCGTAGCCGATGGGCTTCCTTGCACTTCTGGTGGTCTTGCCTGTATTTTAGAATCTTCAGTTTGTTATTTTTTTCCCTTTCAGAGCCCTGTTTCTGCTAAGCAAAGGCATGGTAAGTTGTGTGTGTGTTTGGAGAAACCTGCAGATGGGCAGTTCGGCTGTGGCCTACAACATTAAGCCACACATCACCGTAACTTCTGTATCTTTAATACAGAAGTGGACAGCCTGTGGTGCCCACCCCCCACAAATGTCTCCAATAACTATTGCGGCCAATGGTCAGGGGCGATGATGGGAGTTGTAGTCCAGCAACATCTGAAGGGCGGCAGGTTCTCTATCTCCAACCTTAGAAGTCATATTCTCTACTGAGAGTAGGGAATGCTTCTCCTTGGATTAAGGGTAGGGAAATCTCTAGCCCTCTGGATCTTGGACTCCAGCATCCACTTGCATGGCCAGTGGCCACATGCTGCTAGTTCAGCAGGATCTGGAGGGCCACAGATGTTCCCCCATCTCTGATCTAGTTCTTGCTGCTTGCTTGACTCCTTGAATTAAGATAAAAATACAGAACTAAATGGGGTGCATTCCACCAGGGCTCTGCTTATATTCTTACCACACAGCCTTGAAACCCAAATGGGATGCTGTGGGGATGTTTTAAAACAAATAATGTTGGTTGTATCCAGCATCTGCTCTACAGAGTATAACTATAATTTTATTCAATCAATTTATATACTGCCCTTTATCAGAAGCCCCTAGGGTGGTGTACAACATTAAAAACACATTACAGAATATCAGTGATAAAAATATAAAAAGTCAACTGATGGACAGGCTAATAATGAAATAATCATCATAATAACAGTCCTCTTCCCCATACTTTCTCATTCACACGGTGAAATTGAAATCATACGTGACTAATTAGGGTCCATTAATTTTCAGTGTTCTGAGTAGGGCTGATGTTATCACTTTGTATTTTTTAAATCAAGAGGTCATGAGTTCTAGTAAACGTTCCCATGAAAAATAACGATGTTTGGAAACGCAAGTTTGGACAAAGCGCAACATCTTAAGTTAATTTTAAGACTTTGTTAAGAGTGTTAGCTGTTATGAGAAAGGAAAGGGAGGAATTGGCACCTTATGGGATAAGAACTCATATAACCTCTTGTGATGACAATTGCTAAACACTGGAGGACTTTAAATGTTAACCTGACAGTGGAATGGACAGCTGCAGTATGTCACCTGGGATTAATGAAAAAGCTAACTCACAAACACTCTGCCAGATGACACAAACAAACCATATAGCACATTTTATGGCAATATAACCAATATATTGTTTTTGGGGGGAATGACCACCGTTCTGGGAGCGGGGGAGGGGAGGCTTAGCACTTTTCCTTTTAATTACCTGGAATAAAACAATAAAAACATTTTTTTAAAAAAAACACTCCAAAAAACTTGGGTGACATCCAATACTGCATAAATGAACTTATCCTCTTTGTTTGCCCTGCAGCCCTCTCAAATGTTTCCCCGGAGAGTCCCCTAGCCCTCCGGACCAGACTTATAATTCTAAAGCAGTCACATGACAGGCAAGGTTTACTTTGATCTTCTGATTGCAGCCATTTTATTTCCTTTTTTGCTTCTCCCCTCCTTTTTTCATACTCGTCAGCTGCTCCTTATGGAGAGGAAGTTACAAGAGGTGCATCCACTGCTTACGTTGTGCGGGCAGATAGTGGAGAACTGGCAGGGGAACCCCATCCAGAAGGAGTCTCTGCGAGTCTTCTTCTTGGTGCTGCAAGTGACACATTACCTGGATGCTGGTCAGGTGAGTGGAAGGCACTACAGACGCCTGGTAGTTCCCTCCCCCTGCACCCTGCAACGGTTAGAAGGAAAAGCTTGTAGTGGCAAGCTTAGCTATGTCTTCTTGGAACTAAGTCTTTTTGAATTCACTTGGGCGTACTCCCAGATAAGGGAGGTTAGGATTGGAGCATTTGGGTTGTATTCAAGCACATATTATTGGGACTAGTCCAGTGTTTCCCAAACTTGGGTCTTGAGCTGTTTTTGGACTACAACTCCCATCATTCCTAGCTAGCAAGACCAGTGGTCAAGGATGATGGGAATTGTAGTCCAAAAACAGCTCAAGACCCAAGTTTGGGAAACACTGGACTAGACCCATTGTAATGAATAGGCCTCGGTTAAGTTATCTCCAATAATTTCAGTGGCTTGTAGCCAACTAAGGCACACTTGCGCCATTTCGCACTATACATTTGAAGCCCTGTGACAGCACTTTAGCGGTCACGGCTTCCCAGGGTACTCTCCTTTTAAAAAAAACACCTTATTGATTTTTCACCCACAAAAAAGCCTTACAAATTTTAACATAGACCATAAATTACTTTATCTATTGACTTCCCATCTTCCTCTTACATGGTTTTCATATTTACCCTTGAATGCTGCCTGTTTCATATACACTATTCAATACATATATTTCAACCTTTATTATATTATGCTATATATATAATATAATAATATATATGATATATATAGAATATATAGTATTATAACCTACATTTATTTTAATAATGCTGTTGCTCATATTTCATCTCCCTTTAGTAGTTTTTTTTAATACTCAGTAACGGGTCTCCAGTCCTCAAGTTTTTTTTTTTAAAAATTTTGGTCTTTAATCTTGGCTGTTAATCTTGCCAGTACCACATACTCCCATCATTTTCAAAAGCCATTCTTCCTTTGTTGGAACCTCTCCTTCTTTCCATCTTTGGGTGTACAGTATTTGTGCTGCTATCGTTATACACATAAATAAGTTAACCAACTCTTTTGGTACATCATTATCTATAATGAAAAGAAAAGAAAGACCTTTCTTGGGATTCTTGGGATTCCCAGGGTACTCTCCTAACAGCTTGGAAATCTGTTTGACAATTGAACTGCAGCCAGGTTGCCGCCTGGACCCACACCAGCAGTGCAATGACAGCTTTGTAGCGGGGGGAGGGGGGGGAGAGAGAAGGAAGACAGCTGAGAGAGGAACAGAGGGGAAGTCCTCCCCCTTGCCCACTCATTCAATGGGATTAATAATAATAATCATTGTATACCACCCCTCATCCGTAGATCTCAGGGCGCTTCACAACATTAAAATCAGCAGGTGGTAGCTTTTTTCTTTGCTGAGGCGACCCCTTCCTTTCCCCAGGTGAAGAGTGTCAAACCTTGCCTGAAGCAGCTCCAGCAGTGCATCCAGACCATCTCCACCCTCCATGATGATGAGATCCTGCCCAGCAACCCTGCTGACCTCTTCCACTGGCTGCCCAAGGAGCACATGTGTGTGCTGGTCTACCTGGTGAGCTGCTCAATGCACTTGAGATTGGGGCCACATCCTAGGAAGCTATATCAGTGTTGCACTGCTATTCTGTCCAGGTCACAGGGACTGCATGGCCCATGGTAGGGGAGGCCAGAGGCTTGGGTTATATCCAGTGTTAGTCCTACTCAGAGTAGATCTACTGGAAACTTAGGCCCATTTAATTCCAGTGGGTCTAACTGTGAACTTAGATTGATACAATGCAACGCATGTGACTCTTACCAGACACACACTAAGGCTGGGCGATATATCAATATAACCTCCAAAACTGTTTTGAAGTCCATATCATGATAACAGTTTCGTAATTTTTGACCTGGCAATATATCACAAATCATGATACATGTATGTGTATACTATGCAAAAATCACAATGTGGGGAAAACCGTGAAGCTAGGCAATGTTTTGCTTGATTCCTGCAGCCCCTGTTAACTGCTGGCTCAGCTCTCCCCTGCAGGAATTACAAGAGCAAGTTTTTTTTAAGTTTTGGGGCAGCTCATGAAAACTTCTCTTTTACAGCCCTTGGTGTGAAAGTGTCAAGGGCTTGGTGTCAAGCTATCTTTGCTGTGAAGGATGAGTGTGACAACTCAGGATGGTGTACATCATTCTCCCCCCCCCCATCTGATTTCATCCTCACAGCAACCCTGTGAGGTAGGCTAGGCCAAGAGGCAATGACTGCTCCGAACATCACCCAGTGAGCTTCATGGCTGAGTGAGGATTTGAACTCTGGTCTCCCAGGTCCCAGTCCAATGCTTGTAACCATTGCACCACACTGGCTCTTTTGTTTTCTTGCAGAATGATGGCAAAAGGCTTCTGTTTGTTTATTCCCACAGGTGACGGTAATGCACTCAATGCAGGCCGGATACTTGGAGAAGGCACAGAAGTACACAGACAAGGCGCTTATGCAGCTGGAGAAACTCAAAAGTGAGCGGCAGGAATTATTTTCTTCCCTGCCCATGTCTTTGTTCTTTTGAGATTCTGTGCTCGGAATGCTCACCATATGCATGTTAAATCTCTGCCAGAGGGTGTCCTTCTCCCCCACCCCCACTATGTACCTCCCCTTTCTCACTGCTGCCGTTTTTGTGGAGGATTGTGAATCCCCTTTTCTAAGGCCAGTCATACCCCCATCTCCAATCCACTACCATCAAATACCATTTACCGTATTTTTCTGTGTACAGTGGTACCTCTACTTACAAATAACTCTACTTACAAATTTTTCTACTTACAAATGGAGCTCCGTCCGCCATCTTGGATGCGGTTTAGATAGGATTTTTTCTACTTACGAATTTTTAGATAGGGTTGCTTCGACTTACGAATTTTTAGATAGGGTTCCCAATGCATTCCTATGGGATTCGACTTACAAATTTTTTCGACTTACAAATGTGTGTTCGGAACACATTAAATTCGTAAGTAGAGGTACCACTGTATAAGATGCCCCCATGTATAGTATGACCCCTATTTTTTTTAACCCAAAATTAAGAAATTAAGTTGTTTAGCATTTTTGGGGGGTGGGGGAGGTCACTTCTGCCAATCACTCACATGCCTGCCTGCCACTGCCGATTGCTTGCCACTGCCAATTGCACACCTCGCCGCAGCCGCCAATTGCCTGCCCGCTTGTCGCCACCAACAGCCCACCCGCCCACTTGCCGCAGCAGCCAATTGCCACAGCTGCTCTCCAACAGCCACCAATCACCCGCCTAATCACCGCTGCCAATCTCCTGAATGCTGCTGCCATTAATCGCACATCCCCCCTCTGCATTCACTATCTGTATAAGACGACATCAAATTTTTGCCTAATTTTTTTATAGCAAAAGGCATCGTCTTATACTCAGAAAAATATGGTATCCTTTTGTTACACTGCAACGTCAACCAAGATCTATTTGTAAGCATATGTGAACGAGCCCCGAGTTTTCTTTATTCCCCCCTGGGACTTCAGAAATGCAAGGACCCCTTGCCTCACTGCTTCTGGCATATCCCTTTTTGGTGTGCTCAGTTCTGACCCACCCCCCCACCCCCCATTGAAAAGGAGACTGGGGCTAGAAGGTGTCTTTGCCAGCCCATAAAAGTGCCCATAGAATATCAAGATTGCAGAGCAGCTCTTTCCACTTGCCCTTGGAGAGGCTGTCGCAACTGCTTTTCCCCTCCTCTCCACCCACACTAAAGGCGCCACCTTTTCTTTTTCACTTCCCAGTGCTGGACTGCAGCCCTATCTTGTCTTCCTTCCAAGTGATTTTGTTGGAACACATCATCATGTGCCGCCTCGTGACAGGTCACAAAGCCACAGCCCTGCAGGAGGTAGAGCCCAATTTCTGTATTCCAGGGGTTCCTGCTTTATATTCTTTATTGAAAAATAAAAAGTACAAGATTAACAAGTGTGCAGTAGGGTTATAAAAACTATTTCCTATATCGTAAAGGGATGAACTTTTTCTTAGAAACACTGAAAAAGGGACTAATTCTTCTCAGTTGTGAAAAAAGGTCACCCCAAAATGAAGAGTTGAAATCACCGTATATGTCACGTTACTACTCATAAGCATTACCACTCTTAAAAACTTTATGGAACTGTTTAGAATTTTTACATCTGTAAAAGAACTTTTAAAAGTATCAGAAAAGCACTGGAAGCAGGAGCTGTCCATACTCCAGATACAAAAAAGTAATCCGTTTGCAGGACGCGCAATCCAAGTGATGCTGGAATGTTATGCTCCTTGTGGCAGAAACAAAGACAAAGTGCAACCTCGGTTTATTCTAAGCAATAATAAGTGATTAACAGTGTACAAAACATTGTACAAATATTAGAAAATTTGCAAACTCCATTTTTCCTATATACATGCTAAGTGTATTACATAATACATTATACAGTTACATATACAAAAATTGATTTATTGATATTGGGGTGACCTTTTTTCAAAAGATTTGGAAATGACAGTTCATTCCTTTGTTTTTAGGCAAAAGTTCATCTAACTAAGCTACAGGAACATCAGGTTGTAAAAAAGTTATAAACCTAGTGTGCAAAGTAAGGTAAGACACAAAAAAGAAGAAACAAGAAATAGTACCCATATAGAAAACAAAAAAAGAAAAGAAAAGAAATATTGTGTACATTTCAAGAAAGGGGGAATTATTATTGTAGACCTTAATCTAATATGGTATTTATAAAAATGAATTCCAGGGATTCCTTTCTCTTATCCTTTGAGGGCAGAGGAGCAGGAAAAGCCTCGCAGTGCTTGCTGAGGACACAGCAGCGCTGAGGAGCCCTTAGTGCAGCCTGGAGTCGGTAGGAGTTGCAGTCCAAAACAGCTGATAGCAGTTGTAGCTCATTAGATTCTTGCATTGCAGGGGGTTGGACTAGATGACCATCAGGTCCCTTCCAGCTCTAGAATTCTGTGATCAGGAGGGGTCTGTGGTTTGGCAAAGGCTGTCTTACTACAGGGCTGGGCAGCCCAAGGGCCACGTTCTCTGCTGGATAACCTTCCAGGGGTCACATGGTGGGTGGGGCCAAAGGCCACAGTGGGCGGGACAACAGGTAAACATTTTAGCTTTGTAGAGTAGGCTAGTTTCCATACACACACTTCTCTGTACTTCGTCCGGTCAATCAAGAGGTATCATTGGGGTGCAAGGAAACAATCCCAGCAAGCCAAGAACACTCAAGGGGCCGGAGGCCAGAAAGGGGGTGGCTGGTCTAGGGGAAAGCCCCATGGCTCCCCTACCTTGAGACAGGGGTGTCCTACTGCAGCAGCAGCAGTACTAAAGACTTCACTTAGCTGGGGCTGGTGAAAGGTGGTGGAGGAATGGCAGGCAGAGGGCGGGAGGTGACCCTCCTGGGCTGTGTGGGGGAAAGATCCTGTGAGAAAGAAACTCACGGTACTGACTTAAATGCCACCTCTCCCTCCCATTTGCCTCGTCTTCCAAAAGATCTCCCAGGTTTGCCAGCTCTGCCAGCAGTCTCCTCGGCTCTTCTCAAACCACGCAGCTCAGCTCCACACTCTGCTGGTAAGTATATCAACCTGAGTTTGATGGGGGTATAGTCTTCGCTGTGATTCCCTTCCAGCTCTACAATGCTTAAAAAAATTAAGCCAAACAGACGCTGTCTTTCTTCCTTTTAAGCCATGTAATTGGGGCAGGGGTGGGTGGGGGTAAACCTCCTTCAACTCATCCAGTTAAAATATATTTGTTGTTACATTTTATTGTTTTAAACAACTTGCATTGATTTATTTGCAGTATTTATAACTGTTTTCCAGGCGGACTGTACAAAGCAGTTTGCCTAAGATTATTGCAGCAATAAGCACTGGATTTTTAAAAGCTGCAAGAGAATAGAAAAGACAAATTGTTAGTTCAGAAAAAGCTTCTTCTTCGGCCCTTCCTGTTTCTCTGAAAGTAAACTTGGGGGGGGGGCGGTCCCTGCTCTATTCCTTTGTAGTGAGGAAAGGGGATTGGTTTTGAGGAATGTGAATGCTAGCAGCTTTTGAGTGGGCAATTACAGTGGTACCTCGGGTTAAGAACTTAATTCATTCCGGAGGTCCGTTCTTAACCTGAAACCATTCTTAATCTGAGGTACCACTTTAGCTAATGGGGACTGCCGCTGCGCCACCGCCACGTGATTTCTGTTTTCATCCTGAAGCAAAGTTCTTAACCCGAGGTACTATTTCTGGGTTAGCAGAGTCTGTAACCTGAAGCGTCTGTAACCCGAAGTACCACTGTAGTAAGTTGGAAACAAGGCAAGTTAAACAAGAGTGCTTGAGATAGCCTGCTTGGAGACAGGGAAGCATAGCTACAAGTTGGTGATTGGCTAAGCTCCCCCTTGTTGTTGGAGTTTGCAGAAAGAGTTTGAATCTAGTCTGTGTAAATAGTAACTTGTATAAAGCTGTGTTTATTCTGTGTGTATATAATAAAAAAATTAAAAAAACAAGTTACTGTTCAGCAAGTTCTGTTCCTGTGCCATGGTTCATGGGAATGCACTGGCTTAGCAGCTGGAGGTAGCAGAGAGTATGGTTCGAATCCATCAACAATTGGTTCATTTCTATTTTCTATCAAGTTTCATGCCAAGAGGGTTTTATACCCACTACTGCTTCTATGCTCTCTCCCACCCCACCCCTCTCTCTAGAGGCCAGAGTTGTTGAACCTTGGAATGTTAATTTCTCTTTTCCCCTCACAGGGGCTATACTGCATTTCCGTAAACTGCATGGACAACGCAGAAGCTCAGTTCACCACAGCACTCAGGGTAAGGCTGGATTCAGTGTCTCAACACAGAGCCAGAAGTTGGCTTCCTGTGTCCAGGGATTCTCCTTCAAACACAGTTCCTTAACAAAAGTGGGAAATCCTGCCTTCTATGAGTTGGGTTGTTGTTGTTTTTAGTCATCTTCTGACTTTGCCTTTCTTCCTCTTCCCCACACCCACAGCTCACCACCCATCAGGAATTGTGGGCTTTCATTGTGACTAACCTGGCAAGCGTCTACATCAGGGAGGGGAACCGGCATCAAGAGGTAGGAGGATTCCCTTGGCTGCAGTCCTGGACTTGCCTTTCAGAGCACTGGTTGGGAACATCTATGGAATCCCAACACCCTCATCTTGCCAGTGGTCAGGGTTGATTATGGTTGCTGGGAGTCCAGCAACATCTGAGAAGGCCACAGATGTACCCCTTTGATGTTTTTAATGTGTATTGCTGAACATTAAATCCCTTTTTTTCTCCTCTCTAGCTTTACAGTTTATTGGAAAGGATAAATCCAGATCACAACTTCCCTGTGAGGTATGTGCGCCATTTATGCTTGGAAGGAAATAGATTTATGAGTTAGTAGTGACCAGTGCTTGAAATTAACCAGGTGCCAGGTGCATTTTGCACCTGGCTATTGGCCACTTGCAACCAAGTGAAGATGCCTGCGTGCCAGGATGGTGCCTGATGTCTCCACCATCTGGGGATCATTGGATCTAGACTGTTTTCACACCCTAATATCCTATCCCATAGAATTCTATCAATTATATTTTATCTGCACAATCAGAATGAATTTCTGTAACCAAAATGCTTTTATTGTGCAGCCTTAACAGAAGCAGTTACCATTAAGGAAAAAAGGTCCGAATAGGCCTATAGATAGGTGGACTGTCCCTGCATCAAGTGGTTTTCTTCCTGAAGTTTTCAAAGCTCTTATCCTAGCTCAAGATTGTCATCTTAACTAGCCAGATGTTTAACTGAGAATCAATCACAATCAGTCCATTATTTGAAAAATAAGACTTTAGAGCCATCTTGCCCCAAAATGGCAAATAGACATTCCGTTTTGAATGAATGCTTATTCTTACGGCTAAACAGCCAGCATACAGCATTCCATCTTGGTGACTGCAACCTTGGTTTACAGAGCCATTTGGCGCCTAGCTTATATATTTACATTTCTAACACTAGTAGTGACCAAGCACGTGCTTTTTTATTTTCATTTCTATTCCTTTTATTTCCTTTATACCCCACCTTTCCCTCCAAGTAGCTCAAGGTGGTGTAAACGGTCTTCCCCCTTCACATTTAATCCCCAAAACAACCCTGTGAGGTAGGTTACGCTGAGCATGAGTAACTGGCCCCCAAGGCAACCCAGTGAGCTTCATGGCTGAGTGGGGATTGGGGCCGTTGGGTCTTCCTGATGCTAGTCCCACACTCTACTACCTGATGCTGGCTCTAATACCTTTGCAGATCCCTGAGGTGAGCACTCTCTTTGTGCACCAGAATAATTGCATGTCAGTAAGTGCTGGCACCTCCATTGCAAGATAGTAAGTGCTGGCGCTTCCATTGGATCACACAGCGGTAGCTTTAAGTTTCCCCAGATTGGCCAGCGGAAGCAAGGCAGCCACCAATCGCAGCAGCAAAATGCTTTGACATCGCAACTCGCAGTAGACAGCTTTGTCATAGTCCATCGCTTTGTTGGCTATACCGTAAAAACAAGCCCAACACACATTGCCTGCTGTTGCAGGCTTTTACTGCTCAGCTGATCTGGAAGTCAAGGGGGCATCTCTTTCTCATGCTGTTCCCAGGAAGGTTCAGCTGGCACCTTCATTATACACCTTTAGGTGCCAGGCAAAAATGTCTCTCTTTAACCAGGTCTTATCCAATGCCCTTTTAAAATGTGTTGGGGAGGGGGATTATTGAGTTGTTCTTGTTTTTGTTTTTATTATATATATTTTGCCTTTATGTTGTGAACCACACTGAGACCTGCAGGTATAGGGCAGTATTCAAATTTTAGTAATAATATTATAAACACAGTTTCCATGCCTTAATCCACTTGCATGGGTAGATTCTGAAGAAGAATAGCGAACATAACACTGAATCAGACCATTGGTCCCTCTAGTTCAACACTGTCTGCACCGACAAGCAGTGGCTCTCCCAGCCCTGTGTTATCCTACATCTCCGGTGATTGATCATGGGACCTTTTGAATGCAAGGCAGAAGTGGTCTGTGGAGGGGAAAGTTTGGGAACTATTGGGCTTAGAGGTTTACAAAGCAGAGTCTGGATTATTTTTGCCTTTTGGTTGATTAAAATTCTGCAACTCCCAAGTACAACCTCTGCTTGTGCCTTCCCCAGTCTGTGCATTAAGAGTTAATTGCCATCACTGCCCATCAATTGTCATTAATGCCCATTTCTTTGTTGTTGCATCTGCCTCTCCTCCAGCTCCCACTGCCTGCGAGCAGCAGCCTTCTACATCCGAGGTCTCTTTTCCTTTTTCCAAGGGAGGTACAACGAAGCCAAGTGAGTCATGTGGGATTGGTTGGCTGGCTGTTCCAGCTTAAGCAGAGGGAGGGAGAAAGCAAGTGAGGGCAGAGAGTGAGAATGGGGACTTCTTAGTTGGGTGTGCCTGTTTTTTGATGGCACTTAGTGAAGTCAAGTGGCAACCTGCCTCTTTGCAGAGGTGGGTCATTGAAATGAATGACAGTGGGGATGGGAAGCCCTCATTGTTCTTCTAGTTCTGACAAAGCTAGGGTGGTAGGCACAAGTAGGCATCCCCTACCCTGTTCCTCTTTTTGGAGAGATTGCCTGTCCTCTTCCCTTTCCCAGCAAACTTGGATTACTACTATTACTATTATCGTTATGTAAAGTGTTATGTATCCTGCTGTTCAGCCAAGAGCAGCTTGTGTAGAATCAAAACAAGGCAGTCCCTGGTGCCCATACAATCTGCAAAAAAAAAACCCACGACACACGAGGGAAAAGGGACAGGGAGAAGAGGAAGATCAAAACAGGCAGCAATTTCTAATGAGTTATTCCCTATACTGACCAGCTGGCAAAGTTCATGGGCAGGAGGTACCTGGTGGAGCTGTGCCCCCAGCAAAGATGATGGAGTGAGCCTTCTGCTTCCACTCTCTCCCACTGAGGTATCCAGGTAACAGTTGTGGAGAGAGGAGACCCGATGGAGCTGGCCTGTCACAGCAACTCTGCTTGCTATCTCTGGGTTGTGTCCAATTGAAGCAGACACACTGATATTAATAGACCTAAGTTAGCTGTGTCCGTTAATCTCAGCAGGACTAACATTGGGTAGCAGAGTCCCTTCTAAGACAGAGCCATCGAGGCCTCCCCTTTAACCAGCACGGACGTTTTGCCCAAGCCACAACCACATGCACTGTGGGGAAAGGGGGGGTAAAGAGGGGGCAGAGACAAAGGAGATTTGCAGGCAGAGGCGATTAGCAGTCCTTGTTCAGCCCTTTGCCAAGCGCCAACAATACTGGGTCTCCTGACACCACTGTGATGCTAGGTGATGGGCAGGTAGACAGTCCCAGCCATACCTCATACTCAAGCAGTGGGATTCCTAAGGGAAGCCAGCTGCTTTTACAAGCGTTCTGGAATTTAACAGCACAGAGCAAGAAGCAAATGGAAAAGGCCAAGGGATAATAAAAGTGGAGTGGGGGTGGTTTTTATATATGGGTGTGGATCCAGAGAGAGATTCAGAAAGCTAAAAATAGTTGTCAAGTCAAATCTGTGGAGACTCTAGAGCAGGGGTTGGCAAGGTTTACCTCGCCTGGGCCGGTTCACTCCAGCAGAGATCCCTCCATGGGCCAGATTGTGCGCATGCCCAAGATTTCCAGCGTCTGCGCAGATGCGATTTCTGGAGTCTGTGCAGATGCGATTTTCAGTGCCGCGGAAGCGAGTCCCCATGCCGTGTTGCACTGGTTTAGCGCAGTGTGTGGGGACTCACCAAGCAGGGGGCTTGGTTCGGGGGCGGCTCATGGGCCAGTTAAACAACCCCTGTGGGCTGCTTGTGGCCCATGGGCCTTAGGTTGCCTACCCCTGCTCTAGAGCCTTTTCCCAATTTTTCTGCAATTGCGTTTCCCACCCCACCCCCAATTGTAAGGTTTTTAAAAAAGTGTTACAGTCATACCTCGGCTCCCAAATGCCTCGGGAGTTTAATGTTCTGGCTCCCGAACGATCAATAACTGGAAGTGAGTGTTCTGGTTTTTAAACGTTCTTTTGGAAGCTGAACTTCCGACGGGGTTTCCGCAGCTTCCAATTGCAGCCAATCAGAAGCCGCGCTTTGGTTTCTGAACATTTCGGAAATGTAACAGAGTTCCAGGACGGATTCCGTTCAACTTCCAAGGTATGACTGTATCAGTGTCTGATTTTAAATCGTTGTCCTTAGCAGGTCCCTATAAATCCACAGAACATTTTTTGGGGGAAATACCCACTTTGCAGGGAGGGTGTTAGTGGAAGATGTCAGCTTTTAAGTGTCTCTAGTCACTGGACAAAAACCAGCAGGGCTTGTTGCATTCCAATTGTCGCTTCAAGCTGCTCCTTTTCTTTCCGACAGGCGTTTTCTGCGGGAGACGTTGAAAATGTCAAACGCGGAAGACCTGAATCGGTTAACAGCCTGCTCCCTTGTCCTCCTGGGTCACATCTTCTATGTGTTGGGGAATCACAGGGTGAGCAGAACAGGCTCTCTAGAATCGTGCTCTTGTCAATGTTTCACTTCTTTGTCACCAAAGGGGACTGGAGTGTGGAATCAATCCAGCTTAAGAATGCCGCCGAGCAATGCTCTCCATCCCCCTGAGCTCGTCAGGCCTCTGCTTACAAAATTGCCAAGAAAACAGTGGTGCCTCTGGGGTATATTGGGCACGTTGTGACACTCGTGATCAGTTGCCAACTTCTGTAATGTGGTTTGCTTATTTGTGTCGGGTGGGGGGTGGGAGATGCACAGAATAGATGTCCAAGGGTTTGCTGAGGAGATTGGAACTGTGAATCTCCCTGTCCCACACCCCCTTTAAACTGGTGGAATCATAGAATATATGATAGAGTTGGAAGGAATCAAAGGGCCATCTAGTCCAACCCCCGTAATACAGGAATCACAGCTAAAGCATCCAACCTCTGTTTAAAAACTGTCAATAAAGCATAGTCCATCACTTAAGGTAGTTTGTTCCACTGCTGAACAGCTATTACCATCTGGAAAGTTATTCCTAATGTTCAGCCAGAATCTTGGGTCATCCTCTCTGGAGCAGCAGAAAACAAGCTCGTCTTGTCTTCCATGTGACAGCCCTTCAGAGATTTGAAGATGGCTATCATATCTTCTCATTCTAAATACCCCCAACTCCCGCAAACGTTCCTCATAAGGCTTGGTTTCCAGGCCCTTGATCATTTGGGTCGCCCTTCACACTGTTGGACAATGAGTGCAGACAATAATTTTCCCCGCTGTACATAAAGACGTCCTGCAGATAACTCCCATTTGTTCACGTGTTTAGAACAGTTGCTTCCAAACTGCTGCCTTTGGAGAACTCTGCTAGGCTGCCGCAAGAAGTGAATTGATGGAATTATTTGAGCCCTCAGTGTGGAGGAGACTGCCTCCTGCATCTCTGTGTGATTGGCTGCTCTGGAGTTGCTTCTGTTTAGAGCTGGATAATTCTGCCACAGCTTTACCTGAGGTGTGGGTTGGAATACTCATCCAGTCTTAAGTGCAGCAACGCATGCAGTGGAGCTTCTCAGAGGAGGCTGTGTGTCGAGTCTCTGTAGGAATCTATGATCTGGAAGTGGAATAGTGACTTGCAATGGAATGTGGTGGGTACCACTCATTCTGAGGGTAATTCTTACTATCCATACATCAAAATCAAAACTTGGAAGAGGGCTTGAGCTATCAGAAGTTTAGAAAATACTACTGTTTGGAGGTGGGGGAAGTCCAGTTTGCTCAAGCTGCCTTGCAGCTTTCCTGCATTGCAGGGGGTTGGACTAGATGAGCCCTTGGGTCTCTTCCTGCTCTACAGTACTATGATTCCAAGCGGTGTTTGTATGCTGCCACTGGGGTTGAGGCATTCTGGAATTCCATTCTTGGGATTCTTTTTAGAGGTGACAGGCACGGCCCACTCCTGCAGTTTGGTGTGGGGCATTTCATGCAGGAATTTGGAGGTGGTGGATTTGTCCACATGTGGTTTCCTCACACCCTTTGATCCAAGTCTCTGCTATCCCTAGGAGAGTAACAACATGGTGGTTCCCGCCATGCAGTTGGCAAGCAAGATCCCGGACATGTCCGTGCAGCTGTGGTCATCGGCTCTCCTGCGGGGTAAGTGTCAGAAAAAGGCGGGGCTGCAGGTGAGTGGCAGAGCAGCTGCTTGGCATGTAGAAGGACCCCAGCTCAATTGCTGATGGCATGTTTTGTTTCAAAAGGGGCAGTTAGCAGGTGGCGAGACCCTGGAGAGCACCTGCCAGTCAAGAGTATACAATACTGTGCTAGATAGACCAAGAGTCTGACTTGTTTTTTGTGTGCTACCTTTAAACTTCCTGCCAAACTGTCTCTGAGGGTGAACCCTCTTCCTAGTTATTGGAGGAGAGATGGGGGGGGAGACTCCATCTTCCTCTGGGTGCCTGCTAATCAATTTTGGAGAGGGGGAAAGCCCCTGCTTTTCAATCACTGCAAAATAAGGTCTCTTGAAGAAAGAAAGAGGGTAAAGGTTTAATATACCAGTATTGTTTTTTGTTTGGGAACAGTCGGGATGCCACATTCAAATACAGAATTGTGCCTCGTTGGCATTCAGTGCTACTGTTGCTTCATTCCTGGTAAAGAAAATGAAACTGGCCATTTCCTGGGCTCCCCAAGGACCTTCTGTGCAGCTACTATATATTTGTATATCATCTTATTTTGGCAGGCAGAGAGGGTACTCTTCATCACCTTACTCATTCTTCTTTCATGGGAACTTCCTTCCATTTTTTGTGCATAAAGAATGCTACATGAACAATTTAATCATCTTTTGGGGGAATTCTGTCTCAATATAGAATAAAAAGATGTTTAAAGTAGTAATAATAATAATAATAATAATAATAATTAATAATTTTTTATTTATACCCCGCCCATCTGGCTGGGCTTCCCCTGCCACTCTTGGGCGGCTTCCAACAAACATTAAAATACATCAAATATCACAGATTAAAAACTTCCCTAAACAAGGCTGCCTTTAGGTATTTTCTAAATGTCAGGTAGTTGTTTATCTCTCTGACCTCTGATGGGAGGGCGTTCCACAGGGCGGGTGCCACTACCGAGAAGGCCCTCTGCCTGGTTCCCTGTAGCTTTGCTTCTCGCAGTGAGGGAACCGCCGCTGGACCTCAGTGTCCGGGCAGAACGATGGGGGTGGAGTGATTATAAAAAAAAAAAACCTGGAAGCTTTTATCTTAGGGGTTATAATTTGCTGGAAAGTCCTTGCTAAATCTAACCATGTATGTCTTTTGTACCTGGATCTTTTGGGGGAGATCTTGGTGAGAGTTCTAACTGTGCGGCTTATTGCCCTTGGTTCTGGTTGGTCTTCTAGTAAAAAGGCAAATTAGGCCTGACAAGCCAAATACCTTCCTATCCCCCTAACATTGCACCATCTGTGTGGGTTGGGGCTTCTGAAATGGACAGAGACTAGGTGTGTAACCCCACCAGGAGTCTGCCATCTCACCCTCCCTTCCTCATTTCTCCCTTCCCTCTGTGGAAAAAAAGATCTGAACAAAGCCTGTGGGAACGCCATTGATGCCCACGAAGCTGCGCAGATGCACCAGAACTTCTCTCAGCAGCTTCTCCAGGATCATATTGAGGCCTGTAGTCTCCCAGAGCACAACCTCATCACGGTATGTCAGACCCTCCAGACATTGCTAGATTCTGGCCCCCAGCCGCCGCCATAGCTCATGTTCAGGGGGCGATAGGAGGTGGGGGGCCAGCAGCATCTGTTTCCTAGCCTTCCTTTTTATAGGCATCCTGAACTTCCAGATTTGAGCTGGTTTAGGGTGCCCCTTTAAATGTGTTGTGGGAGGGGGGATTATTGGTTTGATGTTGGTCTAATTTCTGCCGTGTATTTCATGGTTTTTATATTGTAATTCTGTGTTCTGCCCTGAGATCTACGGGTAAAGGGTGGTATATAAATTTTAATGGTAACAATAATTATTATAATTAATCCTCTGAATGTCATTCGCTGGGCAGAGTCGCCACCGTTGCTGTTCAGTTCCTACTTGTGGGTTTCTCTTTTGGGCATCTGGTTGGCCACTGTGAGAACAGAATGCTGGACTAGATGGGCTGCAGGGCAGTTCTTATGGATGGCTTTAAAAATATATTAGATCAGTTCATGGAGGAGGAGGAGGAGGCTGTGTTCTCCCTCCACTGTTGGGAAGACTGTCTGCTCTTGAATACCAGTTGCTGGGGATCACAAGTGGGGAGAGTTGCTGCTGTTGTGCTTAGGCTCTGCTTGTGGGCTTCCAATTGTGGAAGGAGGTCTGCTGTGTTAAAATTACTGCTTTAACGGGGATGGTGGTTTAACTTGGGTGGGTGCTGTTTTATTTGGAGGATGGTGGTGCTTTAACAACTTGTTAAATGTTACAGTCATACCTCGTGTTGTGTTGGGTTTATGTTGCGTCTTTTTGGCTTGCGAACACTGAAAGTGTTCTGCACGCTTCGCACATGCGCAGAAGCGCTCTATTTGCGGACTTTTCAGGTGCAAACGGCACCTCGGAACGGATTGTGTCTGCAACTAGAGGTACCACTGCATACGTTAATTTGGATAGTTTTATGTGTGAGCTGGAGTATTCTTTAGGGGCTTTGGTTGGGGAGTGTATTGTTTATTTGTGTGTGTGCTGCAGGACTCCTCATCTGATGCTTTTTAAGTAGCAAATTGGCCAATAAACTCTACTTAAAAGTACAGTGGTACCTTGGTTTATGAACACAATTGGTTCCGGAAGTCTGTTCATAAACTGAAGCGTTCATAAACTGAAGCGAACTTTCCCATTGAAAGTAATAGAAAGTGAATTAATCCGTTCCAGATGGGTCCACGGCATTCGTAAACCGAAAATTCGTAAACCGAGGTGTTCATAAACCGAGGTTCCACTGTAAAGTTAAACAGTCAAGCATTCCCATAATACAGGCTGCTAAATGGTACTGGTTTTGAGGGTAATATAACATTTCCCACTTCAGTTGCTCACTGACCATTCAAACTAACCCTCAGCTTGTGTGTGTGTTTCTCCACCCCTACCTGCAGTGGACAGACGGACCCCCACCTGTACAGTTCCAGGCACAGAACGGACCCACCACCAGTCTGGCCAGCCTGTTGTGAAAGGAGGGCGATGTGCAGTCTTCACTTGGAGAAGAGGAGGCGACGGAGTTGGGTTTTTTATTACGCTGAGCTTTTTTAAAACAGACAGTGGGCTGCAGATTCCTTGCCTTGCAGGTGTTGCGTTAGGGAGGGATACTTCACAGACTTGCAGGACAGCAGGGCCACTCTCAGCTCCTTCTTAAGGTTTCTGTGTTTTGCCTGGATTGCAGGTGTGTGCGCGTGTCTCCATTACACACACAAAGGCACACACAATTGTGAGAAGGGGTTTTGATACATCCCTTCCCTGACCCAGAATTAGGTTTTACGCAATTCACATGGACAAGTGTTCCTTCCATTAAGCTGATTCTTTTCAACATAACTTTAACGACAATTTTCTAATGAAGGGGAAAAAACTGGTGTGGGGAAGCAGGGGAGGAAACCACCCAGCTAATTTGAAACTGCCCGTTATAATGTCACATCCTTGCATTTTAACTGGCACACTCCCAAGTCTGTTACATTTGTTTTCTTGAGGGAAATCAATTCGGTGGTCCAGTAGCCACCAGCCAACACAGACTGTGTGTTCCCTAACAGTTGACTCCTTTTGGCTTGGCATATAGTAGAAAGAACTGTGCATAGAAGCAAAGCGAAAATCGAGTGTGGGGCACTTCAGGGAACACTTGTTCCATGTTCTTGGGGACGGGAGGCTTGGACAGTTCATAAGGGAGAGCAGATCACAACTACTACTGAATCTGCTGGGTCGGCTGCCCCTCCCCCCCCGAGAAATCAAGAGGCTTTCCTGTGTTGGGATAAAAGCCTGCCTTGCCCTGCTCTGGCTAGCAAAACAGGAATATTTTATGCAAAGTACTAAAACTAATTATGCAGTGGTGATCAATTTGCATAATTTAATCATGTTGCAGAATCCTGCTTTTCTTGGTGCAGAACTTCTGCTTTTTAGCACAGGGACACAGTGCTACTTTTAGTGTGCGTGTGTGGGTTTTTGTTTTTAAAAAGGAAATATTTCCTGCAACCAGATTAACTTGAGCATTCAATCATGGATTTTTCAAATCAAGAATACAGTCGTACCTCTGCTTACGTATCCCTCCGGTTATGTAAACTTTGGAATACGTAAGCGGCAAACCCGGAAGTATATTTCTGGGTTTTTGCCACACGCGCATGCGCAGAAGCGCTCTACTGCCGTGCGTGCGCGCGCAGAAGCAGTCTCTCCAGGTTTGAAAACCTTGGGATCCGGCCAGGCCTCCGGAACAGATCCCATCCGCAACCGGAGGTACCACTGTATTCATAAACTGAAAAAATGGCCTGTGTCCTCTATCTAATCATGTTCTCTCATGAGGCTGCTTCATTCTGCTACTGAAACCTGTTGCAGACCCTCCAGGTTTTCTGGAGCTGGTTGGTGATGTGCAAAAAAAAAAAAAAGTCCCAGCAGGGAAGTCACTTTCAGTGTCTGTAGAGGGTTTGGAAGTAATCCCTCAAAGAAGCTGAGTGTGTTGGCTCACTAGAGCAGATCCTCTGCTTGTCTTACCCCCTAGAAGAAATCATGAATTGAAACTTCCCTTCAGCCTTGAGCTGCGTCTTTCTCATTCTTGCAGTGACCCCCGGACCTGCTTTTTCTCTGACAGACTTGTCCTACATTTGGGATAGAGTGCCAGAGTTACCAAATGTTCCAGGAAGGTGTTGAGACCAGTGATAATAGACCTGTTGACTTTTGCAGGGGGTGGGGGGTGTTTAGCTCATCCTTTCCTCAGCTGCTTTTTCAGCTGAGACACAAGTCAAGCTGGATCTGCAAACCTGACATTTCTGCAAACGCTTTTGAATGATATGGATCTTTCATTTGCTTGTTTGAGGGCAGCACAGAAGGATGGCCTATTCCCAGGACTTTCAGGCAAAGATTATGTTGATTTTCCCAGACAGTTGCTCAGGGACCAGAAGTGTACACTGCCACAGAGGATGAACTCTTCACCCTCCCTCTGCCCCCACCTCCAAGGCACCCTTTAGACACCATCTCTAGAGTTAACAAGAGGACAGGTTGCTCAATATTGGCATTAGTATTTTTTTTATTAAAAAAGAGAGGAAAAAGTGCTATTAGTGACAAATTAAGCATGTTTTGACAAATGTGTTTGAGAGGCATTAAGTGGTTCTTACAACTTGGGAAAAGCACTAGGTTGATCCTGAGAGAACTCTCCCACACTTTGGGTTAGAAACTCTCCACCCCTCTGGGAAAGACCCACGTTTAAATTGCTTGGAGGGGTTGACTCTATCAGGCCATGTGTTGAGTATGTCTGCTGTAATACCTACGCCCCCCCTCCCCAAAGGTTTCCCATCCACCCACCCCATCCCAACAGACCCCTGTCTTACGACCAGGGGCCCCACCTTCCCAGAAAACCCTCATTTGGGCCAGTTATGTGGGCACCTTTGTAACTTTGCACAGTTGAAAGTGTGGCACCTGCCCAACTTGATGTGAGAAATTATTTGCTTCGTCACTCTTAACAGTCCCCTCTCCTGCTCATGTAAGGCTCTCTATGAATGAGTTCTTTTTATGTACTTAAAAAAAAGAAAGTGCGCTTTAGTAAATTTGTACAGTTTTGTCTTTTAGCCTTTTTCCAAAAAAGTGTTTAATCTTTTCCTAGCGATAACGTGCAGACATTAAAAAAAATGTACAGTGGTTTTATTTTGTCTTCATTTTCAGGAGCAAAAGTGGTTTTTCACCTTAGTCCATGGGGTGAGTTTTCGGAGAATCTTGGGTTTTCTTTTGTCATTGGGTGTGTCTCTATTTTGAGCAGAACTGTGTGCAGGTGTCTGGATGCAGGTGCTTCCTAAGAATTTCAGCTTGGTTTTTAAAAATGAAGTTTCCAACCAAGATGTGACTCCTAGGTAGTAGCAGTGGTGCCTGTGGGAACCAAGTGGTTTTCCAGCAGAGGTTGGATGACCATCTGTCATGGATGCTTTAGTTGAGATTCTACATTGCAAGGGGGTTGGACCAGATGATCCTCGGGGTACCCATCCAACTCTACAGTTCTTTGATTTGTGCAATAATAATAATAATAGTAATAATAGTAATTTATTTATTTCTACCCCGGCCCATCTGGCTGGGTTTCCCCAGTCACTCTGGGTGGCTTCCAACATAAGTATTAAAATACAATAATTTATTAAACATTAAAAGCTTCCCTAAACAGGACTGCATTCATCCATTAAGCAGTAGGTAAAACGCAGGTACAAACATCTTGGTTACATGATGTGGTAAAATGTTTCTCAATTGTAGGTCAAGAAACGCAAAAATGGCTAGCGAGCCCTTTATGAGGTCTGGGCCTGGAGCCCCAGATGAGGCCTTCGGTACTTATAGTGTTCAGGCTAATAGAAAGAACAACTGGAGGAAACTTAACTTCCTTCTAGGTGAGGGGTGTGACCACAACCTAGCTGAGTCTAGGAATACAGATTTATGGTCTTAACCTCTTCGTGCAATAACTAGCATTGCACATGCTATGGTTATTGTTGTTATTTAGTCGTGTCCAACTCTTCGTGACCCTTCGTGGTTCTAGTTGGCTGCAGTCTCCCACAAAAAATACTTAGGTTTAAACTAGAGTAGAAGAGGCAGCAGTTTTTGTTCATCAGCCCTGATCCCCAGGAAAGCTGAATCATTTGTTTGGTTTCGTTTTCTGAGAATGAACTGTCTGGCTACACAGAAACTTGTAAAAGGGTGGAGGAGTGGGTGCGCTCTAAGGCCTGAGCTGGTAATTGAGCAAGTTCCCTGGTTTGAATCCTGCCTCACCAGGTGTCTTAAGCCCCTTCTGCATCGAATCTCCGTATCAGTTTTCCCTGTCTGCGCTATGGAGGCTAATAAATACTGATATTCCTTTTAGGGTTGTTGTAAGCCTTGCAAAAAAGGAGAATGAGTAGGAGGAAATTTTGACTACTATTCTTAAGAAAGAAAATAAATTAAAGTCTCTCTTGCAGAGCTATTCAGCTGCTCACATTCATTTCTCCTTAATAAAAGCATAGCGTCAACCTATCCCTTTAAAAACTTTCTTATTGGTGAACTGGTTTTGTCAGTCAAAGAGAGCTGAAGAATCACTTGAAGGACATCGATTGTTATGGTAATGGGCCTTGATTATGGTAATGGGCCTTGATTTTGATAGGTTGGGCTTGCTTAATTGATGTGCCAACAATCCATTCTTCACAGAGGATAATGAGAACATTTGTGGAGCACAGCGGTAAAGGTGTGGGGAGCTTGAATCAGCCAACACATCTGGTTCTGAAAGCGCCCTGCTCCATTGCAGGGATTTAGAAATAATATTAAATTAGCCCACAAATGTGCCTAATGCTTACCTGGGAGTAAGTCCCATAGAATTATATAGGGCTTCATTCTGAGTGTGCATGCACAGCATCATGGTATCCATTCTTTAATTTAACCTGTGTTTTCTACATCTATGCCCTAAGGCAGAGGTTTTTAACCTTTTTGAGTCCACAACTCCCTTTACCGACCACATTATTTCTGTGGGTCCCCTGTGGGATACAGGGGAAACCCCACTTAACACTGGGACTTGTATTTGAAGGTTGCTATGTTCTATCCCCAACAGGCTTCACTTGAAATCAATGGTCTGTCATAACCATCAGTTTCAATGGGCCTACACGGAGTAAAATTAACACTGGCGACAACCCTATATAATATTTAATATGATATAATATAATATAAATCTGGCTCAGGGAAGACCCATTGGAGGCCAGTGACCCCCGAGACAACAACATCAATCAATTTTAGTAGGTCTCTTGGCTATTATTATTCTTAGTATTAATTTATTGCCCATCTATTACCCACCTATTTTAATGGGTTTCCTCTTGAGCAGGACTCAACATTGCCTACAACCCAATAATGATGAAGATGGGTTTCCCCAGCAAAGTCCTACTCAGGAGTAGAATCCACTGGGGTCAGTGGGTCCAGGTTGCCCCACTATCTTTCAACAGATGGCCTTGGCAGAAAGAAATCACCGCAGGGTACCACAGCACACTGATTGAAAACTTGGGCCCTAAGAAGTAGGTCACCACACACAAAAAACAACCACAGCAAAAGCAAAAAGAAACCCAGAAAGAGCTGTTTGCACATTGTGGCTCCTTTTTGGAGTAGACCTATACTGAAATTGTTGGGCATGACCAACATAAGTCCATAGATTTAAATAGGATTCGGCTGCATATAACTCAAGTTTCTCAATAAGTCTAATGACCTGGCCGAAGGAGCGGGGAGATGTCAATTTCCATAAAAACTATGTGTTAATTTACAGTGAGAGCTGCAAATTTAGAAGTGGTTGCTAGAATTTGGATGGAAATGAAATGTACCACCCCCTGGTAGGGAAGGGAGGGCAGTGACCACATGACCTGTATGCACATGAAGAAGGGTCTCATAAGCACAGCATCCGGGTCAGTCCATACAGTGAGAGGCAGTCCTTGAGGTATTGGGGTCCTGAGGCTGCATGAGTTGGCCTTTAAAACCCTCCTGCTCTCTCTTTTTAGAGGACTTTAGATCTTTAGACTCGAACCAGGATATTGCTTTGAATAGAGGGCTGTCTTCTGTAAAGCAATAGATACGCTCACCCTAAGAAGTGTCTGTGTGAGAAGGGAGGTCATTTTATCCTTCCCTAGGTTCTATCCCCAGTTACAGCTGTAACCCTGAAAATTTAGGGAGGAAATACAAAACTCTTTACAAAGTAAAGTAAAGTAAAAACAATTGTAAAGTAAAGTAAAAGCAATGGAAGAGTTTTTATTTTAAAAAACTCTTCCATTGCTTTCAAATGGGAACCTGAGAGGGCCAGTGCTATAAATTGTACTTTTATGTGCTTGAGCAAAGAGCATCTGCAACATAGAGATCCCTGTTGGGCAATATTAATACACCACCGGGATCTTTTTCGGCGCTTCCAACTTGCAATGGCACCCGTGTGCCTTTTATTATTAACTATCAATGCAAAAAAATGAGGATTTTCCCATAGAGACTGACTGCCACTCTGATTCCAGGGGGAAAAACATATCCACCATCTGATGCTTTCGCTTTCTTACCCGAAGACGCGATTGTCTTTCAGCTAACTGGCAGAAGAAAAGGGGCGTGGAGAAGAGGGGGAATAACGAAGGAGGCGTGTCTTAAGCAGCGTGCAATGAGGTTGAAGGATCCCTTGAGACCCGCCCTCTGTTCTTATTGGCCTATTCCTCCCTTTACCCCTACACTGAACTCACCCTTTAAAACTTTCCATTGGTCGCATCCAGCTGCCTATCAAGCAAAATCGGTGGATTAGAATATCACGTGAGGGGGCGCGCCTCGAACCGGCACGCAAGATACGCGAGGTGAAAAGAGGAGATGCGGGGAGTCACAAAGGGGGCGTGGCCTCTACAGAAAGTGGGTGCGGCTAACAGGCACGCAGACGTGCGAGGCGAAAAGAAGAGAGGCGGGGAATTGCAGGAGGGGCGTGGCCTGGAAGGGGAAAGCAGTGACGGCGGGCGAGGAGGCGGAGAAAAAAACAGAAGGGGGCGTGGAGTCGCGAAGCCGGCGGATAGGCTGCGGTCGGAAAGTGGGCGGGAAAAGCAGCCGGCGTCGTCGAAAGCAAGAGGGGAAAGAGGGGGCGTGGCCCGACGCTGGAAGCCGATTGCCCGCCTTTTTTTCCCCTTTGCCCTTCCCCGCGCACGCGCACTCGCTTCTAGGGGCCTTTCCTCCCGCCTCCTGTCAGCGGCCACCTGAGGGAGCCTCCTCCCCTCCCCCACCGCGCTTTCCTCCCCTCAGCCAGGCCAAGCCGGGCCTTGCCTTGCTGAGGGAGGAGGACGAGGAAGGAAGAAGAGGAGGAGGAGGAGGCCGGCGGCGGCGAAGGAGGAGGAGGCGGAGGCCCTCGGGAGGAAAAGCTGAGGTAAAGTCCGCGGGGCCTTCGTTCGGGGGCTTGGAGGGGAGGGGAAAGAAAGAAGTTCTTGTTATTAGGGGGAATTTTTTTTTGGGGGGGGAATCCCCACCTCCACCGCACAAACACACACCGCGTGTCACTTAGGAAGAAGGGAGAGAAAACGGAAAGGGGGGGATTTCTAATATTTTAATTATTTTAATATTATTTTTAAATTTCCATATCCCGCCCTTCCTCCCAAAAGAGCCCCCACATTTTCCTGCCACCGCCACCCTTTGTGTGCAGTACGGGCACCTTTTTTTCCCAAGAAGAAAAGCACTATGTATATATAATATTATAGATGTATGTATGTATGTCTGACAGGCCAGTGCAAGTATTCATAGAATCATATAATTTTTTAGAGTTGGTAGGGACCCTGAGGATCATCTAGCCCAACCCCCTGCAAGGCAGGAATAGGCAGCTGTCCCTACGTGGAGTTATCAGCACCAAGCTCTAACCAGGAGCCATGTAAACGTGTGTGTGTGTTTTCGAGCTGGTTTTGTTGGTTAAGGGGCAGAAAGCAGGTGGTGTGTTTTTTTTGGGGGGGGGCTGTTCGAGAGGTTGAGCAGAGGGATTTTGGGATTTGGAGGGGTTGGTGTGAGAAATCTGGGGAAGTGTTTGGAGTTTAGGGGGCGTTTAGGTTTTGCAGCTGAGTAGAAGTTTTGGGGTGCTTGAGGGGCCGAGAAGCAGGAGTTGGGGGGGGGGGTTGAGGGGATGAGCAGAGTGGGTTGCCCCTGCCACTCTGGGTAGCTTCCAACACATAAAAAGCATAATAAAATATCAAACATTTCAAAACTTCCTTATATAGAGCTGCCTTCAGATGTCTTTTAAAGGTTATATAGTTAGTTATCTCTTTTGACATCTAATGGGAGGACTTTGGAGATGGTTTGTGTGTGGGGTTCAGAGGGAGTTTGGGGGTGCTCAAAGAATGAGCACTGAGGACAGCATTTAACAATATGCCACTTGATTGTCGCAAGGCTTTTAAGGGGTTTACAAGCAATATTAAAATTATCAATAAAAGCATTTACAAATAATTGAAATTACAAGTTAAAAATCTGGAGAAGTGTGCATGCACACGAAAGCTCATACCTATGACAAACTTAGTTGGTCTCCAAGGTGCTACTGGAAGGAATTTTTTTTATTTTTTGTTTCGACTACGTCAGATCAACACTGCTACCTACCTGTAGTTAAAAAATAATAGTTGTGGTTCACAACATCTAGGGAGCCCAGTTTATGTGTCCATCCCTGTTGCACATTACAATTCTATTTAGCTTTCCGGATCCAGACCCCAAAGTTTTTGTTCTGCATGTAGGTGGCACATTAAGTGAGGAGATGGTAAGTGTCTGGCACATCTCCCCTCACACATTAAGGGGGAGGGGAAGGAGTTGCTGGAGAATAGGCTATCTTTATGTTAAGACTATTGCAACACACTGTATGTCGGGGCTGCTGTTCAAATTCAAAATAATCTGGAAACCTGGTCCAAAACGGGCCTTCTCAGTAGTTTACACACCCACCCCACACACTTATGGAGTAACTTTCCCAAGGAGGCTTGCCTGGCCCCATCTCTCTGGTGATGAAGTCCTTTCTTTTGATGTTGCTAACTGCAGCTCCCATTGGCCCCAGAATACATGGCCAATGGCCAGGGATTATGGGAGCTGTGGTTCATCAACATCTGAGGGAGGGGCAAAGATTTCCCACACCTGATTCTAGAGTTTGGGTCTCCTTAACTTACCATATATTAACCTTTCCCACCTTTGTTTCTTCCAGGTGTTTTGGACTACAACTCCCAGCCGCCACAGCCAGCACAGTCGGGAACCCATCAGCCTTGACATCATAGAACCAGGCTGGCTAGAGCTGATGAGAACTGTAGTCCAAAACATCTGGAGAGCACCAGGTTGGCAAAGGCTGGCTTCAATAATCTGAGCCTTTGTTGTTTTTTGTTTTGGAGGTGTGGCATGGCAGTTCTGTTTTGTTGTTTTTATGTAATTATTCATCCACCTCCCCTTTAAAAAATATTTTTTTAAAAAAACTTCTTTTTTAGCTTCCCCCCTCCTTATTTATCACCAGCCATCCAATGACCTTGTTATGGGGTGGATTAGAAATATCAAAAAATAAATAAGGAAGAAAAGAGGTACCAAGAGTGGTGGGTGAAGAAGAAGGAATTTGCTTTGTACATATGGAGCTGACTTAGACAAAATCTGATCATTGGTCTGTTTGTCTCAGTATTTTCTGCACTGACTGGCAATAGTTCTACAGGGTTTCACAGTCAGGTGGTATTCCCAGCTCCTAGAGGTGCCTGAGATTGAACTTTGGACTTTTTACATGCAAAACATGTGCTATACTACTCAGCTGTGGACCTTTTAAAGATAATGTAAAGTTCTGATCCTCGTGCTTATGAACAGAGGGCTGGTTTAAATAGGAACATGCCTTCTACAGAGCTGGACTCATTGGTGTATCTAGCATTATCAACACTGGCTGGCAGTGACTCTCCAGGGTTTTGGACCAGGAGTCCTTTCCAGGCTTACCTGGAGATACTGAGGATTGAACCTGAGGCCTTTTGCATGAAAAACAGATAGTTTACCACTAGGCTACAGCACATCTCCAAATATAGTCTCTAGAGAAGTGTGTGAGGGAACATGGAGGGCTCAGTGAGAATGCTAGGAGAGGAGAGGAGCCGGTTATGGAGACTTGGGAAGAGGGTGGGGTTGGTGCAATTATACACAGGGTGGTATGAGAATCCACTGGGTCCAGGTGTTCCAGGAAGAAAGGGCAAGCTGAACTGAGATCAGGGAGGTGGGAAATCAAGAGGTACAACTAGAGGCATGCAGGGGCTTGTTTTGTCTTAGAGATGGAAGTTTTGCTGGTGGCAGAAGCCTGAGCAACGAAAGAGCAGCAAAGGGAAGGGAAGAAAGCTCCAGGCAACATTTTGGCTACCTAGCTGTGTTAAGTCTCTGGCAAGAAAAAGAAATTACACCTTAAAGAGACGTAACAAATGTATTATGGTGGAACCTGTCATGGACTGGAGTCTAGTGCCCTCAGATATGTAAAGTCACTTGTCTGGTGTATAAACCCTTCCATATGCGAGCAGTGTGGTATCTAAAAGTATGCTTGGAGTGCCGCAAGTGGACAGAGAGTTGTTCTCTCCATCTCTCATAACACCAGAATTCACTGCACTGAACTGCAGTGCACTTTTAAAGTTTTTATGAGGTCTGGGGGAAAATTAATATAGATCATGACAAGCACATTTATTTATTAATATATAATATAATATATATTATATAAACCTTCATTCCTGCCCATCATCAGAAGACCTCAGGGTTTGTTGCAGCAACTACATAAATAAAACCCAATAATAAAATATCACATAATGTTGTCAAGTGTGCTTGTTTTTCACTACACAGGCTGATATTACAGTCTTCACAGACAGGCAGGTCCTCAGCCAGCATCTAAAGCTGAATACATTGCTCTAACCTGGCTCAGTCTTAATCTCAGGGTTGTGGGTTCAAGCCCCACAATGTGTAAAGGATTCCTCATGATCTTATCCAACTGCAGTACCATGAATGTTGGGGTCAGCCTAACTCAAGTACAGTATTCATATGCCATTTAATTACCTAGATCTCTAAACTCTCTGTAAAAAATAACGAAAAGCATGCAGTGGATAAAAGCTATTAAAAACCACCATGCAACAGAAAACTTCATTGCAGTGCATTGCGGAATTGGAAAGGCTATTGCGAGAAGACCTCTCTACTCCCAGTCAGGAGGAAACTCCACATAATTGAGCCCACAGTACTGAACACACTTGCAGCAAGGCATCCCCAGCAGATCTTGGGACAGGACAATATGGCAAGATGCCCAGATCCCAAATTGTTAAGGGCATTATATGGTAAGAAGCTGCGGCAGCTTAAATCAGTCATCAGGAAGCAGTGCTGCTGTTCATACACCCTGGTATTGATAGGGCAGTTAAAACTTGTACTAGGATAAAAACTAGATCTAAGCTGTATGTAGGAAGCTGCCTTGTGCTGAGCCACATCAACACTGATTGACAGCAGCTCTTCATGGTTTCAGGCAGGGGAGCTTCCCAGCCCTGCTTGGAGATGCTGGGGATTGAACCTGGGACTGACTACATGCAGTGCCTGCTCTCTACCTCCGAGCTGCATCTCCTTCCCCTACCCCCCACCCCCCAGGATGAATCCATGGAGGGTCAGGAGAGGGGTGTCGAGCTATGCAGGCCCACAGAAGTAAACTAGCCCCTCAAATATTTTACCTAGAGCCAGCCAGTAGCCCAGGTACCTGTGGCCCTGCAGATCTTGCTGAACTTTCAGCTTCCATCCAGCCCCAGATAACAGGACCCAGTACTGTAGTTAGGGATGGCTGGAGTTGTAATTCAGCAACATCTGGAGGGCCACAGGTGTTCCCCACCCTTCCAGTGGGGCAATCTGTTTCATTCTAAGCCCATGGAGGCAGGTTGCTTGAGACATAATTTGGGGGGCGGGTGGACTAATGCTCTAACTACTGCACTATACTGCCTAGGGTGGCCCAGGAATGCAATTCCAATAGTCTATGATGGAATGCTCATCTAACCACCCTTCTCCCCTCCCCTATCCCCCCCCCCCCCGCAGTTGATTTCTGTTCCTGAAATAGCTGGGGAAGTGAGACATTTCCTTCCTCTTGGATACAATGACAGGGATGTTAAGTCCTCAGGTGATGAGAGAACTGCCCTACTTTTCAAATCATTAAGCCACTGCTTTGTGTGTTTATGCTGGGGGGTGGGGCCACCAAAAGCAGGGATTTCTTCTTTTCATGTCATTCCCTCCCTCCCCAAGAAATGTGCTTTTGGAAGAAAATATTACATGCTCTGGAGATGCATTGTGTGTGCCCCTCCCGCTTACACAGGCCATGGTTGGGGATTTGGGTTGAACAATCCCTTATAGGTTAGGAATCAAACCTTTGCCTTCTCATGCTTCATTTAAAAAGTTATTTTAGAGATGGAGTTGCGTTGTGCTTGTGTGTGTGTGTGTGTCTTTTTTCTACCTTTCCATTATCTCCAAGACAACAGCTGAAAAATTAGGAAGGTTGTCAGCAGTGCAAATCTTGGGGGGGGGGGTTATTAGCCCATGCTGTGCACCCACCCATACCTGTGCTAGACAGCTGTGGCACATTCCCTGTGAGAAATGTATTTGGAGATACTAACCTTAGGAGACAAGGGAATGGCAGCTAACACAGAAGTGTAGAAATAAAGAGGTGTTTATTTTTTTCCTTTCTTTTTTCATAGTACAGTACTGGGAGTCATCCAGTAAAACATACCGCCCAACATTTCTCTGATGAAAAAAAGGGCTGTCCTATTCCATAATAAAAAAAAGTGCATGCACACGAAAGCTCATACCAAAATAAAAACTTAGTTGGTCTTTAAGGTGCTACTGAAGGAATTTTTTTATTTTGCTTCGACTCAGACCAACACGGCTACCTACCTGTAACTAGAACTATTCCATAATAGTTATAGTAGTAGTAGTGGTAGTAGCAGTAGTAATTATACCCTGCCCGCTTTGGGCAGCTTCCAACATATATAAAAATACAATAAAACATTAAACATTAAAAAAACTTCCCTATACGAGATGGCCTTCAGATGTCTTCTAAGGGTTGTATAGTTACTTATCTCCTTGGCTCAGGGGTTGCAGAACACCCTACTCTCCAACATTTCTCCCATGAAAATCGGGACAGCCTACCATACCCTCCAACATTTCTCTGATGATAATAGGGATCTAAGGAAAAGTGGGACATTCTGGGATCAAATCAGAAAGCGGAATAGCTTCTATAAATCCAGGACTGTCCCTGGAGAACAGGGACACTTGAAGGGTTTGGTAAAACTGAATGGAGATAGAATCGGAACCTAAGAACATAGGGTTGTATCCAATGTTAGAAAGTATGCATTTTTAAATGAATGGATATGACTAATGTAGGCCCATTAATTTCAGTGGGTCTGCTCTAGAGTAGAACTTAGCTGAATGCAGCCCAAAGAAGAACTCTGCAGCTGGATCAGGCCAAAGGAGGACCAAGTATTCCAGAGTCGTTTTTTTTTACAGTAGTGAACCGGATGCCCCAATAGTAAGTCCCCACAAGCAGGACCTGAGTGTAACACCAACTCTCCCCACCCATGATTCCCAGCTGCTAGCCATGATGGTTATGTTCGGGGCCTCCTTGCTGGGAGACAGCAATGCTTCTGAATACCAGTTGCTGGAAGCCCCATGATGATGGCGGTTAAATTTATGGAGCACACATTTATTGGCAAGTTATTAGTGTCATGTGAATGTGAGGTCCAGTTTAAAATATCCAAGTCTATTAGCAGGAACCAGCACCTCCCACTCCCTCGAATTTCAGCACACTTTTAACTGTCAGAATTGCCTGGTGCAGGCTGAGATTCCAGCATAAAAGCGGCAGCAGGGGGAGTTATCTAGGGACTTTTTATGCACATGGAACTATATTTACTTCGAAAGCTTGCCTCCTTTTCTGTGTGTCCCCACTTCTATTAATTCAACAATTGCCAAATGTATAAAACCCCATGTCATACTGGAAGCTGCAGTCCAACTGATTGAAATGTTTTCTTGCAAAATTCTTTTAAAAGGGGGGTTATGAAACACACCTTTCCTGTTTACGTTGGGAGCGGGTGTCTTGCCATTAAAGGTGGTGATAGCTTCTTTCTCACCCCAGTAAAAACTTTGTTGTCTCTAACAATGTCCTACTCAGAGTAGACCCATTGAAATTAATGGACGTGAACCAAGCATGTCTGTTATTTTTCAAGGGATCTACTCTGAGTAGTGCTAGCTTGTGTCCAGTGCTAGTCATCCTCAGAGTAGGCTCACTAATGTTAAAGGACACAACTTAATTAGATCCGTTCAGTGAGGCTACTCTAGTTTAGCTGAATGCAACCTGCCTTTCAAAACAAAACAAAACAATTCTGAAGAATTTCACTCACTGTAAAAACAAAGCAAATCCCCCCCCCCAGGAGTGTTTTATGAACTGCTAGTTTTATAATGGCGATTTAAACTTTGGTTATGACCTTCGGACTACACTGCCTGATGCTTCTCTTTGATGGCTTTGGATTGATGCTGGTCTTTGCTGTGGGGATTGTTTTTTTGTACATTAAGTCAGTGTTTCCCAACCAGTGTGCCTCCAGATGTTTTGGGACTACAACTCCCATCATCCCTAGCTAACAAGACCAGTGGTCAGGAATGATGGGAGTTGTAGTCCCAAAACATCTGGAGGCACACTGGTTGGGAAACACTGCATTAAGTTACAGAAAACCATTTTAACTCACTTTTGCAGGTTGCATGGGGAGGATGGGCCACATTTCATAGCCTGCAGGAAAGCACAATCGTTTGTAGTGTGCATGTTCTAGAAACATGGCTCCGTAGGGGTACATGAGCAACAGGAGAAAAAATAGAAGTCTCTGTTCTAATGACTTTACAATTTGAAAGGTTGATGGCAAAGGAATGTGGGAGAGAAATGGAGCAATGAGTATAGCACAATGAATGTGAATCGTTAAGACCGCATTCCCTTAAGACTTTATTTTGGTAGGGGAATGTACAAAGTAGTTTATCAAGAAGTGTGTATGTGAGGGGAGCAAGGGTGGGAACTTCATGCCCATTGCACAAAAGCAGCCCCATGCCTCTCCATTTGGCCCTCAGGACCAACGTTCAAAATTCACCAGGCACATTTTGCACCTGGCTATCGGCCACTTGCGATCATGTGGGAAAAAGGATGGTGCCTGACTTCTCCACCATCTGGAGGTGCATGCCTAGGGATCCTTGGGCCTGGACCTTTTTCACACACTAGCAACACATTCTGTAGAATTCTATCCATTATATTTTATCTGCACAATCAATGAATTTCAGGAACCAAAAAGTCATGTTGAAAAATACAACTTTCAAGCCGTTTGGCCCCAAAATGCCAACTAGTCATTCTGTTTTGGCGACTTTAACCCTGGTTTAAGGTGCCATTTTGTGCCAAGCTTATATATCTAAGTTTTTTTCACTGCTCGGGACTCTACCCAGGCCAGCATCTCTCACTAGCCCTGCCTCTTTATTTCCTTAGGTATTTTTGCCTGGGTAGGGAGTCTTTTAATTCTGATAATAATAATAATAATAATAATAATAATAATAATAATAATAATAATAATAATAATAATATATTTATACCCCGCCCATCTGGATGGGTTTCCCCAGCCACTCTGGGCGGCTTACAACAGAAAATGCATCTTGATTACCTGGATGGAGGGCAGAGGGGTGGGTGGGTGGGGGTGTGTAGAACACACCTATGTGTTGTACCTATGGTACAAAAGGTAAAATTTGAATTTATTTCTCTGCCCACTTTCCCTTCTGGCTCTGCCCACCACCGCAATGTGGCCCCTGGAAGATTAGACCAGGTCTTTATTCCCATCCAGGGACAGAGAGTGAAATCTGGGTGAGGCAGGATGCCATAGGAAAAGCAGGAAGCTAAAAGAGTTGCAGGAAGAGAGGGACAACCTTTTGCTTGGTGCGAAATCTAATCGCTGTCCACAACTTTTCCAGGACTCCAATTATTTCAGTTGGAAAGTGGGGTGCAGGCCACTGCAGGCTGAGGGAATTTCATGTCCATTCTAGCTCCACAGGGGCCTTCTCTTATCCCAACACAATCTGTGAGGCAGGATAATAGCAGGCTTGCAAATGCCCCACACCTTGGTTACCTGTAGAAGAGCAAGAATCATCTCCGGCAGAACAGGTTGGGAAGCTTTATTAGAGCCCGTTTCTGTGTCTCTTCTCTCTTTCTAACCTTTTTGACACAAATTGTGTGTTTTTGGAAAACCATTTTAAAATATGGTTAGTAGCAGCAAAAAGATAAATGTGGGCTGGTGACTTATTTGTAAGGCTGCTTATTCCCATATTAAAAGATGGAAGTGAGGACTGGGAACTGATCCCCCCAGAACCAAAGCCATCCATTGTTAAGGTGGGGTGAGTGCGCAGGTTAGCTGCGCCATCTCCAGAATTAATTCTGCAGCACACTACCAGTACTGTTCTTGTCCCTATCAGCAGTTCAGAAAAACAATGAGCTGTATTTTAATCCCAGGTGTGCAAATCCTGCTTTGAGGTCAACAGATTCCTTTCCCCCTCCCTCAGTCTTTCATATACACAAACCTATTTATTTAACATAAGTTGACTCATCTTCTCCTTGTCATTCCAAGTGCACCTTTACACATCCACCTGAACAGGTTATGCTAAGTGGTTTTCACTTAATAGCCCAGTTGAACAAGCCCTGCTAAAGTCTGACACCCAAGGGTGCTAATTCTCCAATGAATACATAGACAATCCTTTTAAGTCAGGGATTTGGGGGGGGGCACATTTTTCAGTTCTAGGGCCGCATTCCCTTCTGGTAAAGTTTCTGAGGACTGCATGCAAGTGGTGAGCAGGGCCACAGGCAAAACTGGGCAGAGCAATGGAGGCAAATTTAACCTTTGGGCAGTAGGCTGGTTTCTCCTCACCCATACCTTTCTCTCCATCCTCCATCAAGGCAAGCGAAGAGGCTTTATCACAGCTCAAAGGCACAGTGCAGTCAAACCAAAACACTCAAGGATGGTGTGAAGCAGGAGCCATGACAGGGTGATGCAGGGTGCCAACTTGAATCAAATATTGGGGGCCCCAGGTAAGCCCCATCCTACATAATCAATCACATGATGCCAATGCTCATCAACTTTGGGGGGAGGGCAGCCCCCTCAAACATTTTATTGTGGGGGGAGACCTCGCAGACCATAGGAGTTGGCTCCTAAGGGGTGATGCAGGGGCAAAGTTTTGAGGGCCAGATAAGCTGGAGGGCTAAATTCTGTCCATGGATTTGAGGCTCCTCGACCATCCTTTAAATGTGTTTTCCTTTTGGAGAAAAAAAAAGCAAAACTTGGATCTTAATAGGATTCAGTACACGAGTGATTTCCATGCCAGGGCTTGAAAAAGACAACTGCCATTTTGAAAGCATCATCTCCTTTGTGGAGCAGGGAGACCCCAAAGAGCATTGGCCCCTGTATTGTTGTTGTTAAAATTTCTATACAACCCTTCATCTGAGACTCACAGGGTGGTTTATAATACACCTCTCTGCCGTGGGCAGGGCTTTCAGTCTGGGTGGAGGGCAAGGAATAATTATAATATAATATAATATAATATAATATAATATAATATAATATAATATAATGCAGTATATAATATTTGTACCCCGTCCATCTGACTGGGTTGCCCCAGCCACTATGGGCAGCTTCTGACATATATAAAAACATAACTAAACATTAAACATTAAAAACTTCTCAATACAGGGCTGCCTTCTGGTGTGGGTGCCACTACCAAGACGACCCTCTGCGTGGTTCCCTGCAACTTCACTTCTCACTGTGAGGGAACTGCCAGAAGGTCCTTGGAGCTCAACTTCATAGCTCTGGGATAGATTATCTGCTTTGCATGTAGAATATTCTGCCCCTGGCATCTGCGGGCATGGCAGGGAAGAGACCCCTGGAGAGCTGCTGCCAGTCAGTGTGGTCAATACTAAGCTCAATGGACCAACGATCTGACTCACTATTAAGGTTTCTTCCTGTTTTCCCTAACTGAATGCCAGACTTGATGGGCCTTTGGTGTAATCCAGCAGGGCTTTTCTTATTTCCTAGGCACAAACCTCTTCTCACTCCCCTGCTCTTCTGTCATTGTACTGTTTGCCATGTGCTGAAATATTCCTGTGCTTCATTAGAATAATGATTTTAAAAAAAAAAAAAAAAGTTCTGGTCTGTGCATATTAGAGGTACACACCCGCTTGGCACCCTGCAGATTTTTGGGCCACTGTGAAAACAAGGTAGGACTTGAACCCATGGCTTCAAGTGACAAGAAAGAAGATTCTGACTCAACTTCTGGAATAACTTTCTGACAGTGGAACAGACTCCCTCAGGAGCTGGTGGACTCTTCGGAGGTTTTTCAGCAGAGGTTGGATGGCCACCTGTCCTAAGTGCTTTAGCTGAGATTTCTGCATGGCAGAGGGTTGGACTAGATGGCCCTTGGGGGTATCCTACCAACTCAACAGTTTTATGACTGGATACGCCATTGGCTCGGTCCAGGAGGGCTCTTCTTACATTCCTCGTTCTTGGCAATCAACATGGCCCAATGGCCAGAGATGATAGCAGAAGTGTACTCCAACAACATCTGGAAGGCATTACATTGGCTACCCCTGGGGGAGGTGACTAGCCTTCACACAGCCTACCAGGCAGACAGGTATACCTTGAACTGTCCTCCACCCCTGCCCCTTTTCTTCCCTCACTCTCAAAACGGTATACAGTACAATCTCTGTGCCTGTCTCAAAAGAACACACTGTGTGCGTGTGTTCGTGTGTGCACATTCATATTTAGGAATATTTAGGAAAGCAGATGATGTAACCCTTGCTATTTCTGTCACCACTATCCTTAGCTGGGAGGAACCTAAAGGGAAACCACTCCATGTTTTGTTCATTTAAAAATATTAGCAGTATTCAACTAAGGCCCTCCTCGCTTGACCCAACACGCTTGCTTCCTCTCCCAAGGCCCTGGAATCAGGACATTAGTAGTTAAACAAATGTGAAAATGTAGGCCTGTGATTTGTGACTTGGTGTTGTTGTCTCCATGCCTGCCTCACCGTTGTGAAATGGCATTAACATAGTTTATTAGGCCCGCTTCCAGAGGGACTGTCTTTGTTCCCATATTTGCAAGAGGTTGTGTGTTCTGATTTGCATGCAAAAGGTCCCAGGTTTATTTCCAGGAATTTCCAGGTAGGACTTGGAGACACTCCTGTCTTTTAAAAAAAGCAAAAAACCATGGGGACTTGAAAACTTCCCCATACAGGGCTTCCTTCAGATGTCTCTGGAAAGTTGTGCAGTTGTTTATGGAAAGTCGTGCAGTTGTTTATCTCCTTGACATCGGGTGGGAGGGCATTCCACAGGGCAGGTGCCACTCCTGAGAAGGCCCTCTGCCCGGTTCCCTGTAGTTTCACATTTCGGGAAGAGGGAACCACCAAAAGGCCCTTGGAGCTGGACCTCAGTGTCTGGGCTGTATGATGGGGGTGGAAAAAGCTCCTTCAGGTATAGAGGGCCAAGGCTGTTTAGGGCTTTAAAGGTCAACACCAACACTTTGAATTGTGCTTGGAAACATACTTGGAGCCAGTGTAGAACAAGGAAAGCAGTTGCCAAACAGGTCACTTTGTGGCAGCCCCTAAGCTGTGGAACCCCCTCTCTACAGAGGTGAGCATGGCACCTTAAATTGTATGGAATCAGAACTGTAGAGTTGGAAGGGTCCCTGAGGGTCATCTAATCCAAACCCCTGCAATGCAAGAATCTCAGCTAAAGGAGTCGTGAAAATGGCCATTCAACCTCTGCTTAAAAAGCTCCAAGGAAGAAAGTACTTTACTGTATGCTGAAAACACACCTTTTTAACCCTCACCTTTGACACCCTAATTTGTTCCTCTGAATTTCAGTTCCTGGGAATCACAAGTGGGGAGAGATACGGTTGCACTTGTGTCCTGCTTGTGTTTTTTTTCTCAAAAGAGGCATCTGATTGGTCACTTTGAGAACAGGATCATAGACTAGATGGGCCAAAGTGAGTCATGCCCATCAATTTCAGCGGGTCTACTCTAAGCAGGATTGGTACTGGGCTTTATTTCTTGGCCACTCTGACCTTAAACTTTGCACGTGGTCAGCTGTTTACGGTGCACTATCTCTAGACTCCCTCTTAAAATGTTGTAGGACTGGGCAGGGTCTTCTGTAGCAGATTCCTGTTTCAACTTATAGGATCTGCCCCCCTGTTGAGAATTTTAGGTTTAAGAAAGCTGGCCATGTTTCCCTGGCAAAATCTAAGAAAACGAAAAAGGGCTTCCTCTGTTCCATTTGTTTAGGTGAAGAAGAAGAAGAAAAGACAGTAGATAGCCATTTTCCCTTCGGACCCACCCTGCTCCTACAAACTCACCAGGGAGTATAATTAATGCAGCACACAGCTGATGCCCTCCATTCTTCAAACACAGCGTTACCTTAAAGGCACACCCCAGAACGTAACACCTAAAAGACCTTGGAATGCTGACAGCCATCATGGCCAGCCTCAGCCTCATGACCAGCCAGACCACACCTTTTCACCTGCTTTGCATTCCAGGTTTTATTGTGTTCACTGAAGGGTAGTTGGTGAAAGGGCTGGGCGTGTTGCCACTGCACTTACTCTGGTGTAGATTTGAAATCTTATCATCAAAGATGGGGTGGGGGAGCTGTAGTGGGCACAAGAGATTGGATGAAAGATATTAATACCGTATTTACTCTAATTGCTCACCTCACTTGGCCAAATCACAAAATTGCAAAAATTAAGTGTACATTAGATTCGATGGTACATTTACATTCGCCAGCAAATACCTTTTTTTGTTTGTTTCAAGGTTCTGAAAATTGAGGTGCGCATTAGATTCAATGGCACATTAGACTCGAATAAATATGGTAACCTTAAAGAGACTTAAAAAGTTGCTGATGGAAGAAGCCTAAGAGCTGCAGCCCACAAGAGACTAGAGCAGGGTCCACCACTGTGCAAGCCTTGCATCCAAAGTTGTACTCAAAAGTAGACCCACTGAATTGCACCTTCTACACAGGGCAGACCCACTGAGATGAATGGACCTGTGTTGGTTATGTCCATCAATTTCAACAGTTCTAACTCCTGGGTAGAATTAACAGTGGAAAACAGGAATGCCTGGCGTGCTATGGTCCATGGGATCACGAAGAGTCGGACACGACTAAACAACAACAGCAGCCCACTGAAATGAAAGGACATGGCTAGATTGGGCCCATTCATTTCAGTGGCTCTACTGTTGAGTAGAACAATGCTTTTCATGCAGCCAATTCCTGGAGTCTCTCTTTCTAAATAAAAAATGGGGTGGGGTGCTTCTGCCTGCAAACCCTCGAAGGCACTGCTACCGTAGTAGCAGTAGACCGTGGTGGCTGGTGTGTGTGGCCCCCCCAGTGGCTTGAACCTGGAACCTCCTGCATACAAAGCAGGTGCCCAACTGCTCCCCCTAAAAACAAATTAAAATTACAGTCCTCCAGCTCTGAATCAAGTGCTGGTTTTAACAGGGAACACAAAGGAAACCTGCCTTATGATGGCTGTGGCTGATTGATGTTTGGAGCACAGCAGCGATTGGAGGCATCAAGGGGTTTGGCCATAGGTGCGTGCTTCCTTATATCTCTCATTTTAACCCAGATTGTGAATGCCCCAATTTCGCGGAAACTGTACCGAGCAATTGTGGTGGAGTGGGTGGGAGAACCATAGAATTGCATAGTTGCGAGGGACTTAAGAGGGTCGTCTAGCGCAACTCCTTGCCATGCAAAAATCTTTTGCCCAACGTGGGGCTCGAACCCACGACCCTGAGAGTCAGACTCTACCGACCGAGCTACCCTGTCCCTCGCATTAGGCCCCAACCAAAATGCCAGAAAGTCGAGAGCAAGCGTTCAACTCCGCAGCGTCAGCGGAGAGCTCCGGAGTACCTGGAAGCTTGCTGACAGTTTAGTCGCCCGGCCCCGATAAAAGGATTAGCGTTTCGGCCGCAGCCGCCCTTATTCCCGAGTAAACGCAGCAAGCAAACTCGTGTCGTCAGCACCCCTGGGCCTCGCAAAGCGGCCAGGCAGCTGCCAGTCCCGGACGGCCGTCATTCTCCTTCCTCTCCAGGTCCAACAACAAGCGCTCTGTGTCACCGACGCCCTAGTTAGGCTGGGCGGCTTCTTCTCTTCCACCTCCAGCATGCAAAGCCCCATCGGATGTACCGTAGCAGTAGCAGCCTCCTCTTCCCTCCCCGGGGTGGGACACGCAGAAAGACGCCCCATGCCTCTATAATGTATCGGCACATACCCAGACTTGGTTTGCTGCGGTTCAGCCTCTCCACGTGGCCCCAAAGAGAAAGAGTAACACCAAAAAAGTGGGGGACCACCCCCATTGCATTATCAGCCATCCCCCCTTGCTTCTCTGCCCCGATCTCCAAGCTGATCCTTCGCTGCGCTCTTTTTACGTCTCCTGCCCAAGTCGTCTCGTTGCGCGCGCGCGCGCTCTTCCAGCCGTTCCATTTTGCGCAAAGTTTTTAGAGCGGAGTTGGCGAGGGCGGGCGGAGAAAAAGGAAGGAGATGACAGAGGCGGAGTTTGCCTGCTGCCATCTAATTAAGAGCTTGGCCGGGGGAGGGAAGAGAGGAAGAGGAAGATCGGAGGAGGAGGCGGATTCAAGAGCCAAGTGGGCCGGCGGCGGGCGGTGCGCGCATGCTCGTGCCCAGCGACTCCATGTGTAAAGAGCGCATTTGGCCAACGGAGGGGGGCGAGAGCGCAGCAGGATTTGGAGAGAGGAGGGATCTCGCCGGCCGGTTCGAAAGAGGAGGCTGCTCTTCCTCCTCGCTTCCACCCCCCCCATCGCCGGTGAAGGGGGTGGACAGAAAAGGGAGGCTTTTTTTTAAAAAAAGAAGTGGATCTGCCCGACCTTTCGATTTGGGGGATCGTTTAAGCGGCTTTGTAAGTGCGTCTCTTTGAAAGTTGGGGTTTTTTCCCCTTTGGGATGGGGGGGGGAGGAGAGAGGCGGTAGAAGTCGGATTCCTGCGGCCTCTAAAGGAGTGGAGCACGAGCAGAGTGGGTTTGGGGCTGTGGCTAAAAGCCTCCTTATCTCGTCGGCCTCGTTGGATTTGGAGTTTACTAAAGCTCCCAGCCCCTTCCCTTCGACTGGCAGGGTGGGGGAGGCGTGAGATTTTGCTTACTCGACTTCCTGGCAAAGCGTCTTCCGAACCTTCGACGGTGGATTTTGGGAGGAGGTAGACGTTAAGCAGCTGGCGAACTTTCTTTTTCTTTTCTTTTTAAAAAAGGTTTCGTGTTCATAAAAACGTAAAAACTCGCAAGAAAGTGGATTTTTCTTCTTTTGCGTGCTTCACCGAGGATGGAAGAGGCAGGGCGGGGGGGGGGGAGAGAGAGAACAGAGAGACAGGAAGCTGGAACTTGTGTTTTGGAGGAGGCTTCCCCTTGACAATATACACTTTTATTTCCACTACTACGCTCTCTAATAGCCACACACGCAGGGTTCTGTAGCATTATCTGATTTTAAAAAACACCCAACGCGGCCTTTTGGGTGGGAAGGAGGAAAAAAGCTTGTTTCAAAAAGTTAGAGCCCTGTTTTTTTTCTCTTTCCCCGGCCTTGCTTCTTCACTTCCTCTTCCTCCTCCTACCACCATCCCGCACTCCCTCCTTTCCCTCCCAGTTTGGGAAGAAGAGAGAGAGAGGCTGGAGTTGAGTGGGGGCGGGGAGGCAGAGGACGGCCGGAGCATTGCAATACAAACCACGGTTTAGAAAATAACTCCCCTCTGTGTCGTCGTCGTCCCGTCCCCCCAACCAGTTGTTTTATTGGGTGTGGGGAGGGAGAGTACTTCTAAGGGGAGCTTGTAATCTTGTCTGCCTTAGGAAGACAGGTCAGTGAGGTTTCTGGTGCGTCTGAAATGACTTCCTTACTTTGAATGAACAGGCCACTGGCTTTATTGGGGGGGTGGGGAGGACATAGAGGGAGAGGTAAAAAAATAAATTCGGAGGGGAGGGGAGCTTGAGGACATAATTGCGTCTTCTCTTAGCACCTAAACCTGGCAGGTCGCCAGACAGGATTCTGTTCCAGAATAAAAGTCCCTCCTCAATCCTCCTGTTAGGATGAAGATGATGATGGGGATGTGCTTGAGGGGTGGGACCTAAGCTTCCCCCGTAGCCTGATTCGCCTTGCAGAGACCTTTTCTCATTCTTGCTTGCCCCCTCCCTCCCCCCGCCAGAAATCTTGCCCCACCTCTTCCTGGAGTTCTGCATTTATTTATTTAAATTTCCATTGAGCTCTGTCTCTGATGGTTTCCTTTCCCACTCCATGGACCGGCCACTGTTGCTTCAGGATTTCTGGTTAACCAGGTCGTCTTTTGCTTCAGATGGCTGCTCTCACACTCTGTTTATAGGGGAGTACTTCCTCTTCTCTTCTTTCCCGCACCCCCTCCAATCTCCCTCATCACCTTCAAATCCTTATCAAAATATCATTCCTAATGGGCATCTCTTTAAGCTACAGAGAGGGAGGGAGGGGAATGGGGGGACCTGTGGCTCCTCTCCAGGTGTTATAGGATGCCAGAAGGCCACAGATGTTCCCCCTCTTTAGTCTGCAGAGTCCCCACTGCTGTATATAAACAGGGAGCTGCTTTCCATCAGGGAAAGTGTTTAACAAACTTGGGTCTCCAGGTGTTTTTGGACTATAACTCCCATCATCCTTAGCTAGCAAGACCAGTGGTCAGGGATGATGGGAATTGTAGTCCAAAAACATCTGGATACCATAGTCTGGGGAACACTTCTCTAGCCGAATCCCTAATCTGTGAGTCATGCAGAATTCCAGGGGTTCCGAGTGCTTCACCAGGGGTCTGCGCTGGGCCTTTGGGAATGAGGCACAGCGGAGACCCTGGTGTCTCTAGAGCGGGGGTCCCCAAACTAAGGCCCGGGGGCCGTATGCGGCCCAATTGCCTTCTCAATCCAGCCCACGGATGGTCTAGGAATCAGCATGCTTTTACATGAGTAGAATGTGTCCTTTTATTTAAAATGCATCTCTGGGTTATTTGTGGGGCATAGGAATTTGTTCATATTTTTCTCCAAAATATAGTCCGGCCCACCACAAGGTCTGAGGGACAGTGGACCGGCCCCCTCCGGAAAAAGTTTGCTGACCCTTGCTCTAGAGGATATACGGCTTATTTACACAGATATACCACCTGAGCCTATAATGGGAATTCACAGCATTAACACCCCAAAAGAGTCTTCGTTTCTCCCATAGCTGCGGCCTTGGATTCAAGCAGAAAGCTAAACGTTGTGCTCTGCCATTTCCAGCCTGCAACCTTTTCCCACATCACAGACAATTCTGAAACTCTACTTCAAAACTCTGCTTTTTCTTCAAAACTAATTCTGAGTTGAGGGAGGGGGCCCCCCTCTTTTGCTTTCCTAATGGCTAATTACCTTCCTTTTGTCCACCACCCCAGGCAATTTCCTAGTCAGGAAATATATTTTAACATTTACCTTGATTAATTTCTAACTCCTGCTGGACACAGGAATTTAGGGTGTCTAGCACCCACAAACATAACATTTTCCAGTGATAGCCAACATGCTGCCCTCCAGCTGTCTTTGACAGCAACCACAGAATTGTAGAGTTGGAAGGGTCCCCAGGGTCATCTAGTCCAACCCCCTGCAAGGCAGGAATTCGGGGCAATGGTCAAGGAAGATGTTGGTGTTGGGTGTTTTGGTCCAGAGGCCACAGGTGTTGTTCCCATCCCTGGAGCAGACAGAGGGATATTCATCTCCCTTAACACTAGGAACATAGAAAGCTGACTTAAACTGAGTCAGACTGTTGGTCCATCTAGCTCAGTGTTGTCCACACTGATTGGAAGCAGCTCTCTGGGATTTCAAGAAGGGACTCTTTCCCAGCCATCACTGGGGACTGATCCCAAGACCTTCTGCATGAAAAGCGGGTGCGCTTTCACTGAACTGGGGTCCTTCCCAAAGAAGAGGGGTTCCCTAATGTGACAGGTTGGCAGTAGGTTCAAGAAGGCCTTCAGAAAAACATTTTTGGGTATTTCTATATTGCTTGAAAACCACCTTTGGATCATGTTGGCATGACAGAGGGGCTTCCAAATTTGGAGAATGAGATAGTGTTAGATATATAAGCTAATCACCAAATTAGCTTATAGTATATAAATTAAACCTGGGTTACAGGCACCACAGCAGTATGTGTAGGTGCCATTTTTGCCCCCCCCCCGGTGGAGTTTATTCCTATTAATTTCATTTCTTTACTGGTTTATACTTTAAAGGAAAAAAAATCTCAAAGCCGTTTACAACATTAAATAAAGCATCTAGAATACAACAGATTCAAGCTTCAAGGAAAATATTTCGGATCCTTCTCTAAGTGACATTTTGCTTTCTCCATTTTCAGTTTACTTTCTCCCGCTTAATTTATAGAGCTGCCTCATAGCAGAAAGACTCTAGGAAGCCAGTAGGGTGTAGTGGTTAGAGTGTTGGACTAAGACCTGAAAGATTAGGGTTCAAATCCCCACTCTGTCGTAAAGCTTGCCGGGTGACCTTGGAGCCAGTCATGGCCTCTTCACCTACCTCACAGGGTCGTTGTAGGAATTACCTGAGCAGGGGGTGGGGTGAACCATGTAGTCCTTGGAGAAAAAGGTGGGAGATAAATGCAATAAATAAGCTCTGCTGACCTGCTTAAGACAGCTGGAAGGGCCAGTCGCCAACCTGGCATCCAGATATCTCCACATGGTCACAATTGAACCCGTGTCAGTCGCAAAATTTCAAGCACTGGAAATGAATAAGGGTAAACATGGGATTTATGCTGCCATGGCTAATCTGGATGGAAGGCATGACCAATGGTCAGGGTAATGGGAGCTGGAGTCAAGACACTTATGAAGGAACCCTATAGATGTTCCCCATCCCTGCTCCTGAGAATCAGCTTTCCCTACTGCATGCAAGAGATGGAAGAATGCCTCTATTTAAAAGAGGCATTCTCTCCAGGAGAGTGGGGGAATGGCTCTTAAATCAGAAATGGGGAATCTGTCACCCTCCTGATGTTAGGCTCCAGTGTTAGAAACTCAGATATATAAGCTAGGTGCCATAGGGCTCCTTAAACCATTCACAAAAACTTTATGTCTACTTGCCATTGTGGGCCAAGATTGCTCTTGTGTCTTACTTTTCCAGTGATGGGACTGACTGATTCTCAGTCAAACATCTGGCTAGTTCAGAGGACAACCTTGAGCTACTAGGTTGAGAACTTAAAGAAGAAAAGTCACTTGATCCAGGGACAGTCTGCATATCTATTGGCTTATTCCTACTTCTTTTTCTTAATGGTGACAGGAACCATTCATAACCTAGGAATATTCTTCCCAACTGTGATCAGGACAGTGGGGTAAGATAAAACAAGCAACAATTCACTAAACCGCTGTTTCCTGCTCTGGCTGCACAGAAAAAAAGGCATTTTGGTTCCTGAAATACATTCTGATTGTGCAGATAAAATAGATAGAATTCTACAGGATGTGGTATTAGCGAGAGAAAACAGTCCAAATCCATTGATGCCCAGGCATGTACCTCCAGGTGGTGGAGATATCAGATGCCATTGTGGGCTCTAGGCATCTTCACTTGGTTGCAAGTGACCAATAATCAGGTGCAAAAAATGTGCCTGGCTAATTTCGAACACTGCCTGAGAACATCATGCTGGCAGCTACGTTGCAGAGTTATTATCGGACGCTGAGGACAGACAGAGACCTGTTGCCAAGGAGTGGTATTCAGCTCCATTTTACTCAGAGTAGACCCACTGAAATTAACAAACCTGTCTTGGTCGTATTCATACATTTCAGCGGGTGTACTTGCTGTGAATCTTAGTTGAATGCTGCCTTTGTGGTCTTGCTTGGAGTGTGTGACTGACCGCTGTTGGGAACAGGACACTGGGTTACATGGAATTTTTGTTTGATCCAGCAATTCTTCTTGTCCATGGGTAATCCCTGTTAACATCCGGTGCCTCCTTTTAAGTCTCATGGCATGCAAGTTAGTTAGGTTTTCTTTATTTGTGCCTTGAAGCAGCATGTCTTTGAAGGCTAGATCACTGGGGTCATGCCACGGGGTAGGGTTTGTGGACTTCCTGACATTGCTAAGTGAATTTCTCTGCTGACTGTCCTCTCAGAGGCAGTAGATGGAAGCTTTGGGCCTGATCCTGCAAGGCTGCTTCCCTGTACTTCAGTTTGTCCTCTTATTTATTTAACAGTACTCTTATTCGGAAATAAGTCCTGTTCATGCTGATTGAACTAAAGACTCAGGCCTGGGATTGTGGCTTTACAGATTCTGGGGTTAAAAGCTATCATGCATGCAAATACTCATGGTTTTTACTTTCGCTTCTGAGCTCTGTACTTCCCCTGCTCTTAAAAAAAAACTGTGAAGGTGTAGGGGTGTGTGTTTAACTCTGAATGGGGGGTGAGGTTTAACAGGTGGTCAAGGCAAGGTAAGACCCAAATATTGCTAAAATGGGTAGCTCTCCCATAATTCAGTAGAAGAGGAAGGTGGCTTGAGCACAAGCGGGAGAGACAGGGAGAGGTCTGCAGCAGTTGCGCAATAATCATTTCCAGGGGGGTAACCCTGTTGTCTCCAGAAATAACAGGTTTTAAAACAGACAAGGGTGGTAAAAGTTGGCCTCTCGCACAGGATTTTTTGTAAGGCTAGCTGTTCACTGGGGGCGAGAGCTAGTGTGGTGTAGGGCTAGGCAATATCTGGTTTTCAACATTGTGATATATCACCAGCTAAACATCACGATAATACTGCTATATCACGGTGTCCAAAATAAGGATGGAGCTGTGTAGAGCCATTGGCTGGCTTCACGGTCTTTCCCGCATCGTGATTTATGCTTAGCGCGCTCACACTCATCATGATTTGCGATATATTGCCAGGTAAAAAATAATGAAACCAATATCATGATATGGATTTCAAACTGGTTTGGGATGATATATCAATATATCACCCAGCCCTGGTGTGGTGCAGTGGTTAGAGGGTCAAACTTTGACCTAAGAGACCAGGGTTCGAGTGCCCACTCAGCTGCGAAGCTCACTGGGCCATTGACTGCCTCCAGGTAACCTACTTTGCAGGGTTGTTGGGGGGGTCAATTGAGGGAGGGAAAGAATAATGTGTGCCACCTTGAGCTCCTAGGAGAAAAAGGTGGGGTATAAATACAATTAAAAACCAATAAATGGTGGCGCTGTGGTTAAACCACTGAGCCTAGGGCTTGCTGATCAGAAGGTCGGCGGTTCGAATCCCTGCGACGGGGTGAGCTCCCGTTGCTTGGTCCCAGCTCCTGCCAACCTAGCAGTTCGAAAGCACATCAAAATGCAAGTAGATAAATAGGAACCGCTACAGCGGGAAGGTAAACGGTGTTTCCATGTGCTGCTCTGCTTTGCCAGAAGCGGCTTTGTCATGCTGGCCACATGACCTGGAAGCTATACGCCGGATCCCTCGGCCAATAATGCGAGATGAGCGCGCAACCCCAGAGTCGGTCACGACTGGACCTAATGGTCAGGGGTCCCTTTACCTTTAAATACCATTGTGGGGAAACAGCCGTAGCTCAGACATGGAGAACCTGCTTTGCGAGCATAAGGTCCCAGGTTTTATCCCCAATGGCGTCTCCAGGTAGGGCTGAGGGAAAACTTCCTCTCTGAAACCCTGGAGGGCAGCTGCCAGTCCAGGAAGGCCACACTGCTCTAGATGGACCCAATGAGAGCTGCCCCTGTGCATTCATAACTCTTGCAGGTTTCCCCACAGACTTGGAGTGAGTTTGCAGCTAGTTAGGAGCCAGGACGTCCGGGTTGGTAGGCTGGAGACTCAGGGTGCCTTCGACACACACCCAGAATTCTGCCTGTTTCTCGCCTCTCCTTTCCCCGGGCCAGTGGAAGCATAAACTTCGCCTTCCCCATGGCGATTATTACAATCACCTGGCTGCACAGTGAAGATCCCCGCCCACACTACTTTTTTAATAAAAAATCCTGCTGCGAAGGCATCTTGACGTCTGGGGGGAGGGGAGGGAGGGAGGATGTTGCGTAGTCATGTCACAGCATTGCATCAGCATCGCTGTGTACTTGGCAAACATCCCAACCCTTGGCTGTTTTTCAACATCTGGATCCTTAAGGCGTTTCCTGGGTGTTTGAGTTGGGGGGTGCGCAAGAAGGGTGGGTGCTGCAGGGAAGGAGGCATCTGCTCTGTGGGGAGGGGCATTTGGTGTTGTGTGCCCTCTTCCTCCCACCCCCTGATGCACATAGTTAACACACGGATGCACACAGCCTCAATGGAATCCTTGAGCAGGTCTCATTTGTTCATTTCATTCCTGGTAATATTTGGACAATGTTCCACAGATGTCTTGTAGCAACCTGCAAATTACAGTGTCTGAGATAAATTCACGGAGGAGCCGTGTTAGAAACTCTGATATATAAGCTAATTGCCAAATGACACCTTTAACTTTGGTTCTGTGGTCACCACCACTGACTATCTAGAGATGCTTCCCCCCCCAAAAAAATATATTTTATTGCTATTATTAATTTCATTTCTATACCGCTTTATATTTTAAAGGAAAAAAATCTCACAACGATTTACAACACATTAAAGCAGGCATCCCCAAACTTCGGCCCTCCAGATGTTTTGGACTACAATTCCCATCATCCCCGACCACTGGTCCTCTTAGCTAGGGATGATGGGAGTTGTAGGCCAAAACATCTGGAGGGCCGCAGTTTGGGGGTGCCTGCATTAAAGCATGAAATGAAATAATCCATAATAAAAAAAGTTCAAGCTTCCAGCAATATATTTCTTCTCCAAAGGACATTTTGCTTTCCTCAAATTTATTCAGTTACTTCATATATAGCAGGCATGTCCAAAGTCCGTTTGGTGGGCCTAATTTGGCCTGCTGGCCGGTTTAATCTGGCAGTTAATTTCCTGGGGTAAAATCCTAAAAAAAAAAAACCTCAACAACTTCAATCCTAAAAGAAACCTCAACAACTTTGGTTGGCCCTTTGGTCGGCCCCCACGGCCCTTCCCTTCACCAAATCTGGCCCTCTTTGAAAAAAGTTTGAACACCACTGATTTATAGAGCTGCCTCATAACAGAAGGACTCTAGGTAGGCAGGGTGTGGTAGTGGCTAAAGCGTTGTACTAGGGAGAATTGAGAAATCAAGGCATCCTAGGCCTCAAGCGTACATCGTACCAAGACCTGGCAGATCAGGGTTCGAATCCCCACTCAGTCATGAAGCTCACTGCGTGACATTGGAGCCAGTCACAGCCTCTTAACCTACCTAGCAGGGTTGTCATAGGGAGTGTGAATCATGCACCACTTGGAGGAAAAGGAGGGGTATAAAGGCAGTAAATGAGCTGTTCTGCTGACCTGCTTAAGAAAGCTGGAAGGGCCAGCTGAATGGAGATGTCAGTCGCCCAGAGATCTCCACGGGGTCGCAATTCAACTCGTGCCGGTTGCAAACTGAGCCTGGTGCTCGGGGAATTTTGAACACTGTGGAGGAGAGAGGGGCACTTTCAAGGGTTGCTGCGCACAATAGCTGTGCTCTGCCCACCTGTACAGTTGTGAAAACCAGAAGTGGGGAGAAGGGGAGAGTTGCTTTTGTGCTCAGGCTATGCTTGCAGGCTTTGTAAGAGGGGCGTCTGGTTTGCCACCGTGAGAACAGGATGCTGGACTGGATGCCCCCCCCCTTTGCACAGAGCTGCTTAGAGACCAGTGTTTCCTAAACTTGGATACCCAGCAATTTTTTTGGACTACAACTCCCATCATCCCTAGCTAGCGGGACCAGTGGTCAGGGATGATGGGAACTGTAGTCCAAAAAACAGCTGGAGACCCAATTTTGGGAAATACTAGTTTAGGCCAATCCATGGAGAATTAAGGCTGCCAGTGACCATAATGGCTGTGTTCTCCTTCCTCTATCTGAGGCAATAAAGCCTCTCATACAGTTGTTGGAAACAAGTGGGGAGACCTTTTTGCTTTCAGTTCTTCCTTGGCAGCTTCCCTTTGGGGCATCTGGTTAGTGGGACTAGATGGGATTCCTTCGGCCTGACTCAATAGCCGGACTCTTTTTTTTATCATTCTTATAAAATGTGTTTTTTAAAAAATGATGCAGAGGAACAAATTGCAATTTTAAAAATTGCATATACTGTATTCCTTTTTCTTTACCTCTATAGCAGTTTTGTGTGCATAGCAGTTTACAAAATGAAATAAGCAAAGAAGGCAACTCCTGTCCTGTTTGCAATCTTGAGGAAGGAGATGGGGAGGACAAGGCAGGCAGGCAAACGCTGCTGCAGGGGAATAGGAGCAAGTGGCAGGTTCAATATTTAGGGTTCCTTGACCGTGAGACAGCCCTTGGCTACGTCATGCAGGCCTGGCATTTAGCATTGGCATGGTTCAGCATCAGCCATGCACCCACACCCCAGGAAAAAGCCCCACTGGCAATAGCTTCCTAAAGCTGTTCCTCTTTCTCACCATTGCAATATTATTATACTGTATATATTATTCTTGTCGCCCTTGTCTCTCCCTACGTACAGGAATGTTATTGGGGTAGGTTATGTATGGGGGCACTGCATTGCTGCTACTGCTACCATTATATATAAGACCACTTGATATAAGCTTGGTGCAGGGTGTCTATCAATATATAGCAAGGGTCCCCAAACTAAAGCCTGGGGGCCAGATGCGGCCCAATCACCTTCTAAATCTGGCCCGCGGACGGTCCGGGAATCAGCATGAGTAGAATGTGTCCTTTTATTTAAAATGCATCTCTGGGTTATTTGTAGGGCATAGGAATTCGTTCATATTTTTTTTCAAAATATAGTCCGGCCCCCCACAAGGTCTGAGGGACAGTGGACCGGCCCCCTGCTGAAAAAGTTTGCTGACTCCATATATGTATATGTATATGTATATGTATATGTATATGTATATGTATATGTATATATAGTGGTACCTCGGTTTAAGTACACAATTGGTTCTGGAAGTCTGTACTTAACCTGAAGCGTACTTAACCTGAAGCGAACTTTCCTATTGAAAGTAATGGAAAGTGGATTAATCCGTTCCAGACGGGTCTGCGGAGTACTCAACCTGAAGCGTACTTAACCCAAAGTATGAGTGTAATTGGTTCTGGAAGTCCGTTCTTAACCTGAAGCGTACTTATTACTTAACCTGAAGCGAACTTTCCCATTGAAAGTAATGGAAAGTGGATTAATCTGTTCCAGACGGGTCCGCGGAGTACTTAAACTGAAAGTACTCAAACCAAAGCGTACTTAAACTGAGGTATGACTGTATTATTATTATTATTATTATTATTATTATTATTATTATTATTCGCACTTGCCTGTCGCTTTGTCCCAAAGGGGCTTTGCAACAAGGTAAAATATGAAACGGGTAAAAATAAAGGAGAAGCCAATTTTTTTTTGGGGGGGGGAGAAGAAAGCAACACATATAAAACAAAAATTTCCTAAGTACTGTATCTTTATTGATGATAATAGGGATTTAAAAAGCAAGGAGTTGATTTGCCACTCGTTAGTGGCAGCCAGACTAACAGTAGCACTCTTCTGGGATAATATATCCAGACTTACACTTTTGGAGTAAAAAAAAGTTGGAGCATCACGCTAGTAATAAAAGCTAACAAGCAAAAATAAAAAGGGCAAGAGGGGGCAGATCTGTCTCTGATCAGCTAGGGTTTATGATGCGTGTTAACAGAAAGCGTCAATCACGCTGCCTCTGCAATATGGTGATCTTTGGAACCTACTGAGTATTGACGGACCACAGTGCCTCTAAACCAGGCATCCCCAAACTGCGGCCCTCCAGATGTTTTGTCCTACAACTCCCATGATCCTTAGCTAACAGGACCAGTGGTCAGGGAAGATGGGAATTGTAGTCCAAAACATCTGGAGGGCCAAAGTTTGGGGGTGCCTGCTCTAAACGGTCATAATAGTTCTTTGTAGTTCCTATGTTGTGTGTGCGTGCGCGCACATGCTAAAAAATAATTCGAAATGAAAAAAAACCTCACCACAGAATTACTGAAAATGCTTGTCTGACCATATAGCAAAGTAAGGAAAACCTCAACCTAGTAAGAACTCAAGAAGAGGTGGGTCAGCCCAATGGCCCATCTGTCTAGTGCAGCATAGTGACCACATAACTGGCATGCAGAAGTGCAGAGATGGAGCATAGCCTCCCTCATGTCTAGCAGCCACGGATAGCCTTTACCTCCATTAATTTGTCCAATCCCCCTTTTAAAGCCACCCATAAGATGTACAGCAATGTAGACTATTATTGTTATCAATATTAGTATTATTTTTTACCTGTCATGGATGATTTAGTTGATATATTCCTGCATTGTAGGGGGTTGGACTGGATGACCCTTGGGGTCCCTTCCAACTCTCATGATTCTATCTCAGGTGTCAAAAGCCAGGGGTGAAGATTAACACTAGCATGATCTCAAAAAAGGCCAAGGGGAGGCCATAGTTTGGAGCCTAAAAGCTGACAGCGATGGCACCAGGCAGGCTTTCAGAGGGGAGAGTGCCTCTCAAAGGCTTTAAACCAGGCATCCCCAAACTTCGGCCCTCCAGATGTTCTGGACTACAATTCCCATCATCCCTGACCACGGGTCCTGCTAGCTAGGGATGATGGGAGTTGCATTCCAAAACCAGCTGGAGACCTAAGTTTGGGGAACTCTGTTCTAAACAGAAGGCAGTTTTAAAATCCAGCATGAAGCACTGACAAAGCTTAAGAGGTAAAATACAGCTTTAATGCCCTGTTTTCTCGTCTGGTGCTGGAAATATAGTAACCATGACACCTCTCTTGCAGATTAGTTCCAAGAGCATGGTCCCATTACTGACAAGGCCCTGCTGCTGATCCTCCTTCCACACGACTTCAGGTGGTTGGAGTGCAGAGCCTCTCAGGGTGCTCTTTCTAACCCAACAGGTTCTTCAGGGAGCAGGGAATTGTTTCAAGAAGCCTTGAACCCCGGAAGCCGCCTTTCTACTGAGTCAGGCCACTACTCCATCCAGCACTGTCAAGACCAATTGACAGCAGCTGCCCAGGGATTTAGGCAACAGACATTCCCAGCGCTACCTGGAGCTGCATGGGGTTGAACCTGGGACCTCCTGCTTGCAAAGCAGGTGCTCTACCACTAAGCTATAGATGCTAGTCCTCATGGTCCTGAATAAAGACCTAGTTTTAAATAGGAACCTAGAAAGCTGCTTTTGACTGAGACAGACCGCTGGTCTACCTAGCTAATAATAATAATAATAATAATAATAATAATTTTTATTATTTATACCCTGCCCATCTGAGGATAGAATTGGGAGGAGGCAGGTCATGCATACCACCTCCTGGGAGAAAAAGTGGAATACATACTGTATATTCCTGCGTATAAGACTACTTTTTAACCCAGGAAAATCTTCTCAAAAGTCTTATACGCCAGGTCGTATTCCTTATATGGCAAGTATATCCCAAACTCTATATTTTAACTGGAAATGTTGGGGGTCGTCTTATACGCCGGAATATACGGGTAGATGTAATAATAATTATAACTGATAAATAAGGCATTTCTGAAAGTTCTCTGCTTTTTATTTCAATCTTTTTGGCGGTCAAACAGCAATTTTGGGAGGGTGGGCATTTCTTAACTATGTCTACTCAGAAGTAGGTCCCATTGACTCTAATGCTGCTTACTCCCAGGTGTGTGGGGTTATGATCGCAGCCTTGGTCCCCTCTGCCAGGGAGTCATGTGCTAATGTCATGGTGATGTTGTGGTCTGTGTGATGCCATCGGAAGGAAAACTCAGGGATTCCTTTCAAGGTACCTGCTGAAAATACCTTGAGGGTGCTGTCCTCCCCCTTTCGGAAGTGGTGTACAAATAATCACAGGAGCGATGGCAGACTTCCCCCCCTTTTTGTTGTTGCCAATGCTGCAAATGTTAGCCAACAAACAGCGAGCTTTGATGCACTTCGACATGCCAAGAACTCAATCCTATAGACGTAATCGGATTATCAGAAGAGGCCCTTGGCTGGATCAGACCCAAAGGGGGCCCATCTAGTCTGGCATCCCCCCATAGGGAAGCCCACAAGCAACAGCAGCTCTCCCCATTTACAGTTCCCAGCCACTGGTATTCAGTCTCCACTGACAACCTTCTCCTCCCCCATGAATTCGTCTAATCCTCTTTTTCAAGCTGTCTGCAAGAACATCTGGATTTCCCCGTGGATCATGCCAAAGGGGGGGGGCATGCAGCCCATGATCCCGTTTTTTTCACAGCAGCCAGCCAGATGCCCCCAAAGGGGGATCCACAAGTGAGGTGAGCCATGCTGGCTTTGCAAATCTTGCCCCAGCAAAAGGCAGGAATCTTGAGCCACCTTTGGGCAGCTGAGCATCACAAAAATCTGTGGGTGGGGAGAGAGGGTAAGGGGGGCTTGCATCTCATTTGCTAGCTGACTTTGGCCCCCTCTGTGCCAAAAAATCAAGGCAAATTGGCCAGCCAGCAGGAAACCCTTTTCTAGGCTAATTGTGCTTTCTTTTTTTCTCTCTCTCTCTCCCCTCCCCCACCTGCAATCGAACCTCCTCTCTCTTTGTGGCTAAATTAAGAACTTCGCTTTCCTGTTAATGACACCTTTCAATGCCTCTCCCTCCAACTCTTCCTTCCTTCTTTCTTTCTTTCTTTCTTTCTTTCTTTCTTTCTTTCTTCTCTCCCCTCTTTTAAAGGACCCTTTCCCCCCAAAATATACAAGAGCTGCAAATGTACCAAGCTTGGGGCCACAGCAAAACTTTGAAACAAACAAACAAATAAAGCCTGCCTGTCTGCCATGTGTGTGTGTGTGTGTGTGTGTGTGAACATAATAATAATTATAGCGGGGGGGGGGTGTCTATTGTGCCTCTTGAAATGGTGTCCGCCAGGCTAAGGTCCCCAAGGTGGTTGCTTAGCAACCATAGGAGTTCTCCGGAGACTCCCTCTTGAGAAATTTAGAAAGTCAAAAAAAAAGGGGCCACGATACCTCCAGAAGAGCCAGGCTTCATGAAGCTGGCCTTGCATCCTGCTACTACGGTGGCTCTGTTAATTCTCCTTTGCTTTAAAACAATTGCAAAAGTGTTCAGTGTGGGTGGAGGGGACCAGCGCTTTCCTATCATACAGTGGATTTGTTGGAGAAATGATCAGACAGCGGATCTTGGTTTGCATTCTATAGTGCGGGAAATGTTGTTTATGTTGTTTGATTTTTATTTATTTATTTAAGCGCATTTGTGGGAAGTTGCCCAGAGTGGCTGGGGAAGCAAAGTCAGATGGGCAGGGTATAATTAATATAATATAATATGATATAATATAATATAATATAATATAATATAATATAATATAGCCTGCTCTTCAGCCAAAAAAAGGTTCCTGGAGTGGCTTACGTAAAACCAAGACTTGCAATCTGTATTAAAAAAACAACAACACGACACGCAAGGCAAAAGGGATAGGGAGGGCAGAGGAAGAAAGCAAACCCGGGCACCGATTCCCACACAGTAGTTTCTTGGAATGGTCAGCTGGCATAGAAGCAGTCCAGGGGCAGGATGTGCTTAATTGAGCTGGTCTTTCAGCAGTTGCTGATGGAGAGAGTCCTGGTTCTTGTCTCCCCCCCCCCCCCCCCCCGGAGGCAGCCTAATGGGATAGCTGCTGCCTGGAGACAGTTGTGGGAAAGGAGCCTTGATGGAGCTGGTCTTTTTAATGTTGGCAGGACTCTCATCTGGGTCTGTCTCCTGCATGCGCCTAGCTCAGGGGTAGGCAACCTCAGGCCCGTGGGCCAGATGTGGCCCAATCGCCTTCTCAATCCGGCCCACGGACGGTCCGGGAATCAGCATGTTTTTACATGAGTAGAATGTGTCCATTTATTTAAAATGCATCTCTGGGTTATTTGTGGGGCCTGCCTACTGTTTTTACATAAGTAGAATGTCCTTTTATTTAAAATGCACCTCTGGGTTATTTGTGGGGCCTGCCTGGTGTTTCTACAGGAGTAGAATGTGTGCTTTTATTTAAAATGCATCTCTGGGTTATTTGTGGGGCACAGGAATTCATTCATTTCCCCCCCCCCAAAAAAAATATATATATAGTGCAACCCACCACATGGTCTGAGGGACGGTGGACCAGCCCACGGCTGAAAAAGGTTGCTGACCCCCGGCCTAGCTTATATATGTGTTTCTAACACTGCTTTGAAGGGCCTGCTGGGCTCTTAGACAAATGCATGGAGGGGTCTAGGGATGAGGGACATAGAATCATGGGGAAAGTGTTATACTTTGAGGGAAAACTTAATGCAAATGATATACCTGACACCAAGTTAAGTTGGCAAAGATGCATAAATCTGTGTCAAACATCTGATGGAAATGTGAAGAAGTAGAAGACTCGTTTCATCACATGTGATGGACCTGTAAAGTGGCTAACTACTTTTGGGAGATGATCTATAATGAGATAAAAAAGAGATTTAAGGTAATTCTCCCAGAAAGTCCAGAAGCCTCTTTATTAGGGATAATGGGAACAGATGTCCCCTTCAAAAACCAGGTAAATCTATTTCTTTACACAGCAATGGCAGCTCAAATATTATAAGCACAAAAATGGCGGGGAGAAGCCTACGAAAGAGGAGTGGCAGTTGGAATTGGCAGAATTCTCTAAAATTAGAGATAAAAAAGAGAGACTGACTTTGAGGAGGATTGGAAAATGTTTGTAGATTATTTAAAAACTCAGTGTAAATGTATTAAGACACAAATAGGATTTGACTGAGAACAGCAATGGGAAGGACGGTGGAGTTTTGTGTTTTGTGGAGTTTTTTGTTTGTTTTTGTACAAGCAAAGGCATGGAGTAACTGCCGTATATGCCGGCGTATAAGACAACATTTAACCCCGAAAAATTGTCTCAAAGTTGGGGGCCATCTTATACGTCGGATATACGAATCTGCGTGTGAAAGACAGAAGTTGCCAGGCGCGTAAAAAGGGCCGTGCGCGCTGGTTTACGCCCGACAGAGGGGTAGTGGCTCTTGGCTCCCGCCCGCCTGCTCCCCGTCACCTTTTCCTCACCTGCCCTCCGTGTCTCCTCCACCGTGGAGGGCAGTGGGTGGGCTCGGCAGCAGGGACGGCCTCCTCCTCTCCCTTGGCTGCAGAAATAAGAATAAGCGCGGTGTGGGGACTCGCCGAGTGGCACCAGAAATCGCTTCTGAGCGTGTCCGCATGTCCGCACATGCTCAGAAGCGATTTCTGGCGCTGCGGACATTTTGGATATGGGCAGCGCTGCCCATATCCAAAATGTCCGCAGCGCCAGAAATTGCTTCTGAGCATATGCGGAAGCCGAAAATCGCGTCTGGACACGCGCAGAAGCGATTTCTGGTGCCGCACTGCCCATGTCCAAAATGTCCTCAGCGCCAGAAATTGCTTCTGCGGCTGGGCAGACGCGATTTCTGGTGCCGCTCAGTGAGTCTATATTTTTACTGAATGTCAATATTTTCGCTTAAAAATTAGGGGGCCGTCTTATACGCCCAGTCGCCTAATACGCCGGCATATACAGTAATATGCAACAAAAATTGACATTTTGGGGAAACCATGGAGGGGAGGGAGGGGAAGTCCTAGGTTGACCGACTGATTGCAAAACCTGAAATGTTGTTGGATTATTGTTTATCTTTTAACAAATTCTATAAATAGAATTAATAAGACATTAATAAAACATGGAGGAGAAGTCTCTCGGGGGCTACTGGCCACTACTTCTCCCTCCACTGTCTGAGGCAGTCTACCTCCGAACAATGCTGCTGGTTCTTGTGCCCCAGTCCTTGTGGCCTTCTCATTGGGAGCATCTGGTTGGCGAGGATGGGGTGGTGGTGGGACTGCACAAGATGGGCCCCCTTTGGCCAGATCCAGTTCCAGGGCACTCCATATTGAGCACCCGCCCAGACACTTATTTCCAGTGGTCTTCAACTTCCTCCCCTTAAAAGAAATGATTATGATCTCATCAGGGCAAACCATTTTTCATTTCCAGATGGATTTTTAAAAATTATTTCCTCATCTCTTTTGCAGCAAGTGAACCATCTTCTTCCTGTGCTCATATATAAACACCCTATTTACACGCCTTTAGTGAAGGGAAGGCAGGCAGGCAAGGATGTCAAACTTTTGGGGTTCCCCCCCCCCCCCCCGTGTCTGACCTGGTGGTGGGTGAGGATGGAATGAGGAGTGGGGGAGACAATGACTTTTTTTGTTGTTGTTTTTGCTTTAGGAGGAGGTGATCACAGCTCCATTCTCTCTTTTTCACACACGTACACACACTAGGCCCGAAGAAGTGGGTGTGGCTCTGCTATATTAAGTCCTGGGCTGGTGCCAACATACTGTTACGGTGACCATTTTAAGGCCTTCTCCTTGTGCAATCCACTGGGGAACCAGGAGCGAAAACTCCTGCTGTCTCTGAAAGTCAAGGATGCTGCGGGAAAGCTCTAGCTGCCATCACAAGGGGCTTGCTGGGATGAGAGCAAGTTGCCTCTATTAGAGCTGGGCGATACCTGCTTTTCAACATCGCGATATATCACCAGCCAAACATCGTGATATACTGATATATCACAATGTCTGAAATAAGGATGGAGCTGTGTAGATGCATTGGCTGGCTTCATAATTTTCCCCACATCGTGATTTTTGCATAGTGCGCACACACACATCGTGATTCGCAATATATTGCCAGGTCAGGAATTATGAAACCAATATCATGATAGGGACTTCAAACCGGTTTGGGGTGATATATCGATACATCACCCAGCTCTACTCTTTATGCTGAATTGGACCACACCAGTATTGTCCACACTGACTGGCAGCACAGCTCTCCGGGGTTTCAGGCAACAGATACCATATTTTTCCGTGTATAAGACTAGGTTTCCCCCCCTTTAAAATAATGTTAAAATTAGGGGGCATTTTATACACAGATGCACTCCCCCCCAATTTTCTTAAATCTGAGTCCCCCAAAATAGGGGGTGTCTTATACATGGGGGCATCTTTTGGACAGAAAAATACGGATGGTATCTTTCCCACCCCTACCCAGAGGTGCCTTTCGGGACTGAACCTGGAGCCTTGTGTATACACCTGTGCCCCTTCCCTAAAAATAAAGCGCAAGATTGCAGTCCTCATGGCAACGAATAAAGAGCCACTGCCAGTCAGTGAGGGCAACATGAGTATAGGGTGGCTTCCTGTGTAAATCAGCTCTATTTGGAACATTGAGGACTGAAATACTTTGTACCTCAGTGGCAGAGTAATGCTTTGTATTCCGATGGCTCCTGGTTCGATCTCCAGCATTTCCAGGAAGAGCTGGGAAAGGCTGTTTCCTGGAACCCTGGGGAGCAGTGTTAGAAACTCAGGTGTATACCGTGTTTCCCCTTTTTTAAGGCGTAGCCATAAAGTAAGCCATGGCAGCATTTTGTAGCAGTTGCTAAATTTAAGACACCCCCCGAAAATAAGACATACCTCCATACCGTGTACAGCGGGACCCAGCCAGCCAGCGGGGCCTGGATCCGGCTGCTGCAGCGGCGAGCCACCTGCCGGAACAGGCGGCTGCAAAGTGGACCGCTCCGCAGCGCCGAGCGCGCGGAGCGCCTGGCGGAGGAGGCCTGCTGCCCCGCCGCTGGAACAGGCGGCTGCAAAGTGGAGCGCTCCGCAGCTCGGAGCGCCCGGCAGCGCCAGGCGAAGCATCCAGCCAGCGGCCTGACCTCTTCCTCGCCCGGCCGAGGAGGCCTGCTGCCCTGCCGCCGGAACAGGCGACTGCAGAGCAGAGTGCCCAGCCGGAGTGGCGAGGCAGAGCGGCGGCCGGAGGCTCGCTGGCCCTTCCGCACCGCCGGAACGTTGTGGGCTGCATGGCCCGAGGCAGAGCGGCAGCCGGAGGCCCGCTGGCCCTGCCAGGGCGCCGGACGGCGGCGGGAGCGCTGCTGGCCCCTTTCGCGGCGCCGGAGCATCGTGGGCTGCATGGCCGCTGCCGGAATTTTGTGGGCAGGGGAGCGGGAAGCAGGCGGGCTGGGCGATAGGCCCGTGGCTGCGCTCGGCGGGGCCAGTAGTGGGCTCCACGCTGGCCTGCGCCGGCCTGCGCCAGGGGCTCCGGCTCAGTCCACCGCCGGCGCACGGCACCTCGTTGTGGCCAAGATCTGGATCGTGGTTGGGTGGGTGCCCTCCCCTTCCATAGCGGCACGGGAACGAGGCTGCCTCTGAGCATGCACAGAGAGACACTCCCTTCCCATCCCCCAGTCCAGTGTCGGGGAAAAGGCGTCTTGGAAAGCCAGAGTGGGTTTATAGCTCGGGATGGGGTGGTCTCTGAGCATGCACAAAGTGCCTCCCTCACCACTGCCTTTGCACTGGTTGCCTTTGGACATGCACGGTGAATGCTTCTTACATAAACATAATCTCTTAGGGAGGATTTTGCAAGGCTGGCGTTCTGGTGGCTAGGAGTGAGGGTGATGGTGGTGGTCTCTGGGCAGGTACAGAGTGCCCTCCCTCCTGCAGCATAGGCAGCGTGTTGCAAAACAGAGGGCACTTTTTCCCTTGTCTCTTTTTAAAAGAAGTTGCTCCCCAGGGTGGGTCCATAATAAAAACCGTAACAAAAATCTAATTAAAAAATTAAGACATCCCCTGAAAATAAGACACCTTGTGTTTTTTTTGAGGAAAAAAAGTTATAAGACGGTGTCTTAAAAAGGGGGAAACACGGTATATAAGCTAATTGCCAGATAGCACCTTTAACCTGGGTTGTGGTCACTACAGCAGAATGTCTACTCTCCATTCCCCCCCCCCCCCGTTGTTGTTGTTCAGTTCATTTTCTATGCTGCTTTATACAGTATTTTAAAGGAAAAACCTCAAAGCGGTTTACAACCCATTAAAACATCAAACAAAACAATCCAAAATAAAGCAAATTCAGGTTTCCAGGAAAATATTTCAGATCCTTCTCTATGTGACATTTAGCTTTCCCCATATTTATTTATTTATTTACCTACTTAATTTATATAGCAAAAGTACTCTAGCAAAAGTACTGCCCCATAGCAAAAGTACTCTAGGAAGCAAGTGTGGTATAGTGATTTGGGTCAGACAAGGAGATCAGGGTTCAAATCCCCACTTGGTCATGAAGCTCACTGCGTGACCTTAAGCCAGTCACAGCCTCTTAACCTACCTCACAGGGTCATCGTAGCGAGGGTGAATCATGCACCCCTTGGAGAAAAAGGTGGGAGAAAAAGGTAATAAATAAGCTCTGCTGGTTACCTGCTTAAGAAAGCTGGAGGACCCAGCTAGGTGGAGATGCCAGTCGCAAAATGCACCTGGGGGATTTCAGACACTTCTGGAGAACAGCTGCCGGTCAGTGTAGAAATTCTGATGGAGCCAGTGGGACTGACCTGATAAAAGGCAGCTTCTGATGTTCTTATTGTATGCTCTGATGGATCATCACCTAACTTTTCAGCATATGGTGGGACCCTCCTAGATTTTAAGAGCAAGTTTTCTGTTTCAGTCGGGTGGTGGGGAGGCACAAGATGCTTCTTTCTGAAGTTCATCAAATGCTTCCACAAAGCCCATTAAGAAGAGCTGGACAGCCATGGGCTTCACCTCCAGTGTCTCTCCCAGCTTTTGATGTTCTGGGGTATATTTCCTTGTCACATGAAGGTTCTGTTTATTTAGTAGCCCATCTTAACAATTTTATAAACAGTTGGCAGCTGCTGAATTAGCATTCAATAAGATGAAATGGAAAAAAAGAACCCAAACTCTTGAAAATCAACAAGTACCGTTTCTACAAGTGCACAATTAATGTTTGCTTCAAGGAAAGGGGGCCTTAAATGCAAAATTCTTTAGTAGCTGCCGAAAACACTGAGACCCTGTCGTGATTTCAGCTGGTAACTTGATTCCAGAGGCCTGGGGCTGCCATTGTGGCTAATAACACAGAATACCGACCCTCCCTCCCTCCCCTGGCTGCACATACTAGATTTGTCATTTGGCCTTGGAAGGGAGAAATTCAACACCACTTTGTAAATCTGGGATTGTGAACCTCAGCCCCTGAGGGGCCAAATACCCCCCCTCCCCAGCCTCTGTGTTTGCCCCTTGAAACTTGCCCCAGGCCACACCCCTCCACAGCCTCCCTCTGCACTCCCCCCAAGTGCTTGGGGGGGGGTTGTGTAGAGAAACGGCAAGAAAGAAGTAAGACTGTTGGAAGTTTATGAAACTATGCATGGCATAGGGGAAGTGAATAGAGAGAAGTTTTCCTCTATGCCATGCATAGTTTCATAAACTTCCATGCATAGTTTCATAAACTTCTTGTGCTCAGGTCCTGCTTGGAGGTTCCCCACAGGCTCCTGGTTGGCTCCTGTGAGAACCAGTGTTCGAAATCAGCCAGGCGCCAAGCACAATTTTCACCTGAATATTGGCCACTTGCGACCAATTGATGGGGCCTGGGTGCCAGGATGGGGCCTGATGTCTCCACCATCTGAAGGTGATCCTCAGATCAGGGCTGTTTTCACACACTTAATACCCCATCCTGTAGAATTCTAGCCATTATATTTTATCTGCACTGTCAGAAAGAATCTCGGGAACCAAAATGCTTTTTTTGTGTGCAGCCTGAGCAGGAGTAGTCAGCATAAAGAAAAAGTGGTCGGAATAGACCAATAGTTATGTGGGTCGTCCCTGGATCAAGTTACTTTTCCTCTTTAAGTTCTCAAAGCTCTTAACCAGGCCTTCCAGATGTTTTGGGACTACAGCTCTCATCATCCCTGACCACTGGTCCTGTTAGCTAGGGGTGATGGGAGTTGTAGTCCCAAAACATCTGGAGGGCCGAGTTTGCCTATGCCTGCTCTTAACCCAGCTCAAGGTTGTCCTCTGAACTAGCCAGATATTTAACTGAGAATCAATCGCAGTCAGTCCATCCTTTGAAAAATAAGACTTGAGAGCCTTCTTGCCCCCAAAATGGCAGCTAGACATTCTGTTTTGGCGGTTGCGACCTTGGTTTGTTGTTGTTTAGTCGTGTCCGACTCTTCGTGACCCCATGGACCAGAGCACGCCAGGCACTCCTGTCTTGCACTGCCTCCCGCAGTTTGGTCAAACTCATGTTCGTAGCTTCGAGAACACTGTCCAACCATCTCGTCCTCTGTCGTCCCCTTCTCCTTATGCCCTCCATCTTTCCCAACATCAGGGTCTTTTCCAGGGAGTCTTCTCTTCTCATGAGGTGGCCAAAGTTTTGGAGCCTCAGACCTTGGTTTAAGGATCCATTTATGAGTCATGGAGGAGGAGGGGGGGCTATGCTCTGTCTTCACAGTTGGGAGAGAGTAGGTGCTTTGAATACCAGTTACTGGAAACCACAGGAGGGGAGAGTTGTCTTTGCTTGCTTGTGGGCATCCCATTGGGGCATCTGGCTGGCCACTGTGATGACAAGATGCAGGACTAGGTGGGTCTCCTTTTGGTCTGATCCAGCTGCAGGGAGGGATTCTATGCAAACAACACCTTTAAAGAAACCAGAAAGCTTCCCTAGTTGAAATATCCTCATAAACCCCTCTCCACCACTTACTGCTCCTACAAAGTTTTGCAAAGCTGTTGCAACAGGTCATTTAATCTTGGGCCTAGCCCTTTAAAACAAACAAAAAAATAAGCAAGCCACAATTTACCTGTATCTCTCTTTCCCACCCCCCACCCACCCACCCCCTGTCTCAAAGTGCTTTGTTTGAAACTTATGAAAAATTCCCACTTGGCATCATAAGCTGGGGTCTCTCCTCACCTTTCTGTGTAATATTAAAGCATGGCTGTCTCAGGGGTGCCGGGGGGGGGGGTGTCACAGTTTTGTGTGGCAAAACTAGCATGGTGTTTGGTCTCTCCATTTCCAGGAGGACAGTGGCCTTCATTTTCCTCCTTATTGCCTTCCATGGCCACCTGCTTAGCCCCTGTCTGGGGTTCTGTCTGGGGTTCAAGCCACCCTGCTAGATGGACCCTTCAGTCTGCTTTGTGATTTATTCTCTGGTGGCTGTTGTGGAGCCTCCATATTGAAGAGCAGTCTTATCTCTTTTGAGTCCCAGGAGCTGGAGACCAAAAATACCAGGGAAGGCTGTTGCCTTTGCAGCCTGTTTCTAGGTTTCCCTGAGTTGGGCTGGTTGGTCCACTCCAGCTGGTTGGAGGATGAGGGGACTTGGTCTGATCCAGCAGAACCTCCATGGTTAGAGGCAGTCTATCCAGAGCCACTCAGCATTCTTATGAATGTTGAAGGGACCACCTCAACTAACAATGGCCCCAGCCAGGATATGGCAGGGCATATAGACAGCAAAATATCACTCCCTGCTTTGGATGTCCTAAGGAGGAAGGGCAATGGTATAGCAACTGTTTTGCATGCAGAAGGTCTCAGGTTCAGTCCCTAGCAACTCCACTTAGGGCTGGGAATAGCTTCTGTTTGAAACCCTGGAGAGCTGCTGCCAGCCAGTGGAGACAGTACTGAGCTCAGTGGACCATTGACTCCGCTTAAGACAGCTTCCTGTTTAGGGAGGGTCCGAAGCTCATTTGTAGATAACCTGCTTTGCATTCCCTGCCTGAAACCCGAGAGAGCTGCTGCCAGCCAGTGTAAGCAGTGCTGGTCTGCATGGGCAGCTTCTTTCACTCCCAGCAGAATCAGCACTTTATTTAGAACGATGAGGACATGGAATCCTACTTTATTTGCAGCGCTTTAAAGGCAGGAGGTCCTGGGTGAGGACTGGGAACTTCCCCCTGTGCTGCCAGTCAGGGTAGGCAATCCCGAGAGCCAGGTGGACTCGACACAAAGCGGCTTCCCGAGTTTCCATATGGGGGGTCCTCTGTGCGAAAGCGAAGCAGGTTCTCCTGGGACTCTGAGCGCACTCTGCTCTCCTTAACCCCCAATAAATCCCAAACCGTCCATCCTCCTCTAGAGCTGACTTTTGCAAAACAAGCAAACAAACAGCAGCAACAGTAACCACCCAGTCCTGCCTGCCCAGTAACTGACTGGCTGTCTCGATTGGGAGTGGGGCGGAATCCCTCCTCCCTGCCATGCTAATGGCACACGCAGGATCCATTTCCAAACCCCTTCCTGTGCCACAAACACACTTTGCTTTTGTGCATAATGGCATCAGGCGCGTGGGGGACTTAATCTTGCTTTCAAATCCTGCCTCTTTTAAGACGGTCCCTTCTCTCCCTCCCTCACTTCAGAGTCCTAAGGTCATTCCTGCAACTGCCCCGGAAGCTTAAACCCAGCTTACAACAGGGGCACAACCGCCAGCCTCCTTTTATTGGCTCCCTTAAGAGGCGAAGGAGAGCTTCTTCCCGGGAGTCTGATCCCTGACTTTCTTTCTTTCTTTCTTTTTTCCCTTCTCCTCCTCTTTTCGGAAACGCCCACTGGAGAAACAGCTCCCAGCTTCTCGGGATGCAAGACACTTTCCGTGCATAGGTAACACCCCGTTCCGTAGTATGGGGTGCTGGGCTTGCTTCTTTCTGTTCATTCCCTTCTGCACCCCAAAGCTGGGGAACGGCTGGACCCCTTTTTCTCTTCCTCTCTCTTGTTTGCAAATCACTCTCCCCTCCCCCCAAAAAGGCGGTTTCGTTTGGGGTGGGGTGGGGAAGGTTGCGTGAGAGAAGTTGACTCGGAGTTTGCCGGGAAACAGGAGGAGGGAACCTGCAGAAAGCCGGGCAGCTGGTAATGTCTGCTTTGCACAGCGGCATGTGAGTGGAACGGAACCAGATACCTAAACATTGCACCTAATATATATATATATATTACAAAAGATGCCACTCTACGCCTCGCTTGGCACACCCAAAGGGGCTTCCTGTTTCAACAGCAACAGAACCTTTCACGATTCACAACTTCCATCCTTCCAGAATCCTAAGGGGTACAAGGGTTTTAAAGTTGGGGTGTTGTTGTTGTTGTTGTTGAAAAACAGTGTTTTCAGTCTCATGCTACTTTGGGGGGGGGTTCTGGGGGGTGGGGTGGGGCAAAGGTGTTCCAACTCTAGTTTTAAAATCCTATGCAGTTGGGGGTTTGTGTCAGCTGTGTTTGTGATCAAAACTCTGCCCAAGGAGAGGCTCGTTTATGCTATTGTTCTGTTTTTTTGTTTGTTTTAAATGAGAAGATCAAGGTTTCATGAAATAATAAAATAATCTGTGGCCCTGTATAAAGGAACCGTTTGCCAGTTCTCCAGTTCTCATGAGACTCGGTTTCTCTCTTCTCCTACAGCTGTTGGGGGAGGGGACTTCTGCCCTATCCCAAGTTTCTGATGTGGGAGGGAGAGTTAATTTATTCAAGCCTATCCTTGGATCCCTAGGGGCCAGGAATTTGTGTGTTTTCTTGCTTAAAATGTGGTTGTTTTTTTTGTGGGGTGGGGTGGATGTTTGAATTCAGAGCCCCTCCAGGATTGGGTTTCTGTAATATACCTGTCCGTTGTCCCGACCTTGGTGGTTTGCAGATGTGTTCTTGAGCATTATTTAAGTGAGCATTTGGGTTATGTGCTTTGGATGCTGAAATAATTCAGTCAGTAGAACATGAGACTCTTAATCTCAGGGTCGTGGGTTCAAGCCCCACATTGGGCAAAGAGATTATTGCATGGCAGGGGGTCAGACTAGATGACCCTTGTGGTCCCTTCCAAATCTACAATTCTGTGATTCTATGATACTTACCATATGTGCAGCAGAGTAGGACCCTGCGCCCATCTATACCCCAGAGGTGTGTCCCTCCATATAGGCCAAGGATAGAGGAACATCTGGGGTGCTCTGGATGTTGCTGGGCTCTACTTCCTACCTATCATCCCCCCTGATTAGTGCCCATGCTGGCTGCATATACTGGGAACATAGGAAGCTGCCTTATACAGAGTCCAGCACTGAGTGGCATCAATTGCTCTCCAGCCCTTCAGGCAAGGGTCTCTCCCAACCCTAGCTGGAGAAGTCCTGGATTGAACCAGGCAAAGCAGATGCTCGACCACTGAGCTGCAGCTTCCTAGCAATGATTTGTGCAGAACAGATCCCGATTAGCTTGTGGAACGCACTGCCGCAAGAGGTTGCATCCCGCTGAGGCTACCTTTAAAGGTGACTCGAAAACTACAACTAATCCAGAATGCGGCTGCTAGACTGGTGACTGGAAACAGCCATCTGGACCATATAACTCCCATCCTAAGGGATCTACATTGGCTCCCAGTATGTTTCTGAGCACAATTCAAAGTGTTGGTGCTGACTTTTAAAGCCCTAAACTGCCTCGGCCCAGTATACCAGAAGGAGCATCTCCTCCCCCATTGTTCATCCCAGATGCTGAGGTCCAGCTCCAAGGGCCTTCTGGATGTTCCCTCCCTGCGATAAGTGAGGCTGCAGGGCAGAGGTCCTTCTCGGCAGTGGTGCCCTCCCTGTGGAATGCCCTCCCGTCAGATGTCAAGGAAATAAAACTATTTGACTTTTGGAAGACATCTGAAGGCAGCCCTTTAATGTTTGACATGTTATTATGTTTTTATATGTGTTGGAAGCCACCTGGAGAGGCTGGTGCATCTAAGGCAGATGCATTGGAATTAATTGGCCTAAATAAGTCATTTTCTCTGATGCTATGGGTCTCCTTTGAGTATTGCTATGGTTAGATACAAACCAAGAATCCTGGCCAACAAGTACTGGCAGTGGAGGTGCCGTGGCTCGGATTTTGGGGGTTCTCCACGGCTCACAGCACTGACGGCACACTGGGACAGGGAGGGCCATTTCAGCTAGTACCAGCCTTGCAACCACTTTGTGAGGTGGGCCCCACTACTGAGATGGCAGTGTGAAAAAGCAGTGTGGGTGACTGGTGTGGGTGGGCTGCATCTTTATTATAGATACACCTAAGCCACCAACTTCCTGGCTCAAAGCAGAGCCTCTTGCCTCGGTACATTCTCGCTGGTCGTTTCCTTTCATTTTTGCTTTTCAAGCCGAGTATACAGTAATGCCAAGTCCATGTCCAAAGAACTACTCTGTTAGGACTTCAAGACAATCTTTTCTCTCTCCACCCCCTCTCCCCACCCCTGGGGCCAAGCCATACAACGTTCAAAATTAACCAAATGCTTTTTGCACCTGGCTCTCAACCATTTGCTACCAAGCGAAGATGCCTTGGTGCCAGGATGCTGCCTGACACCTCCACCATCCGAGGATCCTTGGATCGGGACTGTTTTCACACACTAATACCGCATCCTGTAGAATTCTATCCGTTATATTTTATCTGCACAATTGGAATGAATTTCAGGAACCAAAATGTGTTTTGCATTGCCGCCTGAGCAGCAGCAGTGAACATCGTTGTAGTGAATTGTTGTCACTTGTTTTCGTTCCCCGCCCTGCTCACAGTTGTGAAGAATATTCCTACGTCCATGAATGGTCCGTGTCACCATTAAGAAAAAGAGGTCGGAACAGGCCAATAGATATGTGGACTGTCCCTGGATAAAAGTGACCAGTGGTCTGGGATGATGTGAATTGTAGTCTAAAAACAGCAGGACTCTCAAGTTTGGGAGACCCTGGAATAGAGGATAGAGGGGGGGGGTAGAAACCCTCAGAAGGGAATGTGGCCTTTGGACTGGGAAGCCTGGGGCAAACTAAGGTGGGGGACCTCCGGGTGGTGTGGGGATCACAAGCTCCATCATTGTCCCTGATCGTTGGTCATGCTGCCTGTGGGGACTGAGGAGAGTCAGCGTCCCAGCAATTCCCGCAAGGCCTCAGGCATTCCCAAATCCTGCTCTTTGCAACCCCACCTGTCCATCTCGGTCGAAGGCAGCTTCAGATGAGAAGAGCTTTTTATTTCAGCAGGGTACTCGTATCTCTGCATCAGAGTGCTAATTGGGCTGCTTTTGTTTTTATTTTGATTGTGTATTTTGTGTTTTTATGTTGTAACCACCCTGAGACTGGTGGGTATGGGGAGGTATACAAAACAAACAAACAGGGAACATGTTGGGTTCATGCGCTTATCCTCCACCCCTTCTTTTTTTATAAAAAAAAAGCCAGTAGCTATTAGCCACAATTGCTATCTTCTCCCTCCACTGTCATGGCCGGTAAATACTTCTGAATGCCATTGCTGGGGATCACAAGCAGGGAGAGTTGGTTGCCCTGGTCCTCCTTGCGGGCATCTGGCTGGCCGCTGTGAAAACAGGATGCTAGACTTTGGCCAAATCCAGCAGCAATCAGGTTATGTTTTTTAAGGTCTACAAACCTCTTGTATAAATCTCTGCCTACCCCACCAGTAACCTAGTACACCTTTTTCTCTTTTGCCTTCTCCCTAGGTTTCTTGTAGTCGGGATCCTCCTCCCAAAAACAACCTTCGGAAGGACTGAGCAGACCTTTCCTGGGAACCCATGAACGGCTGGGACAGGTAGGAGCTTCCTGTTTTGTGTGACTTGGAGGGTTGAGCCCAGCAGTAGTCAAACTCAGAGCGGATCCACAGAAACTGGAATGCGGAGCTCACTCCTCCCCGGAGGCAGGAATGGCCACCAACTTGGATGGCTTTAAAGCAAGATTGGAGAGATTCATGGAGATGGAGGAGGCGATCAGTGGCTGCTAGCCACGGTCGGAGGCAGCAAATGTTTCCGAAAAGCAGTCGTTGGAAACCAGCAGGAGACAAGAGGGGCCCGTGTGCTCGAATCCGACTTAGGGTTTCCCACAATGGGCATCTGGTGAGAAGAGGATGTAGGACTAGATGGGCCACTGGCCTGATCCAGCAGGCTATTCTTATTGTCTTACTGACAGACTTGACTGTGTAAGATCCATTAATTTCAATGGGTCTTCTCTGAGGAGAACGTAGTTGGTGACAACCCTTGAGGATGAGGATTTTAAGATGTCACTGTGGCCTGGTGTCTGGGAAAAAAGAAAAATGATAAGAATTGGTTCTGGCGACTAAACCTGGAGTCTCCCGTTTTGTTTTTTCCAAGGCAAAGTACCACAGTTGCTGGAGGGCGACCTGCAGGGACCAGCCCTAGCTTCTTGTTTACCCAGAAACATTAAGCTGCCCTGATAAAGGACTTAGGCCCCAAATGTAAGAATCAGCCTGCTGGATCAGGCCAAGGGCTCATCTAGTCCAGCATCCTGTTCTCACAGTGGCCAACCAGATGTTCACTACGGGAAACCCAAGTGCAACAGCAGCAGGGTTCGAAATTAGCCAGGCACATTTTGCACCTGGCTTTTGACCACTTGCGACCAAGTTAAGTTGCGAGGATGCTGCCTGACATCTCCACCATCTGAGGGTGCATGCCTGGGGGTCCTTGGATCCCTGGGCTATTTTCACACACTAATACCCAACCTTGTAGAATTCTATCCCATTATATTTTATCTGTACAATTGGAATGGATTTCAGGAACCAAAATGCTTTTTCAGTGCAGCCTGAGCAGGAGCAGTGAACATCGTTATAGTGAATTGTTGTCACTTGTCTTTGCTTCCCCCACTGCCCTGCTCAGAGTTGGGAAGAATATTCCTACGTCATGAATGGTCTGAGTAATCATTAAGAAAAAGAGGTCGGAACAGGCCCAGTGTACATGTGAACTGGATAAAGTGACTTTTCTTCTTTTAAGTTCTCAAAGCCCTTAACCAAGCTCAGGGTTGTCCTCTGAACTAGCCAGATGTTTAACTGAGAATCCATCACAGTCAGTCCATCATTTGGAAAATAAGACTTTAGAGCCGACTTACCCCACAGTGGCAACTAGACATTTCGTTTTGGCGACTGTGACCTTGGTCAACGGAGCCATTTGGCTCCTAGCTTATATACATTTGGCTCCTAGCTTATATCCGTTCCACGGCCGTCTTCGTAAGTCGAGGTTTTCGGATGTCGAAGTGCCGCTTGTGCGCATGCGCCGACCGCGCGCGCCGCTCTGTGCAGGTGCAGAACGCAGTGGCGAAAAGACTTCCAGGGTTGTCGACTTCGGAAGTTGAAACCTTCGGAAGTCGAAGCTTTCGGATGTCGAGATATGACTGTATATCTGAGTTTCTAACACTGAACAGTAGCAACTCTCCCTACTTGCACTTCCCAGCAACAGTAGAGGGAGAACATGGTGACTGTGGCAAGTATCTGCTGATAAGTCTTGTCCTGTGCAGATTTGTCTACCCACCCCCTGTCTTGCAAGGGGTTGGAGTAGATGACCCTCGGTGCCTTCCAATTCCACAGTTCTGTGATTCTGTTATTATAACCAGGCAAAAGGACTACCATGATGAGGGGCATTGCCTGGGAGAGAAGAGGTGTGGCCTGGAAAAAGAGAGATTCCTCAAGGGCTGGACAGTGGGTCGCATTTGCCCCCAAGCCCCCCATCTCTGCTATAGAGGCATTAACTGTGCATTACAAGCATAGGAGCTCACTCCTAGGGGCTGAGGTCCCTTCGAGTCCCCCACAATGAAATATTTGAGTGGCCAAGGCGCCCCAAAGTTGATGGGCATTGCCATTCAAATGGTGTGTGTGCACCGCCTCTTGTGATGTGGTGGGGCTTACCTGCCCCCCTACAAACAATCTGGGGTATGTGGTGGCACGGTTAGGAACCGCCACTGATATAGCCAGGGAAGGAAAACCTTGGAGACTGTTTAAGGGGCAGCCTTTAGTACAAGCACAACCAGTTCTTGCAATTCTCTGCCATGGGAAGCAGCGGAGGAGGCAAATTGGTGGCCGAGAGGAATTCAAACAGCCCCTGAGTTTGGGAATTTAAGATCAGTTGCCAGGGAGGGCTGGTGGTGCTCATCTCCCATTTGAAGGGTCCCCCCGAGGCACCTCCGGCTGGGCGCTGGGGGAATCCGGACGCTTGATGCGATAGACCTATATTCTTGCGTTGCAAAATCTGTGTGTGAGAGAAAGCAAGAGACTGGAATAGGAAGCCCACCCTGTTTCATTTGAGGTGTGCTCAGCCTAGTTTACTATGCATTCCCCCTCCCTCTCTTTCTGCCTCTGGCAAACCAGGCCACTTGAGTCCGGGTGTTGCAGTGAAATTGCCATGATCCTTAAGTCACCCAGGTAGGGCTGGACCCGTAAAATGCAGGTGGCTGGTCCGTGGTGTGTATTTGGGTGTGTAGGGAAGCCTCTGTGCTCGCTCCCAGGTGCTTTCTTCTCCCCTTGACTTTGAGCAAGGAAGACCTAACCCCATAGGTATGTAAGGGGGCCTTGTCCTTGTCCTTTCCTACCAGCTGCCGAAAGTCAGCAGGTGGAAACTTGAGGTGAAACTCGAGTTCCTTGGCATAGTAGTGATGGCTAACACTTCACTTGTTACACAGTGTAGCGTAACAAGGGAGCAGGTGGCGCTGTGGGTTAAACCACTGAGCCTAGGGCTTGCCGATCAGAAGGTCGGCGGTTCGAATCCCTGCAACGGGGTAAGCTCCCGTTGCTCGGTCCCAGCCCCTGCCAACCTAGCAGTTCGAAAGCACGTCAAAATGCAAGTAAATAAATAGGTACCACTCCGGCGGGAAGGTAAACGCCGTTTCCGTGCGCTGCTCTGGTTCGCCAGAAGTGGCTTAGCCATGCTGGCCACATGACCTGGAAGCTGTACGCAGGCTTCCTTGGCCAATAACACGAGATGAGCGCCGCAACCCCAGAGTCGGTCACGACTGGACCTAATGGTCAGGGGTCCCTTTACACTTGTTGGACTTGACACCTGCAACGGGACTCCCTGTAAGAAAAAGCAGCCTCAAACACTACCCCCTTCTCCCCGTATCCACTGCCTGGCAAAACAGACCCGCGTTGTGGTCATATATGAGTGCGACCAAGATGAGGACTTTTTTTTTTAAGTGGTTGAGGTTCCTGGTCAAGAGCACCATTTTCTTCCCTATATGTAAAGGAGGGGGATTCGGGATGCTGTTGTTGTATCGAAGAAGGGTGCTTGCAGGAAGACCTTTGCTCCTTGCACTGCATCCCCTTCAGAGATCCTGAAGTGTGTGCGCGCATGTAATGTATATTCCATCCACAGAGGGCAGGGGCTCCGTGGCTGTCCAGGCGTTGCTGTACTACAACTCCCAATCCGCGCACACACACACTCTATCGAACAATGCGGGGGGGGGGGGCTACTGAGATCTGAGAGGCCAGCAACAGCTGGAGGGACACAGAAGTTTCCCTGTCCCTGTCATTGGGAGGCACTGTGTCCCCTCGTGCCCCCCCCAGATCCCCCCCCCAAGTATTAAACATACTGCCTACCAACATGTTTTGGAATATTTCCACACTGCCCTGTGGCTTTTAAATTAAATAACTTCTCATTAGCTTTAATCCTGAATAACCAAACAAAATGTTTAAAAAAACAACAAAAAACTTATGCACCCCCCAACTTTATTTATTTTGCAGGCATGGTAGGGTTCCTTAAAGATCCCACTGTCCTTTCTTTCCCCCATTTCTCTACACTGCCCCCCCCCACCGCCCAGAAAAATGTGGGGTTTTGTTTTTTGTTTTTGTTTTTTTGGCTTTTTGGTTGTGTCCTCCTGCTGCTTTCAACTCAGCCTGGCTCCTGTGACTGACAAGCGATGGGGATGTGTGGCACACCAAGGGTTAAGGTCTGCCATTTTGTTATGTAACACCCTTAATGGACATATCAGTGAATGGCATGAAGATGGCAGGGCTTAACCCTTTGTGTGCTGCAGCCCAAAGCTCGACTCTGTAGAGTCCCCCCCCCTTGTTTTGTTTTTAAAGCTTTGACTCCAGACACACACACCTTTTTAGAATCCCAAAATGCAACTTGATTTCTCTCTCTTCAGTCAGACATAGCACACACACACACACACACACACACACACACAGAGAGAGAGAGAGAGAGAGAGATCAGGTTAATGAAATAGAATTTGCCTTTTAAAATAAGTGTCAGTCTTTATTCAACTTGAGTCCTACTGTAAGTAAGTTGGTTGAAATCAATGGACCTGAAGTTAGGCTGCAATCCTTAAACCTTACTTACCTGGGAGTAAGCCCCAGCAAATTTAATAGGACTTACTTCAGAGTAGACCTGACTGGATTGCACTGTCATGCCCAACATTATTATTTTCAAAGAGCTACTCTGAGTAGAACTGAAGGCAGCTACATTCCGGAATATGGGCTGCAATATCTGATATTTTTCTTTTTTCCAAATAATTCCAGGAATGTAGAGAAAATGTTTTGGGATTTTTTTAAAATGTTTTTTAAGGGACCTGTTTCATAAAGGAGATAAATTTTTTATTTTCTGCTTTCTTTAAGGCTATAACATATAACATATAACATTATTATTATTATTATTATTATTATTATTATTATTATTATTAAGAATACTACTCTGTTTACTTGGGGAGAGGAGGGGGACTTCCTTTTTTTAAAAAAAATACTGATTTCAGTATGCCCACAGGTACAATTTCATGCTTTAGCTGAGATTCCTACATTTCAGGGGGTTGGACTAGATGACCCTTGGATCCCTTCCAACTATGATTCTGATTCAACAGAATAAATAAGAAAAGGGTGGGTTTACAAGGATCAAGGAAGGAAGAGTGTTTCCTGGGCCAGAGTGTAATAAAAAACGGTCCAGGCAGAAGAAACTTTTGTTTCACTTCTTACAGGTAGGTAGCCGTGTTGGTCTGACGCAGTCAAAACAAAATAAAAAGAAACCTTCCAGTAGCACCTTAGAGACCAACTAAGTTTGTCATATAGGTATGAGCTTTCGTGTGCATGCACACTTCTTCAGATACACTGAAACAGAAGTCACCAGACCCTTATGTATAGTCAGAGGGTGGGGAGGGGTATTACCCAGAAGGGTGGTGGGAATGGGTGATTGGCTGATAGGAGTGGTAAACAGCCATCAACAGGTTTACCACTCCTATCAGCCAATCTGAAGAAGTGTGCATGCACACGAAAGCTCATACCTATGACAAACTTAGTTGGTCTCTAAGGTGCTACTGGAAGGATTTTTTAAATTTTGTTTTGTTTCACTTGACATTGAAAAGCTTGTAAATGAAAGTTGGCGCAAGCTATTTGCACTCGCACTGAGTGCTCGCCACATAAAAAGAGCCCTGCAGCTGCAGGATCAGGCCATTTAGCCCAGCATCCTGTCCTAAGCGTGGGCAAGCAAATGTCCCCATGAGAAGCCCACCAGCAGCAACTGGAATCCAGACTGCAGAGTTTCCCAAACTTAGGTCTCCAGCTGCTTATTGGTGGGTTTTTTTGTTTTGTTTTTTGTTTTACTACAATTACCCTCATCCCTGGCCACTGCTCCTGCTAGCTAAGGGTGATGGGAGTTGTAGTGCAGAGACAGCAGGAGAATTTAGTTTGGGAAACCCTGATCTAGTGGCATTTATCACCTCCGACCATGCTGGCAGAACAGCAGCCATCATGGCTGGTAGCCGTGGAATCGCCCTGTTCTCTTCGCCTTCATTACACACCAATGTTTTTCCTTGGTTGTCTAGTGGGGATTGTTTTTCGCCTCTCCAGCATTCTGCGCTCTCTGGAGACCCATTTCCTTAAGAGGTAGGCTTTGATTTGCATTAGTGCTGGAGGCAACAGCCCTGGTTCTTGTCCAGGGAGGCTGCCGTTCTGCATGCTAAGTTGAGTGGGTTTCTGTTTTTCATTGGCTTGTTCAGTTTATCCTCCCTGCACCCCTACTTTCCTCCAGAAGGAGCTCAGAGAGGTCTGTGTATGTGGCCTTCCCTTGCAGAGTTGTCGTTGCTGCTGCTGTTCAGATGACATTGGTATTTTTTTTTCCGAAAGCAAGCTAGTTTCTATACATGGACTCTCACATACCCCTCTACTTGCATCCAGGCAGGCGAGAGGCGCGATCGGGATTCCAGGGCAATTCTCAGTTGGCTGAGAGACTGGTACTCTCAGGGTCGTGGGTTCGAAACCCACATTAGGCAAAAGCTTCCTGCATTGCAGGGGTTGGACTAGATGACCCTTGTGGTCCCTTCCAACTCTACGATTCGATGACTCCAACCAGACAAAAGCACTCAAGCATTGCCCCCACCCCACACAGGCGTCAACATCCCTATCCCTGCTGTAGACAACGACCCTGCAAGGTAGGCCTAGCCACAAAGCCAGTTAGTTGCGCCTGCCATATCAGACCATGCTTCCCATTTCGTTGATTGAATTGTTTCTCTGTTGGATTTTTTTATCCCCACCATTTCCTCTCGAAGGAGCCCAGGGCAGCAGAGAGATGGGCAATCCAAAAATAAAGTGGAAACATTTTTAAAGCAATTGCAATTAAAAACACCTCAAAGCTGTTACAGCATTCTCCTATCCAGTGGTCTTAGGGTTGCCTGCAACAGTCTTCTTCAGCCACCACCAAATGCAACAAGGAACTTGTTCAAATAATAAGCATGCCTCCTCCCGTGTAGACCTGCCCATATGATGAGGGCGATGCCCTTTCCCAAAGCTCTTCCCTCAGTATCGCTGCATCGGAGGTGGAAATATGAACTTTGGGAGCTGCCTTATGCAGTCGGACTACTTGTCCCTCTAGCTCTGCATTGCCTACACTGGCTGGCAGCAGCGGCTCTCCAGGCAGTTAGAAATTAGTAGGCACGTTTTGCAACAGGCGCAGGCCCAATTGCGACCACACGGAGACCTCTGGATGCCAGGCTGGCAACAGGGGGGAAGCAAAATGTCCCTTAGAGGGAAGGATCTGAAATCATAGAATCATAGAATCATAGAGTTGGAAGAGACCACAAGGGCCACCCAGTCCAACCCCCTGCCAAGCAGGAAACACCATCAAAGCATTCTTGACATATGGCTGTCAAGCCTCTGCTTAAAGACCTCTAAAGGAGGAGACTCCACCACACTTCTTGGCAGCAAATTCCACTGTCGAACAGCTCTTACTATATATTTTCCTTGAAGCTTGAATTCAAGGAAAATTTCAAGGAAATTCAAATTTCAAGGAAAATTCAAGGAAGCTTGAAGCTTAAAATATTTTCCTTGAAGCTTGAATTTATTTTATTCTGGATTGTTTGATTAGACATTTTAATGTGTTGCAAACCACCCCTTTCCTAATACGTTTGTTTGCATGCAGAGTTAGCTGGTTGCCCAAAACTCACAGGATCAAGAAAGATTTCCTTTTTGTCAGGCAGCAGGTGGAACTTGCTCAGGAGGCTGTAGTGGCAGCTATGTGTGGAAATGTCTGTATATACCCGATTTCTTTTTCTCTGAGCACTGGTTGCTGGCTGAGCCGCTGGGTAGAGGCGCTGCTGCTTGCGGATTTCTGTTTGGGGGCATCTGGTTGGCCACTGGGAGGGCAGGATGCTGGACTCGATGGGAGTCCAGCGGCAGGGCTCTCTTTACCTTCATAAACTGAAATTTACCCTTTGCTTTTTCTTTCCTTTCCTTTCCCTTATAACCTTCCCTGCAGTGGCGAAAGAAAGCGGTATAACTCTCCCACAAGCTCCTTTTTCCTTCGCCTCTCTTCCGAGCAGGAGGTGAATTTATGTCAATATGTGATAGGATTCTGTCACGACGCACCCCATGCCGGAAAAGACACTGCCTGAATTATACCAGGTTTGTCTCCATTTCTTTAAAGGGAGGTTGTTGGGGGTATTAAAAATGTTTCTGGGGCTGCAAAACAAATAAACCCCAGCTTCCTGTCTTCCAAGTGATAGAAGGGCCTGTCCCCCATTATTGTGAGAGACAGGAAAAGGGGTGGCTGGTGTTAAGCAAGAGGTATAGAGAGTCTTATTGCCTGGGACGAGTTGAGAATTGCAGAGATGTAACTAGGCTGAAACTGACAAAGGTTGTGAGGTTTTCTTCTTCCCTTAGTTTGCAGGGTGGATTAACCACTACCGGTAATTGCAGAGTTGGAAGGCTCCTTGGCTATTGAAAGAAGTCTCTGCCCAGGAGTTTTGTGGCTTCCCTACCCCTAGGAAGGAGCATTTCAAGCTTAGCTGTAGGTCCAGCTCTCCTTCCTCCTTGAGTTGTGCACTCTTAGGTTCTGCTGGGATCCGGTTGTACAAGGTGTTTACACACACACAAGCACAACTTTATTCATATCACATTTTGTGCTTCTGTTTCGCATCTTTGTTCCGTCAACCGCCCTGACAGGGCGTTGTACAAATTTAACAAATAACACACTGGCAGCTCTCTTCGGGTGCAAATGTCTGCAGACAAATTGTGAGCTTTGGGAATGTGGAGCACTTGCAACCCCCCCCCCCCGGATGTTTGGCTCCAACTGCCATCACTCCTAACCATTGGGTATGCTCCCTGCACGGAGAGGGGAGTCCCTACACCATCTGCGGAGAGGGGTGGGCAAGCCCCTTTGATCTGAGGAGCCAGTCCCTAGGGGCCGAGGTCCCTTGGGCCGCCCTTCTCAAAAGTTGATCGGCATTGCCATTCAAATAGTGTGCGTGCACCGCAGCTTGTGATCTATTCTGTGGGGCGGGGCTTACCTGTCCCCCCCCCCCCCACACACACACCTCAATATTTTATTCAAGTTGGCACCCCTGGCAGCCAGTGGCAGTGGGCTAGACGCCATAGAATCCCAGCTTCTCTCCCAAATTGACAAAGCAGCTTCTTAAACCTCGTGGTTTAGGGTTTTCCATTGCAGGGAGAGGCCACCTGCGGCAAATGCATTTCTTTTCCTGCCTCCACCTTGTGTTTTTTTAACGTAGGGGGAAGTTTCTTCCTCCTGTGCAATGCATCCTGGGAAGCCTTTCCTCCTCTTCCCCCCCCCCTTCCCGGTTTGGAGAAAAGTTGCTTTTTCTTTGCCAACTCCCCGCTGTGTAATTCTCCTGGGGGCTTGGGTCATGGTGTGCATCTCACACCCCCTAGTCCTTGACTTCGCACCCCCCTTTCCCCCCCCTTCTATATCTGTCTTTTATGGGCGCCTTCTCCCAAATGGCTTTCTCAACCCCGACCGGCTGACCACCACCTGCGCTGCCCCTTTAAGAGCACGCAGTGGGGTGGTCTCCCCCGCCCCTTTCCCATTTATTCCCTGGGATTCTGTGTTCTGGAATGCCCATCTGCAACCCCCCAGCCCCACCCCACCCACAAGCAGATGCAGGGTTAGGGTGGCAGTCGCGGAGGCTCTCGCGCTCTCTCTCTCTCTGCTGCTGCTGCTGGTGCTGCGAGGGGTTAACAACACATAGCCTTGTTGTCTGGAACCAGTTCAGACCGGTTTTCTGGAAAGTGCTTTGTCTCTCCCACTGAATCCTGGGAAAGGGTCATGTGTGGACCCAGTGATGTCATGGGATCACAAACTGACTCAGCTCTTTGCTCCCTGCTGCCCTTCCCCACCCCCGCAACGCCAACCCCCAAATCAGAAGAGGTTTGGTGTGTGTCCGTGTGTCTGCCTCTCTTGCAGGTACAATTGGAGAGGGAACACACGCAGACTGCAACCCTCCACCCCACCACCACTAAAAAAAAAAACTTTTTTAAAAATGCCCCCCAAATCTCTCCCAACTACTTCCATGAGTTTTTGAGCACTTCCTGTGCAAAACGAGTCATTTTGAGGCCTGGGGGGGGGGGGAGAGGTGCAGAGAAAGGCTTCCCCACAGCCCTTCTCCTTTAAGACATTCTCTCTGGTGGCTTTTAGGGCCAGTGGTGGAATAAAGCCTGTAATCTCTTTAGCAATAAAAAAGCATGTTCTCTGTACCTTTAAAAAAAACTAATAATATGCAAGGCCTTTCCCAAACCCCAGGATGTGTCAGAAGGGACTTGGAAACTTTCAATCATGAGAAGCAGGTGTTCAGGAGAACAGGCAGGAGGGGGGAAAGGCAAGCAAAATTAAGCAGGTTTTTTTAAAAAAAATGTGGTTAGGGAGTCTCCAAGTCTTCTTGCAGTGAACTTGCCCCTGGTTTCCAAAAACCCATTTTGACTTCGGATTCTTCCATTTGAGTTGAGCTGTGAGTGCTGCTTGAAACAGAGCTGAGCACCCGCTTTTGTACTCCCTAAGCAGCTAGTGCAGACTGCTGCTTTTTTTATTACTATTATATTAAAAAAAAAAACACCACTATGATACTCTGATCTGTGTTGCCTGGATGAATTAATTACCTTCTTCCTCTTCCCTCCCCTTTCCCTCTCCTTGCGTTACTTCCCCATCTCATCAGAGTACCATAATGACAGAAGAAGCTTGCCGGACGCGAAGTCAGAAGCGAGCCCTCGAGCGGGAGATCACCCAGAACGACGTGGACTGCAAGAAGATGAAGATTGACAAGGGGCTCCTGGGGGCCCCCGATGCCAACACGGAAGGGGGAGACCTCAAGGTGAAGAGTGAACCCACACCTGGGAGAGTCCAGGGATTGCTAAAAGGAGGGGAGATGAAAGCTACGATTAAAGTGGAGGTGCAGACGGGAGACGAGCCGGTGGACATGAGCACCTCGAAAAGGTAGGTGGCCTGTAGATGTCAAGGAGATAAAGAACTACACAGCTTGTAGAAGACCTCTGAAGGCAGCCCTGTATCAGGACGTTTTTAATATTTGACGTTTTATTGTGTTTTTATATGTGCTGGAAGCGACCCAGAGTGGCTGGGGAAACCCAACCAGATTGATAGTTGTTGTTGTTGTTGTTGTTGTTGTTGTTGTTGTTGTTGTTGTTGTCATACTACCTTGGGTGTCGCAACAGCACCTGGAAGGATGCACGTTTTCCCCATCCCTAATCCAAGAAGAGGCATTCCCCTTTCTCAGAAAAGAATTCCTCTTCTGAATAGAGGCATTCCTCCCATGAGATCTGCAGGGCCACTGGTTTCCCTGTCCCTGATCAAAGAAGAGGCATTTCCCCTTTCCCAAGGCGAATTCCTTTTCTGAAGAGAGGCATTCTCCCAGCGCTCTCCCATCCCCGGCATCTCCAGGCATAGCGGGGAGAGAGACTCCTGCCTGAAGCCCTCGAGATCCACTGCCAGTCTAGAGTGGGCAGTTCTGAGCCAATGGATCAAAGGGTCTGACTCTGTATAACCCCTGGGGGATGCAGGTCTTTCGAGGTTCTGGTCTAAATGATTGCATTCCTCCATCTCTTGCAAGCAGAATGAATGTGACTTCTTAGGTCAGGAAAGCACCAAGATGCCTCCAGGGGACCTTCCTCCAGATGTTCGACTCCCCATCATCTTTGGCCATTGGAGGGGAGAGCTTCTCTTGCGCTCCGGTCCTACCTGAGGTTCTGGTTGGCCCCTGCAAGAACAGGCTACATGGGCCATTGACCTGATCCAGCAGGCTCTTCTTCAGGCACAGGCAAACTCGGCCCTCCAGATGCTTTGAGACTACAATTCCCATCATCCCTGACCACTGGTCCCGTTAGCTAGGGATGATGGGAGTTGTAGTCCCAAAACATCTGCAGGGCCGAGTTTGCCTATACCTGCTCTTCTTGCGTTCTTAAAGCAGACTAGTGGGAGAATCTTAGGCCCAGTCTTAAGTGAAAAGCCGGTTGTTATTTATTTTGGGCTGCAGTTTGCAGTTTTTCTTGAGTGGCATGGTGTCATCTTTGTAAGTGCATGATAACCTTCTGAAGCCTTCATTTGGCCAAGAGACACATGCACAGCAGCCATCTATAAGAAGTGTTTTCCAAGGCTGGTGGTGAGCAAGCAGCATTCTGGGGAGGCCCTTTGCAGGCTCCACTTTCCCTGCTCTTTTAAAACTCTTAACCCTGGAGCAATTTGTTTTGCGGGCACAATTGGTGGAAATGTGAGAAGATCCACGTTTTAGTTTTAATATCGACTGCCCTGTCCTGCCCGGGTACCTCTTCACCCTTCTTGGAAAACTACCTGACTCCTGGTAGCGTTGAAGGCTGTGCTGAATTTTAAAAGATTTATTTGGGATTGATAAGGAGGATCCTTGGTCTACTGGCTCTTCTGGGAGGACAGGTTATGCTGATGAGCTGTGTGTGTGTGTGTGTGTGTGCCCCACAACCCACCCTACAGGCACTATTCACCACACAATTTCAAACTCTGCAAAGATGTTCTTCTAAGATATTTTATTTTAATTGAAGAGGAGGGTGGGATAGATGGCATTTATTTCTGCTCTTTTTACTTCCTGTTTGGGAGAAACTTCCTGGATTCCAAAGAGACTTACAGTGGAACCTCGGTTTATGAACACCTCGGTTTATGAATTTTCGGTTTATGAACGCCGCAGACCCATCTGGAACGGATTAATTCCTTTTCCATTACTTTCAATGGGAAAGTTCGCTTCAGTTTATGAACGCTTCAGTTTATGAACAGACTTCCGGAACCAATTACACCCATGCTTCAGTTTATGTACTCCGCAGACCCATCTGGAACGGATTAATCCACTTTCCATTACTTTCAATGGGAAAGTTCGCTTCAGTTTATGAACGCTTCAGTTTAAGTACCCCGCGGACCATCTGGAACGGATTAATCCACTTTCCATTACTTTCAATGGGAAATTTCGCTTCAGTTTATGAACGCTTCAGTTTATGAACAGACTTCCGGAACCAATTGTGTTCATAAACCGAGGTACCACTGTATTTCATCCCCAAGATAAGTTACTGCAGGCACACACTCACACGACTCTTCCTGTGTGTCCATTCAAATCTGCTGTGTATCCAGAACAATAGGGACTGGAACCTTGCTACGTTTTTAGAGGAAGGCCTCGTGGCAGAGCACCTGCTTTGCGTTCAGAATGTCCCATGCCCAGTCCCTGCCATCTCCAGGTAGGCGAGATTCCCACCTGGACAGCTTCCACCAGTAATTGGTAGGAGACAATGTCATTTTTTGTTCTTTAATACTGAGCTAGATGGACTAGTGGTCTGACTCTGCATCCTGTCTGATTTCAGATTCTAGATCAGTGTTCCCCAAACTTGGGTCTCCAGCTGTTGTTGGACTACGAGTCCCATCATGCCTGGACAGCTGCCTATTCCTGCATTGCAGGGGGTTGGACTAGATGACCCACAGGGGGTCCCTTCCAGCGCAACTATTATATTATCCTTCCTCCAACACCCAACCCGCTGAAAAAGGACTTTAATCTTTGGGGGGGAATCAGTTCCACTGGACCTAATGGAGGCTTGCTCCCAAGTCAACATATGTGGTATGTTGACGTTTGAACAAGTGAGGAGGCCCTATCTAAAAAGCGCTGTGGGCAGTAGAAGTGTTTGTTTTTGTGCACAGTTTTTCTTTGCAGATGCCTTTCTTGAATGTCTTCCTAGATTTGCATACATTTCCCACCATTGTACCCAAAGTGGCTCACAAGGATACCCTGATATTTTCATTTTTAGTTGCTGTTGTTGTTTGCATTGTTTTGAGCTTATTATACGCTGCTGCGTAGAGGCTGCTGCAATTGAGTAGTATATAAATTGTTGAAAATAATAACTCAGTTGGTTAGAGCACAGTGCTGATAATGCTAAGGTTGCAGGTTTGATCCCCGGACTGCTGTGTATTCCTGCGTTGCAGGGGGTTGGGCTACATGATCCTTAGGGTCTATTCTAATTCTATAATTCTAATAGTTATTTGCATTGTTTTGAGTTTATTATCCACTGCTTAGGGGCTGTTGTAATTGAGTGGTACATAAACAAATTATTTGCAAAATAAACAAGTTATTTGCATTGTAGGAGCTTTTGTAATTGAGCGGTATGTAAAATTGTTGGTGATGATAATCATAATAGTTTGAATTTATTATACACTGCTTAGTGGCTGTTGTTAATAAGCGGCATATAAATACCCTGTTTCTCATATTTTAAGACATACCCATAAAATAAGACATAGCAGGATTTTTAAGCATTCAAAGAATATAAGCCATACCCCGAAAATAAGACATAGTGATAGGCACAGCAGCAATGCTGGCCGCGGCAGGAGGAGGAGGAAAAAAATAAGACATCCCTTGAAAATAAGCCATAGTGTGTTTTTCTGAGGAAAAAATAAATATAAGACATGTCTTATAATATGAGAAACACGGTAATTGAAAATAAATAATGAGGATAATAATATTAAAAATAGAAATACCCACATGAACAATAAATGCTGCAGTAAAAAAAAATCTAAAATAATGTGAATCAATACAGAAAACAAATCCATACAGTATTGTGGGTTATATCCAACATTAGCTAGAGAGCAGAACTATTGAAATGAATGAACTAACTTAAGTTTCTTAATGGGTCTACTCTGTTGGATGAAACCCACCTAGAAACATTAAATTGTATAAGTAGGTAGATAATAATAAAAGCAACAAAACAGCACTTGAGACAAGTTTTACCTTGAACCTAGTGGGATGCTGTTAATCACAGAAGCCACATATAGTATTGGTTTGGTTTTTTTTAAAAAAAATATGTATTATGTTATGCATTTTGTGGTTTTATGTTGTAAACCACCCTGTGTGATCTTTGGCTGGAGGGCGATATATAAATTTAATGAATTCATACAAATCTAAATAATAATCAAAATATCTATTGCCATAAGAATAGAAAGTTTCTGTTTGGTAGTCACTGCAATAAATATATGAAAATATGCAAAACGATGCAACTTAGCCAACAAAATTAGTGCGTTGAAACTAAGCAGGAGGAATGACGATGTCAAATGCAGAAATAAAAAGAAATGTTAGGGGTACAAAACAGGTTCTGCAGATCTCATAGTTCAGCTGGTTTCAGTAAGTTTTTTAAGGTTCTTAGTCTTAGCTTGCCTGCCTGCCCTTTTTTCCTGTGTGTGTCTGAATGAGAGAGACTTTTCCTCCTTCCGCCCCCTCCATTTTCTTTCCACTACCTGTCTCTTCTTCCTCCTCCTCTTCCCTTCCTTCCTCCCCCCCCCCCCCACCCCAACAACAACTTCCCACTCTACAAAATGAAAGCAAATGTGTCACGAAACCGGTTCCGACCAGTCGGTTGCTATGACTTTTTCCAGGATGTGGAAAGGAATTGGTTTTTAAAAAAATAAAAAATTAAAAAAAATCACATGACAACTGGGATCATGTGACTTTTTGGGCGATGTGGAGAGGGGGTGAGCCCTGTGACTTCCTTGGCATTACAGGAAGTTTAGAGTCTTAAGATGCTGCTGTGATAACTGATTATAGAAGGGTGACCGTGTGTGTTGTGTGTGTGTGTGTGACAGAGAGGTTTTTAGTTCACACGTAGCAGAAGGGGTTAAAACTTGGCCGATTCTTTTTCCGCGCAAGAGCGCAACAGAGGCACACAATTGGAACAATTCAGCTCAGGATCCCCAGCGACTCTGCAGGGTTTCAGATACAAGGTCTCTTTTTCTCAGCCGTGTCTGGAAATGCTGGGCATCAAACCAGGAGCTTCTGAACCCAAAATTCGACCACTTCCCAGGCTGAATTTACATCTCGCTGCTGCCTTGGGCATCCCATGTGTCTCGAGAGGCAATGGAGTGTGCCTCCGGGGGTGAAGCCAAACCGCTGTGTTAGCAGCACTGAAGTGCCTCTCCCCCCTGGGTGCAAGCCTGGGCCGTGTGTATGGGGTCCTGGACTGCCCAGGCAGCAAGACACACACACACACACACACACACACACACACACACACACACCCTCAGCCTCGCTGATGGGGGATCCAAAGGAAATCAGAGCAAGACGTTTGGCACCAGCTGGGCTGCAGGAGTTGCCAGAAGGAGCCTGACAGGGCGCCATCCATCCATTTTAGGAACTCCATTGTGGATTTGAGTAGGGTTTACTCCTTAGCCTTTTCTTCTCCCAAAGACCTTCAGATGAAGGGTGGTGTATAATTTTAATCATCATCATTATCCCACAAGGCAGCAGAGGTTCAGGATCAGAGGTAACACCTTGCACAGTTTGCGAATTGGAGGGGTGGTGGGTGTGTTGGGGTTTTTAGCAGAAGCCAATGGTTTGGGAAGCTTTCTGCTTGATAGTAATTTGTGGCAGGGAAGACTTCTTCGAAAGCAGGCTGGTGAATTGGGCCCAGCCTTTTCTCAAAGGGTGCTTTAGCTGAGATTCCTGCGTTGCAAGGGGTTGGACTGCATTGCTTGGGGTCCCTTCCGGTTCTACCATTCTATGATTCTGTGATCAAGACTGGACATTTCCTTCTGTGGTCAGGGCTGGAATGTTGCAGAGGTCCCAAACCCAGGTATTTCCCTGTCCAAAAGAGAGGACCTTACAGTGGTACCTTGACTTACGAACGACTCAACAACCGAATTTTTCGACTTACGAATGGGGGTAATGGCCGCGCGCTTACGAATGTCTCGACATCCGAAAGGATTTTTCAACTTACGCATTTTTAGATAGGGTTGCTTCGACTTACGGATTTTTCCGTTTCCAATGCATTCCTATGGGAAATTGCATTTCCAATGGCGCTTTTCGACTTACGAATTTTTCGACTTACGAAGGTGCCTTCGGAACGGATTAAATTCATACGTCGAGGCATTGTTTGACACCGTAAGCTGTTTGTGTCCCCTCTCTATGACTGCCCTGTTTGCCGAACTTGGCATTGGCCTGGTAGAAACTGCTTTCTTCCTCAAGAGTTTATTCCTGCAAAACGTGACACTTTAAAAACCACAAGCCGGAGCTGAAAAGTTTTCAAGGAAGAGTACATTGGCAAGAAAGAAGTTTTACCTAAGTTAGTTCCACTTTGAGTACAGTGGTACCTCGACTTACAAATTTAATCCGTTCCAAACGGACCTTCGTAAGTCGGAAAATTCATAAGTCGAAGCCAATGGGGGAAATTTTTTTTTAAAAAAAATGTAAGTTGAAAAAAGCCTATCTAAAAATTCGTAAGTCAAAAAAATCCTATCTAAACCACATCCAAAATGGCGGGTGGAACTCTGTTCGTAACTCAAAAACATTCGTAAGTCGAGGTACCACTGTAGACCCATTGAAATGAATGGGCTCCACGGTCAGAGGCAATAAACACCTCTAAATATGGGTTGCTGGGAGTCGTAACTGGGGACAGTCGGTGTTGTGCCGTAGTCCTGCTTGTGGGATTCCCTTTGGGGCATCTATTTGGCTACCGTGAGGGCAACAGGATGGACTAGTATAGGATCAGAGTTGGAAGGGACCCCCTAGGAACATCTAGTCCAACCCCCTGCAATACAGGAATATGCATCTATCTGTTATGAGGATTGAATGTGTAACCTTGGTGTTCTCAGCACCACACTGTAACCAACTGATGGCTCCCCTCTGGCCTGATTCAGCTGTAGGGCTCTTTTCTATCTTGCACAATGTTAGTTGTGTCCATCAGTTTTGGTTCCTCTGCTCAGAGTATGCCTACCACCAGTTCCAACAGGAACGCTTGCTTGCTTCCTTGAGGGTTGTTAGAAGAGCTCTTTTGCAGGGTTTCCCATACTTGGGTCTACAGCTATTTTTGGACTACAACTCTTATCATGCCTAGATAGCAAGACAAGTGGTCGGGGATGATGGGAGTTGTAGTCTAAAAGCTGTAGACCCAAGTTTGGGAAACCCTGGGCTAGACTGTCAGACTAGGAACTGGGAGACCAGTGTTAAAATCTCTTCACTCAGCCATGAATTTCACTGGGTGTCAATCATGCCTCTCAGGCTAACCTATCTCACGGCGTGGTGGTTCTGTGGGTAGAATGAAGGGTGAGGAAAGAATTGAGCTCCTTGGATAAAAAGTTGGGATATAAATGCATTAAATGATGTTTAAAAAAAAACAAACCAAAAAACGAGCGAGTGGAAACTAATTTGAGTGCAGCAAAAGTCCCATGTTTAGATCCATCCATTTGTTTATTTATCTTCTCTGGAATCAGGTCTGCTTATCAAAATAAAGAGAGAGAGTACTTGAGCTAGGGGCTTGTTTTATTGCCTACTGAAAGAAGTGAGGTTTTTTTTAAAAGGTTTTTTAAGCTTAAACTTTTTGTTAAAGTCAGCCTGGAGACCACCGTTGGTTAGAGCCTGGTGCTGATAATGCCAAGGCTGCAGGTTCGATCCCCTATATATTCCTGCATTGCAGGGGGTTGGACTAGAGGACCCTTAGAACCCCTTCCAACACTTATGATTCTAAGAAGGAATAGGACCCTTTGGGTAATGTTTGCAGAGGAAGAAGTGTGCTCTTTCACAAGCCGTGCTTTATCTGGCTTGAGCCTCTCAAGTTTAGTGGGTCTCCATTGAGTTAAGGTTGAATTGCATGCAGTCCTATCCGGTCCACAGATCTGGCGTGGTTCATAAGAAATGGGGAAGGGGAATAACCTCTTTTTCACCTTTTGTCCCCATTTGGAGGAATGATGCATTTGAACTGCATTAGGCTGCCCTCTAGAGCCTCTTCTAAGTATTGCAGAAACCTCTCGTTGAGACCACTTGCTACAAGTGGGGTGAAAGTTAGAATTTTATTATTTGTACCCTGCCCATCAAATTGGGTTGCCCCAGGCACTCTGGGCGGTATATACAAATAAAACATCGAACATGAATAATAGCAATCTGATCAATATAAAGTCACAATAACTTTAAAATAAACAACATATCAAATAAAGCAATATTCAATAAATAATAATAATAATAATAATAATAATAATAATTTATTTATACCCCGCCCATCTGGCTGGGTTTCCCCAGCCACTCTGGGCGGCTTCCAACAGAAAAATAAAACACAGTAATCTTTTAAACATTAAAAGCCTCCCTGAACAGGGCTGCCTTCAGATGTCTTCTAAAAGTCTGGTAGTTGTTTTCCTCTTTGACATCTGTTGGGAGGGCGTTCCACAGGGCAGGCGCCACCACCGAGAAGGCCCTCTGCCTGGTTCCCTGCAACTTGGCTTCTCGCAACGAGGGAATCTACTCATAAACAGTAAAATTAAACTTCATAATAATAATACTTATTTCCTTGACATCTGATGGGACTGCATTCCACAGGGTTACCTGTAGCTTTGTGTCTCACAGCGAGGGAACCACTCAGAGCTTGATCTAAGTGTCTGGGCTGAACTAGAAGCTCCTAGTCTTAGGACTTGGGTTCGAATCCCCACTCTGCCCTGCAACTTGGGCTAGTCACGCTCAGTTTACCCTGCCTCACAGGCATGCCATGAAGAGTGCCTGTATGCGTGGCAAGAACCATACTCACCATCTTGATCTTCTTGAAGGAGATGTACATTTGGTAATAAATGAATAAAAATATTGGTGCCCCCCCCCCTCCAAAGACCAGTCCGCATGTTTGGCCAGCCTTCCCAAACCTAGATCCTTCTCAGCATGCCCCAGCCAACAGCCAGCGGTGACGGACATAGTTATAGTGCAACAACATCTAGGGGTCACAGGTGCCCCATCCCTGCTCTCAGAAGGAGCATTCTGTACTGCAGTGGCTCTCCCAAGTGGGCAGAGAGGGTGTAAATGGCTGCCGAAAAGCTGTCATCCCTGGATCAAGTTCATCAATTTTGTCGAAACTAAATAGTTCCAGTTGGATGTTGACTAAATGTGCAGCCAGTTGTTGCTGAATTTGATTGTGTTGTCTCCTTCAGTGGGCTGACTGAACGATGCTTTCTGCAGGGTAGGGGGCACTGGGAGTGAGTTTATGGGACCGGGGGGGGGGGACGACGACAGTGCCCTGAAAAGGTTTGGTAGCAGCTGCTTTGCTGCGTACAAGAGGTGGAGGAATGCCTCTTGTTTAGAAGAGCCATTCTCTCCTGAGAAAGAGGAATGCCTCTTCCTACTGCAGGACTGAAAAACCTTTGGCTCTCTGGGTGCTACTGGACCCCCATCTCCCAGCAGCCAGCATGACCAGTGTTCAGGGGTGATGAAGCGCAGCAGCCTCTCTGAAGGACGTACATTGGGGAAGGTGGTGTGTTAATTGAACAACAGCCAGCTGGAACTGTTTCACTGTGTTGTCTTAATTTACTGTTATTTATTCTCTCTCTCTCTCTCTCTCTCTCTCTCTCTCTCTCTCTCTCTCTCTCTCTCTCTGCTTTATTTTTTTTGTGTGTGTGTGTGGGGTGGCTCCTCCAGTGACATCAAGCGAGAGAGGAGGGTTCCTTCGCCCGATGTAATAGTACTATCGGACAACGAACCATCGAGCCCAAGAATGAATGGATTGACGAAAATCCCGTTAAAGGAGACCAGCACAGAGGTGCTGATGGTAAGTCTTAGCCCATGCCTTGACGTAGCTGCCTCTCCTCACTCGACACATTCAGGCCAGGCGGCTGTGGCTTTCTATTTTCATTGCTTCCTTGTGTTCTGTCTTCCGCCGGGACTTTTCCTTGGGTGTGGCGCTGAAACGAGCCATCCCTTTTTGCACATCTCTTCTGCTCCTCATCCACGCACATATTGCGAAAACTCTGATTCACCCAGTCACCACTTCCATTGACTTCTGCAGCCTCCGGGGCTTTATTTAACTTCAGGGGCAGCTGGAGCCCACTAGAGACTGGGTGCCAAAATTTATACAGATGTACCTTGGAAGTCTGTCTAACGGAATCTGTCCAGAAGTCCATTCAACTTACAAGGCGCAGTTTCCAATTGGCTGCAGGAGCATCGTTTGGCTTCCGAACATCATTAGAAAACGGAAAAATCACTTCCGGTTTTTTATCGTTCGGGAACCGAAACTTTCGAGTTTACAGGCGTTCGGCTTCCGAAGTTCCACTGTACACTGTTTTATTATTGAAAAATAATATCACTAATATCTTAACAATAATAATTAATAATTAAAATCTTAACAATAATAGTTAAGATATTTGAAAAGCTACAATGCAGTAGACTGCAAGCAGATTAAAACTCACACCCGCTTTCTAAATATCTGACTAGGCTTGTCTAAACAAAAATATTTTTAGCCGGTGCTGAAAAGGGATTGGTGAAGGTGCCTGCTTCATCTCATAGAATTGTACAGTTGGAAGGGATCCCAAGGGTCACCTTAGTCCAGCCCCCTGCAATCTAGGAGCCTTTTGCCCAACGTGGGGCTTGAACCCATGACCCTGAGATGAAGAGTCACATGCCACATGTGACAGTCCCAATCTGTCCCCAAACCACGCCTGCAGACAAGCAAAAGGTGGAGGGGTGGGTGTGTTGGGGGTGACGTCGTCACTGGGCATCCGTAATGGCACCAGGTTGGCAGGTGATTGGCTGGTGAACAGTCCCACCCACCTGTCAAAGGCCCATAGAGCAAGGAGGTGGGGAGGGAGGTCTGGATCCACTCTGCCGACTGGGGGCCAGTCCTGCACCCCTTACCTCCCCATGGCTGTCACCTCTCTTCCCTGCAGACCCCCTCCCCAAAACGTCATCCCTTTCAGCAAAACCCCTAACTGGAGAATTAAGCCCCCTTTCCCTCTCCTCTTCCCACCCCCCTTGCAGAAGAGCAGCCCCGAGGAGCGGGAGCAGATGATCAAGCAGCTGAAGGAGGAGCTGCGGTTAGAGGAGGCGAAACTAGTCCTGCTGAAGAAACTCCGGCAGAGTCAGATACAGAAGGAGACGACGGCTCAGAAGGTAAGAACGCCAAGGCAGCTGTGCGCTGGGGGTGGGCGGGGTGTCCCAAGCTGCCTCCTGCCCAGGCCAGCAGCATTCAGAATTATTAGCCATTTGCGACCAAGTGAAGATGACCCATAACCACCAGGGTGGTGCCTGACACCTCCACCATCTGGAGGTGCATTCCTGGGGATCCTTGGATCCAGACTGTTTCCTCAGACTCATACCCCAGTCTTGTAGAATCCTATCCGTTACATTTTATCTGCACAATTGGGATGAATTTCAGGAACCTTGGCTTGGGGAAGGCAGGCGGCGAAACCCCCCGCTTTCTCCCGCTCGCCTTGGCGGCGGCGGCACTGATGTCGGCCGGACGGCGAGCGCAGCGCGCAGGGCAAGCAGGAGAAAGCGTGCTGCGGCGTTGAGGGGGTCGATCTGGGCCGGCCGGAGGGCGAGCGCCGCGTGCTTTCTCTTGCTCGAATTGAGTCCTGGGGCGAATTTTTCGTAGGACGAATTGAGTCCTGGAATGAATTAAATTCGTCTAGTGAGGCACCACTGTATACAATAAAAATAGATCGATTGTTTGAATGCACTGCCGTTCAGGGTAGACAAAGCTGAGCTAGATAGACCTATGGTCTGATTCAATATAAGGCAGTTTCTATGTCCCCAGGACACAGGAAGAGAGAGTGTTGGGTAACGGGAGGTGGGGAAGCCAACTACCGCAACACTCCCAAGGATTTTCAGTTGCCTGTACCCTAATTTATCTCTCTTGGATCTCTCTCCCCCGCCCCCCTGCAACATGCCCCTTTTGGCTGATGCCCCTTGTAGCCCACTGGCTCCTCCGGAAATGCCGTGGCGACTCCCCCGCCGTTGGTGCGAGGGACGCAGAGCATCGCCTCCAGCAAGTCAGCCCTCCTCCAGGTCAGTACACGCAAGGGCACACGGCAGAACTGGAAGCAAAGCTGTGTGTGCATTTTGCGGGGGGAGAAGTAACAAAAACTTGGGGGGTGGGGAATGAGGAGGTTAAGGAGGGGAATGCAATGGGTTGGCCTGAATGCTCTGCCAGAGACATCCCAAGCAGATGAGGCCTCTTGCAAGTTGGTTCAGACCAGAAAATATGAAGCCTTGCTTGAAATGTAAGCAGGTCAGTTTCTGTGCTGTTGGGGGGGGGGTGCAGATCTTGCTCACGCTAACAGAATAGTGCCAATTTGCAGGTCCGACAGATATCCAAAGCTGTTCAACAGCAAGGGAACCAAAATCTACACTGCTGCTCCCCAGATTCCCCCCCCAAAAAAATTACAAAGCCGCCACATTTCACACCTTCCCTCAAAATTTTAAAGTATGCTTCGTGTTTTTAAGCACCCAACGGTTAAGAATTAGACACCTTCTCTCTCCATTGGGATTGACTGAGTCTCCTCGAATGTAGCCCAGTACCAGGGAGTCTCCTGCAGAAGCTGAAGGAGGCTGAGGCCAGGAGAGCTGCTTATTCAGAAACACAACAGGAAGAAGCCTCTTTCAGGCAGGCGGTTCTACTGGGTTCAGTCCAGTTTAAACCACAGAGGTTGACTGTTGGGACCTTAAGTCTCCTCCCCCCCCTCCCAGCCACTCACCCCCAGACATGCAACAGGCCGCATGGTATGGTTATAGCAGGGTTTCCCAAACTTGGGTCTCCAGCTGTTTTTGGACTCCTGGTCCTGCTAGCTAGGGAGGTTGGGGGTTTGTGGTCCAACAACAGCTGGAGACCCAAGTTTGGGAAACCGTGGTCTTCCCCAGATCCTAGCCTGACTAACCACTACACCGCGCTGGCTCTAACACTGTTCTTTAGTCCGTCACTGGCCTGTTTTCAGAACCTCCCGAAGAATATAGCAAAGATTCTGGCGACAAATGATGCATTGGTGGGTGGGGTGCTTATAGAACGGACTTCCTCCTTCACTTCCTTGGTCTCCTCTTCTCATGCCATGCAGAATTCCTCGCGTATTCCCGGGACTGTTATTCCTCCCCCATTGATCCGCGGAGGGCAGCAGGCATCTTCAAAGCTGGGCTCTCAGCAGAACACACAGATAGTCATGCCTCCTCTGGTGAGAGGAGCACAGGTGAGCTGCTTTCCCCCACCTTGTGCTTTCCGTTTTCTTTGTTTGAAGGGCTCGGTTGGGGCTGTAGCTCAGGGGCAGAGCATGCACTCTGCAGGCAGAAGGTCCGGGGTTCAATCTACAGCAGGAACCCCTGTTTGAAATCCTGGGGCAGCCACCATCCGTCAGCGTAGAGGAGAGCTTTCCAAACTTTGTGTCGCGACACCTTAGTGTGTCGGCTGCAGTGTGTAGGTGTGTTGCACGAACGCTCCCTGCACTCCTCCTGGGGCTGCAAAAGGGGTAATAATAATAATTTATTATTTATACCCCGTCCATCTGGCTGGGTTTCCCCAGCCACTCTGGGCGGCTTCCAACAGAAAAATAAAATAAAATAATATATTAAACATTAAAAGCATCCCTAAACAGGGCTGCCTTCAGATGTCTTCTAAAAATCTGGTAGCTGTTTTTCTCTTTGACATCTGTTGGGAGGGCGTTCCACAGGGCGGGCGCCACCACCGAGAAGGCCCTCTGCCTGGTTCCCTGCAACTTGGCTTATCGCAACGAGGGGACCGCCAGAAGGCCCTCAGTACTGGACCTCAGTGTCCGGGCAGAACGATGGGGGTTAGTTTAACCTCCGGTTTGCTAGTGAAATGGAATTACTGTGTTGCGAAATGATGCATGTCTAAAAAGTGTGTCATCAAAATGAAAAGTTTTGAAAGCTCTGGTGTAGAGAGCATTGAGTTAGATGGAGCACAGTGCTGATAATCCCGAGGTTGCAGGTTTGATCCCTGTGTAGAACAGCTTGCTATTCCTGCATTGTGGGGGGTTGAACTGGATGGTCCTCAGCATCCCTTCCAACTCTGCAGGTCTGTGATTCTGTCATTCAGACATCGGGATGCATCAGCTGTTAGCCCTAATCAGAGTACAGCCATTGAAATTCCTGCATTACAGGGAGTTGAACCAGACGAACCTCGTGGGTCTCTTCCAGCTCTATGATTCTATGAAATCAAAGGACATGGGTAACTCCATGCTCTTAAATCTTGGTGGAATTCAGTTGGGTGTTTCATTCTGACTGGGAGTTTGGCAGGTGGGAAAAGGCTGAAATGTCAACTTCCAAACTTGTGGTGTGGCGCAATCATCCCCTGGAGAAGCAGTGGTTAGAGGGTTGCAAATCCCACTCGGCCATGAAGCTCCCTGGGCCCTCCCTGACAGGGGGCGGGGAGGCAGTCACTGCCTATCTCAACCTAACCAACCTATAGAATCATAGAATTGTTGAGTTGGAATGTACCCAAGGGTCATCTAGTCCAACCCGCTGCAATGCAGGAATCTCTGCTTAAGCATCCATGGCAGAAGGCCACCCAACCTCCAAGGAAGGAGAATCCACAACCTCCATAGGGAGTCTGCTTCACTGTTGGAATAACTCTCACTGCCAGACAGTTCCTCCTGAAATTTAGTTGGAATCTCCTTTCTTGTAACTTGAAGCCATGGGTTCGAGTCCTATCTCCTCTCAGTCAGCCTGGCAGGGTGGTGGTTCTGATTCAGTGAGGGGGTGAACCATGTGTGCCACCTTGAGCTCCCTGGAAGAAAAGCTGGGATATAATTGGAGGATCAGTTTTTCTGCCATTTCTTGTCTTCAAAGGGGGAAAAAAGGTTAATATTCTTGCTCTCTCATTCCCCCCTCCTCTTCCCCGCCTTCCTTTCTGCATCTCCCCCATTGCGCCATCTTCCTCTCTGCCTTCTTCCCCCTTGGCTGTCATCCTCCGCTCCCCCTCTTTTCAAATTTCTCTTCCACCTCCCCCCCTCGGATCCCATCTATATCAGCCCATCTCTGTGTCTCCCCAGCAAATCCACAACATCCGCCAGCACTCCAGCTCGGGGCCCCCTCCCCTGCTCCTGGCCCCGCGGGCGTCCGTCCCCAGCGTGCAGATCCAGGGCCAGCGCATCATTCAGCAGGGCCTCATCCGCGTCGCCAACGTCCCCAACGCAAGCCTCCTGGTCAACATCCCGCAGGTGAGGAGCTGCAAGAGCGGGGGGAGGGGCGGGGCAGGCAGGCAGGCGCCACCCAAGAGGCAGCAGCCAAATGGCACCGGCTGGGGTCCCATTTATACATTATATAACTCATGTTTTAACACAGCTGCAGTGGCTGCCAGTTCATTTCCATGTCCAATTTGAAATTGCACATGTTGGCGTTTAAAACCCTGAATTACTCAGCCCCCCCCCCCAAGCCTGAAAGGGAACCTTCTTCTCTGCAGACCCTCTTGGGTGCTGAGATCAGCAGAGTAGTGATTTCTCTGAAATCAGATGCTTTGGGGGGGGGCTGGCGCAGGGAGAGGGAGAGGGTCTTCTGTGTAGCAGATCCTAAGCCTTCGAACTCTCCCCCAGGCACAGATTTTGACAAACGCTGAAGACACGTCATTGTTTATTTAAATTTGCATGCTGCCCTATAGCCGCAGGTCTCAGGGCAGTTCACGAGATAAAAACCACAATATAAAAAAAACAAAATGCATAATGAAAATAAAAACAGGAACAACACAATAATCCCCCTCCCCTCCCCCAAGATATTTTAAAGGAGCCAAAGGCCTGGTTAAAGAGGAAGCTTTTTGCCTGGCGCCTAAAGGTGTATGATGAAGGCCCCAGGGGAACCTCCCTGGAGGAAGAGCATTCCACGGACAGGGAGCCACTGCAGAAAAGGCCCTGTTATCGTGTTGCCACCCTCTGGACCTCTTGAGGAGGAGGCACTCAAAGAAGGGCCTCAGAAGGTGATCTCAGGGTCCAGGTAGGTTCATATGGGAAGAGGCAGTCCTTGAGGTATTGCAGTCCTATGTCGTAAAACCAGCACTTTGGACTGGAAACTAATTGGTAGTGAGTGCAGTCGGACCCAAGATCGGTGCAATATAATATTTATTTATTTATACATACATACATACATACATACATACATACATACATACATACCCCGCCCATCTGGCTGGGTTTCCGCAGCCACTCTGGCCGGCTCCCCACAGAATTGTTGATGATGATGATAATAATAAAGCGATAAAACATCAGACACTAAAAACTTCCCTGAACAGGGCTGCCTTCGGATATCTTCTAAAAGTCAGATAGTTGTTTATCTCCTTGACATCTGATGGGAGGGCATTCCACAGGGCAGGCACCATTACCAAGAAGGTCCTCTGCCTGGTTCCCTGTAACCTCACGTCTCGCAGTGAGGGAACCGCCAGAAGGCCCTTGGAGTTGGACCTTGATGTCCGGGCTAAACGATGAGGGTGGAGACGCTCCTTTAATATGCTCAAACTGTCTTGCCCTGGTGAGGAACCTGGCTACTGAAGGGTATATTTTCAGAACCCGCCTTATTTTTGTGACTGCAAAGCCTGTTTCAAAGTCTTAAACCAGGCCTTTGACTATTAAATAATCTATGAATTTTTAAAAGTGGGGGGTCTGTTATTACGGGGGGGTTTCTGTGATTTTTTAAATTACTGCTATGCTATATAATGTTGTAGCCCACCATAGGAACTTTGGATAAAGGGATAAATGGAATAAATACACAAAAAAGTGTTTTTGATATTGTAACCTAATGGTTGGCAATAAACTAGGGTGATGATTATGATGATATATCATTATTTCATAAAATTTATACTCTGCTTCATTGTTTAAAAAACAAGAATAAAACAAGAAAGCTATTTCAATCAATCAATAAGGTTAATATTTTAGCCCAAGGTTTTCCAAACTTGTGTCTCCAGCTGTTTTTGGACTACAATTCCCATCGTCCCCAACCACGGGTCCTGCTAGCTAGGGATGATGGGAGATGTAGTCCAAAAACAGCTGGAGACCCAAGTTGGGGAAGCACTGTAAACTAGCCAAAAGGCCATGACAAGTTTGCAGCAGTAATATTAATAAGATAACGCAGAACATACACCTGCAATATAAACTGACATCCATGGTGTGGGCAAAAGGAGACACTGGAAACACAAATCAGCTTAATTTCAAATTAAACCTCCCAATCACCAAAGCAGCTTATAGCAATTTTATCTGACTCATTGTTCCCGATATTTTTTGCAGCCAGTGATAAAATTACTGGTAGGAACTGTTGAAACTTTTAAAAACAAACAAACAAGCAATGAGCTATTATTTCAGTGTGACGACGCCAGGGCAGGGCAGTCTGCATGAATCATAAGAGTCCTAGGGGTTGGAAAGGGACCCAAGGGTCATCTAGTTCAACCCCCTGCAATGCAGGAATCTCGGCTCAACACAACCCCTTTTCTTTCCTTCTCCCTCCCTCAGGCCTCGCCAACTTCGCTCAAAGGTACGGCCGTGACGGCGGCCCAGGTGAACGCTGCAGCCACTGCCACCAGTGTAGCCTCCATCGTCAATTCCAATGACTCCCCTGCCAGCCGCCAAGCTGCCGCCAAGCTGGCGCTGCGGAAGCAGCTGGAGAAGACGCTGCTGGAGATCCCTCCGCCCAAGCCGCCGGCCCCCGAGATGAACTTCCTGCCCAGCGCGGCCAACAACGAGTTCATCTACCTGGTGGGCTTGGAGGAGGTGGTGCAGAACCTCCTAGAAGCTCAAGGTGAGAGGAGGGACACGCACACACATTCTCTCTTTCTCCTCCGTAAAAAATACTCCAGAGTCCTTCTTTTCTCCTTTTTAAACTGGAATCTCTCCAAGGCCACCTTCACAGCATAAGTTTAAAGCAGTGTGATGTCACTTTAAGTAATTGTGGTGTCCCTCAAGGGATTCTGGGAGCTGTAGTTTGATAAGGGTGCTGAGAGATGTTGGGAGGACCCTGCCGCCAGAATTCCCCTCCCAGAATTCCCGGTGAAGATGGAAGGATTGCTAATCCACTTCATATATTTAGTAAGAATAAGGGTAGGACCTGAACCAATGGATTCAGATGACTAGGAAGGCAGAACAACCTGAGCCCAAAAAAACCCAGGCATTTCCATGTAAAACATGTCCATCTGACATGTCGGCCCTGCAAAAAGAGGACATGTCTGGGTTTTCCTGGACGTATGGCAACCCTACGAATGACAAAAAAGGAGATTCCGACTAAACATTAGGAAGAACTTTCTGAGGGTAAGGGCTGTTCAACAGTGGAACGGACTTTCTCAGAAGGTGGTAGACTCTCCTTCCTTGGAGGCTTTTAAGCAGAAGTTTGATGGTTCTCTGTCACAGGTTGTTTAGCTGCGATTCCTGTTTTGCCGGGGGGGGTGGTGGACTAGACGACGCTTGAGGCAGTGTGAGAAACTTGGATATACAAGCTAGGCACCAAATGTCTCCTTGAACGAAGGTTGCAGTTGCCAGAAAGGAATGTCTACCGTGTTTTCCCTATTTTAAGACACCGTCTTTATTTATTTTACTCAAGAAAATAAGCCTATGGCTTATTTTTGGGGGGGTGTCTTATTATTATTTTTTACCGTAAGTACCTCCTTACTGCAGCCAGCGTTGCTGCTGCTGGGTCCCGCTGCCTCGGGGTGCACAGCAAGCCTCCCCCACCTGCTGCTGCGTTGCTGCTGGATCTCGGAGGTGGCCTGCCGGGTTGGTGCCCAGCAGCACCAGCATGGAGTACCAGCTCGAGGAGGCGGCCTGCAGAGTCTGCGCCCAGCTGGATCGAGGAGGCGGCCTGTAGGGTCAGCGCCGCACAGAGCGCCAGATCGAGGAGGCGGCCTGCCGGGTCAGCGCCCCGCAGCGCCGCCGCCTCGATCCAGCACAGCGCTGCTGGGCGCCGACTCTGCAGGCCACCTCCTTGATCCAGCGCTCCGCTGGGCGCTGATCGGCACCGACGCAGCAGACTGCTTCCTTGATCCGGCACTCCGTGTGGCACTGCTGAGCGCCAACCCTGCAGGTCGCCTCCTCAATCCGGCACGACGCTGCTGGGTGCCGACCCTGCAGGCCGCCTCTTCCCCCTGCCGTAGCTGGCGTGCTGAGTCCCGCTGGCTGGCTGGGGCGCTCAGCGGTCTCACTCCACGTGGCGTGGAGGTATGGCGTATTTTCGGGGTATGTCTTATATTTCACAAAAGCTTAAAAATCCTGCTGCGGCTTATTTTATGACTACGTCTTAAAATAGGGGAAACACGGTAGTTGCCATTTGGGGGCAAGACAGCTCTAAAGTCTTGTTTTTCAAATGATGGACCGGCCGTGATGGCTTCGCAGTTAAAACATCTGGCTAGTTCAGATGACAGCCTTGAGCTGGGTTAAGAACTTTGAAAACTTAAAGAAATATAACAGATAGAACTCTACAAAATGTGGTATCAGTGTGCGAAAACAGTCCCGATCCAAGGATCCCATGGCATGCACTTCCAGATGGTGGAGAGTCAGGTGCCATTTTAGCGCCCGGGCATCTTCGCTTGATCGCAAGCTGGCGAATTTCGAAAAGGGCTTGGGTGTGCTTTCCACCTCTACAATTCTGTGACCTGCGTGCATTCCACAACTTTGGGCAATTGATGGGTTGGGGGTGGGGAAAGGCTGTCCAGGTTTTTTTTTCTTCTTCTTCTGGGCTGACTTATTCCATTTCTCCCTCCCCTTACAGGCAAGGTTTCTGCTGCCCCTTCCTCTCAGGACCCCTACACATGCGTCCAGTGCAAGACGGACTTCACCTGCCGGTGGCGGGAGGAGAAGAGCGGTTCCATCATGTGCGAGACATGCATGTCCTCGAACCAGAAGAAGGCGCTGAAAGCCGAGCACACCAGCCGGCTGAAGGCCGCCTTCGTCAAGGCCCTCCAGCAGGAACAGGAGATTGAGCAGCGGATACTGCAGCAGGCGGCCTCCCCCGTCCAGACCAAACCCGAGCAGATCGCACAGCAGCATCACTCGCTCAAGCAGGTGGGGACACTGCACTTTCTCTTGCTTAAAAACCGTAGCATTGGAAGGGGTCCTGAGGGTCATCAAGCCCAACCCCCTGCAATGCAGGGACAGGCAGCTGTTCCTTACAGGAACTGAACCTGCAACCTTGGCGTTATCAGCAGCATGCTGTATCCAACTTAGCTTTCTAGTTAGTTTGTTCTGCAGGCTTAGGGGGAGAGCAATTTCCCCACCAGTGCCAGGTACAAGTGGTATAAAAATACAAGCTCGTTGGCCTACCTCACAGGGTTGTTGTGGAGGATGAGGCCTGGAGGAGGAGAGCCATGTACTTGGCGCTCTCCTTGGAGGAAAAGGTGGGATATATGGCTCCATGGTAGGGCTGGGTAATATATTGGTAGATCATCCAAAACTGGTTTGAAGTCCCTATGATAGTGGTTTCATAATTTGTGACCTGGCAATATATCACAAATCATGGTGTATGTGCTATGCAAAAATCACAATGTGGGAAAAACCATGAAGCCAGCCATTGCCACTACCTAGCTCCACAATATTTCAGACATTATGATGAATCGTATATGTTTATTATTATTATTATTATTATTATTATTATTATTATTATTATTATTATTTTCATACCCCGCCCATCTGGCTGGGTTTCCCCCACCACTCTGGGCGGCTTCCAACAAGTAACAAAATATATTAAAATATCACAGATTAAAAACTTCCCTAAACAGGGCTGCCTTTTGTGTTTTCTAAATGTCAGGTAGTTTTTTTATCTCCTTGACCTCCGATGGGAGGGTGTTCCACAGGGCGGGTGCCACTACCAAGAAGGCCCTCTGCCTGGTTCCCTGTAACTTTGCTTCTCGCAGTGAGAGAACCACCAGAAGGCCCTCGGCGCTGGATCTCAGTGTCCGTGCTGAACAATGGGGGTGGAGACACTCCATCAGGTATACAGGACTGAGGCCGTTTAGGGCTTTAAAGGTCAGCACCAACACTTTGAATTGTGCTCGGAAACGTACTGGGAGCCAATGTAGGTCTCTCAGGACCGGTGTTATGTGGTGGTTTAGCTGGTGATATATCACGATGTTGCAAACCAGATATTGCCCAGCCCTACTCAGTGGTAGAACCACCTGCCTTGCAAGCAAAAGATCGCAGGTTCAATCTTTGGCACTTCCAAACAGGGTTGGGAAGGACTTCCTGCCTGAAACCCAGGAGTGCTGCTGCCAGTCAGTGAAGACAGTACAGAGCTAGATGGAGCACTGGCCTGACTCGGTAGGAGGCAGCTTCCCATGTTCCAAATGTAATAAAATAAATATTAATAAAATCAGTTTAAACAATTTGCAGTCAGATGAACAGGGGTGGGTGGGTGTAACGACTGGCCGGCTAAACCAGGTGAGGGGAGTCAATGGGCCTCAAACCCACAGTGAGTTAGGGGCTTCTCCTGCATGCGAAAATAGGCTCCGGAGGATGGAGCGGAAGAGACCAAGTGGTCAAGAAGGTGATTTCTGCACATGCTGTGGAGGGAAGTGAGGGGCAGCTGGGGCTCGTCCACCTGGGAAGGGAGCCCATTAAATAGAAGGAAGATCCTAAACCTCTGCTGCCTTGCGGGGCATCTTTGGGAGAAGAAAAGGCTCAGGAGTAAATCCGGAGCAGAGTCCCTAAAACAGTTGGGTGGCGCCTTGTCCGCCTCCTTCCGGCAACTCTTGCTGCCAAGCTGGTGTCCAACATCTTGCTCTGATTTCCTTTGGACCCCCATCAGCAAGGCCAAGGGGGGCGTCTTGTTGTCTGGGCAGTCCAGGACTTTCAGACACACTCCCCAGGCTTGCACCCCGGGAAGCTGCTGCTCACACAGAAGTTTGGTTTCACCGCTGGAGAATGCCCTCCATTGTCTCTCGAGACAGATGGATGTCAGCAGCAATATAATACACATACACATACCTCTCTTGGGTGCCAAGGACCAGGGGAAAGAGCTGTGTCTTCCATCGTGCAGTGGAAGTGCTAAGTGCACCTCTGTCAGATGGACCAACAGCTTGATTCGGTGTCCGGCAGCTTCCTCTCTGCCTGTTTAAAACAATGAGGGCTGGGATCTTAACTCTGTTTTTAAGGGGATGACCATGACTCAGAGCTTGTAGAAGGTCCTGGGACTCAGGGGTAGGCGGAGTGTTGCCTGGAGCACGGCCACTCAGTGCTAGACCACCTGTTATGCATGCAGAAGTTCCCAGGTCCGATCCACAGTGGCATCTCCAGGTAGGGCGGAGAGACCCCTAAGTCTGACACCCTGGAGAGCTGCTGCCGGCCCGTGCAGGAAATACTCCACTAGCCAGCTGCCTGCATGTCCAGTATGAGGCCACCCTCCATCATCCTTATGGATCTAGAACAGTGTTTCCCAAACTCGGGTCTCTGGCTGTTTTTGGACTACGATTCCCATCATCCCTGAGCACTAGGGTGATGGGGGTTGTAGTCCAAAAACAGCCAGAGACCCGAGTTTAGGAAACGCTGAATGTCTCCCAGAGTTCTCACCTGGGAACAGAGCGGGGGGGGGGCTTTTGCTCAGGCCCCTCTCACCTTCCTCCTCTTTTCCTGTTTTTCATCCCCCAGGCCTCCAGCCAGCTTCCCCGTAGCGCCAGCACCCCCCGCGGAGTGTTGCATGCATTTAGCCCGTCGCCCAAGTTGCAGAACGCCGCCTCCAGTGTGGCCGTGCTTGGCGGCAGGCAAGGTAAGCGTGCTCAGAGACCCGTCGGCAAAGGAAGTGCTTGCACTTGGAAGAAGACTCTCGTCAACGCAGGTAGACCACTCGCTCTCGAGAACACTATTAAAAACAAAAATTTGCCGTCGCTGGCTGCGCTCCCTTGCCCAGCCAGCAAACAGAGCAAGGCTGGCTCTCTTTTCTCTTCTCTTCTCTTCTCTTCTCTTCTCCTGGGTGAAAAGGGTGCTTCTCTTTTCCTTTAATTAGAATTATTAGTTCTCCCTCCATCTTCCTCTCTCTCTCCTCTTTGGTGCCCTTTGCAAAGCATTCTGGGACTCCAAACCACCTTGCAGAATTTCCCTCCTGGGACGCTTTCTCTCTCTTTCGGTGGCTTCTCAGGGCCCTGCTTTTAAAACTTTGATTTATGATTGTTTGTGTTTTTTATAGAGTTGGGAGGGGGCCCAGAGGGTCATGCAGCCCAACCCCCTGCAGAGCAGGAATGCAATTTTTAATTGATCGGTTCACATTTGCATATGGATGAAAAGAATCTCATTGTCTTTTGGGGGGCTTGAGGGGGGGAGGAAGAGGCTGTAGCTCAGGGGCAAAGGGATAATACGACAATTTAACATGTTAGTGGTTTCTTTAAAAACCACGGACTCAAAAGGTTTGTGCTTTTTCACATTGCCAGCATAAGTGAACATGCGATCCAGTAACTGATCCTTTCGATATTTTGCATTTCCCCCCGTATTTTTTAATAGAATAGTAGAATGGTAGAGATGAAAAGGACCATGAGGGTCATCTTGTCCAACCCCTGCAATGTAGGAATCTTTCTCAAGGTGGGGCTCAAACCTACGACCCTGAGATTGAGTGTCTCGTGCTCTACCGACTAAGCTTTGCCTCCAAAACCATCCGCACGCTCCGGCGTGACGATTGTCAGTTACCACGTACCCTGTATGTGCTCACGTGTGCTATGGCCCACACCCACACCCTGACCCCCTCTTTCCTTTCTTCCCTCCCTCCAGGTGGGACGCTGAACTTTGTCAACCCTAGTCTCGCTGTGCATAAAACTGCTGCCTCGGCTGTGGACCGCCAGCGCGAGTACCTCCTAGACATGATCCCCCCGCGGTCCATCTCTCAGTCTGCCACGTGGAAATAACGCAGGAACCTCCGCCTTGAGTGGAAGACTTCTCCCTTTTTCTTCTTGTCCCCACCCCCCGTTTCCCCACCCTCCCCCACCCAACCTTTGATTCCGTCACCCACCCAGGATCCCACTACCCGGTGGGAAAAACAGCAACAACAGCAAGCCTGCTTTCAAGCCTCGCCCGGATCATACCTGCAAAGGTCGCAGGAGGGAAAAGCCTGCTCCCATCAACGCTGCTTTCGACAAGGAATGGCGGCGGCAGGGGGGGGGGGGGGCAACAACACTTCCCTGCAGGGTGGAACGGACACTCGGGGAGGTTGCAACGAACATTAGGCAACCGGATTATCCCATTTTCATTATTATCATTTTTGTTCTGCTGTCTTCGAGAGGAGAGTCGCCCTTTTATCATTCTTTCCTGCTGGCCACACACACCCTGAAACTTATTTTGTCTCTCTTATTAGCATTTTTTGGGGGGGGAGTTACATGTCATTCCCCCCACCCCACCCCCAGCCAGCGGTAGTACATAACGAGGAATAATTGCGCAAGAAACCTGCTCTGTCTCTCTCTCTTTTTCTCGCCTGCTTTCGTCCCATCCTCCCCTTTAAAGAGAAAAAGCCGCCTTTTTTTTAGTTCCTTTTTAGATTTTATCGTTGTCGTTATTATAATTATAATTATTATTATTTCCGTTTCTGAGCGATCGTACAACGGTCGTTAGCGATCAAGGATGTACTACTTCCCGCTCACGGAAAGTGGAACTGGGACCCAGCGCTTGTGGAGAGAGAAATCTGCAAAGGGGACGGACCGGCTCCAACCCTGCCTTTTTCATTTTTGCACCCACCCCCTTCACAATTCCCATGGTGGCAACGTGATAAAAGGAGGGGGGAAGTAAGGGGGTTGTTGCGGTGGAGGGGGGCGAGAGTGGCTTCTTAGGGTCGTTGGTTTTATTTTTTAATTAAGAAAAGACAAACCCACTGATAACTTATGTTGTGAACAAATGCAAAACGGACTCTCCGCCCACCCCGAAGATGTGTGGAGTGACAGGACTTGGGGAGGGGAGGTTGCGTCAAGGGGGGGGGGTCGGAGGCGCACCTGTCTTGTCTTTCTTTGAAATAAACAGGATCCTGTCTCAGATGGATGTTTTGCCCCGGACATTTGATAGCCCGAAAACTTTACTGGACAGTTTAAAGGAGTTTTCCTTCATCTGGAGAGAATGAACCGGGAGGGGGGTGAGCCTCTCTTCCCCCTTCCCCACTTCAAGCATCCCAACAGGGAAGAAGAGATGTATAATTTTTTTAAAATTTTATTTTTAAAATGTCTACTGCGTCCCTCCCACCCCCTCTCCTCCTTCCACCGTGCGCTTTCTGTGGCCCGGGGGGGGGGAGTTGTAATTTGGCTCTCCAGAAGCTGTATGCAGTTTTAGGTGACTTGGAGGAAAGAAAAGGTCCGGTGGATTTTGGAAAAGGAAATTTTGTGGGGAGGCTTTTTTTATTAAAAAAAAAGAAAGAAAAGAAGAAGGGAGTGGGAGAGAAAATTGATTCAGCTATGCCACGAGATAAGAGGCTCCCTCAGCCCCCGTTTGCTACCAGTTTTGGGGTGGTAGTGTGCAAAACGGCCTTCGTACGCTTTGAACCGTTTCCCGTAGGGCTGATCGCTGTCCTCAAAGCACAACCCCAGACCCTGTTCACAGTGCCCCAAACTTCATTCTCCTCCTTCCAACAAGCAAATTCTCTTCCCCCTGCCCCCCCCCAAATGTTTAATTTCTAGTAGCACCTTGGGTAACCTTTATTTTATTTTATTTTTGCTTTAAATTGCATTCCCCACCCCTACCCCACACACAAAAAAAGAGAATACTCCAAGCTTTAAATCAAAGGAGCATCTACAGTTTGTTCCCTCTTTTGTGTTTTTAAGGTTGTTTAAAAAAAGAAAACTTTTATTTTCTAGAGGTGGAATTGCAGCCCCCATTTTTAAAAGGACTTATTCCTAACAACATGTTGGTACTAGATCTAGTGCTGATAGGAGAGGGGTTCGTTGCAAAATAAAAATAAAAATTATATAAATATATATATATATCTATATATAAAGAAGAAGGGGTGGGGAAGGATTGATGCAGTTGAACCTCTCTCTTTTTTTCAGGCAGGTGGGGCAGTGGGGAGCCAGTCTGGTATTTTGTTAGCAGCAAGTTAGATACTTAATTTAAAATAAATTTTTTAAAATACAAAAAAAAAATTACAAAACAACCATTGCTGTACAGGGGTGGGGGGGGTGAGGAGGGGGAACCCCTCTTCAAAGTATGACTGTTGCATTGTAATAAAAAGCTCCTTATAATTCTTTCTTTCTTTCTTTCTTCTTCCCCTTCCCACAAGTGTGGATATTTGGGTTTTAACTATTCTACATGGACCTGTCTATATGTTGTAATATCCCACCTCTCCCCCCCCCCCATGGAGTTCAAGGGAGCGAGTATGTGGTTCTCTCCGTCATCCCCATCTTCATCTTCGTAAGAACCCTGCGAGGTAGGCCAGGGGTGAGGGCTTCTGACACAAGGTCACCCCTAAGCAAGCGTGGTGGCTGAACGGGAGGATTCGAACCCTGGTCTCTCTCGGGTCCTAGCCCAACACCTAACAGACAAACACACACATGATATCTGGCACTGCTGTGGGTCCAGCGATGTCATACATGGAACAGACCACCTGAAACCATTAGGTTGTATCCGACCTAAGCTGTCCTCCATCCCTGGCATCTCTACATAGGGCTGCAAAGGATTCCGTGCCAAAAATCCCAGAGAGCCGCTGAGGAGCTTCTTGTTTTTATTCAGTATAAGGCAGCATCCTCTGTTGATCTGGGCCTTTTCTTTACAGAAAATCTGTGTTCCCCAGGTAGCAAAGAACCGGATCCAGCATTCAGAATTAGCAAGCTTGCTGCAGAGCCAAGGTGGTCCGTCTGCGGCCGTCCAGATTTATCTGAGCTACCCATTACAGAGTCTGGATCAAACATCCCTTTGGCATACGCTGATCTCCCCCCCCCAAAATGCCTTCCTCCTCAGCCTACTCGTAAAGGTAAAGGGACCCCTGACCATTAGGTCCAGTCGTGACCGACTCTGGGGTTGCACGCTCATCTTGCATTATTGGCCGAGGGAGCCGGCGTATAGCTTCCAGGTCATGTGGCCAGCATGACAAAGCCGCTTCTGGCAAACCAGAGCAGCACACGGAAACGCCATTTACCTTCCTGCTGCAGCGGTTCCTATTTATCTACTTGCATTTTGACGTGCTTTCGAACTGCTAGGTTGGCAGGAGCTGGGACCGAGCAAAGGGAGCTCACCCCGTCACAGGGATTCGAACCTCTGGCCTTCTGATCAGCAAGCCCTAGGCTCAGTGGTTTAACCCACAGCGCCACCTGCGTCCCTCAGCCTACTCCTAAGCCACAGCAAAATCACTAGCATAATTTATTGGGGGGGGGGTTGTAGACATGATGAATGATATGGGGTGGGGGTGAGATATATCTGGAAGGCACTTGGTGAAAATTGGGTGGTGGTGTGTGCATATTTAAACTCATTGCATCCTGGAAAAATGTGTCACCAGAGACTGGCATTGCTCATGCCCTATCACTTTGCTCTGAAGGACTAGAACGGTGGTTCCCAAACCGGGGGGGGGGGGGGTGCCGCCTCCTCGGTTCTAATAATAATGAAAAATTTCTCATACACACCCCCAGCTTCCAGCCAAATACAGCATCAAATATTAAAAGCTTCCCTGCCTTCAGATGTCTTCTAAAAGTCAGATAGTTGTTTATTTCCTTGACATCTGATGGGAGGGCGTTTCACAGGGTGGGCGCCACCACCGAGAAGGCCTTCCGCCTGGTTCCCTGTAACCTCGCTTCTCGCAGGGAGGGAACCACCAGAAGGCCCTTGGAGCTGGACCTCCATGTCTGGGCTAAACAACGGTGGTGGAGATGCTCCTTCAGGGATACTGGGCCTAAAAGACAGGATTACCTAGCAGGGTTGGTTGATTTCCATCTGGCCAATTAACCTCTTTTTCCACTACAGATTGTCCCACTCAGAGCAGACCCATAGAAATTAAAAGGACGTGGCTTGTTTTTGCCTATTCATTTCAGTGGGTTTACTAGTCTGGAACCTTACTAGTTTCAGTTCAACTCAACAGAATTGTAGAGTTGGAAGGTGGCTCTGAGGGTCATCCAGCCCAACCCTCTGCAATGTAGGGACCGCAGCTAAAGAATCCCTGGCATATGGCAAGCCAACCTCTGTTTAGAAAACCTCCAAGGAGAGGGAGTGTTCCGAGTATTTCTGAACATGCACGATACGATACGATAATCTTTATTGTCCTTGTCCCATGCAGAACAACGAAATTGAACATCTACCGGTACATCAAACTTACAGAACCATCAGCATAATTACCCCCTAAAAAATTCTTAATTCCCCTCCTGATTTGCCCCCTAAAACACTGATGCCCCATGGCTGAATACAGACCCTCACAAACTACTTTTCGCTGCATTCAAAACCAAAATCACTCTTGGATAGAAGCTATTTCTCAGGCAGCTAGTCCTGGTCTTTATGACCCTTTACCTCCTTCCAGAAGGCAGAAGCTGAAAGAGATCATTTCCGGGGTGCGCACTGTCCTGCACAATATCTGCAGCTTCCTGGAGTTGCACCTGGACGCATAGATTTGATCCAAAGTGGGAAGAGTCCACCCAATTATCCTCTCCGCAGTCCTTACGACCCTGGACAGCGCTGTTCTTTCCCCAACCGTGCAACTCCCAAACCACACACACAGACCATAGGCTAATACACTTTCTACACTGCAGTGGTAAAATGCCCTCAGCAGGTCCCTGAGGATTCTCAGAAAGTATCGCCTCTGCTGTGCTCTCTTCATTAGGTCTTTGCAATTTGCTCCCCATGTTGGATCATCTCTCAACTCCATTCCCAGAAATCGAAACACCGAGACCTGTTCCACACACTTCCCCTCGATATTAAGTGGTTGAATATTCAATTTGCATTTCCTAAAATCCACAATTATCTCTCTTGTTTTCTTTAAATTGAGGAATACAGATGGTTTTCCCTGCACCACTCCACCAACTGCTCAACTTCCTTCCTATAGGCCGTCTCCCCCTCTCCAGCCATAATTATTAGACCAACCACCATTGTATCATCTGCAAACTTATAGCAGGCATCCCCAAACTTCGGCCCCCCAGATGTTTTGGGACTACAATTCCCATCATCCCTGACCACTGATCCTGCTAGCTAGGGATGATGGGAGTTGTAGGCCAAAACATCTGGAGGGCCGCAGTTTGGGGATGCCTGGCGTATATAGAAGCGGGCTCAACACGCACCCCTGTGGCGTCCCCGTATTCATACTGAGATCCGCAGAGACGCGAGAACCTATCCTGACCCGTTGGGAACAGTTTGATAGAAAATCTAATACTGTACCCACCTGCAAAAGCTCGGTGGAAGTCCCAGGTCTAATAGTTGGGGCACCAATCTCTGCAGAAGAAGAGTATTAAACGCAGAACTATAGTCCACAAATAACAGTCGCATAGTTCCCTTGTTTCTTTTCTTTTTTAAAAATATATTTTTATTGATTTTATAGTAGATACAAAAAAGAGTAAAAAGTAAAAAAGAAAACAAAAAAGAGAAAAATACATAAGATTCAAAAAAGAAATAAAAAATAATAAAATACAAAAAATAAAAACATATAGTTAACTAAAACTTGTTAATATATTTTCCTCGACTTCCTCGTCTCTCCCTTTCCCAATTCTTATTCCTAACTCTATACGCAGCTATCATATTACTTACAAAATTACTCAACAATTTCATATTCTTCATTCAATGCTATTTCTTTTAAACTTTAGACTTTAAATTCATTTTAACTTCTTCCAATTGTATCCTTTAGCCTCCAATTACTCCCTAAAGAATATATCGTTTTCCCCAATCCTCATTTCACATAATTTTTTACAAATCTTCTTTTATCTTCCCTTCCCTTGTTTCTCCAGGTGAGTCAGGACAGCATGTAGTGCCATTGCCACAGCATCCTCTGTGGATCTCTTTCCTATATGCAAACTGGTAAGGGTCAAGTCCCACTGGCAAACATGATATAATGCGATTCCGCACCAGTTTTTTTCAAAGCATTTCATTATGACGGGTGTTAGCGCCACAGGGCAAAAGTCATTCAGACTGTCTATCTTTGCTTTTTTTGGCAGGGGCATTATGGTAGCAGATTTCAGACAGGATGGAACAGTGGCTTGGGCTGGAGACTGATTCAAAATCATTGTAAAGATTCCTGCCAGAGTGCATTAAAAATCTTAAGAACTGGCAAGTAAGAGCATCCTTAAACTTTATTCCTGCGCTGCAGGGAGTTGGATTAGATCAGGGGTCAGCAAACTTTTTCAGCAGGGAGCCGGTCCACAGTCCCTCAGACCTTGTGGGGGGCCGGACTATATTTTGGGGAAAAAATATATGAATGAATTCCTATGCCCCACAAATAACCCAGAGATGCATTTTAAATAAAAGGACACATTCTACTCATGTAAAAACATGCTGATTCCTGGACCGCCCGCGGGCCGGATTTAGAAGGAGATTGGGCCGCATCCGGCCCACGGGCCTTTGTTTGGGGACCCATGGATTAGATGAACGCTGAGGGCTTCTCCCAACTCTAACAGGACTTCTAACTAGGCAGGGCAAGGACTTGCCTTGTACTGTATAGTTTTAAAAGTTATTTAAAAAAAATTGGGACCAAATGAACACACCCCTCCCCCCCCCAAAAAAATACCCAGTACCTTAGACCAGTTTCATTTCATTAGCCCTTTGTCCCTCTCTGGTAACACCAGAAATCTTGATGATCTGACTCAGGCATCCCCAAACTGCAGCCCTCCAGATTTTTGGCCTACAACTCCCATGATCCTTAGCTAAGAGGACCAGTGGTCAGGGATGATGGGAATTGTAGTCCAAAACATCTGGCGGGACGAAGTTTGGGGATGCCTGATCTAACTGGCTGCTTCCGATTTCTGTCTGCACATTAGCCGTTTTGAGGAGTCATTTAAACCCTGTGAGGTAGGCTTAGGTGGGGAGAGGCAAAACCCCACCCAGTGAACTTCATGGCTGCGAAGGAGGATTTGGACCCTAGTCCCTAACCACTACACCACACTGCCTCACATTGTTGGACTCCAATTCCCATCATCCCTGACAATCCCTGCCTGATGCTGATGGATGTATTGGGGTTTAAAAAACAAAAAAACAAAATTGTATATATGTGCGTGCATGCAAAACAAACTGAAGGGCATAAATACTAGTTACAGGTAGGTAGCCATGTTGGTCTGACGTAGTCGAAACAAAAAAATAAAAAAAATCCTTCCAGTAGCACCTTAGAGACCAAACTTAGTTTTTTTAATTTTTTGAAGGGCATAAAGGAATACTGTTACAGGAGGTTGAAGGCAGCATTAGATTACGGTAGACATCATTTTCATATCACTTTTAATTTGTATCCCGCCTTTCTATATTTCTATAGAAAGGCAAATTATGAGCTGAAGAAACAACAAAATAGCAAAGATAAGACAAATAGACAATCTGACCCAATACAAAAAGTGATGATAAAAACATAATCTTTAAATAAACAATTTGTATCAACTAAAGCAGTACTCAGTAATTCATTAGAATGTAATAGTAAACAGCGAAATATCAGCAAATAATCATTAAATGTTGTTGTTGTTGTTTAGTCATCTTACTCGTGTTCGACTCTCCGTGACCCCATGAACCAGAGCATTAAATTACAATAAAAAATAATTAAACTGTACTCAATAAAATAACGGCAAATCACAATGCATGGTATACCACAAAACATACAAAACCGTGGAAAAGGATCAGATTGAGAAACAAGGACATACAACTTAAATTAAAAATAAATAAATCCCTGAGTTATCATTGAACTTGTTCCAAAATATTACCAAACATACAATTTTCTCCCTTAACCTCTGACACTTTTTTTTTGCACATGGTGCTTAAAGGCACTTTACTGATGGACAAATTTACCCCTTTTTCCTGGAAAGCAAGCAGTCTGAAGGCTGGGCCAGGGTGGCGTGGCTGGTAGAGGGAGACTGCTGCTCACCTGCTTGGCATGCAGAAGTTCTCGGGTTCAATCCCCGCTGATGGGATCCCCGGGTAAAGAGAAAGAACTGTAGAGTTGGAAGGGATCCCACGGGTCATCTAGTCCGACCCCCTGCGATGCAGAAATCAGCTGAGGGCGGGAAAAAGCCCTTTCTCTGCGTAGAACCCCGCAGAGCTGCCTAGCAACTTCCTCTTTTTCTATTTCAGTTCCAACCCTTCGCTAAGAACCAGGAGGGCTGGGATCGCTCGTTTTTTAACTGCGCCCCGCTCCCCATAACAACGTGCGCCTCTGCTCGTGTGGTTACGGTAATACGGAGAGGGCGGTCGGGGTTTCGATTGCTCTGGCAAGGGGCGGGGGAAAGCGTTGGTGACGTCACGCCAAGGCGCCCGCCAGCGGCTCTGACGTCGGAGGGCGCCGCTGCCAGGAGCGCTCGTCCCGCTTCCAAAATGGCGGCGGGAGCCGGGAAGGTGAAGCAGGACATGCCGCCGCCCGGCGGATACGGACCCATCGACTACAAGAGGAACCTGCCCCGGAGGGGGCTCTCGGGTGAGGAGTCAGGCCTCCCCGCGTCCCTCCCAGGGAGACGCCCGGACGCCTGGGTCCCTCAGAGGTGGGGTGGTGGTGTTGGGAGGTTGGGGCTCAGGCAGCTGGGTCAGAAAGGGACAGACCCAGCCTTGGACGCCTGGGCGTAGCTGCCCCCCCATCAAATAAAACAATAGAAATACCTGACCAACTGACCAATCCTGTCGGTTCCACCCCAACACAAGTCCTGGCTGCCGCCCTGCTTGGATGCCCGGCTCCCCGAGTGGTGGGATCCATTCTCAGTTTGGCCCCCTACATGCATGGGGAGGACCTCTGAGGATCGCCGGGGTCCTCAACGCAGCCTAGGTGTAAGGATTCCTTTGAAAGGGTGAGTGCAATCCGTGGCGCCTCATATCATGGGAATACAGTGGTACCTTGGCACTCAAACAATTTGGAACCGAAACACTGCAAACCTGGAAGTAAGTGTCCCGGTTTGCGAACTTTTTTTCGGAAGCCGGACATGCTCCGCTTGGAGTGTTACACTTCCGATTTGAGTGCCACACTTTCATTTGGAGTGTTACACTGGGGTCTATCTGTTTTTGCTATTTATTTTGCGTTTTTGTTTTTGCGGCTCTCTTTTTTTGTTTTTGTGACTGTGTGGAACCCAAAAATTAAAAAAAAATCCTTCCAGTAGCACCTTAGAGACCAACTAAGTTTGTCATAGGTATGAGCTTTCGTGTGCATGCACACTTCTTCAGATCTGAATAAGTATCTGAAGAAGTGTGCATGCATACGAAAGGTCATACCTATGACAAACTTAGTTGGTCTCTAAGGTGCTACTGGAAGGATTTTTTTTAATTTTTTGTTTTAACTACGTCAGACCAACATGGCTACCTACCTGTAACTAGTGTGTGGAACCCAGTTCAGCTACTGATGGATTGATTGCAGTACATTGTTTATTGCTTTCATTTTATGGATCAGTGCTCTCGTTAGATAGGAAAATTCATGTTAAATTGCTGCTTTGGGGGTTGTTTTTAAAAGTCTGCAATGGATTAATCCATTTTTGCATTCCTTTCTATGGGAAAGCGTGCCTTGGTTTTGGAATGCTTTGGTTTTGGAACGGACTTCCGGAACGAATTAAGTTTGAGAACCAAGGTACCACTGTATAGAGGTCAAGTCCCTCTCTCTTTTTCTTCTCCCAAAGGGGGAGACAAAATGTTCAGGAGCTCGCATGTGTCCTCCTCTTTCTTTGTCATCTAGGTATCATTCGTTTGCTCGTTCTACAAACGAAACCCAAACAGGGCAGCATCTAAAGCCAACCAAATAACAATGAAAAATGCCCCTAAAAGTACAAGGAGAAACCTACAAACAAACATTTTGTTAAGACAGCACATGCCAGTTCAGTAAATCAATGATCTGCATATGCAATTCACAAATGATAGGGAGTGCTCAGAATCTGTTCTCAGGTACAAAGACAATAATCTTTACTTGGTCAAGCATTATAGTACTAGAACTGGCCGTTGGAACAGCTTCTCAGCTTAATTTCCCCATCCAAAAGGGAATACCGGTAGTTGTCAAAGCAGCCAGAACCTCAATGTGGACTAGTAACCTTAATTCAAGGGATCTTCGTATAGGCGATCACTGAATGCTATCACCCTTTTGTTTTGTGTTTTTCCCTCTCCAGGCTACAGCCTCTTTGCGATTGGAGTGGGGACCCTCATCTACGGTTATTACAATGTAGTGAAGTGGAACCGAGAGAGGAGGTGAGTTTCTGTAGTGTCTCAGCTAAGTAGATGCTGTGTGGGTGATGAAAGAAGCTGAAACGACCCTTTTCTCTTGTAAAATCTAAGCCTCCACATCATACTTGCCCACCCTCCGTTGGACTCCCAGCAGCCAGCTGTCAGAGAATGATAGGGTTGGAAGGGAACCCAAGGGTCATCCAGTCCACCCCCTGCAATGCAGGAATCTTTTGCCCAGCATGGGGCTTGAACACATGACCCTAAGATTTAAGAGTCTCATGCTGTACAACGAGGGTTGGAAATTGAGCCACCGATAACCTCAATTCTGCAGTGAGGGAACCGCCAGAAGGCCCTCGGAGCCGGACCTCTGTGTCTGGGCTGAGCGATGGGGTTGGAGACGCTCCTTCAGGTATACAGGGCCAAGGCTGTTTAGGGCTTTAAAGTTCAGCACCAACACTTGGAATTGGACTCTGAAATGGACTGGGAGCCAGTGAAGATCTTTCAGGACTGGTTGTTTATTATTATTATTATTATTATTATTATTATTAATCTTCTATTATTTCTACCCCAGCCACTCTGGGTGACTCCCAACAGATTAAAAAGAGAATAAAACATCAAACATTAAAAACCTCCCTAAACAGGGCTGTTTCCAAGTCACCTTCAAAGGCAGCCCCACACAGAGCACATGGCAGTAGTCCAAGCAGGAGATAACCAGGGCATGGATCACCCTAGCGAGACAGTCTTATGTTCATTCCCAACTTCCTTACAGATTCTTTTCTCTGTTTTTACTCTGCTGCATGTTCACACACACTAAGCAGCTGCAGCCTTGTCAACTTTAGTGGCCAAGTGTCATGGGGATATAATACTCCACTAATACATTAAAAGCAGGGTTTCTCAAAATTGGGTGTCCAGCTGTTTTTCAGACTACAGTTCCCATCATCCCTGATCACTGCTAGGGTTGATGGGAATTGTAGTCCAAAAACAGCTGGAGACCCAAGGTTGAGAAACCCTGGTTAAAGAGTACCGTGGGAAAAGAGAGACAAGGGGCAGGATTTGCCTGTTATTGCAATGCGCAGAACGCAACAAGATTCCCCCCTCCCCACTGTCGAACCCAGAAGCTGGACCAATCAGATGGGCAGGGTGTTATTGTTGTTGTTGTTACTATTGTTGTTATTATTATTGTTATGTATTTCTCCCTTCGCCAGACGTCTGAACATTGAGGATCTGGAGACACGGGTTGCCCTCCTTCCTCTTCTGATGGCAGAGAACGACCGGAGGTATGTTTGGATCCCACGGGATTCCTCTGAAGCAAGTGACCCCCACCCACCCCTCCTGGGTCCTTCCGCTCTCTATGGACATAGCCCTCAGAATTCGTGAAGTTGTGGCGGGTTTGTTGTGATAGCCACTGCGGCACCACCGCCCCCCTCCCCGAGGAGAGCCCCCCCAAACGCAACGCAGGTATTTGCCTTGATCCAGGAAGCACACCCATAAACCAGCAGAGAGTGTGTACTTATTTGTTGTTGTTTTTAAATCTGTATAATTGCTACATCAATTTAAAAATATATACAGTATCAAGGTGGTTTGCAGCATTAAAACCATAAAGGAGTCTTAAAAGCCGACATCAAGTAATCATTGTGGAATATGCATAGCTGCCAAGTTTTCCCTTTTCTCGCGAGGAATCCTATTCAGCATAAGGGAATTTCCCTTTAAAAAAGGGAGAACTTGGCAGCTATGAATATGGTTTTGCTCTTGTTTTTCTTATGTATTTTGTGTGTCTGTCTTGTGAACCACCCTGAGATCTATGGATGAAGGGTAAGGTAAGGTAATGTAATGTAATGTAGGGTAATGTAATAAATGATGATGATGATGATAGAGTCTCAGGACCCACCCTGTTTCTGCAACTGTAATTTGTTTTAAAGTGTTTTAAATATTGGATTTTAAAAATTGTTGTGATTGGGACCTGAAGGTGCAGGGTGGGTAATAAATTGGATTATTGTTGTTACTATTATTAATAACCGTGTGTTGCTAAGTTATTAAGGTCAGTAGGACTGTGATCCTTTGCACAGCTTCCTAGGAGTAAGCTTCGTTCAGCTCGCCAGCGTTCACGTGCAAATGCCCTCGTTCAGTTTCTAAAACACAGAAGAGGTTTAGCCAAAGATGCAACCTTCAGCTCTTAATGCAAGTGTGTCCATATTTAAACTGCCAGCGATTAGCAGGGACCCTATCAAAGGAAAGGAAAGATGTGCCTAGCCTCTTGCTCCATGCTTTTCGTCATTACCTGGCTGTCTCTATCTATGCTCATCTTTTGCAAGCGAACTTGAAAGCCTCGTTATTGCTTCATTTGCTTGTCTGAGCTGGAAGAGTCTTATCAACGTTGTGCATTACAGTACCGACATTCCATCCATAGAGCCGAATCCCTGCGGGGCCCCAGGCTCTCCTCAGAAATAGATATAGTCTGGGAGTCAAAGCTTTTTAGGTTTCCCCCCCATAGAATTGTAGAGTTGGAAGGGACCCCTGAAATGCAGAAATCTCAGCTAAAGCATCCATGACAGATGGCCACCCAACCTCTGCTTAGTGGCCAGTAGCCTGCAAAATCCTTGAGTTACACCCAGGTCCTTCTCCAAGCAGGTGTTGCTGTGATAAATAGCAATGGATCAAATAAAAATGCAGGTAAGCCAGCCTCCAACCCTCAGAAATAAAACAGCAGAGGACATCAGCCCTACACCTGAGTAGACCCATTGAAATCAACGGACTTGTGCAACTCGGCTGTTTTCACTTTGTGCCTCACTCACTCGTCCGTCTCTCGTCTTCCTCCCCTCCTAAAGGACCCTGCGCCTCTTGCGGCAGAATTTGGACGAGGAAGCCAAGATCATGAAGGACGTCCCCGGCTGGCAGGTGAGGACCAATCTGGGGTTGCTTCTGGGGAGCAGTGTTTTAAAAAATGGGGTTGCTCAAGCGCTTTCCCACCCCCTTGGCCTTAAAAGAGCAAAGTCCCCTATACAGTGGAATGAGAGCGTCCTCTTTTGAATTAGTGCTCACCTATGGCGAGCTTAGCGACTCTCCCAAGCGACCAAAGAAGGAAGCTGCCAGACGGAACTGCGGTGCCTCTACGAGAAGTGATCAGAGATGGTATCACTTATCATAAGGATGTTGGGGTTTTTTTTGTTCTTTTAAGTTCTACCGTGTTTCTCATATTTTAAGGCATCCCCAAAAAATAAGCCATGACAGGATTTCAAAGGGTTGGTGAAAAATAAGACATACCCCGAAAATAAGCACTATCGCAAAGCACTATCTTCGGCCCTGTGCTGTGTGACGGGCGGGGGTGGGGGAGAAGCGGAGATCGTTCTCCGCTCTCCCCCCACCCCCGCCTGTCACCGAAGATCGGCGGGCGCTGTTTGCTAGGCTTGACAAGCCCGGCAAACAGCGCCCGCCGATCTTCGGCCCTGTGCTGTGTGACGGGCGGGGGTGGGGGGGAAGCGGAGATCGTGCTCCGCTCTCCCCCCACCCCCGCCTGTCACCGAAGATCGGCGGGCGCTGTTTGCTGGGCTTGACAAGCCCGGCAAACAGCGCCCGCCGATCTTCAGCCCTGTGCTGTGTGACGGGCGGGGGTGGGGGGAAGCGGAGATCGTGCTCCGCTCTCCCCCCACCCCCGCCTGTCACCGAAGATCGGCGGGCGCTGTTTGCTGGGCTTGACAAGCCCGGCAAACAGCGCCCGCCGATCTTCAGCCCTGTGCTGTGTGATGGGCGGGGGTGGGGGGGAAGCGGAGATCGTGCTCCGCTCTCCCCCCCCCCCCCGCCTGTCACCGAAGATCGGCGGGCGCTGTTTGCTGGGCTTGACAAGCCCGGCAAACAGCGCCCGCCGATCTTCGTCCCTGTGCTGTGTGACAGGCGGGGGTGGGAGGGAAGCGGAGATCGTGCTCCGCTCTCCCCCCACCCCCGCCTGTCACCGAAGATCGGCGGGCGCTGTTTGCTGGGCTTGACATGCCCGGCAAACAGCGCCCGCGTGCACTTTATTAAAAAATAAGACATCCCTTGAAAATAAGCCATGTCGTGTTTTTTTGAGGAAAAAATTAATATAAGACATGTCTTATAATATGAGAAACACGGTATGTTGCTTGACCCACGTGAGGCCGACAGGTTGTCGATAACCCCTGCCCACCACCCTGACCCGCTTCTCCTCTTCCTCCTTCCAGGTGGGCGAGTCCCGCTACCACACCACCCGTTGGACGGCCCCCACGCTAGACGAGCTCTACTTCCTGCACCCGAATAGCAAGCTGGAAGAAATGAAATTCGGGTGCCAGTTCTACGTGTGAGCTGCCCGGGTGTCGACATTGGCAGGAGGTGGGGAGAGAGGGCTGTTGTGGGGGGTAGCAGCCCATTTCTCACGATATATTTCTCAATAAAAAAATCTGGAAGGGAACACATTTTCGTTGCGTGCTTCTGTTGTGCTCCTGTAACCATCCTCCCTCTTATATCGTAGAATTACAAAGGTGGAAGGGACCCTGAGGATTATCCAGTCCAGCCCCCTGCAGTGCAGGAATAAACAGCTTTCTCATATGGGGATTGAACCTGCGACCTTGCTGTTATCAGCACCACAAGTCTTAACCATTTCTGGGGTGCTGGGAGCGGGCAAGATCTTGACAGGGGCTCCACTGATAAGGGTGATGGGTGAGCAGCTGAGAGTCCAAGAGAGAGGCAGCAGGGCGGAGTGCTTAGAGCAGGCATCCCCAAACTTCGGCCCTCCAGATGTTTTGGACTACAATCCCCATCTTCCCCGACCACTGGTCCTGTTAGCTAGGGATCATGGGAGTTGTAGGCCAAAACATCTGGAGGGCCGCAGTTTGGGGGTGCCTGGCTTAGAGCATCGGACTCTTATATGGGAGGCCAGGGTTAAAATTCCAGCTGAGCCACGAAGCTCCATGGGTGGGTTGGGGGTGCCTTTCAGCCTAGCCTACCTCACAGGACTGTTGTTCTGCAGATAAGATTCCCTCTTTTTCTTATTTCCCAATTAATATTTATTGGTTTCTCCAAATTTTTAACAGATCAATGCCAAATTACATCAAATTTAATGTTCGGTGGATAAAGTTAAGGATTGTTGAGGAGAACCATCTTGAACTCCTTGGAGGACTAGGCAGAATATGAATTCAATCAATAAAATTGCCCCCGAAAGAGAAAAACATACGGAGGCACTGAAATTTGAAAGAATGCTATCTGGTGTGCTTTCACCACTAGAAAATGAAATGCTGTATGTGTGCGTTTACAGATTTGCATCCAGAAATCATGCAGCTGCTCAGGCCCTGATCCTTTATTCTTCTGGGAGTATCTCCTTGCTGAGCTCAGCCTTTGCCTGAGTAGATGTGGATAGGAATGTGTGGTTAGGAAACCTGTCTAAAGATGGTGGACTCTGCTTCATTGGAGGTTTTTAAAACAGTTGGGTGGCTGTCTGCTTGGGATTCTTTCTTTGGCTTCAAAGCCCCCATCACAGGGGGTTGGGCTAGATGACCCTTGGGGATCCCAATTCTATGAACAGTCACAGGTCCAAAAAAGCAAAAAATTAAAGCCGGCACACTGGACTTAATTTTATTTATTTGAGGAAAAACAGACCTCCACAATCATATGTGTGTGTGTGTGTGTGTGTGTGTGTGTGTGTGTGTGTGTGTGTATATATATATATATATATATATATATATATATATATATATATATATATATATATATATAAACTGGGCATGTGGGTTAGTATCCACCTCACACCAAAACCTCTTGACCGATTGCGTTCAAATTTGGACACAATGTCACATGCGAATAACCGAGTGTCCACATACCATTTGCTTACACAGATGTCACTCCAGCGCAAGGTAAAACCCCGTTTTTTGAAGCTCAAAACCCAGGTTGCAAACCACCGCCCTCTAGCGGCAGCTACACTGGTACAGCACCTATAAAACATTCCCTCTCAACAGCACCTCAGCTCCCGTTTACATACTAGGCCGAAGCCTTTACAGACTAGGCCGGATGGAGGTACTAACTCACCTGGTTGGGGGTTGGGGGAGGAGGAGAGGACGGGATAGGTCAGAACATGGTGGGACTAGTCACAGAGATGAGCCGGGATGGGGGGAAGAGGGGGTGTGATGTGTCATGGGTTGGGACAGGGTGGGGGACATCACAGGGATAAGTCAGGGGGTGGGGGGAATCACACAGATAAGCTGGGGGAGGGAGGAGGGGGAGGGATACGTCATGGATCGGCACAGGGTGGGGGCAGTCACAGGGATTAGCCACAGCAACGTGTGGCAGGGCCAGCTAGTGTGTGTGTGTGTGTGTGTGTGTGTGTCTAACCTTGCAAAATAATTGGTTCAGCTTGAGTAGTAGAACTGTTGAAATCCAAAGACATTGACTGGCTTGGGTTGATTAATTTTAGTGGGTCTGCCCTGAGCAGAGTAAAGTTCAGTTCAAACCCCTGTTACCAGCAAAACCTCATTGAGTGGTGTCAGAATGGACCCATAGAAACCAAAGCTCTTAAGTTGTTCGTTCGTTTTGTAACAACATCTTTAATAAAAGACCTTGCAGCAACTCAAAGGTCTGTGGCTTGTGGGGCTGAGCCGGCCCCATAGACAGCCCTGTGGCACCTGTGCCAGGTGAACTTGCCGAGCATCCTTTCGGCGGCCACTTGGCCGGGCTTGAAATGCTTCATCTCCTGGCCACCCTTCTTCCTTTCTGAAGCTTTGATGCTGGGCAGCTGCAGGAGGGGGGTTGCCTTGTGCCTGGAAGTGCAGAGAGAGGATGAATATGTTCACCATGTGGTCCACTAAGACCCCTAGATCCTTTTCAAATGCAAGCCGGGTGTGCCCCATCTTACATTTGTGTGCCTGGGAGAAAGAAGGCTCCTTACCCACCATCCAGAGGCGGCTGCTCTTCCTCTCGCAGCGAACTCAGGACTTGCGCGATCAGCGAGTGATGCCGGCTGGTGGTGGTCTCCTGCAGTCTCTGCAGCAGCAGCTGTGTGGGGAGATGGAAGTCTGGGAGGGAAGCAGAAGGCTGGGGAAAGTGGGGCAGGCAAGCAAGGTGGGGTGGGAAGAAAAAGAGGCAAGATAATGTTTCAAACTGGGGGCATGTCCAACGCTTGACCCAAGAAGGTAGGGAGGGAGACATGACTTGTTAGTGACAAGGGCATACCTTCTAATATTTCTCCAGTGAAAATAGGAATGCCCTATTCCTTGATTATGATGATGATAATGATCATTATTTTTATTATTTATACCCTGCCCCAGGCTGGGTTGCCCCAGCCACACTGGACAGCTTCCAAAATATTTGAAAACATAAAACGTCAAACATTAAAAAACTTCCCTCTCCAGGGCTGCCTTCAGATGTCTTCTAAGGGTTGTCTAGTGACTGCTTCAAGGGTCACATAACCTCCATATCTCCCCACATTTCTCTGATTACAATAGGGACACCCTAAGGGAAAGCGGGACATTCCGGGATCGAATCAGAAACCAGGGCGGCTCCTGTAAACGTGTGACCGTCCCTGGAAAATAGTGACACCTGCAAGGGTCTGTCCTTGAGCATGTTTAAAGTGCATTCCAGTTGCACTAAGCAACCAGGCCTTGGACAGCGAGGGTACCAAGAAGAAATCTGCTCATTCCTGGTTGGAAACCCATCCCCATCCTCGTGCACGGACAGACCTAGGTCACAGCAGCACCCATATTGGGTGTGTGAATTTACCTTGATCGATTGCAATAGATGGTCTGCTCCCAGCTCTTCCGATGTAATCTTAGGCGAGGAAACGGCCGTTCCGAGTTTCGGTTCATGGGTCAACGCGGCCTGAAGCTCAGTTGAGTCGCCTGACTGAGGACAGATCTCTGGGGCCTTGGCATGGGCACTGGGTTCTCGGAAGGGATCGCTGGCGAGAGGCGGCAAGAGGTCCTCATGGATGCCGGAATCTATGGAACCAGCAATGGCCATCTCTGAGGTGTGTCCTCCTCCTCCTCCTTCATTGGGGAGATCTCCACTCTCCATCTGCAGGTGTTCTTCGTCGTTTGGGGGGTCTCTCTCCGACATCTCTGGAGAAGAGTCCACCACTTTCTCCAGGATGGGTCTCAGGTCGACCAGGATCGTCCGGACGGCACGTTTTTCTCGAGAGTCTCCATTTTCTGGAGCGGACGAGGGAGGCACTGCGTGGCAGGCCGGGGCAATGGGCTCCCTTCTGTCTTCTGCCTCGGCTCCTCGGATGCAATCCTGGCAGCGTTGAGGCAGATGCATCCTCCTGCTCCTTTGGCCCAATTTGTGACCCTCGATTCCTGGGTACTGCTTCATCGCTGCCGCAAAGGTCGCGTCTTGCATCTCTTTGGGCGCCACTGAAATGGCAAGACAGAGAAACCAGTAGGAGAACACTTCGATCTCCCAGGACATTCTATACAAGATCTCAAAGCAGCTGTTTTATGACAGAAAAATTTCAGGAACAGACTGGAAAGAGAAGTTGCTGAATTGGAACTCATTACCAAACTTAAAACCATGGAGCCACCTGGGATGAACAAAGACATTGGATTCTTCTCTCATTATGCATGATCAAGCTTTCTTTAGCGCCTCAGCCCTTGCTTTTCCCCCTGCAGGACCAATTGCAGTCATCAGCAGTCGTTAACAGCCATCTACAGGTTTACCACTCCCATCAGCCCATCACCCATTCCCACCCACCCACCCCCACCCTCTGTATATACATAAGGGTCTGACTTCTGTTTCAAGTGTATCTGAAGAAGTGTGCATGCACACGAAAGCTCATACCAAAATAAAAACTTAGTTGGTCTTTAAGGTGCTACTGAAGGAATTTTTTTATTTTACTGAAATGGCAGATCTTTTTTCCATTTCATTTTGCAATGTAGTAGTAGTAGTAGTAGTAGTAGTAGTAGTAGTAATAATAATAATAATAATTTATTACTTTATTATTTTCACCCCACCCATCTGCCTCGGTTTTCCCAGCCATTCTGGGCAGCTTCCAGCATATATAAAAACATAACAAAAATCAAACATTAAAAAAACTTCCCACTACAAGGCTGCAGAGAGAACAGCTGTAATGACAGATGAAAATTAAAGCAGGAAAAATCAAAACAAAAACAAGCGCATGCAATGAGTACAGTTGCACAGGGGTTACCTTTGGACCAGCCCTGGTGCAGGGGGACCCGGATCACGAGATCAGCCCAAACGATGCGCGGCGGCCTCGTTGCCTCCTGGGGACCCCAGCCGGCTGGCATCATGGTTGTCGTCTTCTTCCAGGGAACAACACACTTTGCTGGCTCGGGCAACGACTGGTGGGAGCTGAGCGCAACGAGCATCCGTGCTCATTCGCCAGCGAAGCAGCTGAGCTCTGAAGAGATGCTTCTTTCCTCCTGCTCCTCCACGCAGCTGACCTCTAGCACAGCTGATCTCAGTGACCACTGCTTAGCTGATTTCTGTTCATGAGATGATGGGAAAGGAGTCGATAAGGAAGACCAGGAAAGATGCAAGGATGGCGTTGCCCACCTCTAAGAGATAGACTGGCCTTTCGGATAATTATTTGGGGGGAGGGTGTTGGGGCTGGGACCCTTCAGCTTGCGTGGCCCCACCAAATCCGTATTGTGTGGCAGATTTCCCGCTTTCCGGGGCTCCGTTCAATGTCCCTTTTTCGCAGACATTTTCTCTGCTGTGTTCAGACCCAGCTAGTATCTAAGCAATGAGGGCTGGAGTGCTTCAAAACACTCTGTTCACAAAGTGCACAAAGGAAATAATGCTTAAATAATAGCTTGGCCGCCCCGTGGAACAATATTTGTTTTTTCCTCCTGCAAGAATTGGCAAGGTTACCAAGGATTAAGGTGCGATTCAGGACGGACAAGAGCTCTTGAATTTCATTCTGCATGAGAATACATTATTTGCCTGTGCATAATTAACAGCAGAATTAAGAGAAGCTAATGGTGTGTGTTCTTATGGAATAATGGTTGCCTTTTTCGGACTATTTAAAGAAATGTTATAATATGATGAACTTGCGAGCAGGTTTTGAGCAAGGAGCAGCAAAAGGAATTAGATTATAATACAGTACAGTATAGCGATTGGGATTTGATAGATAGAAAAAAAAGGTGCAACAGAAGGAGAGAAAGAGCAACTATGGAAAATGGGGTGGGAAGGCAACAAAAATAAGAGAAAAGATTAATTGTCTTTGGATTGTATATGTTTATGTTAAAACAAGCATGAAAAAGCCAATCTAAAAGACAATTCTATTTTTTTAAAAAACAGATTAAAACATCCTACCCATAGACAGGTAAAAGCCGAAGGTCGGTTTAAAAAGGAATGTTTTTTCCTGGTGCCTGAAGATCATGTAGCAATGGGGCCTCCGGGGAGAGCATTCCACAAACAGGGAGCCACCACAGAAAAGGCCCCATTATCGTGCCCCTCAGAAGGGACACCCACAAAGAGGGGACTCAGATGACAATCTCAGGGTCTGGGTAGGTTCATATGGATAGACACCGTTGAGGTATTGTGGTCCTGAGCCATTTAAGGCTTCATAGGTCAAAAGCAGCACTTTGAATTGGGCCCGGACAACAATTGGTTGCCGGAGCAGCCAGACCAGGTTCGGTGCAATATTCTCAAACTGTCTTGCTCCGGTGAGCAACCTGGTCACTGAGTTCTGCACCGGCTGCTTTGAATTGCAGTAGTCTAAGATACGGGTGGCGCTGTGGGTTAAACCACAGAGCCTAGGGCTTGCCGATCAGAAGGTTGGCAGTTCAAATCCCCACGACGGGGTGAGTTCCCGTTGCTCGGTCCCTGCTCCTGCCAACCTAGCAGTTCGAAAACATGAAGTGCAAGTACATAAATAGGTACCACTCCGGTGGGGAGGTAAACGCCGTTTCTGTGCGCTGCTCTGGTTCGCCAGAAGCGGCTTAGTCCTGCTGGCCACATGACCTGGAAGCTGTACGCCGGCTCCCTCAGCCAGTAAAGCGAGATGAGTGCCGCAACCCCAGAGTCGTCTGCGACTGGACCTAATGGTCTGGGGTGCCTTTACCTTTAAGTACCATTAGTGGGACATGGGTGGCACTGTGGTCTAAGCCACAGAGCCTAGGGCTTGCTGATCAGAAGGTTGGCGGTTCAAATCTCTTAGGTACTGCTCTGGCTGGAAGGTAAGCGGCGTTTCCATGCGCTGCTCTGGTTTGCCAGAAGTGGCTTAGTCATGCTGGCCACATGACCCGGAAGCTGTACGCCGGCTCGCTCGGCCAGTAAAGCGAGATGAGCGCCGCCACCCCAGAGTCGTCCGCGACTGGACCTACGGGGAGGGAGGCTCGAGCTGGGCCGGCTTCTTCTCTCCCTTTCGGGGTGCCTCTTTCAGGGGTCCCTTTACCTTTAGGCCAAGGAAGGGGTTGCTTTCCCCAGCCCTCCCTCCAAGCTACTAATCCAGGCAAACTTTTTCAGCAGGGGGCCGGTCCACTGTCCCTCAGACCTTGTGGGGGGCCAGACTATATTTGTGGAGGGGGGGGAGAGAAATGAGTGAATTCCACAAATAACCCAGAGATGCATTTTAAATAGAAGCACACATTCTACTCATGTAAAAACACGCTGATTCCTGGACCGTCCGCAGGCCGAATTTAGAAGGCGATTGGGCTGCATCCGGGCCCCCGGGTCTTAGCTTGCCTACCCATGTACTAGTCTGTCGCATACAGGAACTGAAGGGGTTATTGGGCTTGATGGGCTTCTTCTCTGGCACCAGCTACAGAACATCAAGCAGCAAGTCTAAAACGTGGCATGTTCTCTCTCTCCCCTTGGGGATTTATAGGGTCTGGGGGGGGGGGTGCTGGCAACCAGCCAGCCCCATCACATACTCCCCCCCCTCCACTTTGGGGACTGCTACTACCTGCCTGAGGCCCCATCACAGGATCACTACTTCCTGACAGTGTAACCAAGAGCTAGAGGCCTAGGCAGGGCATCTTAGCCTGTAGCCTACCTCACAGGGCTGTTGTGCAAGGACAAATTGGGGGGAAAGGCAGGGGAAATGAATTGTGTTTGGAGGGGGAAATAAGATGGGAATAGGGGGGGAAAACACCAAATAAGTAGGTAACTGATTTAAGTGGGCCTACTCTGAAAATACCGGTAAAAGTTCTATGGCAGAGCCCTTCTTCCCCACATTGAAAGCAAAACATAGCAAAAGTGGTTATGAGTTTTGCAAAGTAGAGAGGTGGAGGAAAGAGAGGAGGGAGAGGATGCATTTATTTTTTTTAAAAAACACATACATGTACAGCATGAATATATTTTGCATGTGGGTCACTATCAATAATTGCAAAATATGGAACGCTTCACGAATTTGCGTGTCATCCTTGCGCAGGGGCCATGCTAATCTTCTCTGTATCGTTCCAATTTTAGTATATGTGCTGCCGAAGCGAGCACGTAACTTACAGGCGCGCAGCTGTTATATAAACCTCGGATGATGGAAATATTGCTTGGTTACGGTGAACATAAATGGAAATCATGGTAAAAATCCATTGTTTCCCTTTAGAACTTTTCTCGCATTTTTTAATCAAAGGAAATGATTCTGCGACTCTTCTCCTCTGGAGTAAAGTTTTTTAAAGGAAAGCAGCAAAAAAATCGGAGAAACATAAAAGGAAACTGGGCATTGCTCTGGCGATGCATGATGGGGAAAGGAGGCGGGGTCTTCATAATGAGATTGACGGGGCGGGTGAATTTTGGGACAAAGAGGTAGGAAAAGTGCTTCTGCGATGGGGCATCTAGAACTAGAGGGAATCAAGAGGTCAAATGAGGGGGTGAAGAGGGATTGGGCGTTCTCCTTCGGCATGTGCAATACAGTACTGTACTTGGAAAACAATCAGCTGGCTTTACAAAATTTCATGTATGCCGAATTATATCATCAGCATTATTTCAGCAGGAGAGTAAGCAGAGATTCTCTCAAATGCAGTCAGAATGTAGAAAACAACAGACCAACAAAAATGCCTTAAAAACTCCTAACACTACCCTTCTCCTCGACCCAGTAAGCTTTCTTCACGACGCAGGTAGAAATTCAACAGGTGGAAGTGTATTCATGGAAAGTATTGTGTGGGTATTGTATTCTATCCTGGCAAATAGAAGGGGAAGAAATGGAGGCAGTGAGAGATTTTACTTTCTTGGGCTCCTTGATCACTGCAGATGGTGACAGCAGTCACGAAATTAAAAGACGCCTGCTTCTTGGGAGAAAAGCAATGACAAACCTAGACAGCAGCTTAAAAAGCAGAGACATCACCTTGCCGACAAAGGTCCGTATAGTTAAAGCTATGGTTTTCCTAGTAGTGATGTATGGAAGTGAGAGCTGGACCATAAAGAAGGCTGATCGCCGAAGAATTGATGCTTTTGAATTATGGTGCTGGAGGAGACTCTTGAGAGTCCCATGGACTGCAAGAAGATCAAACCTATCCATTCTGAAGGAAATCAGCCCTGAGTGCTCCCTGGAAGGACAGATCCTGAAGCTGAGGCTCCAATACTTTGGCCACCTCATGAGAAGAGAAGAATCCTTGGAAAAGACCCTGATGTTGGGAAAGATTGAGGACACTAGGAGAAGGGGACGACAGAGGACAAGATGGTTGGACAGTGTTCTCGAAGCTACGAACATGAGTTTGACCAAACTGCGGGAGGCAGTGCAAGACAGGAGTGCCTGGCGTGCTATGGTCCATGGGGTCACAAAGAGTCGGACACGACTAAACGACTAAACAACAACAACATTGTGTGGGTGAGTTGAGGAAGTAAAAGAAAAATTTCATTTTTTGAACATTTTCCCCCAACGTACCCAATCACATTCAGAGAAAGATAAAAGTGCTTTTTTAAAAAAAAAAAAAAGATTGATCAGTATCATCAGTCAAGACTCAAGCTCATCTCATCTCCACCCTCTATGTTGTTGTTTAGTCGTTTAGTCGTGTCCGACTCTTCGTGACCCCATGGACCAGAGCACGCCAGGCACTCCTGTCTTGCACTGCCTCCCGCAGTTTGGTCAAACTCATGTTCGTAGCTTCGAGAACACTGTCCAACCATCTTGTCCTCTGTCGTCCGCTTCTCTTTGTGCCCTCAATCTTTCCCAACATCAGGGTCTTTTCCAAGGATTCTTCTCATGAGGTGGCCAAAGTATTGGAGCCTCAGCTTCACGATCTGTCCTTCCAGGGAGCACTCAGGGCTGATTTCCTTAAGAATGGATAGGTTTGATCTTCTAGCAGTCCATGGGACTCTCAAGAGTCTCCTCCAGCACCATAATTCAAAAGCATCAATTCTTCGGCGATCAGCCTTCTTTATGGTCCAGCTCTCACTTCCATACATCACTACTGGGAAAACCATAGCTTTAACTATACGGACCTCTATGACACATGTTAATTTAGAGCCGGAAGCGTTGTGTTACACCCTCTCAATCTTGACCGCATCCCCTTTGGAGCTCCTCCTCCTCCTCCTCCTCTTCTTCCGCGGTTTAGACGACATGACGTTCTACGGGAGCGTTGCGTCCTTGCGTGCTTTCCCAGAATCCTCTCCGTCTCTCCCATTCTCCCGGCTCGGAGCTTCTCTCTCTCTCGCCCCGCCTCCTCTTCCCGCTGACGTCACCGCGCCCGGCGTGGTGGGAGGGGCGAGGAGGAGGAGGAAGAGGAGATGGGAGGGAAGAGAACCAAACAAGATGGCGGCGGCCGGTGCGGACGCGAAGGGGGACTGAGAGGAGGCAGCTCGGCGGCGGGGCGCTCCTTCGCCGGCCCCCCCTCAGAGGAGACACCCCGAAAGGGAGGGAAGAAGCCGGCGCAGCTCGAGCCTCCCTCCCCGTAGGGCCTCGCTCCAACCCCAGCCTGGTTTCCTGTCACCCCCCCTCCCCACACCTATTGACATCTGTGATCTGTGGGGCGGCTCTCTCTTTTTTGGGGGGTGGGCCCATTTTGGGGGGTTAGTTCTCCTTCCTCCATCGCCCCCTACCTTGTATTTTTTTGGGGGGGAAGGTTCTGTTCCCCCACCCCCCAGTTCTGAAGGGGAAGGGTGTATATGTGGGGTTTGGGGGGACCCGCACTCACCCCACGTCCATCTTCCTACCCCCACCCCTTAGATTGGGATGTTTTAAAATAGCCATCTTCCTCCTGCCTTTAATATCTTCCTTATATCTATATTTCACCCCCACCCTTCGATTTTTGGGGTCTGCTTAGCATTCCAGCCAACCCCCCCCAAAAGAAAGGTACTTTAAGACTCCTCTTTCTCCCATTTTTGAGGCTGGCATTTCACCCCCCCCCCCACCATTCAACCTGTGCCTCTTCCCACAACGGTGGGATTTGGCAGCCCTCAGCATCTAAATAAAAGGTTTTAACACCCCCACCCCTTTTTTCTTTTCATTTCCTCTCCCCAGCCCAAGTTGGGGTGTTTTAAACTTAGGCACTCCCCCTAATTATTTTTCTAGCATAGTCTCTTCTTTGTCTGACCCCTTTCACCAATTTAAAGAAGGGCTTCACCACCTCTCTTTCCCCACACAGATTTGGCTCTCCCCCCTTAAGAAAACTTGAACTCTTTAGGATCTCTCTCCACCTTCCCCCTCTGAACCCTACCTTGTTGGACCCCCAGACTCCCTTTTGCTGTGTCATCTTGGGGTAGCTCCTCTTCTTTCTGGGGACTATTAGTATTGCTCCCCTCTGACCCAAAAGTCCTGTTAGATTCAGTCTCTCTCTTCCCCCCCCAACCTCGCAACACTATATAAATTGCAACCTAGGAAGCTTATCATTCCCCCTCCCTTGCTTTCTTTAGGTGACTTTTCGAACCAGTATCTGAGGTGCCTCCCCCCCGCCAATATTTCCCACCGGTTTACAAAAGTTATTGAAACTTTTGCATCAGCCCATTTAAAAGACAATTTCTCTTTATCCTGCTGTGCGTGGATTGCCCCCCCCCCTTGTGGGCCAGGAGTTACTCTTATTATTTGTTGTTTCTACGCTGGCGCCTCCCCCTCGTCTGCTTCTCCCCACCCCCTGGAGAAACCTTACCAAGACGACCCCATAGGCCGCTTCCTGAGCACTTCTCTTATCCAAGAAAAGTTGGCCTGCCCACCAAATCTGAATTCACCCGTGGAAAGCTAACACCTGTCTTGGAAAAGGATGTCAGAGAACCAAGCCAACCACCACCACCACCCAATGAACAATAATGTGGGGGGTAGGGCCCCTGCCGGAAACAACCGTGGGGTCCGTAACCTTAACCAGAACCCCCTCATCAACGTACGGGACCGATTGTTCCATGCCCTTTTCTTCAAGATGGCCGTCACCTACGCCCGCCTCTTCCCACCTTCCTTCCGCCGTATATTTGAATTCTTCGTACTTCTCAAGGTAAAGGGGTTTTTTTTGCGGGGGGGGGGTTTGACTGTGTTTATCATCTGAGGCCCTTCTTTGTGTACCTCCTCCAGGTGAGGGTGGCAGCATGAGAACAGGGCCTTTTTTGCAGTGGCTCCCTGTTTGTGGAATACTCTCCCCAATGAGGTTCGCCTGGTGCCTTCATTATATATATTTTAGGCACCATATGAAAACATTCCTCTTCAACTAGGCCTTTGGCTGATTAATATCCTACAGCCTTTTAATGTATCTGTGGAAGGGGTGGGGGTTGTTTTGGTTTAATTATTTGGTTCAATTATCTTGTATTTTGTTGTGTGAACTGCACTGAGATCTTTTGAGGTAGGATGATATATAGATTAAATAAATGGATAAATAAAAATAAAATATGTTTTGCTGGGGGGACCTCAGGGTCTGGATGTGGCCCTCCAAACCTCCATTTTCCAGACTTCTTCCTAGCCACACTTTTCGCCAGCCCTGCACTCTCCTTGGCTGGAACTGTGTTTTTTAACTCAGATCAGGCCTTCTCCTTGCCTGGGCGGAGCAGAGAGAAGGTGTGTAGGAACTAGTCTGCGCAAAGTAAAAAATACATTTCTTGCTCTGCCCACTTTTGCCCCTGGCGCCACCCAACGCTGGCCCTTCATGAAGGTTTCTTAATGTAGTCCTCTGCCTGAGAGGCTCCCCACCCCTTATACATATCAAGGAAGCCTTTACTTTCCACCTGCTGAATCCTAAATACTTCCAGTTTCAAACATACATTTAACACAGCATTTGCTCACAGTCACATGGAAATAATTTGTGGCACATAAATTTCGAGTTGGAAACACTTTCCCTCCCCACTCCTCTCTTAAGCTTTAACAAGATTCTTCCTGGTTGGCCGGTTGCAACATTTAATCGCCACAGGCGACTAGCAGGATTCAAAATTAGCAGGGCACCAGGTGCATTTTGCGCTGAAATATTCTCCATTTGCCTCAAAATGCCAGGTGCATTTTGCGCTGAAATATTCTCAATTTATCTCAACAAGTCTGGGTGCCATTTTTTTTGCACCTAGCTGATGCTCAAGGATTACTGTAATGTATGTGCTTTGAAGCCTCGAAGTACATGTTAAAGATAGACAATATGTTAAGGAGTTTAATCATAAAGAGTAGAGTGTTTTGAAAAGTATGGTGCCAATATTTTTATTGTAAACACCAAATTAACGTGTATTAACAATTTCTGATGAAAACGTGATATTAGCAAAGTGTCTCATGTGAATTGTGTATTAGTTCATGCTTATCAAAATAATAAATAAAAAGTGTTGCCAGCCCCCCACAATGGCGACTAGACATTCTGTTGTGCTGCTCACAGCCCAGGTCCCAGGAGCCATTTGGCTCCTAGCTTTTCTATCCCAGTTTTTAACACTGGCAACTAGCCGTTTAGAGCTGCTGCATTGCAGGGGGTTTAACTGGATGACCCCTGGGGTACGTTACAACATTCCAACTCTTAAGAAATAGGAAGGTGGGGTTTTTCAGTGGCTTAAGCACACACGCAGAAGTGTTAGGAATGCTAATGCTGATATATGCTGTAGCTTGGTTGTAGAGCTTGTAAAAGCTCCTCGGTTGATCTCTGACATCTTTGGATAGAGCTGAGAAAGGCTCTTGGCTGGAGAACCTGTGCCTGTCATTGCGTTACAGTTCTGGGTTTGGATGGTCTGACCCCAGGTAAAAGGAAGTTTCTTCTCTGTTAACCCCACAAAAACAGCCCCCCTAGCAGATCTCATTGAGAGCTGTCAACTTGCGTGGACAGTTTTGCAAGTCCAGGCTCATAGAATTGCAGAGGGGAGCTTGTAGGTCATTTATTCAAGCTTCTCACTTGAGGCAGGAAATCCTGACAAGTGCTATGTCACTTTGTGTGGGGCTGCCCTTGAAGACTACCTAAAAAAACGTCAACTCATCCAAAATGCAGCTGCCTGCTTACTGGCTGGCTTCCGTTTTGGACTCTCATGACCCTTGTTATACAACAGCTGCATTGGTTGACAGTTCATTCCTGGGCCCAGTTCAAGGTGCTGATATTAGTATTCGTGACTCAGGTACCAAATATCTAATTGACTCTGGCCTCTTCCCTTCAGACACTCTCAGGAGGGGTCCCTCACTGGAGGGGTCCCTCTTGGTAGTTCCACTGCCCTCAGAGTTTTAGGGTGGTGATGAATCGGGAGAGAACATTCTCTGGAAGCTCCTCCAAACGGCCGGCCAAAGTCTGCCCTCCTGTAACTCCTTTGGCTCTACTCAACCCACTTGGCCAAGACTCAGGAGTGACCAGAGTTGGAGTGCAATGACTTCTGGGAGGCCCCGGGGGTCCCTATCCCTGTTGTAAACAACTCTAACCTTGGTCAGAGGGAGGAGGGAGAAGAATGGGAAGAGGTAGTGTCGGAAGCTGAAGGGGTAACAGGGCTTAGTGAGCAGGGAGAGTTTGTGGCAGAGAGAAGTCCAGAATCGGAGGTGGAAGCTGCAGCAGGAGAGGAGGGAGGCCAAGATTATGAGTCCAGCTGGTGAAGTCACAGGTGTCTCCCCCTCCTGCTGCGACAAGCTCCCCTCCCCCCTTGTCTCCCAGAACCAGGAGAGGCATGAAAGGGTGGAGGAGAGGTTGCCTTCACTCTGGCACAGTCTCTGATTGCTTGGGAAAAGCCCTGGAGAGGAGGGGACTTAGTTGGCTGTGGGGAGGCAGAGACCTTCAGTCTCGGCAACTGATCCATGGGTGCAAAACCTATTGGGCATGAGTTCCTGTGCCCATTACACCTGACCCTCCACCAGGTGTGTGCAGATCCTGTTCTAATAAAGTTAACTTCCGTGTGGAGGGTGAGATTTACTGCTGGCTCACTCCTGTCACATAGCTGCCAAGTTTTCCCTTTTCTCGCGAGGAAGCCTATTCAGCATAATGGAATTTCCCTTAAAAAAAGGGATAACTTGGCAGCTATGCTGTCAGTGTGTCTAGAAACTAGCTTGCCATGTATTGCCTCTATTGGCATCTGCCTCTATTGCCCCTCCCACTTTTGCATCTGGCCCCACCCAGCACAGTCATGTGACCCCAGGAAGGTTGACCCTCTGATAATGCCACTTGCTTGTCCAGATGGAGAAGAGAGACGGGTGCGAGTGTGCAGAAACTAGCCTGTGGCACTACCCTGAGAAGGGAATGTGGTCCTTGGTTCCTGTTTCTCCTGCTTCTAATTTCCACCACCCCCCTCTCTCCTCCCGCTTCCAGGCCCTGTTTGTGCTCTTCATCCTGGCGTATATCCACATCGCCTTCTCCCGCTCCCCCATCAACTGCCTGGAGCACGTCCGGGACAAGTGGCCGCGCGATGGGATCCTGCGGGTGGAGATCCAGCGCAACTCCAGCCGCGCCCCCATCTTCCTCCAGTTCTGCGAGAGCGACCGCTTCCCGGGTATGGTGGTCGAGGCAGCCGGCGGGGAGGAGGAGGAGGAAGAAGAGGAGGAGGAAATGAGCGTGGAGATGTTTGAGAACAGCTCCATCAAGGTAGGGTGGAGCGGAGCAGACCTCCTCTAAGTGGGCGGACTCTCTCCTTCGTTAGCAGTTTCTAAACAGAGGTTGGACGCAGTGTTCAAAACTCCCCTTGTTCTAGGTGCACGGGAAGTATGGCTTTGCTTTTTGCAGTCTTCAGATGAGGACTAGAACTTGTGAAAAACGAACATAAGATTTTAGCTGCAGTTCATTCATTTTCAGCTTTGTATTCTTGTTATTTAAAAAGTGTGCCTAGACATTCGGTTGCAGTGCCCATGTCCTAGGTGTAAGGTGCCATTTAGATCCTAGCTTTCATATCTCAGTTTCTATTGCTGGTTGGACAGCCACTTGCAAGGGATTCTTTAGCTTTGATTCTTGCATTTCCGGGGGTTGGGATGTATGAGCCTAGGGGGTCCCTTCCAACTGGAGAGTTCTGTGATTCTGTAGGATGAGGACTCCCTCATCCACTGCATTCTCTTACCATCTCCTTGCTGTGGAGATCCTCTCGGGTACGATCCGTCATCACTGGTTCTCCCTGCTGGGAATGCAAAACCTTCATGCGTTTTAGAGAGAGGACTTTTTGGTGGCTAATTGAGGCCCCAAGGAACTGTTTGTGAGCAGTCTCAGTTACAAGGCATTGCGTAAGCAACACCAACAGCCAGGAAACCCCAAATGTGGACCTTCTGGGCCTCTTTCCTTAGCCGTTGGGGACTTTCTGCTAGGCCACACACCTTCACCAGCCCTGCTCCACACCTTCCTTGAGCATTTTTTGCCTGGCTGAAATGTGTCCTTGCACTCCGACCATGACTCTTGTTTCCCTAGAGCAGGAGAGCTGAAAATAATGCCAATATATTTCACATCTCTCAACCCATGAGCCCCTTTGGTTTCAGTTAGTACATGGGTAAACGAGTCTAAAAATCCTGGGACACAAATTTTCATGGCCCTCCAGTGGCTCTGGTGGCTCATCTACTAGAGGTAATGTATTTCGCGCTAACTCTGGAAGTATGTACTTGATTCTGACCAAAGTAAGCCTTCAAGATGCTCATCGTCTTTTAAAGCCATCAGATTCCTGTTCCCTCAGATTTCACTTCCACCTAGTCCCAGAGCTAGACAGTTGCTTCCAGGAAGCCATCGAGTAATCAGTACAACTTTGAAAGGTTCAGCATTCTTGATTCAGAATTGTGTCCAGTTGTATCCCCACTTGGATGAAAACATGCTCCTTGATCTTGGGAACCGCCGTGCAAAATATGGTTCGATACAGTATTATAAAGAGGTTCCAAATAACATTGGAAACAAACAGCTTTCCAAAAAAATATAGCGTTGGTCTCTGCCTTTAGTCCTACTCAGAGCAGACTCATTGAAATTAAAAGGCGTGACATTATGGCCTATTACTTTTAGCGGGTGTACCCTTGAGTAGAACTTTGTTGGATGCATCCCATATAGTAAATGTATGCAAGTTTTTGGCAGGTATCTGAAACAGTACAGTGAAGGTTGTTGTTGTTGTCGTTTAGTCGTTTAGTCGTGTCCGACTCTTCGTGACCCCATGGACCATAGCACGCCAGGCACTCCTGTCTTGCACTGCCTCCCGCAGTTTGGTCAAACTCATGTTCATAGCTTCGAGAACACTGTCCAACCATCTTGTCCTCTGACGTCCCCTTCTCCTAGTGCCCTCAATCTTTCCCAACATCAGGGTCTTTTCCAAGGAAAGGTGCCTGCCTCATATCAAGAGGCAGGGAGTTCCAGAGGACAGGTGCCGTCACATTGAAAGGTCTGTTTCTCACTAGTGCAGAAAAACATCATGTGGTCCTGCTGGGCTGGGTTTTTGTTTCATTTCTTCCAATCCCTACAGAGCCGGCAGTAATTAACAGGTCCTCTTCCCCACCCACCAAACAGTAATTTCCTTTCCTCCCTTGCGATCGAACCAGCATGTAGTACATTAAAGGTTTGTTAAACCAAATTAATGCCTTGTGTGAACAAATTGCCTGGAGTCCCCGGGTGGCAACGCAGCTGATTTAACTCACTCAATTTACTTCTTAATTTCATTTAATTTTCTCCAATATGGTTTCTCTTTTATATATATATATTTCCATTTGTGTTGAGTGCTACCCAGAACGGGGATTAAATAAACCAGCTGAAAGCTACCATTTGCTGTCTGCCACTGCAGTTGTGCTTCGTATTAGACCTCATCCAGCCTTTCAGGGCTGGGGGACTATTTCATTTCTCTGTTTAGAGTTTATTTTGCCTTGGGGGAGGTTGGCAGGAGGCTGCGGGGGCTTGTGTGTGTGTCTAGTTTCTCCGTATGTCTGTTTAAAGGTTGCTGCGTGTTATAAAAGTAATTTTGGATCCTTAACGATGATGCACAATTTCTCTGTGGCACAACAAATGTTCTTCCTGAGAGGAGCTGTCAAATGCAGTGTAAACGACTAGATTCTTTATCGCCCCCAGAGAGAAATGCCTTGTTGCTCATAGTGCACAAAAGTACAGAGGCAGATCCCCAAGGGCAGATCCTGCAGGTGAATCAAATGGATCAGATGGGACTGTGCACCTGCATTCCCAATCAGGGTTAGGCAGGGTGGGGTCCTCAAGATGTCACTCCCATTTATTTAGGCTCTTAGCCACGTTCATTATGCTGCAGACATGGCTGCCATGATCTTTGCCACCTGATATATATGGTTGGCTGTCTTGGGAGACAATGGAAGAGTGGGTGAAGTCAACCTGTTGGAGAATTGCAGTTCCTGCTGTGGCTGCAGAGACTGAAGCGGGAGAGATGCACTTTGTTGCATCCGGGGGAGATGAAGGCATGTGTGTGTATCGGGACTCATCCTCTTCTTCTGACTCTAAATGGTTTTCATGGTTTTGGATATTGCTTCTTTTAAATGGCTGTCATGTGCCCTGTGACCCTACGGCGGGCAAATAATAATAATAGAAGCCAATGTGGTAGATCGGTGGTTCCCAAAAATAATTGGGTCACTGCCCCTTGGTTCCATCCCCAGTGCCTCCTCCCCTACCCTATAAAATGCACAAAAATCCAAAACAGTAACAGTTAATTGCACGTCCCCCCCAAAAAAATCCTGTTAAAGCTATTTAGTTTTCAACATTGTGATATACAATGGTGCCTCGCAAGACGAATTTAATTCGTTCCATGAGTCAATTCGTTTTGTGAAAAATTCGTCTTGCGAATCGCGGTTTCCCATAGGAATGCATTGAAATTTCTTTTTTTGCCCATAGGAACACATTAATTAAATTTCAATGCATTCCTATGGGAAACTGCGATTTGCAAGACGAATTTTTCGCAAGACGAATTCGTCTTGCAAGTCACCATCAGATCACGAAACGCATTCGTCTTGCGAAAAATTCGTCTTGCAGGGCATTCGTCTTGCGAGGTACCACTGTATCACTAGCTAAACATTGCGATCTACTGATATATCACAGTGTCTGAAATGAGGATGGAGCTGTATAGAGCCATTGGCTGGCTTCACAGTTTTTCTCACGTTGTAATTTTTGCATAGCACCCCCCACCCCCATCATGATTCATGATATATTGCCAGGTCAAAAACCATGCAACCAACATCATGATTGGGACTTCAAAACAGTTTTTGGACAATACATCAATATATTGCCCAGTCCTATTATTTAGCTGAATTGATTCAACAAAATGGATGAACCTGATCCAGTGATGCCAGCTTTTCACAGTCTGGTGGTCATTTACACCTCCCGCTGCCCCCCTGCTGCCCCCTTGCCCCTTAGCATCCCCCCAGGTAATGCCCACTTTGGAAACCCCTGAGTTAGAAGGACCAGTGGATCTGATGTTTGGTAGAAGGCTTTCCCTGAACGCTCTTCTCCTCTGTTTCCGCTGATCCCAGTTTGAGCTGGATATCGAGCCCAAGGTCTTCCTCAAGCCCTCCCGCCTGGGTGGCGCCAAGGTACCAGCCCCCAACGAGAGCCAAGAGTTCTCCTTCAGCGGCGAGCCGGCGTCTAAAGGTATGCAGCCCCTCAGCGAGACGGTGTCCGAGTTTGAGATGCTAGCCAAAGCAGGTAAAGATACAACTTTGCGGACGCTTTAAAAAACCCTCCTTCCCACTCCTCACCTTTGCCACACCCTTCCCTTTGCACCTGCCACTTTCCTTTTCTTTTGGTGTTTGCCACTCCTTGTGTGTGGGAGAGGTTCCTTTTTGAGAGGGAGTGGGGCCATGGCAGAGAAGGCCCCGCTGCCCGCGCACTCTCGGGGAATGCAGCCTTTGAAACTGACTCGTTCTCAGTGACCTTAATGCCATGGAAAGGGGCGGGCAGCGATATTAAGAGGTCGAAAAGATGCACTTTTTATAGAAGAATGGAGGCATGGGGGGACTTATTTGGAAAAGCACTACAAACAAGTTAAATTGCAGGCAGGAAAGGAGCAGCAGAAGGAAAATGATACGGCAATTGTATTATAGGCATTTTTGCAATAGGCAAGAGTTTGATATACAGGTGAAACTCGGAAAATTAGAATATCGTCGATAAGTGCATTTATTTCAGTAATGCAACTTAAAAGGTGAAACCAATATATGAGATAGATGCATGACATGCAAAGCAAGATATGTCAAGCCTTTATTTGTTGTAATTGTAATTATTTGTCGTTAGGCGGGTCAATTATAAACTGAATGTAATTAATGAAATGTAATAGTGATGTTTATTTTTGTATTATTGTAACTATTTGTTTTACTACTGTGGAATTTCCAAAAGAAAGCATTTGTAAAAATTAAAAGAAAAATAATAAATAATAAGTTGCATTACTGAAATAAATGCACGTTTTGACGATATTCTAATTTTCCGAGTTTCACCTGTATACAAAAACACGGGAGGTGGAAGTGGGAAGTCTATCAGGAAATAAAGTAAGTATTTGATTTAAAGTCAATTTGTAAAAAAATGGCAAATTCAGTAAAAAATTGTATGGGGGGGCAGAGAGAGTGTGTCCTGAATCTCTCAACGTTCAGTTTAATTGGACGTCCACAACTCCTAATGTTATGAGAGAGGGATGAAAACATTTCTCTTCTTTCCATGCCCTGCATTAATTTTCTAGGCTTCTAGCGTGTCGCCTCTTATTTCCTTAACTAAGAACACCCAAACACTGCAAGCTTCCTCATGGTGGAGTCACTTCGTCCCCTTGGATCATTTTTCCTGTCCTTTTCGGGACTTTCCCCAGCTCCTTAGAGCCCCCAAGGAGGCTTCTTTTAATTGACGGGCATCTGTGGTGAACCAGGCTGAGGCAGTACCCCTGGGGGCCACCACTGGTTTTCCATCCTCTTGGCCTTTTCAAAAAGACCGTTTTCTTTCTTTTTTTTTTTAAAAAATAATCCTTCCAGTCTGGCCCCAGGAAGAGTACATCGTGGAATACTCCTTTGAATATGGGTTCCTCCGCTTGTCGCACAGCACCCGCCAGCGCCTCAGCATCCCCGTCATGGTGGTGACGCTGGGTAAGAAGTTTTGCTTTTCCATTCAACTGAGGGTGGAGGTTTGCTTATTTGCTGTGCCTGGTTTTTTTTGGGGGGGGGGGAGGTTGAGCAGCAGGGTACAAATGTTGTTATTATTATTATTATCTTTATCTATCTATCTATCTATCTATCTATCATCTATCTATCTATCTATCTAATTTGTTAACGGAAAAAAAATAGCTGCAAACATAAGGAAAGAAAGAACCAACAGTTTAAATCATTGAGTGTCACAGCCTGGAAGTACAAAAGTACAAAGGTGCAGCAAAGGGGATAATGAAGCATTAACTCGTACAAAGATTCTCTTCACTGTGCTGCCACGCTGAAAGATTGATTCCCATGTTGCAGACGGGAAACTGGCTTGCTTGAAACTCCACCTAGTGAGCTTAGAGTGGCATGGTGTCAAGATTCGAACTAGGGGGCGCTCCTTGTTGCTTTTAGGCCTGTGTTGGCCACTACTTGAAGGGACGCAGGTGGCGCTGTGGGTTAAACCACAGAGCCTAGAGCTTGCCGATCATAAGGTCGGCGGTTCGAATCCCTGCGACGGGGTGAGCTCCCGTTGCTCGGTCCCAGCTCCTGCCAACCTAGCAGTTCGAAAGCACGTCAAAGAGCAAGTAGATAAATAGGTACAGCTACAGCAGGAAGGTAAACGGCGTTTCCGTGTGCTGCTCTGGTTTGCCAGAAGTGGCTTTGTCATGCTGGCCACATGACCTGGAAGCTGTACGCCGGCTCCCTCGGCCAATAATGTGAGATGAGCGCCGCAACCCCAGAGTCGGTCATGACTGGACCTAATGGTCAGGGGTCCCTTTACCTGGCCACTACTTGGCCCCAGCTTTTTCTTTTCCCTGTGCCAGGTTGCCTCTCTCCCAAATCACAAAACACCCACTCCTTCCCCCCCATCAGCTGGAAGTTTTTGAGTCTCCCATGAAATGCACAAACACCCCTCGACTTGCTTCTTCCTGCTGCTACCAGCACAGCCAGTTTTATTTTCGCCTATTTTCACAAACCCTCTTCTCCATCTTCTCCCCAGACCCCACTCGAGACCAGTGCTTTGGAGACCGGTTCAGCCGCCTGCTGCTGGACGAGTTCCTTGGCTACGACGACATCCTCATGTCCAGCGTGAAAGCCTTGGCTGAAAACGAAGAGAACAAAGGTTAAGCATATGTATATAATTGGCCTCTGTTAGCAGTTCGAAAGCACGTCAAAATGCAAGTAGATAAATAGGAACCGCTACAGCGGGAAGGTAAACGGCGTTTCCATGTGCTGCTCTGGTTTGCCAGAAGCGACTTTGTCATGCTGGCCACATGACCTGGAAGCTATACGCCGGCTCCCTCGGCCAATAATGCGAGATGAACGCGCAACCCCAGAGTCAGTCACGACTGGACCTAATGGTCAGGGGTCCCTTTACCTTTACCTTTATCACTCAGTTACAGATCTGGGCTGGGCTGTTGCAATCTGGTGGGGCAGAAGGCCAGAAGCCCAACACTAGATGGCGCCAGAGCCAACTAATTGATCTAAGTCCACTTTGGGAGATCTTTGTTGCTGAAACGTCCTTGTTTTCCCCCCCTGCTGTCCATCCCCATCACTGCTGCCTTCCCTTCCCTTCTGTCATTGCTCAGGGTTCCTCCGCAACGTGGTGTCTGGGGAACACTACCGATTCATCAGCATGTGGATGGCACGGACCTCGTACCTGGCAGCATTCGTCATCATGGTCATATTCGTAAGTATTCTGTGTCAGCTTGTGGGCTGCTTTTCAACCCCAGTAGATCCCAGGAGAGTGCTTGAGCACAAATTATTATTATTATTATTATTATTATTATTATTATCAATTAAATTTGTATACCACCATTCACCCTTAGATCTCGGGGCAGTCCACAACATAAAATTGCAATGTAAAAACCACAACATACATAATAAAAGTAAGAATGACAGCAAACCAATAATCCCCCTCTCCCACAACACATTTAAAAGGATATTGGATGTGAATACCCTTTTAACGGGCCTTGGGCCTGTAGACCTGAAGGAGCATCTCTACCCCCATTGTCCAGCCCGAACACGGGAGGTCCATCTCCAAGGGCCTTCCGGCAGTTCCTTCCCTGCAAGAAGCGAGGTTACAGGGGACCAGGCAGAGGGCCTTCTCGGTGGTGGTGCCCACCCTGTGGAATGCCCTCCCATTAGATGTCAAGGAAATAATGGAAATAAACAACTACGTACCTGACTTTCAGAAGAAATATGAAGGCAGCCCTGCTCAGGGAAGTTTTCAGTGTTTAATGTTTTATTCTGCTGGAAGCTGCCCAGAGTGACTGGGACAACCTAGTCCGATGGACAGAATCATCATCATCATCATCATCATCCAAAGGCCTGGTTGAAGACAAACAACTTTGCCCGGTGCCTAACGGTGTATAATGAAGGAGCCAGCCAAAGCTCCCTGAGTGGTCTGTGGTTAAAATAATTGACTGAGAACCCAATGAAGTTCCTGGCTGGGTGATATTAAGGGATGCAGCTCAGAGGCTTGGCTGTCATGGGGCGGGGCAGGGGGTGCCTTCACAACCAGCAATGAGGTCTGGATAACTACTGAAATCATCTTCTTCAAGGGGAGGGGGTTGTTCCATGACAGCCCACCACACCTTTAAAACATCTGCGCTACTGACACTCAAACTTTGGGATTGTTGAAATATATACAACAGCAAATTAATCAATTTGAGTTGCGCGACTCAAAATTTTTAGGCTTAAGCTTCTTTCGTTTCCTAGTTGATCTACCCCTGGATCATAGAATCATAGAGTTGGAAGGGGATCCCGAGTGTTATCTAGTCCAACCCCCTGAAATGCAGGAATCTCCGCTCAAGCATCCATGTCAGATCTCCGTCCAAGCTCTGCTTAGAAACCTCCAAGGAAGGAGGTGATTAAATAAGCACTGGCTATTAAATAGCACTGGAGATAAGATTAAGGGTTGGACTGGATGGCCCTTGTGTGGTCTCTTCCAACTCTACAATTCTATGATTCTATGATTATTAAAAGCTAATTATTATTTAATTATTATTTGGGAGCTCATGTGTACAGTGCCTTCGGTATTTACTTCAGGCGAAAGGGCAGGTGTCTGCAACTATTAGAATTTTGGTTGGTTGGGGTTTTTTTTTGGGGGGGGTGACACTGCCCTATATTCATAGGGAGCCTGGGGCTCTAACACTTGCCCACCCCTTCTCTTTTCCAGACTCTCTCTGTCTCCATGCTTCTGCGATACTCGCACCACCAGATCTTTGTTTTTATCGGTAAGTATTTCATCCGAGAGCCCAAGTGGTCAGTTTGCTGGAGGACAAAGACAGCAGTTTTCTTCTTTCCCCAACCCCCTGGGTAGAGGGTTCAAACAGGGCTTGCCACTTCAGATCAGCCAGCATCAGAAGGTCCGCAGCTTGGTTTGAAGGGAACCCGAGGGTCATCATTCCTGCAATGCAGGAATCTCAGCTAAAGCATCCGTGACAGCCCAACCTCTGCTTAAAAACCTCGACAACCTCCTGATGGGAGACCTTGTATAGAACAGTTAGAGAATGTGAGGCCATTGTTGAAGCGGCTGCTCTGGCGGCCCACTTTACTGCCAATGCAGGTTCAGGGTTCTTGTATTTATTATAAAAGCCCTGAACATCTTAGGCCCAGGGTTCCTCAGGGGCCTCCTGAGCCCTTATATTCCAGCTTGATCACTGACACCACCTGCAGGAGCGTCGCTGGCCATTCCCCGAGTCGGTGAGGCTCGTTTGACAACAACAAGAAACGGAGCCATTGTTGTAATTGGCCCAGTCCTGTGGAACTCCCTACCACTAGAGCAGTGGTTGTCAAAGGGTGTCGCAAGAGAGGATGGCAAGTGTGGCAGGAAGATTCAAGGGCAATAAAAGACATTTTGAACAGTTTTTATGTAACTGCGTTGTTTTATCCTATACTGGATCGTATTAGGAAGTAGTTGTGTTCTATATTATAAAACAACTAGCACTGCTAGTTGTTTCTTTTTGTTTTCCGATGTATTTCTTATCTATACAAAAATTGGGTGTGGTGCGAGCAATTTTTATTCTGAAAGTGTGACTCAGAAAAAAGTTTGAGAACCACTGCACTAGAGATTTTGCAGGTACCTTCTGTGCCAATTTTTAAACACCTGCTGAAAACTTTTCTATACCGCCCAGCCTATACAGGCGATTAAGAATGGTTAATTGGTGTCTAACTTTTTAAAGGTTTCATTGCTGAAACTGCTTTGATATGTTTCTTTAAAAAAGGGATGCAGTGGTATGATAATTTAACTTAATTTATTTACAAAGTTAAAAATAATATTTTGAAGCCAAGCTGTAGTTAGCACTAACCACAGTTTGTCAACCGAGATGTGCTAAACAAAATTTGGCAAATTTTGCGGCCTCTCTCTCGCCTCTGCTTTTCGCATTCCTTCTAATTGGAGATCAAACCTGGGATCATCTGTGTTGAGGGGTTCCTCTTACCCCACCCTGGGGGCTGGGGCTGCCTCCTCTCCTCTTGAATGTTTTTTCCTCCTCCCTCTCACAGTGGACCTTCTGCAAATGCTGGAGATGAACATGACCATTGCCTTCCCGGCAGCCCCGCTGCTGACCGTCATCTTGGCTCTCGTGGGTAAGGAGACTGCCTTGCAGGAACGGCCTTGGATATACCAGGCCCATTAATTCTGTCTCTTACATCTTGCGCACCACCTTTTCCTCCCAAGGAGAGCTCAAGGGGATGGGCACGATTCTTTCCCCTCCCCGCTTTATCCTCCCAGCAGCCCTGTGAGGTAGGCTAGGCTGGAAAAGAGTCAGTGGCTACTGGCCCCTGGTCACCCAGTGAGCTTCAGTGGCTGAGTGGGGATCTGAACATAGTGCAGCCTTGGGTCCTGAGCACCAGTTCCTGGGAATCATAATGGGGGAGAATTGCTGCTATTGCGCTCAGGCCCTCAGGGGCAGGTGGGTGTGGGGGACTCCCCGGTCCTTTCTGGGGTAAGTGTGCCCCTGAAGGACCAGGTGTGCAGTCTGGGGGTCATTTTTGACTCACAGCTGTCCATAGAGGCACAGGTCGATTCTGCGTCCAGGGCGACTGTCTCCAGCTCCATCCGAGACCCTCCCTGCCTTTACACTGTCTTGCTAGGGTGGTCCATGCTTGAACTACTGCAATGTTCTCTCTGAAGGTGACTCAGAAACTACAACTAATCCAGAATGCGGCTGCCGGGACCATATAACACCAGTCCCAAATGACTTGCATTGGCTCCCAGTATGTTTCTGAGCACAATTCAAAGTGTTGCTGCTGACCTTGAAAGACGTCAACGGCCTCAGCCCTGTAGACCCAAAGGAAGCATCTGCCTATCGTTCAGCCCAGACACGGGAGGTCCAGCTCCAAGGCAGTCCCCTCATTCCCTCCTTGCGAGAAGTAAGGCTACAGGGAACCAGGCCTTCTCGGTGGTGGCACCCACCCATCAGATGCCACAGAGATAAAGAACTGTACAACTTTCCAAAGACACCTGAAGGCAACCCTGTGTGGGAAAGTTTTTAATGGCTGATATTTTACTGTGAATTTTTAGTATTTTGTTGGGAGCCACTCAGAGTGGATGGGGCAACCCAGTCAGTTAGGCAGCATATAAATAATAATGGTAATAATTCTCATCTGGGGCATCTGGTTGGCCACTGTGAGGAGGGGATGCTGGACTAGGAGGGCCCTTGGCCTGATCCAGCAGCCTCGTCTTACCTCTCTCTTGGGATGCTGAGCTCCCTGACGGCTTGCTGGCCTTCTCTCTCCCCTCCTCTCCACCATCCTGCGGCAGGCATGGAGGCGATCATGTCCGAGTTCTTCAACGACACCACCACAGCCTTCTACATCATCCTCATCGTGTGGCTGGCAGACCAGTACGACGCCATCTGCTGCCACACCAACACCAGCAAGAGGCATTGGTTGAGGTAAGGGCACACAAAGCTTCAAATTCCTGGTCTTTATAGGCCTCCTTTTCTCCCAGCCCGCTTAAGGTGGCCTGTGACGTCCTCCTTCCATCCCTGTTTTATTCATGCAATGACTCTGTAATTCATGCAGTGACTGTTGTGATTCCTGCATTGCAGTGGGGTTGGGCCCTGGGGTCCACTGCGGCTCTGCAATTCTTTGATTCTATGTGAGGGTCACACACAGTGAGCTTCAACACCAAGTGTGGGACTTGAAGCGTGGTCTCCCAGTCAGGATTCGAAATTAGCCAGGAACCAGGCACATTTTGCACCTGTCTTTTGGCCACTTGCGACCAAGTGCAGGTGCCTGGGTGCCAGGATGGCACCTGATGTCTCCACCACCTGGAGGTGCATGCCTGGGGGTCCTTGGATCTGGTCTGTTTTCACACACTAGCAACACATCCTGTAGAATTCTACTCGTTTAATTTTATCTGCATAATTGGAATGAATTTCAGGAACCAAAAAGTCATACTGAAAAATACAATTTCCCAGCTTTCTGGTACCAAAATGGCAACTAGGCATTCTGTTTTGGCAACTGTAACCCTGTTTTAAGGAGCCATTTAGTTTCTAACACCACTCACAGCTCAGTAACTGCTGCACCACATTGGATCTGACCACTGAACTCAGCCCTGTCTGTTTCCAATGGTCCTTATTTGGTTGACTTCCCACACTTCTTCCACAGTGTTTCCATTCCCATCTTTCAGTTGTGTGGCAGGGGAGTGTGTGTGTGTGTTTGTTTGTTTGTTTCACTGTATTTACACTGCTTGATTGTAAGAAAAGAACTAGCAACAATAACTTAAAACTTTCAGAAAGTTAAAATAGCAATAGACAAGAAACAGATTAAAACACGCATCAACATTCTGAGCAAAATAAAAAAAATTCCTTCAGTAGCACCTTAAAGACCAACTAAGTTTATATTTTGGTATGAGCTTTTGTGTGCATGCACACTTCTTTTTTATTTTGCTTCGACTCAGACCAGCACGGCTACCTACCTGTAACATCAACATTCTGGTTTGTCAGCTCCGTCTGTCTCGAGAGACAATGGAGTGCGCCTCTGAGGGTGAAGCCAAACTGCTGTGTTTGCAGCACTGCTGTGACCTCCCTGGGGCGTAAGCCTGGGCCGTGTGTCTGGAGGTCCTGGGCTGCCCAGACGACAAGACCTGCCTTTCAGCCTTGCTGGTGTCCAAAGGAAAGCAGAGCAAGACCTTTGGCACCAGATTAGCTGCAGGAGTTGCTGGAAGGAGGCATGCAAGGCGCCATCCAACCGCCTTAGGGACTCCACTCTGGATTTGTGTACGGTTTACTCCTGAGCCTTTTCTTCTCCCAAAGATATTCCTCAAGGCAGTGGAGGTTTAGGATCAGAGTTCTCCTTCTCCCAGATGGGCTCCCTTCTCAGGCAGATAAGCCCCCCCCCCCAATCACTTCCCTCCACAGCATGTGCAGAAACCCCTTTCTAAACAGGCATGTTTTTAGCAGGCGCCGAAAAGAGCCCAGCGAAGGCACCTGCCTGGCATCAGCAGGCAGGGAGTTTCACAGGTGCTGCCATGATAAAAGGTTGAGTTCTTCTAAATGTGGAAACGTTCTTTATGTGGAGTCTGTAACAGGGCTAGTTCAGCTGATCCAAGAGGTCAGTACCCATGATTCTGCACTAACTGCAGCTTCGGATCAAGTGTGATTGAAGACACTACAGAGCATGCACTGCAGCAATCCAGTCTTGATACAGTGGTGCCTCGCTAGACGAATTTAATACGTTCCACGGGTCTTTTCTTATAACGAAAAATTTGTCTAGCGAATCCCATAGGAATGCATTGAATTTTTGGGGGAATTTTTTTTTTGCCCATAGGAATGCATTAATTGAATTTCAATGCATTCCTATGGGAAACCGTGATTCGCTAGACAAATTTTTCGTAAAACGCATTCGTCTAGCGAGGCAACCTCCACTAGAAAAAACCTTTCATTAAGCGGAAATTTCGTTAAGCAGGGCATTCGTTAAGCGAGGCACCACTGTATATGTGCTTTAATCCCCTTCCCCCCTTGTCTCTGTTCCTCTCCAGGTTTTTCTACTTGTACCATTTTGCCTTTTACGCCTACCATTACCGCTTCAATGGGCAATACAGCAGCTTGGCACTGGTCACATCGTGGCTTTTCATACAGGTACGTTGGCAGTTTCGCCATGTTTGTCTGGAGTGCAGGAAAACCCACAGGGTTAACCACAGTTAACCATTCAGGATGTAGAACTAGCCTTGCTATGAACTCAGCAGGACTTTGTGGAACAGTTGAAGGAGCTGGGTGGCATTTAGCCTGGAACCAGCATTCGAAATTTCCCCGGCGCACTTTGCACCTGGCTATTGGCCACTTGCAGCCAAGTGAAGATGCCCGGGTGCCAGGATGGCTCCTGACATCTCCGCCATCTGGAGGTGTTTGCCTGGAGATCCTTGGATATTGACTGTTTTCACACACTGTGGAATTCTGTCCGTTCTATTTTATCCGCACGATCAGATAAAACAAATTTCAGGGACCGAAAAGTTGTGTTGAAAAATACAACTTTTGAGCCATCGGGCCCAAAAATGGCAACTAGGCATTCCCTTTTCAGCAACTGTAATCTTAGTTTGAGGAGCCTAGGCAGAGAGGTGAAATGAGACCCATCTTCAAATATCTGAAGGGCTGTTCCATAATAATAATAATAATTTTATTATTCATACTAGTGTCATTCAGCCCGTTTAGTAAACGGGCGCTAGCCAGGCGGGAACGAAGGGGAAGCCCTGGGACACGAAGATCGGCGGGCGCTGCTTGCTGGGGCTTGTCAACCCCGGCAAACAGCGCCCGCCAATCTTCGGCTCTATCCCCCGAAAGCGGAGCAGCCGGGGTGGGTGGGGAGAGTGTGCACGCGTGTGCGTGACGCCCGCTGGCTGCTGGTCGCGGGGGGGAGCTGCCGGGAGCGGTGGTTGGCGGCTGCAGGTAAACTGTAGGCAGGGGAGTGGGGAGTGCGTGCGCGCGTGTGTGCGTGTAGTCTCTGCGCCCAATCCCTGTGTCCGTGGGGCACATGCGCAGTAGCGCGGACACAAGGACACAGGGAATCTGGACGCAGAGACACTTGCACTTTATTATATAGGATGCCGTCCATCTGACTGGGTTGCATTGCGCCAGCCACTTGGGGTGGCTCCCAACAAAATATTAAAAACATAATGCAACACCAACCATGATGAACAGGGCTACCTTCAGATGTAGTTTGGCTAGTTCCTTTTACTGTATTGCGAAAAAGTAATAAAAAAAAGTTCAAAAAAGGGCACATAATTCTGCATTCTTCAGTGCTGGGCCTGTGTTATTTCGGTGGGTAAGCTTTCTTTTTAAAACACCCAGTTTCGCTCAAGGGTCTGGGAGGGTGAAGCAGGCAGCGGAATGGACCACGATTCAGAACGCTTGACCAGTGTGGATGTCAGCCGTCTTTGCCCCCCCCACCCCAAGCTTAAATCCTCTGCTCCATGCCTTTCCCACAGCATTCCATGATCTACTTTTTCCACCACTACGAGCTGCCGGCCATCCTGCAGCAAATCCGGATCCAGGAGATGTTGCTCCAGAACCAGCAGGGCGGTGCCCAGACCACCCTGCAGGACAACCTCAACAACAACAACACCGTCGCCCCCGCTGACCCGGCCGGCCCGCGGCCCCACCTGGACGGGGCCCCCACTGTGGACGGCCCCCTGGCGCCCGATGATGCCCACACAGCAGCCGTCGTAGCCGCCACGGTGGCCTCTCTGGGCGACAACTTCAACTGGGTGGCAGAGACGGCCGTCATCGCAGAACCCTCCTTCATGTCCAACCTGAGCGGCTCCCTCCTGGACCCCAGCGTCGCGCCAGAAGCCGCCGGGCCCAGCGGTCACCTCCAGGACGTGGCGTCTGCCTCGAGCGTCATGACCCGCCTCCTGGTCAGTAGTGACCGCACAGAGGCTCCTGTAGCGTCCATTGCCATCGAGGTCACGTCGACCGCTGGGGTTCCCTCGCCAGGCGGATCGGCCTTTTCTGCTGCTGCTGCTGCCGCCGCCACCCCCCTCAGTCCAGCCCGCGAGGACATCCCACAGCCTCCAGAGAGCTCAGCCGGCCACAGCAAACCCCCGGACACAGACTGCCTCGCAGGCCATTGTCCACTCAGCTCTGCTGCAAGCGGACCCCCGGGCAAGGCCTCCGAGGGGGGACTCGCGCAGGCGGACTCCTTGACGCCGGCCCCTTTGGACAGTGCGGCCGATGCAGGCCCAGATTCCCGCCGCCTCTCCTGAGCTTCCTGGTGGACGGGATGCTTGTCAGTTCGACCATCCATTCTCCCTGGGCTCACCTGCAATTCTTCAGTTGAGGAGATGCAGACCTTAAAAGGCCCAGAGGCAGAGGGAGAGAACCTGCCCCCTCCCTTTCTCTCTCTCTCCCACCCCTCCTTCCTCCAAACCCAGGAAAGGAAGGAAAAAATGTGAATAAAAAAACGAGGGGCTCACACCCATAGCCAGTAAGCCCCCCACATCTGAAGAGAGTCCTCTGGTTCCTTCCTGTTGGGCGTACAGAGCCACAGCCCCCCGCCGGTCTCTCTGCCCCCCACCCCACCAAGCTTTTCTCAAATCATGGGACTCCTCGCCCCTCCGCGCCTTTGGTGTCTGCCGGAGATGTGGACTTAATTTTGCTCTGGAATTACTGCTGTTTTTCTGCGTGTGCTTCTCTGCTTTTGTCAGGAGGGGGCGCTGGGGAGGCGAACGAAACGGGTATCATGGCGAACTCTGCGTCGGGGGAGGGGCGGAAATGGGTGGCTGCTGGAGAAGGACTCGAGTCCCTTGTGCAGAAGGGGCCCCCCGAGATTAACCCCCTTTAAATCTGGGGTTCCTGGCAGCCACTGCTCTCAAAGATCTGTCACCCCAGAAGCGCTGGAGTCATAGAAACTTCTGTCTGGCTTTTTTCTTTCCTTTTTTTTCCTTTTTAGCATGGGGGACAGAATGCAGTTTACTCTGAAAGAGGCTGCGTGTATAGAGTAAAACAGCAATAGATCTTTCTTGTTAGAAGGGCACTTTTAAAAATTAACGTGATGGTCTTGGGAAGATGTGGAGGTGGATTCTTTCTCTCGTCAAGGAAGCCCTTTTTGGCCACTGGGGAAGGGGGTCCTCAGAAAGCCACTCCCCCCCCCCAAAAAAAAGTTTGGCTGACTTTGCAGTGGCTTGCCTGGTGGTCACTGGACTGTGTGTGTCCCCCCCTCCCCATTTTTAACCTCTACAGAGGAAAGGCCAGCGATTACGTTGTTCCCAGCGCTCCAAGGTTCTAGAAAGTTGCAACTTTTAACAGTGCATCCTTAGCAACCGCGAGAGGGAGCAGCTCCTGATTTTCAGTCTGACATGGGCTTGATGAGAGAGGACCCTCATCTTAAATGAGGGGGCTATTTAGGTGCTTTGAAAATTGTGTGGTTTTTTTTTTTTTAAGCTGCCATTTGGTGAGAACCCTCGCAGCTCCCTCTCTCTTATGCCTTTGCACAGATGTTGACAGGTGAACCCAGTTCTTGTTTTATGCAGCATGGCAATTTAGGATTATTCTCCACTCTCCCACCCTAAAAAATATCGCAGCCCAGTGCCTTATCTCGTAAGCAGAATGCATTTTGAAGAGTGTGCCCATGCGTGCGTCAAAAAATGCCACCTAAGTTCCTGGAAACATAAAGAAGAGAGTGGGGTGGGGGGCAGGGGGCACCCCTCCCAAAAAAAGGACCCGCTTCCCAGGAGTCTTTGCTCATCCCTTTCTGGAGCAGAGCTGTACCCCTTAAATTGTGGGGTGTATGTGGGAAAGGAACCATCGTAAGAACACAGCTGGCTCCAAACTTTTGAGTGCCTTTGTACTCAGCTGATCTAGCAATCGCAAGGGGAATTCAGAGGCTGGAGGGGACGTGTTCAGGGGGTAGCACGGGCTGGACCTAAGGAAGCCCTGCCCCTATGACCTCACTGTCCTGCCATGTGGTCCTTGGCAGCAGGCAGGAGCCAAGCACCCTGGGAATCTTAATTCTTATTTTTTTTTGTTCTGCCATGAGATGCAAAGTGCAGCAGGCAGGCACATCCTTAAGCAAGCAGCAGCCTTTTTCGAGACTGGAGCCCAGGAGCGTCTGTGAGATGCTCTGATTTTGCAGTCAAAATCACCTTTGGGTGCTGTGCCCTACCCTAAAGCCAGGGAAGGGAGAACCCCTTAGATGGGTGATGTGCAAGTAGTTTTGGGGTGGAGGGTGGGTTGGCTGACAACAAGCAGAATGGTGGTATCCCCCACCCCCAGGCCCCCATTCATGTGCAATATGTTGGTGGGATCATTTGCTGCCCGCCCGCCCACCTCTGCTTGGCGACGGAGTGCTTGTAGGTAACCGGAGGTTAGGGTTTTTACGCTGTAGTTGTCAGGCAGAAAGGATCGAGGGGTTGAGAAAGAGAGAAGAATCACATCAAAACTATACCAGGAATGAAGAGTAGAGTTCATTCTATTTAATGTACAAAAAAGTATGTATATATTATATATATTATATATATAATAAATACTATATCTAACAGCATTGCTTCCGTGCTCCTTTTTTCCCTTAACTTTGGGGTGGAACAGAGTACGATTTGGGGCGGGGGGGGGGGAGAGGGAGAATTTTGCCCGCCCCTCCCCAAGCCGTGCAAAATCCAGTCATGTCTGCGGGGCAGCTTCTGTTCCGGAGAAACACCCCATTCATAGAGGGCTGAGAAACCAAATCTCCATTTTACACACCACTACCCCCCCCAAATCAAACCAGTTGTCTTCCGCTCAGCACCACAAATACTTGCTCTGCACCCCGCAAAATCCCAGAATTAAAGAAATGTGATGCTCGTCACATCAGCCACCCCCAGCAGCAGTGTTCGAAACTCCCGTTGTTCTAGGTGCGTTTTGCAACGGAGTTTCATTAGCGCGAGCAGTTTCTGAGCTCAGTGCAGTACTGAGCCTAAGATTTCAGATAAAAACTGCAGTGGAAGGAAAGGAGGACCTTTTTCTGCCTCCCCCACTTCCAGCTACTCTCTGAAGACTGGAGGAGATCCTCTTAAGAATATTAGAGGGGTGGGCAGGGGAAGGTATAGAGCATGTGAAAAAAATGAACATAAGATTTTAGCTGCAGTTCATTAATTTTCAGCTTTGTATTCTTGTTATTTAAAAAGTGTGCCTAGACATTCCACTGCTGCGCCCATAACCTAGGTTTAAGGTGCCATTCAGCTCCTAGCTTTCATATCTCAGTTTCTAACACTGCCCAGCAGCTCTCGTCCGCAGTCTCAGCCTGAGCTCTTAGGGTTGTCTCCAGCGAAGGCGTTCTCACCTAAATAAGTCGCATGCATTGATTTCCGTAGGTTCGCTTTGAGCAAGTCTAACACTGGCCGCAACCCTTATTTCTTTGAAATGCTGTGTTGTTCATTTTCTCCACTCCAGTGACCAAACCTCAAGGAGTGGTCCAAACTGATCTTGGTGTCCTCAGCCCCACCTGTAAGGAATTTCACCCGGTGCTTACCAGCCTAAATTGAGCATGACCTGCCACACTGCAGCCTGAAATCTGTGGCAACTTCTTGAGGTTATTTTGCCCCAACGTATAATCTCTGCAGAAACACCACCCTCTATAGTCCAGATGTCAAGAATTCTAGAGTTTTTGTGAGTTTCCAGAACACAGCTAGACAGAAGCAAACAAATGGCAGAAGCCAGTGCATTTGTCCGTCTAGCTCGGAGGTTTTGAGACAGAGCCACGTCCTGGAGATGCTGTTGGGCATCGAACCTGCAATCTGCATGCAAAGCAGATGCTCTCCCACCTTCAAAACAGAAGTTTCTAGTCCTCATTATTCCGAGTAGTAAAGTTAGCTTACAGGTGGTCCAGCTAGCTTACAGCTCTACACTTACTGGCAGGGAACACGGCCAGCTCTACCTGGAAATGCAGGAATTGAACCCGGGACCCGTCTTGACTGCGAAGTGGGTGCCGTGCAACTCAGCTACAACACTTCCAAGAAAAGCATCCTAATCTTTTTAAAGAAGACGGCAGAAAGCTGTTTTTGGAGTCCTTAAAGTCTACTGAGTATTGTAATAAGCAATGGAGCTAGTCCAGGGGTCCCCAGACTTACTGCGCAGTGGGCCGGTGCCCGCCAGGCCGACCGCGCGGCGGGCCGGAGGGCAGGGGAGTGCGCGCGCAGCGGGCCGGAGGGTGGGGGAGTGCGCGCCCGTGCGCATGCGCACACACACACGGGTGGGGGAAAAATCGCCGAAAATCGCTTGTGTGCATGCGTATGGGCCTCCCCCGACCCAGAAGTGCATCGGAAATGACCTCTTCTGGGTCGGGAGAGGCCCATACGCGTGCGCACAAAGGATTTTCGGCGATTTTTTGCCGATTCTAAAGATCGTAGCCGCGCTGCGCGCCGTAAGAGCGGGCGGCGGCAGCGGGCGGTGGGGGTCGTCGCGGGCCGGATTGGGAGGCCGATTGGGCCGCATCCGGCCCGGGGGCCGTAGTTTGGGGCCCCTGAGCTAGTTTTTTGAAATGAGACCAAAATCAATGATCCAACGCAATTCTGGCATCATGTAAAGCTGAAATTGCTTGTTGCCCTGCCCTGCCCTATTGTTGCTTTTCAATCGCCAGCGACTGAACCTGGGGCGTTCTGTCGGACTACAACTCGCATCATCCTGTGTTCCTAGGCCATGTTGACGGGATCTAATGGGCACTGGAGTCCAATGTCAGCCAAACGTTCCCCATTCCTGATCTCCAAGGAGAGGAGACCTACACCACACTGGGTGCTGAACTCCCAACAGCACCAGCATCGCTGAGGATGATGGGAATTGTAGTCAAGCTACACTACAGCTCCCATCAGCCATTGCAGCTGATGGGATTTGGAGTCCAAAACCGAGCTTGGTGCCACGTCAGTTGCAGCAGATGCATTCAAGTGATGGCATTGGTGGCTTCTCAAAAATACATCAAATTATTTCAAACAGAGCACCTTACTTGGAATGCAGATTGCATTTTGGGTTATTTTCCAAGTCTTTCTTACCTCCCCACCCCCTTATAATCTTATCCCCTGTCCTGCATTTCCTATATCTTATGTGAAAGGCAATTCCTGAATGAAAATAATATTACATCCCGAGCATAATCAGAACAGCTTCTGGCTAGGCTGAATAAAAAAAACAAAAGAGGTCTCTTTTTAATAAATAAAAAAACAGAACCCGCTACATTTTCTTTCCCCTGGAGCAGAACGTATAATGAGCTCTGAAATGTGGGTGTACTGAGATTATTATTTTTAATGAATATTTGACAGCTGGGGTTTTCGAGCAAGGTGCTGTTATTTTTGTAATAAATACTTCAGACGGAGAGGGATTCCCCCCCCCCCCGGAATGTTTACCTTGTTTGCAGGTTCAATTTGTGTTCCTTTTTCAAGCCTTTGCCTAGCCAATAGCTAGGTGAGATTTTGGGGCGAATTGCTTGTGAATCGCACCGTTAGGGTACCGCAGCATTACATTTGCGAGGAAAATGGGGCCTGAACATCAAACCTCCACAAAACAGGCTAGTATATAGGGCACGTCTATTGCAGACATTTGAAGCAGCTGCCTTTCCGTGAAGATTCCTGGAAACTAGTTCGTTAATGGTGCTGAACACTGTAACCCAGGGGTCAGCAAACGTTTACAGCAGGGGGCCGGTCCACTGTCCCTCAGACCTTGTGGAAGGCCGGACTATATTTTGAAGGAAAAAATGAACGAATTCCTATGTCCCACAAATAACCCAGAGATGCATTTTAAGTAAAAGGACACATTCTATTCATGTAAAAACATGCTGATTCCTGGACCGTCCGCGGGCCGGATTGAGAAGGCGATTGGGCCAGATCCGGCCCCTGGTCCTTAGTCTGCCTAGTACCCATGCTGTAACCGTTTGAGGGATGAACTACAGTTCCCAGGACTATTGGGGCAGAGGGAGCCGTATGTTCAAATATATGGTGTGGATGTGTCAATAGAATAATAATAATAATAATAATAATAATAATAATAATAATTTATTATTTATACCCCGCCCATCTGGCTGGGTTTCCCCAGCCACTCTGGGCGGCTTCCAACAGAAAAACAAAATACAGTAATCTACAGTGGTACCTCTATTTACGAATTTAATGCGTTCCAAACGCACATTTGTAAGTCGAAAAAAAAATGTAAGTTGAATCCCATAGGAATGCACTGAGAGAAAAAAATTGTAAGTCGAAGCAACCCTATCTAAAAATTCGTAAGTAGAAAAAATCCTATTTAAACCGCATCCAAGATGGCGGACTGAGCTCCATTCGTAAGTAGAGTTATTCATAAGTAGAGGTACCACTGTATTAAACATTAAAAGCCTCCCTAAACATGGCTGCCTTCAGATGTCTCCTAAAAGTTTGGTAGTAGTTGTTCTCTTTGACATCAGATGGGAGGGCGTTCCGCAGGGCGGGCGCCACTACCGAGAAGGCCCTCTGCCTAGTTCCCTGCAACTTGGCTTCTCGCAACGAGGGAGCCACCAGAAGGCCCTCGGTGCTGGACCTCAGAGGCCATTTAGGGCTTTAAAGGTCAGCACCAACACATTGAATTGTGCTCGGAAACGAACTGGGAGCCAATGTAGATCTTTCAAGACCGATGTTATGTTGTCTCGGCAGCCGCTCCCAGTCACCAGTCTAGCTGCCGCGTTCTGGATTAGTTGTAGTTTCCGGGTCACCTTCAAAGGTAGCCCCACGTAGAGCGCATTGCAGTAGTCCAAGCGAGAGATAACTAGAGCATGCACCACTCTGGCGAGACAGTCCGCCGGCAGGTAGGGTCTCAGTCTGCGTACCAGATGGAGCTGATAGACAGCTGCCCTGCACACAGAATTGACCTGCGCCTCCATGGACAGCTGTGAGTCCAAAATGACTCCCAGGCTGCGCTCCTGGTCCTTCAGGGGCACAGTTACCCCATTCAGGACCAGGGAGTCCTCCACACCTGCCCGCCTCCTGTCCCCCACAAACAGTACTTCTGTCTTGTCAGGATTCAACCTCAATCAACTGTGTTTCTGCATATGAACAAATTAGAATGGGAAGAACCTGAAATACTAATTCGGGTGGGGGGTGGGTGGGAATCAACCTGCACGAATCTGAGTGGGGTTTTGAGAAGACACTTCCTGCAGTGGTCTATTATGAAGCCACCCATCCATGTATATACATCTTCTTATATGCATAAAAATGTATGGTCCTCATCACACAGCCCACAGTGGAGGATTTGTAGTGCCACATTACAAGCCCAGATTTGCGTGATGCCAGCCTTACAATATTATGTATATAGGAAGATACATGCACATACACAGGGAATCAATTTAAAATGCTCTGTACAACTAGAGCAAAAGAACAGGCTCGTTGAATTCTCTTTCTAACAAATGAGCATTTAAAATACCAGTTTTAATTTGTTCCTTTTCATGTTATAAACTTGTTCTATATAACTATACTATTCTATTTTGCAGAATCAACAATCCATCCATATTTAACACACCGAACTGGCTCTTTCAATATGTGTTTGCAAGTGGCGATTGCACGGGTGAGTTTTTTCACTCTTTCGATGTGGGTCCTTTTGGAGGGCGCCAGCGTAAACTGGCTTCTTGCCTGTCAGCCTCAGTTTTTCCCTGCTGCAAAATGGGCACAGCAGGTTCATTCGCTGCACCTACGTGCTGTGAGGATAAGCAGAAAGGAAGAGGGGGATAATAAATTATACCAGCAACCTGAGGATCCCCAATATCTATGCCCCCCCTCCCTTGTCCCAACTGGAAGCGTTGGCAAAAACCAGCATCACATCTGAGCTTAATTATACTGCTGATTAATGAAAGCAAGACTTTTCTGGGAACTGATCTTTGCCCAAGCAATGATGTCATTTGCAATATGTCCTCTGCAACCTAATTTTGGAAGAAGCCTTCCACTTATTCCGCAGCTCAGTCAAATTGCAGATCTTCCAAAAAATCTCCTCTGCTCCTTGGCGGGTTAATCTTTGCTATAAGCTAAGCATTGCTAAACATGAGCTGCTCAATCAAAGCAGAGCACCACACTCAGAGTTTTGCTAAACTGGTGCTGCTTGAACAATAAATCCACTAAACTCCACACAAGTCCCTCCTTACCTTGTCCTCCACTTAGGCTAAACTTTGCGAAACCTGAGCTGCTGGCTTCAGCTGACCTTCGCCAAACCTGAGCTGCTCAACAGATCTTGGATTGTTCATTGGAAAACTGGGAATGGGATGGCCAAGCCTGGTATCCCAGCAGAAGACTGTAGCTAGTAGCCTACTGCATACTGGCAAGGTTTTGTAAGGTCCAAATCACACGATTCCATTCTGGCATTCCTAGTCCGCTCTGCATTTCTGCTGTTATGATGCCACTTTAAACAGCCACAGTTTCCCCCATGGAGTCCTGGGAAGTGTAGTTTGCTCAGGGTGCTGAGAATTGTTAGGGTGCCTCCTATTCTCCCTTCCAGAGAATTTGCAATTCTCAAAGTGGCTGATTGGTTGTTAAACCACTCCAGGAATTGCTGTTGATTCTCGGTGCCCAGAGCAAACTACAGTTCCCAGGATAGTTCTAGTTTCAATTAGGTAGCCGTGTTGGTCTGACGTAGTCGAAACAAAATAAAAAAAATTCCTTCCAGCAGCACCTTAGAGACCAACTAAGTTTGTCATTGGTATGAGCGTTCGTGTGCATGCACACTTCTTCAGACACACTGAAACAGAAGTCACCAGATGCTTATATACAGGTGAAACTCGGGAAATTAGAATATTGTCGAAAAGTGATTTATTTCAGTAATGCAACTTAAAAGGTGGAACCAATATATGAGATAGATGCATGACATGCAAAGCAAGATATGTCAAGCCTTTATTTGTTGTAATTATTTGTCGTTAGGCGGGTCAGTTATAAATGGAATGTAATTAATGAAATGTAGTAGCGATGTTTATTTTTGTATTATTGTAACTATTTGTTTTATTACTGTGGAATTTCCAAAAGAAAGCATTTGTAAAAATTAAAAGAAAAATTAAAAATAACAAGTTGCATTACTGAAATAAATGCACTTTTCGACGATATTCTAATTTTCCGAGTTTCACCTGTATAGTGAGAGGGTGGGGAGGGGTATTACTCCCTCCTTGTAGTGGGAGTGGGTGATTGACTGACTGACTGATAGCTGTTGATGACTGTTAACAACTGCAATTGTTCCCACAGGAAAAAGCAAGGGGTGAGATGGCTAAAGATAGCTTTATGATGTGATAAGAATCCAATGTCTTTATTCAGACCTGGTCTCTCCATGGTCCTAAGCTTGGTGATAAGTTGCAGTTCAGCAACTTCTCTTTCCAGCCTATTTCTGAAATTCTTTTCTAATAAGACAGCTACTTTGAGATCTTGTATAGAATGTCCTGGGAGACTGAAGTGTTCTCCTACTGGTTTCTCTGGCTTGTGATTCCTGATGTCAGATTTATGTCCATTTATCCTTTGGCGTAGGGTTTGGCTATCAGCTGTCAGTCAATCAATCACCCACTCCCACCACAAGGAGGGAATAATACCCCTCCCCACCCTCTGAAAACTCATACCAATGACAAACTTAGTTGGTCTCTAAGGTGCTACTGGAAAGAATTTTTTTATTTTGTTCCCAGGATAGGTAAAGGTAAAGGGACCCTGACCGTTAGGTCCAGTCGCGGACGACTCTGGGGTTGCAGTGCTCATCTCGCTTTATTGGCCGAGGGAGTCGGCATACAGCTTCCGGGTCATGTGGCCAGCATGACTAAGCCGCTTCTGGCGAACCAGAGCAGCACATGGAAACGCCGTTTACCTTCCCACTGGAGTGGTACCTATTTATCTACTTGCACTTGGACGTGCTTTCGAACTGGTAGGTGGGCAGGAGGTGGGCTTTTTTGGGACAAAAAGCCGCGACCATTTAAAGCAGCATGGTACTGCTTTATCTCTATAGTGCGGATTGGGCCCATGCCAGCCATTAAGGGCCACTCAAGGGAGGAACTAGGGGAGGGTGCATAAGAGTTTGTGTTGCTCCCACTGGCTCTCGATCTCGTCAATCATTGGTTAAGAACCTTTTCAGCAGCTTAGCCCAACACCTGCGTTCGAACAGAAGGTGAGAAATGCTATCGGTCTGAGCCCAAACAATGCAATCTGTTAATTATTATTATTATTATTAATAATAAATGCCAGGTTGCAGCCTGATTAGGCCAAAGGCCTCTGAGCTGTGTAGGAAACCCAACAAGTCGTCGTAAGGAATAAATGCATTAAAGTAAAACCGCCTGCGGAAAGGCCCTATCAGGAATAGACCTGAAGCCTCCGAAATGTGAACATCTTAGTCTGCCATTAACAGTCAGACCATGGGGCCTCGTCCACCCCGAGGATCATGGGGGAGTCTTGTGGCCCTCCAAGAAACTGCTGAACTCCCGGCTCAAAAGAACCTGAGATGAGTCCTGCAGCCGGTTGAGGACAAAGAGAGGCATCTAGTCTAGCACCTTGTCCTCACCAGATGCCCCCAAAATGCAAGCAGGACCAGAGCACAGCAGCATCTCTCCCCCTGGCACACACCACCCCAAGGTTTCCAGCAACTGGGATTCAGAAGCGTGGCTGCCTCTGGCCATGGACGCAGATAGAACAGCTGTCCTGGCTCGTGGCTACGGCTGGGTGATATATCAATATATCATCCAAAACCGGTTTGAAGTCCATCTCGTGATATCATGATGTGTTTGTGTGCTATGCAAAAAAAATCACCACGTGGGGAAATCTGTGAACCCAGCCATGCCTCTACATAGCTCTCTATCCTTATTTCAGACATCGTGATATATCTATGCATTGCAATGTTTAGCTGGTGATATAGATCACAATGTTGGAAACCAGGTACTGTATACTGTCCAGCCTTACTAGCAGCCCTCAGTCGCCCTCTCCTCCTCCGCGAATTTGTCTGGTCCTGCTTCGAAGCCATCCAGATTGGTGCCCTCGTGGTCAGCAGCCCCAACCTCTGAAAAGGCCTTCCCTGCTCCCAGGAGAGAACGCCTCTTCCGAACAGAGACATTCGCCCATCTCTCGTTTGCTACTGCTGAGGACACCCATGGCTTTCCTGGTGTTGCAGGACTCCAACTCCCATCCTCCTCCTTGACCGCTGGCCCTGGGAATGCTGGGAGTTGGAGTCCTACATGGAGCGGCTCAAAGACAATGGCCCTTCCAAGCTTTAGTTTCACTGGAAAGGATTGAACCTCAGGCTGCCTTCCTTTCAAAACTCTGTGTTCTGTCCCTGACCGACTGCATTTCCCCCTCCCTGGTTGTTCTGCCATTCCAATATATGTTTCACTGGATCCTGCGAGGGGCGGCACCTGGTAGCCGGATTGTGTGCCAACTGATTGCTTGAAGTCCTTACAGGCCTGCTCCTACGCACCCAGTGGCTGCTTGGCGAACCTACCGAGAACCAGCTTGTGGCGTAGAGATCTAGTGTGTCGGGGCTTGAACGTACAGACAAAGCAGCCTTATACAGTCAAACCTCGGTTTAAGTACGCCTCGGTTTGAGTATTTTCAGTTTAAGTACTCCACGGACTGTCTGGAACGGATTAATCCACTTTCCATAACTTTCAATGGGAAAGTTTGCTCAGGTTAAGTACGCTTCAGGTTAAGTACGGACTTCCGGAACCAATTACACTCATACCTCGGGTTAAGTACGCTTTAGTTTAAGTACTCCGTGGACCTGTCTGGAATGGATTAATTCACTTTCCATTACTTTCAATGGGAAAGTTTGCTTCAGGTTAAGTACGCTTCAGGTTAAGTACGGACTTCCGGAACCAATTACACTTATACCTCCGGTTAAGTACGCTTCAGGTTGAGTACTCCATGGACCGTCTGGAACGAATTAATCCACTTTCCATTACTTTCAATGGGAAAGTTCGCTTCAGGTTAAGTACAGACTTCCGGAACCAATTGTGTACTTAAACCAAGGTACCACTGTAAAGCCAAATTCCTTACTGGTGCCATCCCAACAACAGATTTAAATATTTTAAAATTTTAAATAAACAATTCAACAACATTTCAAATTTAGCAATCAATTGTGACTTCCGGAACCAATTGTGTTTGTAAACCGAGGTACCACTGTATATATAACGGCTCTCTCTTGGGACTCGCTTGCTACTTGAGATCTTTAAAAAAACAAAAGCTGGCATTGCCGCGGATTGATCCTGGAATCGTCTGCATGCAAAGTGCAGGCTCAGCGCCCCACCTGCCGCAGCCCCCCTCTTGCAAAACGACTCCGGGAAACATAGCAGAGTCAAGAGCAAACCTTTCTCCTGCGCCCACGGCTGGCCACCCCAAGCTGTATCCCAGCAGCGCTCGAGCGCAAGAGTCTTTGCGAAAGTGTTCCAGAGCCCGAGCGCTCGGTTGCTGTCGCTGTCTGTCTCCACAACTGGCTGGAGCCGCCCCGCACAGCCAGCCGGCAGGAGGCGGCCCCTGCCCTTGGACATCACCTGTCCTCGTTGCTCTCCTTGATCAAGGCCTTGAGGGCGGGGGGCAGGCGGGGCGCCTTGGGTGGTGGCCCCAGCGCCACCATCAGCTCACTCTTGCGCACCAGGGCAGCCCGCAGCTGCTCGCGCATGTCCTCGATTTTGCTCTCCAGCTCCTTCAGCTCCTTCTCTTTGGCCTCCTTGCTGCCCTGCTGCGGATCTTGGCCGTTCATGCAGTGCCAGACGGGGGCCTCTCGCTCATCATCCGAAGCCTCGTCCGGGGCGTTCTCGATGTTGAAGTGGACGCGTTTGTCCTCCTTCTTCACGGCTGCCCGGCGGAGGTTGTTCCAACCTGGCTGGTTGGAGGGCGGTGGCGGAGGGACCTCTGGTTCCTCTTGGCTCTTTTGGATGTTGCACCTTTGGGGGCAGGCGGAGAGGAGAGGAGAAAAGAGAGAGAATTGGCTTTATTCATTCATTCATTCATTCATTCATAGAATCATAGAGTTGGAAGAGACCACAAGGGCCATCCAGTCCAACCCCCTGCCAAGCAGGAAACACCATCAAAGCATTCTTGACATATGGCTGTCAAGCCTCTGCTTAAAGACCTCCAAAGAAGGAGACTCCACCACACACCTTGGCAGCAAATTCCACTGTCGAACAGCTCTTACTGTCAGGAAGTTCTTCCTAATGTTTAGGTGGAATCTTCATACCCCACTTTTTCCTCCCAGGAGCTCAAGGCAGATCATCCTCAACACAACAACCCTGTATACGGATTAGAGATGTGAAGGCCCAGGAAAAAACCAAGAAAATTCAGGGGGGGGACCCGCCCCCCCGAAGCCTTTTTGGTTTTTTTCTGAAAAATTGGGAAAATTGGGGGGGGGGGAAATAAAGAATAGATTATGGAATGTTTTATTTTAACATGATAAATAAAATATTTTAAGATAAGGGGTTCAAATATTTTATAAATATTTTTTTAAAACTATGTATGGTATCAGATTATTCTAATTTCTGTGAGGAAAAGCAAGTCCTAGGTTACAAACTGAACTCTCCAATGCAAGAACAAGATACATTTCTTCCTTAGGAGGTGCTGTTGTCACCAGAAAATAAAAAGGTTTCAGTTTTGTTTTTGCATGCATGTGGTATGCATTGGTTCTGTTCCTCTTCACTAGGCCTCAAAGCAGTGGAAGAAAATATTAGAGCAACAAAAAGGGCCTTAAAGTATATGTGCTGTTGTGGCAATGAGAGAAGTGTTATGAAAGAAAAAAAGAAATGAAAATATTTTAAACATTAAATGCTGTAAAACAGTCTTTAAAAAGTGAAATAAGCTAATTTAAGCATATAGTAGTAGCTAAAGTGGTTAACAGACCACACACATCAGTGTGAGGAAATACATAAGGTCTCATGGGCAAAACATGGGAGGTGGAGTAAGCGTGTTGCAAACAATGATAAATGATAAGTTAAATTTCAGTTCCTGTTTGGATACACTATATTTTTAATATGCTAGTTGTGATAAGTTTATGCCCATTAAAATTGTCCATGGTTATATTTTATGTTTCTAAAGTAACAAAATGACTTTCAATCTGGAAAAGAAAAAAGAAGTGCTAATGTAGCATTTTTTTTCATTTTTCTGAAAATTTCCATTTTTTCCTGGAAAAAAAGCCAGGTTTCTTTCTGAGCTTCAAAATTTCCGGAAATTTTACATCTCTAATACAGATGGCACGGTGGGAACATATAACAGAAGCATAGAACTGTAGAGTTGGAATAATAATAATAAGAAGAAATTTATTATTTATGCCCCAGCACATATAAAAACATAATAAAATGTCAACATTAAAAAACTTCCCAATACAGGGCTGCCTTCAGATGTCTTCTAAAAGTCAGATAGTGGTTTATTTCCTTGACAGGAAGGCGTTCCACAGGGCGGGTGAAGGCCCTCTGCCTGGTTCCCTGTAACTTCACTTCTCGCAGGGAGGGAACCACCAGGGGCTACAATGGTCATCTAGACCAACCCCCTGCAATGCAGGAAGCGTGCCCAACTTGGGCTCGAACCCAGATTAAGAGAATTTTGAAGATTGATTTTCAGCTGAAGCCAGACCTCTTCATGCTGGGACTTATGGGTATACATTTAGAAAAGGATTAAGGAACTTTGTTGCAAGATATGTTCATGGCTGTGAGACTTTTACATGTGCTAATGTGGAAGGACAAATCATGTCCAACGATGGAAGAATGGCTCTTAAAACATATGGACTGAGCTAAGATGGCAAATGGACATATTTAATCAGAGAAAAGTCATTGTTAACATTTGTTAAAGATTGGAAACCTCTCAAAGACTTTTTATTTATTTAAAATGAAATAATGACATTAGGATTCAAGGATTGAAGATCATGTTTGCTTATAAAAAGTAGCTTTGTTGGGTGTTATACTGGTATTGGACAAAGTGAATATTGTTTATATTTGTAGCGGATAGTTGAAGCATCGGAAGTCCCTTACTTTCTGAATTTCTCTCTCTTTTAACCTCTCTCTCTCTCTCTCCCCCTTTCTCTCCCCCCTTCTCCTTATTGTATTTATATCAAAGTCTTAGTTTGGACAAAAAGAGAGAGGAAAAACCACAACAACCCTGTGAGGTAGGGAAGGCTGAGAAGCAGTAATTGGCCCCCTAGTCACCCAGTGAGCTTCATGTCCTACCGGTATTGTGGGGGCATTGCTGGGTAGTTAAAGAGCTTGGTCGCAGGCTCCCAAAGGAAATTTGCATAAGATTTGCCTATGCTAATTTACATTTGCTTGTGCTGGTTTGCACATTTGCCCTTGCTAATTTGGGGGACGTTTGCATGACATTTGCCAATGCTAAGCTGCATAACGTTTCCCTGCGCTGTGTTGCATAACGTTTCCCTGTGCTAATTTGCATGGCATTTGCATATGCTAGTTTATACTGGGCACCTCTCCTACAACAACAGCCCCCCCCTGCCTCCATCGCTACACTTCCATCTTTCTTAATACCCCCCTGAGAAAGTCCTGCATCGTTTTAAAAAGACGACAGTGTGACGACAGCCTTACATTTTTATGTATATAGGAAGAAAAGCCCAATGGCATAAACTCCTCCTTAGCAGCTGATTAAACCTGGATGATGGAAGCCAAATTCTTTCCAGCTGCCAAATTTATCCCGAGATGAAGCAACAAAGTTATTTACCTTTTCTCCAAATTCAGCTTTTTGTTCCTCTGCTCCTCCAAACCCATGTTCAGCGCCCGGTGGATTTTCTGATATATATTAAAAAACAAATTAAGAAAGCAATGGTGGGGCCTCAAGATTGACTAGATAACATCTAAATTGGCAAAACAACAACAACAACAGTGTCTCTGAGCATGTGAGGTGCGTGCAGCTCTCAATGATACTCAGAAACAAGATGAAAACTGATTTTCTTGGGAATCCTCAAGTTTTCACAGTTAAACGCTTTGCAATGTAAGCAGTTCAGAAAGCAGGAAAGTGGTTCAATCAGCATGCAGCAGAACCATAGAGTTGGATGGTACCCCGGGAGGTCATCCATCCCAACCCGCTTGCTAAAACCAGAAACACCTTGCAATGCCGCCCCTGCGAAGTGGCCTTCCCTTATTTGAACTTAAGCTGCGAATCCTATCAACGACGCAAGCTTGGGAGCTGGTTCTTTTGAGACGCAAGGAGCTGGTTGGTCTCTGGCGGGCAGGAATTCTCTTCTTTGCAATGAAGAATGAATGAACCAGCCAGGAATGAACCAGCCACCTTCCACCCCATGCTTAAGAGAGGGGAACAGAAGAGGAGGCTGCTGCCTGCAGATCACCGCCCTGCAAGGTCAGTGTGTGCTTTGGCAAGTTTGGGATGCGATCTCTTACCTGGCTGGTGTGGAGCCAGTAGTTGAACTTCTTCTTGCGTTTGATGCGAGGCAAGATGAGGCGGTAGAAAATGTGCTCTCCGAGGGAAGTCAGCAGAGAGCCACAGAGACCGATGCATAGTAGGACAAAGAGCCCCGAAAAGTGATAGATGCCCATCTGCAGGGTCTGGGCAAGGTGAGGGGGAAGAGAGAGGCACAGAATGAGCACAGCTCGGAGCCCACACATTATCTATTATTATCATTATCTATTTATGTCCCACCTTGTCCTCAAAGTGGCTCTCCCCCTTCCTCATTTAATCCCCCCCAACAACCCTGTGAGGCTGGCAAGGCTGGTGGCAGTGACTGGCCCCAAAAGGCCACCCCTTGCGAGGTGCTGGTTTTGACCTTTAAGGTTATGACCTGGTTTAAGGTGCTGGTTTTGACCTTTAATGCCCTATGCGGCTTGGGACCCTCGTACCTACGGGACTGCCTCTCCTGGTGTGCCCCACAGAGGACCTTAAGGTCCACAAACAACAATATTCTGGAGATCCCGAGATATAAGGTGGCTAGATTGGTCTCAACTAGGGCCAGGGCCTTTTCAGTATTGGCCCCAACTTGGTGGAACGCTCTTTCACAGGAGACCAGGGCCTTGCGGGATTTGTCATCTTTCTGCAGGGCCTGCAAGACAGAGCTGTTCCGCCTGGCCTTTGGGTTGGATTCAGTCTGACCCCTGTGTTTTCCTCCCTCATGGTTTGGATTTATGGACTACTTAAAATGAGGCTGCATTTTAAATTTTAATATTGTATTTTAATCTGTATTGTAATTTATTGTTTTCTTTTCTTTTATGTCTTATTGTAATTTTATTGGTGTTAGCCGCCCTGAGCCTGGTTTTGACTGGGGAGGGCGGGGTATAAATTAAATATTATTATTATTATTATTATTATTATTATTATTATTATTCACTGCCAAGCGGGGATTTGAACCCAGGTCCTAGTCTGATACTCTAACCCAGGGTTTCCCAAACTTGGGTCTCCAGCTTTTTTTGGACTACAACTCCCATCATCCCTAGCTAGCAGGACCCGTGGTCAGGGATGATGGGAATTGTAGTCCAAAAACAGCTGGAGACCCAAGTTTGGGAAACTCTGCTCTAACCACTACACCACACTGGCTCTGATCACATGGTCGCTGATAAGGCATAGGCTCCCGAATTTTTGGGTTGTGTTTTTCTTTTTCTTTTTCTGAGTCCCCCTGAGTATTTCTGCATTTGCGGAAAATATACCAAGTCAGACCACGGGTGCATCTAGATCGACCCGGCCCTCAAGAGGTTGCCTAGAGAGAAATGTGGCCCTCAGACTGAAAGCCAATAGCCATTCACTGGAAAACAGCACAAGCCAGCAGCTTGAAGAGCAGGCAACAGCATATTTTGAGAGATATTATTATAATATATTATTGTTACAAAAGTCAGGTGCCAACGCCTCTCTCTGCAAGACTCCAGGCACTCACCCAGGGTCTGGGGTCCTTTGGGGAATTGAGACATGGCAGAGACCATCATAGCTTTAAACCTTCAGTCTGCATGGAGGGATTCCCGATCTTACAGCATGGTCATTTCAAGAGGGGCTTGTGCAGCCCTGGAGTCCAAGGCATCTCTCCCAGCCAGCCTACAGCCAGCCTGCCCAAGATGGATTCCAGCTTTCTTCTTCCTCCTCCTTCCCAGAACACCTTGCTAAAAGCTCTCTTTCCCAGACACCTTGCACCCGGTTCCTCTGGCAAGCTCCAAACCCCCCAGTCTCTGTCCACACTTCTCTTGCATCGCCAATGGCTCTCACTGGCCCTGTATTGTTTCTTATGAGGAGCGGTTGAAGGAGCTGGGCGTGTTTAGCCTGGGAAAGAGGAGACTGAGAGGAGATATGATCATAGACATCCAGGGCCGTCTTAAGCGCCCCTGGCGCCGTGGTGTGCCGGATCTCTCCGGCGCCCTCCCGCCATGTTTCCCAGCGCGGTGGGCGGGCGGGCAGGCACAGCGCGATCTCTCCGGCGCCCGCCCGCCCCGTTTCCCAGCGCGGTGGGCGGGTGGGCGCAGCGCGGCTGCCACAGGCGCAGCTGCGCGGCGGACCGGCCGGCCAGCAGGCGGCTGCAGCTCGCGACGCCCTCCTGGCGGGCCGGCACCGTGGTGCCCTGCGCCACCGGGGGTCTACCTAGAGCCGGCCCTGTAGACATCTTCAAATAGCTCAAGGGCTGACACATGAAAGAAGGAGCCAGCTTGCTTTTTCCTGCTCTGGAGGGTAGGATTTGAACCCATGGCTTCAAGTGACAAGAAATGAGATTCCGACTAAACTTCAGGAAGAACTTTCTGTAAGAGGCATTCGACAGTGGAACGGTCTTCCTTCCTTGAAGATTTTTAAGCAGAGGTTGGGTGGTCATCTGTCATGGATGCTTGACCCTTCCTGCATTGCAGGGGGTTGGACTAGATGACCCTTGGGTCCCTTCCAACTCAACAGTTCTATGATTCTCAATTCTCCAAAGGACCACAGACCCTGGGTGAGTGCCTGGAACCCCCAGAGAGTGGGGGCTGGCAACCAACTTTTGTAACAACGCATGATTGTTCTTTAATTGCGTGCTCCACAACCCACCCTTTTCCCAGCCCACCCCGTACCTCGGTGACGGCGAAGACCCGCTTTCCACAGGGGACCATCTTGTACCATTTGTCGTGGAGGAGGTCCATGAAGCCGGACGATTTATAGCGGCTGATGAACTCCGAGATGTTGGAGGTCAGGGGCGAGTTCTGAGGAAGGCCGATCCCGTAGCCTGGAAGGTGGCACAAGCACATATATTGTGGTGGGTCGATGCAAAATAAATAAATAAATAAATAAATAAATAAATAAATAAAGGAAGGGTGTTGCTGGAGGAACACCAATCTCGGGTTTGAGGATGCGCAGAGTGCCTTCCCGTCCTCCAATGGTGCCCTGGAACGTGCCCAGAAGAGGGCAACCAAAATGGTCAAAGGCCTGGAAACAATGCCTTATGAGGAATGGCTTAGGGAACTGGGTATGTTTAGCCTGGAGAAGAGAAGGTTGATATGATAGCCATGTTCAAATATATAAAAGGATGTCATATAGAGGAGGGTGAAAGATTGTTTTCTGCTGCTCCAGAGAAGCGGACACGGAGCAATGGATTCAAACTACAAGAAAGAAGATTCCACCTAAACATTAGGAAGAACTTCCTGGCAGTAAGAGCTGTTTGGCAGTGGAATTTGCTACCAAGGAGTGTGGTGGAGTCTCCTTCTTTGGAGGTCTTTAAGCAGAGGCTTGACAGCCATCTGTCAGGAATGCTTTGATGGTGTTTCCTGCTTGGCAGGGGGTTGGACTGGATGGCCCTTGTGGTCTCTTCCAACTCTATGATTCTATGATTCTAATATCAGTCAGATATTAGAACATAAAACAAGGAGCGCCTGGCTGCTAGATCAGGCCAGTGGCCCCTTTGCTCCAGCATCCTGCTCTCACCGTGGCCAAGTTCCCCTTAGAACCTAAGGATTCAGATAGACTGCTTCTGGACATGGAGGTTCCATTAAAATATTTTCAAAGCCTGGCTGCCAGATAAGGCCAGTGGCCCATCTAGACCGGCTCCTCTTCTCCCAGTGGCCAACCGGATGCCCCCAAGGGAAACCTGAAGGCAAGTCCCCCCCCTCAAAAAAGGAGTAATTCTCCTCTCCTGCGGTGTCCAGCAACTAGCATTCAGATGCATTGCCACCTCCAACCACGGAGGCAGAGCAGAGCCATCCTGGCTAGTAGACGTCCTCTGTGAATTTGTCTCATCCTCTTTTAAAGCCATCCAAGTTGGTGGCTTCTTGAGGCCGTGAGTTCCATAGAAAAAAGTCCTCTCTTTCATCCGTCCTCAATACCCCAACATTAAGCTTCATTGGATGTGCACAAGCTGTAGCGTTTCAGGAGAGGGAGGAATAATAATAATAATAATAATTATTATTATTATTATTATTATTTTATTTATATCCCGCCCATCTGGCTGAGTTCCCCCAACCACTCTGGATGGCTTCCAGCACATATAAAAGCTTAATCAAATGTCAAACATTAAAAACTTCCCCCATCCACTTTCTCCATGCCACGCATCATTTTATAAACTTCCCTCGTGACATCTCTCACTCCTCTTTTCCCTGAACTGAAAAACTCGGGTGGCCTTTTCTGAACTTATTCTATCCCCATTTTTGAGGCGAGGTGACCAAAACTGGACACAGGAACCTAAGCATTTGGCTGTTAACCAGGAGGTTGGTGGTTAGAGCCCCACCAGCAACAGTTGTGGGCAGGATTCCTGCATTGCAGGGGGTTGGACTAGATGACCCTGGGGGATCCCCTTCCAACTCTACCATTCTATGATTCTACAAGTGTAGTCTGACCGCAGATGGATATAAATGGCGTTACGCTACTGGCAGTTTTATTCACCATATCCTGGTGGGTGGGTGGATAAATAAGTCGATATGGACAAAACAAATCTACTCAACCTTCCTATTGTTGCTGATGCAACTTTGCACCTTTCATGTAACTGATCTGTAGAAAGAACTCTATGAACTGAAAGCGGAGACACTGTATGCACTTAGGTAAGCCAAGGAAATCTTTAATAAGAATCATAGAATCATAGAGTTGGAAGAGACCACAATGGCCATCCAGTCCAACCCCCTGCCAAGCAGGAATGTTTTTATTTAAAGTTTTTTGGGGGGTTGCAAAAGTACATACAGCGTCTCTGCTTTCAGTTCTTTCTACAGATCATTCATATTCAAAATGAGGCACTAATGTTATAAACAGTCTACAGTTGGGGAAGAAGAATTGCAGCTTTGGTTTCTTCAGGGAGGGGGAGATTCTCTGACCTGTCAATCACTTCACCTTGGAGTCAACTCTCATTTAGGGTGGAATGTACAAAAGATTTCTGGAGTTTAATCTTGGCAGAAACACTAAACATTACTAAAGAAGCTCTTGTTTGCTGTTCAAAAGTCACAGAATATTTTGGGCGATACCAATGTAGATATATCATCAAAACAATCAGTCTCCTCTTGACAGTCGTTGCCGCTCAATGGAAAACACCTCTCAAATCTTACACAGGCCACTTGGTACCACTCACTATGGAATAGGGAGAAAATTATGCATAATTTGAGATTTTGACAAGGGCTGGAACCTCCTGGCGCTTTTAATGCAATTTGGCACTCCTTTTTATCCCATAGAAAGCATCATTTTCACGGCAGCCCACATCACGAACCTTGCGAATAGATAATCTGATAACATTTATATTCTCAACTTAGATTTTGATATTTGAACCCCTCTGCAACTACACTCTATTCTATTGTTTTCATCTTTCAATTTTCACCTGTTCTCTCTGTTTGATATATGTTATAAAATGAAATAAAGAATCTCCTCTCCCCGCCCCTCCCCGGCAAAAAAACCCCCCTCCTCTCCCAAAAAATATAAATCTGGCAGATGAGACTGGATCAATTATTGGGGAGTGGGAAGCAAGTGTGGTGCCGGGGGGGGGGGAGAGAAATAATGGGTTCATTTGTATTCCGCTCGGCTCCCCAGTTTGCCGAAGAGCTAATGAGAAACGGGGAGATCAAAAAGCATTTCAGATGATGCTCCAGTGAGGGCGGCCTGGAAATAATTTGGGATGTCAAGAAGAAGCAAAAGCGTTAGAGGGTATTGGGTGCTCTGCACCCCCACCCCTCCGCCACCTCCGCACCCCATAAACCCAAAGAGGAGTCGCAGCAAAGTTTGTAAGGCCACCCCCTGAAGACCCCTGGCTGCTCCTGGGGTAGAGGGATGGGAAAACAGATTATTAAGAGTGTGGGAAGGAGTGGGGAGGAAGTAAGAAATAAAAAATAAAACAGATTTTCATGGAGGAGCAGGGAGCTTCAGTTGCAGGGAATGGCTCAGTAGAACCCCCCCCCCAAATGCTAGGCACAAAGAGGTGCTAGGCACAAACACTCCACTCAAACACAAAAAACCAAAACCGAATGTGAGTTCTACTCAGAGAAGACTCCTTGAAATTCGCAGACATAGAGGCAACCTACTCTAGAACCTATTAAGGTTCAGTTCAACTCACAGCACCACGGAGTGGGAAAGTTTGAGGGGATCCCCTTCACTGGAGGCTTTTAAGCAGAGGTTGGGTGACCACCTGTTGGGGATGCGTTAGCTGAGATTCCTGTATTGCAGGGGGGTGGACTAGAGGACCCCTGGGGGTCCCTTCCAACTCTACCATTTTATGATTCTATGCGTCTCCACAGTCTTGCTTCTCCGTTTCCCATAATGCTGGAGTAGACAAACCATTGGTCTGACCCTGCGGGCTCTCCTAATGTTCTTACGAACCTTTTTTCAAACTTAACGCCACATTCCCGATAGGGCATGCTTCCCCCAGAAGGTCACTCAGAAGAGCACATGGCCCTCAAGGGGGGACCTTTCCCCTAAAGGACAGCTTGTGTGTGTGTGTGGGGGGGGGGGGTGAGACTGTGAAGTCCACAGTCTCCAAAGGACCCGACTGTGCCGCTGCATCTTCCCGCCTCCCCCCAGGAAAATAGTTGACCCCCGGAGAGGCATCTCTCATCTTCCGCACTTTAATATTTAACAGCCCCACTTAAAAGATTGATTGAGGTGACCCAGTTTCATTACAGCAAGATTGGGACTGCGATCGCCCCCTCTTCCACCCCCCCTCTCCTCTCTATCTCAAAACCCTTCCGCTACGATTCCTCGCTAAATGAGCAGGGCTCGGGGAGCCATGAAATAAAGTCCTTTGACATTTTCCCCCAAACCTTCGATCGCAAAGGGCTTCCCGACGGTGAGGAGCTTGCAGTCGGAGTCGATGGACACCTCGTAATCCAGCAGAGATTTGTCCATGATGAAGGCATTCAGCTTCGGAGGGTTGGTCCTGATGAGGAGAGACCCAAAATCCTGAGTTAATTAAAACAGGTAGACAGAGCTAAGCCTGAAGCGCTGAGCAGCTCCAGTCTAAGGTCTTGCAAGCAGACGCCATAAATTTGAGGTATGAATTGCCCAGTCTGAATTGCCCTCGAACCATAAAACCCAGTTCTGTTGCAGATCAACTGACCTCCATTTCAGGGGGTTGATCTAGATGACCCTTGGGTGCCCTTCCAACTTTACAATTCTATGCTTCCAGCTCCTTGGAGAACTGAGCCAAGCACCAAACAAAGGATGGCAAACGGCGCTGAGCCAAACCATGGCCTCTGTTGCTCCAGCTTCGCCAAAGCAGCCATTCTTTCGCTGCAGAACTTTGGCAGGTCAGCAAGCCATGACCTTTGCTAAACCTGAGTTGTTGCATAGCTCAGGTCTAATGTATTGCAAAGAGCAGATACACAAACAGTAGTATATATGGTTGGCATCCATCAGTCTTGAGAGACAAGGGACTGCGCCTCCAGGTGTGAAATCAAACTGCTGCAGTGACCTGCCTGGGGTGCAAACCCGGGCAGTGTGTCTGGTAGTCCTGGGCTGCCCAGGCGACAAGACCCCACTCTCGGCCTTCCTGATGGGGTTCGAAGGAAAGCAGAGCAAGATGTTGGCCTACTGCTTGGCTGCAAGAGTTGCCGGAAGGAGGCAAACAAGGCACTGTCCAACCGCCTTAGGGACTCCGCTCCAGATTTGTGGAGGGTTTACTGCTGAGCCTGTTCTTCTGAAGATATCCCGCAAGGCAGTGGAAGTGTAGGGTCAGAGTTTTCCTTCTCCTAGATGGGCTCCCTTCCCAGGTGGACAAGCCCCACCTGCCCCTCACTTCCCTCCACAGCATGTGCAGAAAGTCCTCTTTAAACAGGCATGTTTTTAGCAGGCGCCGAAAAGAGGACAGCAAAGGCACCTGCCTGGCATCAGTAGATGGCCGCCTTCTTGAGTCCTGGACCCACACTTGGTCTTGTCTTATTATTATTATTATTATTATTATTATTATTATTATTATTAAAAGGTAAAGGACCCCTGACAGTTAAGTCCAGTTGCGAACGACTCTGGGGTTGCGGCGCTCATCTCGCTTTACAGACCGAGGGAGCCGACATTTTGTCCGCAGAAAGTTTTTCCCAATCACGTGGCCAGCATGACTGAGCTGCTTCTGACGAAACCAGAGCAGCGCATGGAAACGCCATTTACCTCCCCCCCCCCAGAGCGGTACCTTTATCTACTTGCACTTTGATGTGCTTTCGAACTTCTAGGTTGGCAGGAGCTGGGACCGAACAACGGGAGCTCACCCTGTCGTGGGTATTCGAACCACCGACCTTCTGATCGGCAAGCCCAAGAGGCTCTGTGGTTTAGACCACAGCGCCACCCGCGGCCCATTATTACCCCTCCCCTAACACCCCATACACTCTATCTATCTAATTACTTTCTTTTGACCCCAAGTGCTCAGAAAAACCTCTCAAAGCCCTTCTACAATTTCTGCTTTTAGTTAAGTATTTTTATTTATGTACTTGATTACAGAAGGGGGGCTACGCTCATGTATCTATCTTACCTTTCCAACGGTACCTCTCCTGGCTGTACTGGAAGCACAATTTCAAAAGATGGGTTTGTTTCGGCTTCCATATTTCTTTGGGGGGGGGGGAGAGTGCTGATTTGGTCGGTCTCCCTTCAAATGCAAACTGAACCGAGTTTTCCCACCTACTCCACCCCCAACTCACTTGAGCATTTTGATGCCCGCAGGGGTCGTAGGGACACTCAGCCGCCGCATGTATTCATGCATGTCTGGGAAACTCTTCTTGATATATTCCTCCGCGCTGCTCTCCCAGACAGTCCCAAATCGGAATCCTTGTGACGGATGGTGCAGCTGCCCAAAAAGCAAAACAGGGACCACATGGTGGGTTTGTTTGTTTTTACGTAATAGAAGCAAGCAAACTTAAAATCTTAATTTGAGATTCCTGTATTGCACGGGGGTTGGGCTAGATGACCCTTGGGGTCCCTCCCAAATCTGAGGTTGTGGTCTGGGAGCAACAACAGCCGGACTGCGGCATTAGTTGTATAAACGGCAAGGGCCAGTAGGTGGCGCTGTGCAGGTGATGTTGTGCCGTGCAAGAGCCATTAGGTGGAGCTATGCAGCAGGCAGTGCCGTGAAAGGGCCACTAGGTGGCGATGTGCAGCAGGCAGTGCCTGAAAGGGCCTCTAGGTGGCGCTGTGCAGCAGGCAGTGCCATGCAAGGCCAGCAGATGGCAGCACTCAGAGGTTGCCAAACCCTGCACTGACCTTGGGGTCGTGAATCCCAGACAGCTCCTCGAAGGTCTTCTCTCCCACCATCACGGCGGCCAGGTTGGCGGTGTAGCTGGAAAGGACCAAGAGGCAGAAGATGGCCCAGAGGTTCATCAGGAAGCGCCCGGTCCAACACTTGGGAGTCTTGCTGGAGACGGTTCGCCCAAAGAGGATGGCGTAGCAGAGGTTGAGCGCCGAGGAGTAGGAGAAGATCTTCATGCGGTTGCGCCCGTGGGGGGTCATCCCGTAGGGGCTCTTCCACTCGTAGAGGGTGAGGAACAGGGCGGTCAAGTGGAGAGCCACAAAGATGCCCACCCACATCGTCCAATGCAGCGGCCACATGAAGGCCCCGATGGGAGACGCCGTGTCCCGGATCCTCACCAGGATGCCCAGGCTGGTGGAGAAGAAGGGGCTGGTGAAGTCAATCACTTGGCTGCGGGCCGAGTTGATGCTGAAGGACGTCACTGCCATGTGGGCCGTCCCGCTCAGGAGGTCCCCCACCAGCCCTGTCCAGCGGCCGTTCTTCCAGGCCCCGTACTTCCCGTCCCCCACGATGTAGAGGTCAAAGTCAAAGGGGAGGTCCTCGGCCAACTTCTCCAGGAGGTCAATGCAGTAGCCGTAGCAGCATTTCCGGTACTCGGCGGGGACCGAGCCGTTCTCGGAGTTGAGCTCGTCAAAGAGGGTGTCCAGCACGGCAGAGTCGTTGGTTCGGGGGTCCAGGCACAGCTGGCCAGCAGGACAGTTGCCTTCTTCATCCACCTGCATAAACCACAGATTAGTCTCTCTCTCTCTCTCTCTCTCTCTCTCTCTCTCTCTCTCTCTCTCTCTCTCTCTCTCTCTCTCTCTCTCTCCTAGATGTCAGGAGCCAGCCAGCAATAAATCACACTGTGCAAGTTGGAGTTAACTCTTTACCAGCAAAAACACAATCTGCACAGATTTGCCGGAGTGTCAGGCCTGATGAGCACAGCAGTTCACTCCCACTAGGTCTTGCCCCATGGATCAATTGCCAAGACTGAAAGTCACCCATAGCCATCTAAATCCCCTCCTCTCCAGGGGTTTTTTTTCCAAGCAATTGGAGACTGCATCTGCATGCAGCCAACCTCTCCTCTGCACTTTTCATGCCCCTCCTGGTCCTGGGAGACAAGCAGGAGGGGAGCTTGTTGCAGGAGGAGGGGGGAGACCCCCCCCCGTGACTCTTCACCATCTCTGCCTCCTGGCCTCCCTCCTCTCCTGCTTCAGCTTCTGTCTCGGATTCTGGACTTCTCTCTGCAACTGCCTCCCCCTGCTCACTAAGCTCAGTTACTCCTTCAGCTTTCGACCCTGTGCCGTTAACTAGTGGAACCTCTTCACTGCAGGGCATAGCTGCCAAGTACCCCGTTTTCCCTGGGAAAACCCCGTTTTTACTTACCTTTTCCCGGTGGTCCCCCGTATTACTTCGTCTCCCGTTTTTCACCGTTATTTTCTCCTGCCGGCGGCCATTTTTTTCTTTCCGATTTGCCCTTCTATGGGCACCAAAAATGGCCGCCGCCAGCTTCAAAAGTCGCATCTATGCATGTCCGGAAGTGCATAGACGCGACTTCCGGTGTCAGCCATTTTTTGTGCCCATAGATGGGCGGAGCGACACCGGAAGTTGCGTCGGTGCACTTCCTGACATGCGTACAAGCGACTTTCGAAGCCGGCGGCGGCCATTTTTGGTGCCCATAGAAGGGCAAAGCGACACCGGAAGTTACGTCGACACAACCTCCGGTGTCACACGGCTGCCGGTCCCAGATTCTGCAGTCCGGGACTTGGAAGGTAAGCTGCAGGGTGTTCCTTATCCCTAGGACAGAGGTCTTCAACCTTTTTGAGTCTACGGCTCCCTTGACCTTCTTCCTGCAGCACCCTTGTGGGCCTCAGGAGCCCAGATATGTTCCCCCCTTGCCTGCAGAGGTGGAAGCCTCTTATCCTTTTTTGAACACCCTTCCTTGTGGAGGGTTCCCTCAGCCTCCTCCCCTCTGCCCTCTCCTTGGGAGTCCTCTGGGCAGCCACGGCTGCTGCTCCTGGTCTGAGCTGACCCCACCCCAAAGAGAGGTGCCTCCTCACACTGCCCCACAGGGGCCTGGGAAGAGGATGCCCACAGCCAAAGTTGAACATGAAGCCAGCACCTTACCTTGGGAGCAGCAGTGGGCGCTGCCAGGCCTGCATGGCAGAAAAGCTCCCCTTCAGCACTACTGGGCACTCAGCTCCCAGGCAGGCCTTGCACACAGCAAGCACAAGAAAGGCTACCATAGTGCCTGCCTGCCTGGCTGCCCAGCCTCCCACTTGTCTGTCCATTCCCAACTGGCTGGCTGGGCTCCCTCACCTGCTTGCTTACTCCAAGGCTGCCTAAGCTCCTGGCACCCAGCATCCCCCTGGCCAGCCCCAGAAGCACCATTCATTTGCCTGCAGAGCTTGTAGCCAGGGCTGCTGCAACAAACAGCTGTGCAAGCTTTTGGGGGGAAGGGAAGAGGGACAGTGTTGCCCGCTGCACCCCTGATCATCATTCAAGGCACCCCAGGGTGCCACGGCACACTGGTTGAAAACGCCTGCCCTAGCTCAGCAAGGAAGTTTGGCTTAAAATGATGGCCCTGTCTCCCCATCCTCATGGGTTGTGTCGTACTCAGAGTAGGCCCGCTGAAATCAATGGGCATGACCAATTTAAGAAAGTGGAGCTCCTCTGAGTCTGACCTGGATGGCCACCCTCTCCCTGTGAGTGGTTAATGTGTGTTAACAGCCAGTCATTCTGCATATTGACCAGCCTTCCTAGAGAATGTGCACATAACCTGTCCACGGAGAGGGGATTTTGCACATTTCCTGGTCAATGTAGACAATTGCCAGCAGGCCTTGGGGAGCATGTGTATCTTGACTGCTTTTTTCTCTTTTTTTTTCTTTTGGTACATTTCCCAGCCGTTGTGCATAAGGTGCATAAGAGGCTGTGAGGAATGTTGCACAATGACTGGCTGTTATGCACATTGTCAGGGTTGTTACGACTACTCCCGAGTAACGACTTTCCACATGCTTGTCTTTCAAAAGTCTTTATTAGTGCACATTATTTACAGTGTAGCGAGCTGCTGGTTTCATGTCTTCTCATTCCGAATCAGAATCCGGCACTGACCCTTTTCGCGACTTTGACCAACATAAAAGCCTCGGGACAGTGAATCTCCTCCCCTTTCTCCTCCTCCTCCTCAATACCGGTGTCGGGGGGAAGGGTCTACGGTCTGCCTTCTGCCTGTCCACCCTTCCCGCCTCTCTCTCTTCCTGCCTGTGGAGCAGGGGCTCTCCAATGCTGCCAGAGCCCTGGCACTCCTTCTCCGTCTCCTGACTCACCCCTTCAGACCCCGCGCTTTCATGACTGCTTGGAGACGGGCTGCTACTGATGAGGGGGGGGGGTTTCTCTGTAATCCCTCCCCCTTACACACATTGACCCACACCTCTTACCCCTGACGTAAACAAGAGTCCTTTAAAAAAGAAGAAGCAGCAGCTTTTGAATAAATGCAGGCGCTTTTTTGGTTCGTACGCACCTCTCTCGTGAAGACGAAAGGGTGCTCTACCAAGGTCACCACACGCAGTTTCATGCGGCAAAAACCCTCTGCTTGCTTCCTGCGCTGCAGGTGCTGGGGCCATGTCCCCTCCTCCAGCTCCATCTCGCCCCCTTTCCAGGTCCCCACCGTCACCCACGTGGGCTGCCCCACAGAGTCCCTCAGGAGGCTCCAGACTTTGTAGTGGCGATCTGTGTGGACGCGGGACGTGTTGTGCACGAAGATCTCCCCTGTCTGGCCGCGGAAGGACGTGTTGGCTAAAAACCTGGAACCGAGAGAAAGAGGGAGGAAGGAAGCGGAAAGCAGGAGGCTGGGTTCCTGGTAGGGTACGCTGCACTGGTTGTATATGTAAGCTTGCGGAACTACCTGCCACAAGAGAGAGAAAGGGGAGCAGGAATATGACATTCCCGGTTGGTCGTGCTGCAATAGCTGGATGTTAGCTTGTGGAAGTAGCAGAGCCTTAAAACTGCCACAGGGGTAAACAGGCCGTGAGTGCGAACCCTTCAGGACTGGTGTGATATGCGCCTGATGAGGAGCACCCAGGTTTCCAAAGGAGCCTGCGGATCTGGGCCTGCTTCCTACCACTCAGCCTCCGTGACTCCATCTCTATTCTGGGCATAATTGGATCAGTATTTCTCTCCCACTGCAGGGATACAGTTCTCACAGGCAACTCTATAGGAGCCAGGGCTTGCCAGGCCAGATCACCCGGTGCCTGCAAAGAAGAAATGGAATCACCTGCCCACAGAAGAGCCTGCCTGTTGCATCTCTGGAAGAGTCCCCATTCTTAGCCTATCACATCTCTTGACAGGTCCCTGTTTTGGGCTTGCCTCTATGTCAGGCATCATGCAACCCATGCAGAGGTGAAGCTCAATCACCTAGAATCATAGAGTTGGAAGAGACCACAAGGGCCACCCAGTGCAACCCCCTGCCAAGCAGGAAACACCATCAAAGCATTCCTGACATACACCTGTCAAGCCTCTGCTTAAAGACCTCCAAAGGAGGAGACTCCACCACACTCCTTGGTAGCAAATTCCACTGCCGAACAGCTCTGACTGTCAGGAAGTTCTTCCTAATGTTTAGGTGGAATCTTCTTTCTTGTAGTTTGAATCCATTGCTCCGTGTCCGCTTCTCTGGAGCAGCAGAAAACAACCTTTCTCCCTCCTCTATATGACATCCTTTTATATACAGCGGTACCTCGCAAGACGAATGCCTTGCGCAATGAAAAACTCGCAAGACGAAAGCGTTTTGCGATGTTTTCGGTGACTCGCAAGACGAAGTTTTCTATGGCCGTGCTTCGAAAGACTTTTTTTTTTTGCCGCAGCAAGATGAAATTATTGCAAGATGAAGTGACTCGCGGAACGAATTAATTTCATCTTGCGAGGCATCACTGTATTTGAACATGGCTATCATATCGCCCCTTAATCTTCTCTTCTGCCTGTTCCACCTCTGGATGAGTGCCCCTTCTCAGTCTGCTGAGAACGGGAACTCGCACTGGCCACAGATATTGCTTTCAGGTCTTCTAAAATGTTTTTTTTGGCTTCCCCCTAGCTATCACAAATTTCCGGGACCCCTGGCTTACTCACTGGGAGAGGTAGCGTCCCGAGGACTCGGAGGCGACGGTGTGCTTGTCGTTGCAGTTCACCATGCTCTGGATGAGGGCGAGGTCCGGGCGGACGTAAACGGCCTTCGAGATGGCCCTCGAAACCAGCTCCACTGCATCGTGGACGAACTTCTCCAGGGATGGCCTGTCCACCTCCCCATAGGCTAAGAGGCCCAGGGGCAGCCCTTCCGTCTGGAGCTCGTCCACATTCTGGGGCTGCCCCAGCACCCAGTGGAACTCCTGGAGCACCCCTAGGTCCCTGGCTGTCCGGAAGACCAGCTGGGAGTGACGGGCGTCGCAGCCAAAGAGCACAGCGGGGCCCGGAAGTTCCCTGTACTCCTCCAAGTGGCGTCGCAGGAGGCGGGCGGCCTCCGTCTCCTCGAGGAAGCTCAGGTCCACCACAGCCGTCCTCTCCAGCTCGGCGTAGCTGCTCCACAGGTCCACAAAGGCAGGGACGTCCCACGCCCGGCACAGCACCAGGGTGACCTCGTGCCATTTGTTGGAGCGGAATATGTTAGCCAGCAGCTCCAGGAGCGTCTCGAAGTCGTTGCTCCGGTCCATGTGAAGGTGGAAGGGGTTCTGGATGAGAAACAAGGAAGGGTGCGCGGGGAAGAGAGTTATTCGTTGATTTCTTTACGCAACCAAGGCAACACAAATATTACGGGCACAAAAATAGCACGAGGAGGTGGTACTGACCAAAGAAGAATGGCAGCTGGAATATGGAGAACTGGCAAGTTTTGACGTGGAAAATGAGAGATCAGAAAGAAACCGGTTTTAAAGGAGATTGGAAAGTGTTTGCAGAATACTTAAAAGCTCAGTGTAAAAATGTTAGAATGCAAATAGGATTTGAGTGAGAACAGCAGTGGGGGTGAACTTTTTGTTTGTATAGTGAGATTAGGTGAAGGTCTAGAGCAGGCATCCCCAAACTTCGGCCCTCCAGATGTTTTGGACTACAATTCCCATCATCCCTGACCACTGGTCCTCTTAGCTAGGGATCATGGGAGTTGTAGGCCAAAACATCTGGAGGGCCGAAGTTTGGGGATGCCTGGTCTAGAGTGTGGGTAGGCAAACTAAGGCCCGGGGGCCGGATCCGGCCCAATCACCTTCTCAATCCGGCCTGCGGACGGTCCAGGAATCAGTGTGTTTTTACATGAGTAGAATGTGTGCTTTTATTTAAAATGCATCTCTGGGTTATTTGTGGGGCACAGGAATTCATTCTCCTTTTTTCCCTTCAAAATATAGTCTGGCCCCCCACAAGGTCTGAGGGACAGTGGACCGGCCCCCTGCTGAAAAGGTTTGCTGACCCCTGGTCTAGAGTTACTATGACATGCAGCATAAATTGAAATTTTGAGGGAACCATGGAGGGAGGGAGGGGAAGTCACAGGTGGAATGATTGATTGCTAAATTTGAAATGTTGTTGAATTGTTTATTTAAAATTTAAATCTGCTGTTGGGATTGCACCGGCAACAACGCAGTAGAGGGTGGTATTTGTCTCACGGCACCAGTAAGGAATTTGGCTTTACAGTGGTACCTTGGTTTAAGTACACAATTGGCTCCGGAAGTCTGTACTTAACCTGAAGCAAACTTTCCCATTGAAAGTAATGGAGAGTGGATTAATCCGTTCCAGACGGGTCCGAGGAGTACTTAAACTGAAAGAACTCAAACCGAAGCGTACTTAAACCGAGGTATGACTGTATTGTTATTATTTATTATGTATTAAATTTGTATACTGCCTTTCATCCATAGATCTCGGGGTGGTTCGCAACAGAAAATCATGAGATTTTAAAAAAGCAAAATGCATTAAAAAAAACGAACCCAAAATCCCAGCTCCCACTTAAGGGGCAATTCTATAGCAAGATCTGCAGGGATCTAGCTTAGGATTCAGTGGATCTCCAACTCAGCTGGCTGGTTCCTGTTTGGCCAGCTGCAAATCCCCAATCCCGGGACAGTCAAAGATATACAGGCATAATCTGTTCATCCTGGACCAGAGAGGGGGGACTTCGACTGGATGATCCTAAGCCTGTTCAGTTCTGTTCTGGCAACCCAGCATGGGACACTTAAAAAAAATAAAATAGTGATTAAAATTGTACAACCTGATTAATATTCTACAGGCTGATTAATATTCTACAGCCTTTTTAATGTGTCTACAGGAAGAGGGGGGTTATTGTTTTGCTGTTTCGTTTCAATTATTTACTTGTTTTTATCCTGTATTTTGTTCCGTGAACCGCCCTGAGATCTTATAATAAGGGTGGTAAAAAAAATCTAATAAATGAATAAATACTAACTCCATCATGCGTTAATTAGACTTAAGCATGTTGGTTATATGAGGCTGGCTATTCTACAGCTATCTCAAAGGTTTTTATTACACACACACAATTCAACAATTCAACATCATTTCAAGTTTAGCAATCAATTATTCCACCTGTGACTTCCCCTCTCTCCCTCCAGGGTTCCCCCAGAATTTCAATTTATGCTGCATATTATAGTTACTATAGGGACCCAGGTGGCGCTGTGGGCTAAACCACTGAGCCTAGGGCTTGCTGATCAGAAGGTCGGCGGTTTGAATCCCTGTGACGGGGTGAGCTCCCGTTGCTTGGTCCCAGCACCCAGCTCCTGCCAACCTAGCAGTTCAAAAGCACATCAAAATGCAAGTAGATAAATAGGTACTGCTACAGTGGGAAGGTAAATGGCGTTTCCGTGTGCTGCTCTGGTTTGCCAGAAGCGGCTTAGTCATGCTGGCCACATGACCTGGAAGCTGTACGCCGGCTCCCTCGGCCAATAATGCGAGATGAGCGCCGCAACCCCAGAGTCGGTCACGACTGGACCTAATGGTCAGGGACCCCTTTACCTTATTATAGTTACTATAGACCTTGCCCTTGTCACAAAAGAAAAACGGAAAGTTCACCCCCACTGCTGTTCTCACTCAAATCCTATTTGCGTTTTAACATATTTTACACTGAGTTCTTAAGTATTCTGCAGGCATTTTCCTATCATCTTTAAAAATCGGTCTCTTTCTTATCTCCAATTTTGCACGTCAAACTTGCCAGTTCTACATGTTCTATCAATTTCAGCTGCCATTCTCCTTTGGTGGCTGGGACAACCCAGTCAGATGAGTGGCTAATAATAATAATAATAAATAGGTGAGCCCCCAGTTGGAAGCAGAGCAAAAAGGCAGGCGGCCACTAGAGGTCAGCAGAGTTTAAGCGCACCTGTGCCAGAGATAGAAAAGAGATGTGGACTTTTGTGAGGGTGGGATGTTTGAAATCCCCCTCCTCTCCTCGGAAAAGGAGGGGTGCCTTTCAGAATCACGAATGTGGGCAAAAGGTTTCTGGACCAGATGGCTCTTTATTCTGAAGATCCCTTCTGGATCAAGCCCATCTAGAGACTCTAAATCTCAGGGTCGTGGGTTCAAGGCCCACATAGGGCAAAATATCCCTGCATTGCAGGGGGGTTGGACTAGATGACCCCTCCTGGTACCTTCCAACTCTATGATTCTATGAATCTTCCTCATCTAGCTCAGTATTCTCTCCACCAGCAGTCCTCAAACTTCTTTTCTCTGGGCGACACTTTGGGAATAAAAAATTGCTACTTTGGTAAACAAAAACAAACAAACAAAAAACACAACAACAGCTCCTAGCAGTACTTGATTTATAACACAGAACACCGCTAATTTGTCATATAATCATGGGCATCCAGAAAGTATAAAACAGGGGTCAGCAACCTTTTTTCAGCCATGGGCCGGTCCACTGTCACTCAGACCATGTTGGGGGGCCGGACTATATTTTGAAAAAGAAAAAAAAAGAACGAATTCCTATGCCCCACAAATAACCCAGAGATGCATTTTAAATAAAAGGACACAATCTACTCATGTAAAAACACACTGATTCCTGGACCGTCCACGGGCCGGATTGAGAAGGCAATTGGGCCGCATCCAGACCCCAGGCCTTAGGTTGCCTACCCCCAGTATAAAACAATGCAGCTACAAAGGAACACAGAATCATTGAATTGTAGAGTTAGAAGGGACCGCAAGAGTCATCCTGCCACATCCTTTGAGAACCACTGATCTACGCAGATCCTACAAGTGTCCCTATTTTCCCTGAAAAGTCCAAGACTTACAGAAGCCATCCCGGTTTCTGATTTGATCCCGGAACGTCCTGTTTTCCCATTGGATGCCCCTATTTTCATAGGAGAAATGTTGGTGGGTCTGGAGTTATGCAGCCCCCGAGCCAAGGAGATAAGTCACTATACAACCTTTAGAAGACATCTGACAACAGCCCCGGATAGGGAAGTTTTTTAATGTTTAATGTTTTATTGTGTTTTTATATATGTTGGAAGCCACCCAAAGTGGGTGGGCCAACCCAGCCAGCTGGACACAATGTACTGTAAATAAGAAAGTTGTTGTTGTTGTTGTTGTTGTTATGATGGAATAGAGTGGTACCTCGGGTTACAAACATGATCCGTTCCGGGACGCAGTTCGTAACCCGAAATGGTCGTAACCCGAAGGGCCATTTTGCACATGCGCAAAGCACAATTTCCGTGATTTTCTCGCTTTGCACATGCGCAAACCGTGCACGCCACTTCTGCCCATGCGTAGAACACACACACAGCGAAAATACTTCTGGGTTTGCGGAGTTCATAACACGAGATGTTCGTAACCCGAGGTGTTTGTAACCCGAGGTACGACTGTAGAGGTAAAGATAAAGGAACCCCTGACCATTAGGTCCAGTCGCGGACGACTCTGGGGTTGCGGTGCTCATCTCACTTTATTGGCCAAGGGAGCTGGCGTACAGCTTCTGGATCATGTGGCCAGCATGACTATGCCGCTTCTGGCGAACCAGAGCAGCGCACGGAAATGGCGTTTACCTTCCCACCGGAGCGGTACCTGTTTATCTACTTGCACTTTTGATGCGCTTTCGAACTGCTAGGTTGGCAGGAGCTGGGACCAAGCAATGTGAGCTCACCCTGTCGCGGGGATTTGAACCGCCAACCTTCTGATCGGCAAGCCCTAGGCTCTGTGGTTTAACCCACAGCGCCACCTGCGTTATGTTGAATAGGATGTCCCTATTTTCACTGGAGAAATTTTGGAGAGTATGCAACAGCCCTCCAGGGTTTCAGAATTAGGGGAATCCCCCAGCCCTACCTGAAGTTGCCACTGGGGTTGAAACTTCTGCATGCCAAGCAAGTGCTCTGGAACTGAGCCACAGCCCTTTGGGTATCATCTCCTCACCCCACCTGAGCCCCATGTTGCTCTGGGACGTTCTACAAGATTGGCATGTGCTCTGTGCCAGCGGCTCACAACCCTTCTTTTACACACCAAGTCAAGGTTCCGGACCTCATCATTCTGATTTTTCAAACTGGAGCAATTGAGTTGCCTAATACTAAGCCAGAACGCCAAGCTACAGCCATTCCCCTAAAAATAAATAAAAACAAAGCACGATTCCAGCACGAGGCGTGAGAGAACGCACGGTTGGTTCAGGACGCCTTCCCTCATGCTCACATGCGTTCTTGAACACTGGGGGTGGAAGAGGAGCAATGCTCAGAAAGAAGAATCTCCAGCCCAGAGCTGGTATGATCACGTCAAGGTCGTCTCCACAGAGCGCCTTGAACCACACTTATTGACGATTTCATTACTGTTTTTCTTTTTTTAAAAAAAGTGTTTATCACTTTGGGATGCTTTAATGGGAAGCGATTGATAAACACAATGAAATACACTAAAGAAACTGTGCCCGTGTTAGTGGGTGATGCAGGAAATTTGGGGTGGGTGGGTGAGGGAATTGGAAACGGTAACCACGTCCTATGAAGTCCATCATCACATGTGAAATATTGGTTGCTAGCTAAGCAAATTGATCTGAAAAGAGCCTAGGGATTAATGTCGGGTTTCTATGGTGCCTGCTTGCTCTCAAGAGGCAGGGAGTTCCACAGAGCCACACGCACAAAATGAAAAGGTCACAGTTGAAACCATTAGCCCCCTGCAATCGGCAACTGGAACAAAATAGTGACCAAGCAGGAGATCGATCCTAATTCTGTTTGATGTAAACAGCTCATTCAGTCTGCAGAGGCCTGGTTGAAAAAGTGCTCTGTCCTCTCTTAAGAGAGAATGCCTCTTCTAAATCAGGGTTTTCCCAAATTTGGGTCGCCGGCTGTTTTTGGACTACAACTCCCATCATACCTGCTAGCTAGGGATGATGGGAGTTGTAGTCCAACAACAGCTGGGGCCCAAAATTTGGGAAACCACGTTCTAAACAGAGGCATTCTTCCACCTCCCGGAGGATTACTCTTTTAAAATAGAGGTGTTCCTTCGTCTCTTGCATGCGGCAGGAAATATTGACGCAATCCCTCTTCTGAACAGGGGTGTTTCTTCATCTCTTGTAAATTCATTTTGTTTTATAAATTTATATATAGCTCGATTGTGTAAAATAACCCCTCAAAGCAGTTTACAAAAAGAAATCATCAGCCAACCCTCCCCCCCCACAAAATTTTAAAACAACAGTTCAAAACATTAAAAAATAATAATTTAAACCCACAACAAGCTTAAAAACCAGAATGAAAACACTTGCAAACATTCTCCATACATGGATAGGCTTAGTCTGCCCTAAACTAAGGCGCCAGAAAAAGTAAAGCAAAGATACCGCCTGCCTGATGTCAAGAGGCAGTGAGTTCCAAAGGTGGGTGTTGTTGTGTTGGCATTCATCTGTCTCGAGAGAGACAATGGAGTGCGCCTCTGGGGGTGAAGTCAAACTGCAGCGTGAACATCACCCAAGTGACCTCCCTGGGGTGCAAGCCTGGGCAATGTGTCTGGGGGTCCTGGGCTGCCCAGGAGACAAGACTCCCCAACCCCCTTGGCCTTGCGGTCCAAAGGAAAGCAGAGCAAGATGCTGGCCACCTGCTTGGCTTCAGGAGTTGCTAGGAGGAGACGTGCAAGGCGCCTTCCAACCACCTTAGGGACTCCGCTCCAGATTTGTGGAGGGTTTACTCCTGAGAAAAGGGAACTGGACAAAATAGCAGTGATTTGTAAGGGAGATTCAATGGTCTAAACCAGGGGTGTCAAACTCAAATTCATCGGGGGGCCGCATCAGCAGTTTGGTCACCCTCAAAGGGCCGGTTGTATCTGTAGGACTATGTGTCCACTCTTTATTATCATAAATTATTGTCACTGCATTCAATTATTACTGTTTTTTGTAATAATGTAAGTAATAACTAGCTCTGAAAGCAGAAACATAGACAGAATAATGGCAAGTAGATATTCAAATGTACAATTATTGTACAATTTATTGAAAAATGATTTTTGGTAACTGCACTGGGTGGTGGAGGCTCGCTAGGGTTTCATGCAGGACCTTTGCAGAGCTACTAGTACCTGGAGATGCTGGGGTCCTTCTGCATGCAGGACAGATGTTCTGCCAGTGAGCCACCACCCTTCACCAAAGGGACTGGCTGAGGTTGACTCACTGGAGCTGCTCTCCTGGTTCCAGGGTTAAAGGGCCAGAAGTATAAAGCAGCATCCTATGTTTCTGAGGAGAGGGAGAGGGAGGGGAGGGGAGGGGAGGGAGGAAGGAAGGAAGGGAGGAAGGAAGGAAGGAAGAAAAGAGGGAGTGGGAGGGAGGGAGGGAGGGAGGAAAGAGGGGAGAGAAAGAAGAGTAGGAAATAAGGAAGGGAATAAATAAGGAAAGAAAAAGAAAGAGGGAGAGAAGAGGGAAAGGGAGAAAGAAGGAAGGAAGTAGAGGGAAAGAAAGAATAAGAATGAGGGAGAGGAAGAAAGATGGGAAGGACGGAAGGAAGAAAGGAAGGAAGGAAGGAAGAAAAGAGGGAGCAGGAGGGAAAGAGGAAGGAAAGAGGTGAGAGAAAGAAGAGTAGGAAAGAAGGAATAAAGAAGGAAAGAAAAAGAAAGAAAGAGGGAGAGAAGACAGAGATAAAGAAGGAAGGAAGGAGAGGGAAAGAAAGAATAAGAACGAGAGAGAGGAATAAAGGGAAGGGGGGGTCGTCGCCTTGATTCAGGGCCAGAAAGGAGCGCGAAGGGACCCGACCCCCCCGGCCCCAGCTGTTTGTCGGCGCTTTGTCGGCGCGGTGCTTCAGCAGCAAGGTCCCGCTGCTGGGTCCCGCTGGCTGGGGTGCTCGGCGGGCCACATGACGAGGTCTGGCGGGCCGGATTTGGCCCCCGGGCCTTGTGTTTGACACCCATGGTCTAAACTGACCTGCAGACTCTCCCAGTGTGCCTATTTTCCATGGACAGTCCCGGATTTACAGAAGCCACCCCGGTTTCTGATTTGATCCCGGAATGTCCCACTTTTCCTAAGGACATCCCTATTTTCATCGGAGAAATATTGGCGGGTGTAGAGTTATGCGACCCTTGAGCCAAGGAGATACGTAACTGGACAACCTTCTGGAGACATCTGAAGGCAGCCCTGGATAGGAAAGTTTTTTTAATGTTTTATTAAGTTTTTGCATATGTTGGAAGCAGGCTCGTCTTTAGGGCTAGGCTGAGTGGTGCATTGTGCCACGGCGCTCGCCCAACAGGGGCGCAGAATGTGGGAATGTTCAGGAATGTGGATGAGGAGATATTGTTTAATATATCCTATCCCCGCTTGCGCTAGCAAGCACAAAACTTTAGCAGAGTAAAAACATTCCCCTTTTGCAAAATACACAGCAGAAGAACGTTTGCGCAGGCTTGATTTAAGCCACTAAAATAAAGTGTATTTTCCTGGTATTTCCCCTTTTTCCCTCTTAAAAGAAAAGACACAACACAATGCTCTTAAAAGTATAAAAGATGTTTACTTACAAGCATCTCGAGGTACAGCACACTCAAGAGGTAGACTTGCTTAGTTAAAAGGTAATATATACATTGTGAAGTTCACTTATAAGAAGTGAGACTCCATCTCATCTCTCTCTCTAGGCTGGAGGCCTTGAGGGAGAGACTCACTAAGATGTGTGTAGTCCAAGAGGTCTGGTCCAAGAGAGAGAAAATGGCTGTTTCCTTCAGGATTTATCTGCCACTTCCTCAACTCATTTGCATGTGAAGGAAGAGGAAACTACGTTTAGTCATATCCTCCTCCTCAGTCCTCCAAGTGGACTATCTAGGGATTGTTGTGACTTGACTGCACTTAACCCTTTGCATCCCACAAACCCCTTCTCAGGCAATTCACAACATACACAAAAACATACATAAACAACTTTAATCAACCACCCAAGAGTCCCAGCTTGCCACGAAGATCCTGGAACTTCTCTTTTGGCAGGGGCTTTGTTAGGACATCTGCAGTCATCTGGTCAGTGTTGCAGTAACACATTTCAACAAGTCCATCCTCGATCACCTGGCGTATGTAGTGGTACCTGACCCCAATGTGTTTGGTGCGTGCAAGGAACTTTTCACTTTGTGTCAGCTTCATACTGCTCTGATTGTCCTCCATCAAGCTGACAGGTCCCTTCCTTGGCACGCCAAAGTCCTTCAGGAGTTGATCCAGCCAGGCGATCTCTCTGCAAGCTTCCGAAGCCGCAATGTATTGGGATTCTGAGGACGATAAAACTATACATTTCTGTTTATAACTTCCCCATGCAATAGCTCCGTCCCCATACATAAAAACATAACCACTGGTGGACTTATAATCCTTATTATCCCCAGCCCAATCCGCGTCAGTATACCCAAGCAGTTTAGGGTCTCTGACGGCTGGCAGTTTTAATTTACAGTCCATGGTTCCCTTTAGATAACGAACAACCCTCTTAACACCAGCCCAATCATGCTCAGTGGGACAACTTACTTTCCTACTTAGGATCCCCACTGCACTTGCCAGGTCAGGTCTGCATGTGGTAACCAAATACAAAAGTTTGCCGATCGCTGACCTGTATTGCGTGTTGTTTGGCAGCAGCTTCGAACCTTGTTGATTCTTCAAGAAGTCTGTGGCCATCGGTGTCGCAACTGGGTGTGCGTCCTGCATCTGCATGCTTTCAATCAGTTCAGTTATCTTTTGCCTTTGGCTGAGTAAGAACGATCCATCCTCTTCTCTCTCAACTTGAATTCCCAAGTAGTATTTCACTTTTCCAAGTTCCTTGACCTCTACTTCCCTGTTGAGGTGTTTGACTATGTCTTTATAGTCCTTCTCATTTGACGTAGAAATTAAAAGGTCGTCAACAAAGGCTAAAATGTACGAAAACTGTCCATCCCTTTGTTTGGTGTACAAGCACTTATCAGCAGTCCCTTGCTTGTACCCAAGCTGCACCAGCATCTCATGAAGTTTCTGGTTCCAAGCCCTCGCTGCTTGCTTCAAACCATAAAGTCCCTTCTGCAGCTTGCACACTAGATGTGCCTCATTTGGTTTAATGAAACCTTTGGGCTGCTTCATATAAATCTGCTCAGAAATTTCGCCATGAAGAAAGGCTGTCGCAATGTCAATATGGTAAACCGACATTTGCTTAGATGCTGCAATACTTAAAAGTAGTCTGACACTGCTGTATCGAACTGTCGGTGCAAACACTTGATCGTAATCCTCACCATACTTCTGGGAAAAACCTTGTGCCACAAGCCTAGCTTTGTAGCGTTGCACCTCCCCTTCTGAACCCTTTTTAACTTTGAACACCCATTTACTTCCAATTGCTTCCTTACCAGGAGGTAGTTCTGTGAGTGTCCAGGTCCTGTTCCGATGAAGTGCATCTATCTCCTCCCGAGCAGCTTTCCTCCAGAGACTGGCTTCATCCGGTGGCATCCTCTCTATCTCTTCCCATTTGGAAGGTTCCTGTGGAGACGCCGACCTTGAAAGGTAGGACAGCCGTAATGGTGGAACACCTCTGTTGGTTCTGGATGAGTGTCTGACCTCTGGTCTTTCGACCGCATCAGCTTCCTCATCCTCCTCCAGCAGTGGCATATCCCCATACAGCTGCTCCTCATCCTCTTCGTCTCTGGTGCTGCCAGGGGCCTGAACCTCCGCGTCTTCTCGGGTGTCACCTATAGGGGGTGCTACGACACTAGAAGGTGGATTAGTGCTTTGTATTGGTTCAAGAGGATAAAATACAAACTCCTCACTTGTTGGTTCCAGACTTGCTTGATCCCTTTTGCTTGGTTGGGCCATCCTTGTCGACTGGTTCCGCTGGTTCTCTGAAATATTAAGCTCATATACACCGTCCTTTAGTGTGCCCTGAGCACAAACTTCATCATGCTTAGTCACAATACATTGCCCTTTTTCAAATGTAATTTTAAATCCTTTCCTGTCCAAACTGGAAACACTCAGTAAGTTGCAATTGAGTTTTGGTGCAAACTTAACTTCAGTCACTTTTGTATTAATTGTCTCATAATCTACGTTGAATTGCAAGTTCACAGTTCCTGCACCAAATGCCTTTACAATGTTGCCATCAGCAATCTCAATTTCAGAGGATTCATCATTATTAATCTCATTAAAATACTCCTTTTTATAACAGAAATGAGAACTCGCTCCACTGTCAAGAATCCACTTATTGCGCTTATTTTCACGATTCTGGACAGCTAGACTCCTCTCCTGCATCAACATGGTTTGCTCACGACTCCCCTTCTTAATGCCTTGTGGTTTTGAGGGGTGGGATTCAACTTCATCCCCATTTGAACCCTTGCAGTTCCTTGCTATGTGGTTTTTCCCATTGCATCTAAAACAAATTATTTCTCTAGATGTCTCTCTGGACTTTCCAAAATGCTTGGATGCATAGCTGCTATCCTTCCTCCTTGGATTCCTTTCTTGAGAATCAAGGCTATCTCTGCATTCCTCTCTTAAATGGTTGATAAGCTCATTAAAAGTTAAATCCTTTGTGTGATCCATTATACTTTTAAAAGGAGCAAACGTAGGTCCCAATGATGCAAGCATAAACGTTACTTTAGTCACATCATCAAAGGCTCTGGGAGTAAAGGCAATTCTTTGAACAATCTCAGAAAAATTCTTAAAATGCTCTGTAAACTCTTCTCTAGAATTCATCTTCAACTTGAGTAACTTATCCAACAAATATCTATAGGAACTCTCTGTAGATTGTGCATAAATGCGTTCAATGTCCTCTAGGATCTTAGATGCATCATCTTCAAAATTTATCATCGATAGATGCTCATTCCTCAAACTGCTCAAAATTATGTGCTTGGCTTCATCATTTTTAATACTCCAAGCTTCTATCTTGGCTAAAGCTTCTGCATCGGTTCCTGTAGGCTTTTCTTCCTTAATGGCCTGCAGAACACGCCTAGCAGCAAGATAAACTAAAATGCGCTGCTTCCATTGCACAAAATTATTGTCATCAAGCAGCATAAGACTTGGTCTTGCCTCACTACCAAAACTGGAGCTTGCCATCTTAAAACTTCAAAAATTTCCAAAATTTCCAAAATTTAAAATCTTTCAAAAATCAAAATCAAAATCTCAAAAATCTCAAAAATATCTTCACTACCTCTGAGCTATCTCAGTGCTGCAAACTCTGAGGGAGGGGAGGGGTAGTTAATCCCCCAAGCACACTGCAGAACAAAGAGACCATGTGCTCAACCAGGAAACTCTAACTGGAAAAATCCTACACAGCTCAAAATCACAATCCAAATCAATCCTTCAAAAATACACAAAATACGCAACTCTGGGCCGCAATAACCCTTTGTGGGAATGTTCAGGAATGTGGATGAGGAGATATTGTTTAATATATCCTATCCCCGCTTGCGCTAGCAAGCACAAAACTTTAGCAGAGTAAAAACATTCCCCTTTTGCAAAATACACAGCAGAAGAACGTTTGCGCAGGCTTGATTTAAGCCACTAAAATAAAGTGTATTTTCCTGGTATTTCCCCTTTTTCCCTCTTAAAAGAAAAGACACAACACAATGCTCTTAAAAGTATAAAAGATGTTTACTTACAAGCATCTCGAGGTACAGCACACTCAAGAGGTAGACTTGCTTAGTTAAAAGGTAATATATACATTGTGAAGTTCACTTATAAGAAGTGAGACTCCATCTCATCTCTCTCTCTAGGCTGGAGGCCTTGAGGGAGAGACTCACTAAGATGTGTGTAGTCCAAGAGGTCTGGTCCAAGAGAGAGAAAATGGCTGTTTCCTTCAGGATTTATCTGCCACTTCCTCAACTCATTTGCATGTGAAGGAAGAGGAAACTACGTTTAGTCATATCCTCCTCCTCAGTCCTCCAAGTGGACTATCTAGGGATTGTTGTGACTTGACTGCACTTAACCCTTTGCATCCCACACAGAAGGGGCGCTGAACATTGTCAGCCGCGTTCCTCTTGCCCTCCTGCCTGGGCTGGGCTGCAGCGGGGAGAGAAGCGGCCCGTCGGACCCAGCACGGCTGCGCCCCCCCGCCGCGCAAACACACTGCTGGCGAGGCCAGGCCTGAGTGAGGAGGTGGATCATGGCCGCCTCCATGATGGGTGCCCGGGCAGCGGTGGCGAAGCAGCCGCTGCCAAGGTGAGCAGGGGCTCGGTCTCCCCCTGCTTGCCATGCCCATGGAGGGACAGAGCGAGGGAGACAGGCAGACAGAGACAGGGGCAGGGAGGGAAGGTCACTGGCCGCCCCACCAACAGGCCTCCGGTGCAGAGCCAGTGGGGTGAACGGGAGGGCGCTGGGTGAGGGGCAGGGCATGCCGGGCGCGGGGTCCTTCCGCAGCCCCCGGGGGAAGGCAGCAGGAGGGGCGGGACTGAGGGGCGGGACTGCCACGAGTTTAAAAGGGATGGGGAGCAGTTAATTCAGTTGATAGAGTTGAGAGGGTTTGGGGAGCGGGATCGTGTGGGTGGTAGTGGATAGTAGAGTGTTTTGAGAAGTTTACCAGAACTATATTATCTAGCCTGAGTTATATGTAACTAAGAATATGATCTAAGCATTTGTACGAATGAAACCATAAAGAATTTTACATGTCCTCTGGTTAAATAAAGCTTTCTTAAATGTTGTGTTAAAAACGGATGTTCCTCATTATTCCAGCAACGTATCTGAACTCGAAAAGGTGGTGACTGAAGAGAGGAGGCAAAACTAAACCTGAGGAGCAGGAAAATAGTTTATACCTCAAGGCCACGCACAGGGGAGTCAAGCGCCAGGGAAAGGGTGCCCACAGTAAGGATTCCCTTTCACCTAAGGTTCACCTCAGCAGCTGATTGCCCTAGCAACCCTTGCTACTTTGTGGCACCCGTTCGCCGCAATGCGCCCTTCAGTCCGCGGGGGAAGCCGGTCAATGTGGTGGCGTCGTGTATATAAGTGCTTTGTTAATAAACGAGCTTGTTAATAAAAACGAGAATTGTTAATAAAAAAGTTTATGTTTCCTGTTCCCCCCCCCCCCCCAAGCAGAGATAATGTGTAAGCGTGGTGTCAGCTCCCTAAAAAAAGGCTGACAACTCTGGGAAAAGGGGGTGGTGGTGCTGGAGGGATCTTTGCACCACGGTGCCAGATATTCTTAAGACGGCCCTGGTTGGAAGCAAACCCAGAGTGGCTGGGGCAACCCAGTCAGATAAGCAGTGTATAATAATAATAATAATAATAATAATAATAATAATAATAATAATAATAATTTATTATTTATACCCCGCCCATCTGGCCGGGATCCCCCAGCCACTCTGGGCGGCTTCCAACAAAACACCAAAATACAGAAATCCATCAAACATTAAAAGCTTCCCTAAACAGGGCTGCCTTAAGCTGCCTTCTAAAGGTCTGGTAATTGTTGTTCTCTTTGACCTCTGGTGGGAGGGCATTCCACAGGGTGGGTGCCACCAACGAGAAGGCCCTCTGCCTAGTTCCCTCCAACTTGGCTTCTCGTAGCAAGGGAACTGCCAGAAGGCCCTCGGCGCTGGACCTCAGTGTCCGGGTAGAACGATGGGGGAGGAGATGCTCCTTCAAGTATACTGGACCAATTATTATCATCATCGTTACCATGGAATAGGACACCTGTATTTTCCTTGGAGAAATGGCAGTGCTGCTGCTCGGATCAGAGAGGGGGGAACCAGATCTAACAACCCCCAGATATTGCTGAACTTCACTCCCATTTTCATTGACTATTGGACATGCAGTCTGGCTGGGGCAGAGGGGAGTTAGAGCTCCGAGGATATGGACAAGGTCCTCATAGAATTGTGGAGTTGGAAGGGGCCACAAGGGCCATCTATTTGAACCCACTTTGCCCAACATGGGGCTCGAACCCATGACCTTGAGATTAAAAGTCTGATGCTCTACTGACTGAGCTATCCTGGTGAAATGTACTCGGAGTCGAGAGTGAATTTCATGCTCTTTATTCAGCTCATAGTCATCAAGGAGAAGAGGAGAAGAAGAATGGCTCTTTTCCCAAAACCATCTGCTTATATACATTATTTACACAATGGGCCTTGCGTGATTGGCTGCTTCAGGGCTACACCTGTGGGCCAATTATATTGTGGATTGACTTCTGCCTGCAGCCTGATTGGCTGCTCCTACAGGCCAATCAGGTAGCAGATTCACTTCTGCCAGCCGCCTGATTGGCTGCTCCAGCAGGCCAATCAGGTTGCGGATTCACTTCCACCTGGAGTTGGATTGGGTAGCTCCCGCTGTTTCTGAATCCTATTGTTCTAGGATTCAGCTCAGTACATAACACCCCTCCCCTCTAAGTTCCAGTCCTGCCCGGGAAGTTGCATTCGTAGTCCCCAAGGTCTGCTGGCCGCCTCCGTGTGCGTTGTGGCCTGGGGTGTTCCTTGGTCAGGGGTTCTGGTTCTGGCTCGTGTTCCGAGGCTGCTGGCTGTGCCGGGGCTGTGTGGTCTGGCGCCACTGAACCACTAGGTTGTGGCTCTGGTTCCGGTGTCCTTCCAGCCTCGGGGCGCCCCTCTGTGCCTACTGCTTCTGCTTCCCCTGCCCACCCCTCTCGCTCTACAGGCCTCACTGCCCTGCTGTCCCCTTGGGACCCCTCTGTCCCGCTCTCCTCCCGGGTTCCTCCTGGGAATCGTCGCCGTAGCTGGTCGCAGTGGCGGCGCCAACATTGCCCCCCTTCCGTTAGTACCTCGTACAACACGGGACCGGTCACCTTGGTGACTGTGGCGGGTACCCATGCTGGGCCTGCCCCAAAATTCTTTGCGTACACTGCGTCCTGGGCCACAAATGTCCGGGGGTTCCTGCCTTTCCCCACCACTACCTCATCCTGAGCTCTGTCGGGGTGAAGTCGGTCCAGTCTAGTTGCAAGGCGCCGGCCCATTAGTAGTTCAGCTGGGCTCCGGCCCGTCGTTGTGCTTGGGGTGCTGTGCTGTGCTAGAAGAAATGCGGCAAGGCGGTATTCCCAGTCCCCTTGTGTCATGCGGCGGAGGCTGTCCTTGGTGGTCCGCACCATGCGCTCCGCTTGGCCATTGGTGGCAGGGTGGAATGGTGCTGAGCGGATGTGGCGGATGGCGTTCTGCGCTGTGAAGGTCTGGAACTCCTCTGACGTGAATGCGGTTCCATTGTCCGAGACGAGGGTGTCAGGGAGCCCGTGGGTTGCAAAAAGCTTACGTAGTACCCGGATGGCTGCCGCCGTAGAAGTGGACGGTACCAGTGCGACCTCCAGCCATTTGGTGTAGGAATCCACCACTATGAAGAATGTTTTTCCCTGGAAGGGGCCAGCGAAGTCCACGTGCAAGCGTGACCATGGATGTCGGGCGGACTCCCAGGGCTGGACTGGGGCCCTTGGGGGATCCGGGCGGGATTCTTGGCAGGTCTGGCAGTGTTGGACCCAGGCCTCTATCTCTCTGTCAATCCCCGGCCACCACACATAACTCCTGGCAAGGGCCTTCATCCTCACTACCCCTGGGTGTGTCTCGTGTAGGGCTGTGAGGACCCTTTTGCGGAGGGGCTGGGGAACAACAACCCTGCTTCCCCATAACAGGCACCCCTTGTGGGCCGACAGTTCATGTTTGCGGTTTGTGTAGCCAGCGAATTCTGGCCCGGGGCTGCTGCTGGGCCATCCTCGCCACACCCAGTCCAGGACCCGGGAGATGACCCTATCTTTTGTGGAATGGTGCGCAACTTCTTATGCCTGAATGGGTCGGTCGGGAAGCAGCTCCAGGGTCATAACCTCTTGCGCAGGCGCTGGGTCGGGGACTGTTTCTGGTAGTGGTAGCCTGCTGAGGGCGTCTGCGTGGCCCATCGCCTTCCCAGGGCGGTGGATTAGTGCATACTGGTAGCCGGCAAGGAAAATTGACCACCTGAGGACACGTGGAGACAACACTTGGGGGGTCTGCTTCTCGGGGGCAAACAGGCCAAGCAACGGCTTGTGGTCAGTCACTATGGTAAAGGGCCGCCCGTACAAGAAATCATGGAATTTTTTTACGCCCTTCACGATTGCCAGACCCTCCTTGTCAATCTGTGAGTAGTTTCGTTCGGCTGCAGCAAGCGTCTGGGAGAAGTATGCCACCGGCACCTCTCTTCCATCCGGGAGTTGGTGTCCCAGGACAGCGCCGATGCCATAGGGAGAGGCGTCGCATGCCAGCACCACTGGCAGCCTCTCGTCGAAGTGTGCCAAGACCGAGTTCGAGACGAGCAAGTCCTTGACTGCCTGGAATGCGGCCCTTTGTCGCTGGCCCCACACCCAAGGGGCCCTTTTATCTAGGAGTCTGTGTAGGGGCTCCGCTACCGCTGCCTTATGCGGAAGAAAGGCATGGTAAAAGTTCAATAGTCCCAAGAATGACTGAAGTTCGGGCTTGCTCTTGGGCGCTGGGGCCTCACAAATGGCCCGTACCTTGTCACCGGTTGGATGGACCCCTTCTGCGTCCACCTTAAATCCCAGAAAGTCCACCTGCGGCACTCCCAGTAAACACTTTTCCCGCTTCACCTTGAGGCCCGCCGTCTGGAAACGGTGCAGGACGGAGCGGAGGCGGTCCTCAAATTCCTCTGGTGTGGGCCCGGCGATCAGTACATCATCGAAGAAGGGGGTGACGCCAGGAATCCCTTTAAGGAGAGAGTCCATTAGATTCTGGAATATGCCTGGTGCCACGCTAACGCCAAATTGCAGCCGCTTTACTCTGAATGCCCCTCTGTGCGTCACAATCGTCTGAGCCTCTGCTGTGGCTTCGTCCACAGGCAACTGTTGATACGCTTGGGCCAAGTCCAGTTTGCCAAAGATTTTTGACCCAGCCAGGGTGGCGAGGACATGGCTGACCACTGGCACTGGGTATGCATGGGCCGTGAGAGCCTTGTTTATGGTGCATTTGTAGTCTGCACAGATGCGGACCGAACCGTTAGGCTTGACGGGTGTGACAATTGGAGTTTCCCAGGGGGCGTTGGGCACCGGCTCCAGCACTCCTTGCTCCACGAGTCGGTCCAATTCCTCGTCTATGCGGGGTTTCAGGGCGAACGGGACCCGGCGGGCCTTGTGCCTGATGGGTCGTACAGCGGGGTCTAGCTGTAGGGCAATGGGGGGTCCTGTATATCGTCCCAATGCCCCATCGAAAACCCCTGGAAACTCTTTGCATATGGCGTCCACGTCCACTTGTAAGCTAGTGCGGTTCACCCCGGTAACGGCTAGCCCCAGAGGTCCAAACCATGCCAGTCCCAGTAAGCTAACGTAGGGGCCCTTAACTACCAGCAAGTCCAATTGTTGCTTTCGCCCTCGATATTGCACCCTGAAGGTCCCCACCCCCATTGTAGGGACCTTACGTTTCTGGAAGTCCCGGAGGGTGAATGGGGCCGGCCTTAGTTTGGGACCCCCATTAGGGCACAGTTCCCTTAATGTTCGGGCCGAGATTATGGATAGAGTTGAACCCGTGTCCAGCTCCATGCGGCATGGGGCTCCCTCTATCTGTACCTCTATATAAATTTTCTCTGTGCTGGGATGGGGCAACTGGAATACCTGGTAGTCCGTGATCTCCGTCGAGTTGCCTTGGTGCATGGTGCCGTGTGACCTGGGACTCCTGGGTCGGTCATCTGATGCTTGTCGACGGGTGAGTCGAGCCCGACACACCCGGGCGATGTGTCCCAATTTTCTGCACTGCCTGCACTCTGCGTTGCGGAAACGACAGGTCCTCCTCTCGTGGTTCTCCCCGCAGCTTGCACAGTTCCCTCCTTCTCGTCGAGGCTGCTGTGGTGTGTGTGCTGCTTGAGTGCGCCGCTGTACTCGGTGTACTTCCTCCCTGCCAGATTCGGATTCGTCGGTGAGGTCTTCGTGGTAGACCCTCGGTTGGGATGGCGGGGCCGGTCGTGCCTCTTGCGTTGACCTCTCGGCGGCTTCGGTTGCCAGGGCTTCCTCCAGAGCAATCTGGAACGTGAGGTCTTTTTTGGCGTAGAGGCGTCGTTGCAACATCTCGTCCCTCAGGCCACCGACGAGGCGGTCACGAAGCATGTTCTCCAACTCTGAGAAGTTGCATAGCCGGGCGGCTTGGCGGAGGGAGGTCACAAACCCAGTTATGGTTTCCCCCGGGGCTTGCCGCTTTGCGTAGAAGGCATTTCGGCAAGCTACCACCGAGGGCTGTGGTGAGAAGTGCTCCTTCAGCCGTTCCATTATTGTTTTGTAAGAGACGGTAGCGACATCTCTAGGTGCAAGGAGAGCCCGGGCGATTTCAAACGTCTCCTCTCCACAGACGCTGAAGAATGTCGCCCTCTTCATGGCATCGTTGGTGACTTCTTTCGCTTGCAGGAGGAAGTTGAAATGGGCGGCGTACCCTTCCCAGTCTCCTGATGCTGGTTTGAATGGCGAGAAGCTGCTGTCGGTTGCCATTCTGGGTTCCTTGGGTCCTGGAGCTGAAGCCTGGATGCATCCTCGTCGCCAGTGAAATGTACTCGGAGTCGAGAGTGAATTTCATGCTCTTTATTCAGCTCATAGTCATCAAGGAGAAGAGGAGAAGAAGAATGGCTCTTTTCCCAAAACCATCTGCTTATATACATTATTTACACAATGGGCCTTGCGTGATTGGCTGCTTCAGGGCTACACCTGTGGGCCAATTATATTGTGGATTGACTTCTGCCTGCAGCCTGATTGGCTGCTCCTACAGGCCAATCAGGTAGCAGATTCACTTCTGCCAGCCGCCTGATTGGCTGCTCCAGCAGGCCAATCAGGTTGCGGATTCACTTCCACCTGGAGTTGGATTGGGTAGCTCCCGCTGTTTCTGAATCCTATTGTTCTAGGATTCAGCTCAGTACATAACACCTGGCTTTACAACAGGGCTGTGGAAGCTGACTGAAGCCCTGTGGGCCTCCTCCAGCCCACCAGATCTCCTCATTCGGCCGACATTGCTGTTTCAGCCAAGTCCCAAGGAGAAACACCGGCCCCAGCTGCCCATGTCCAGAACTTTCTAATATAGACTGTCTGGAGACAGAGAAAATACAGCACAATAAAAACCTCCTCTCCGAGTTCAACCATCATTTATATTGCTTTGGACAGGAGGCAGGCGGAAAACGGAAAGTGCCCAGGCAGCTTTTCCAAAGTTAACTCAGGCTCCAGACTCCGGGTGGCAACTCTGCTGCAAGAGAGATTTGTGGCCTCATCTTGTTCTTTCTCCCTGGTTTGCAAGATGATGCCACACAAATAGGAGCTGTTGGTACCCATCTCTGTAGGAAAAGGAAACATTTGGGAATGGCACAAACCATGGAGGGATGGGACCTTGGATTCAAAGGTAGGCGCTGACTGGCCGTGGAGGTTCTGTTGAAATATTGCCACTAACCCAGTCAGATGTGTTGGGTATAAATAATAAAATGAGGGTGGTGGTGATGGAATAGGACACCCCTATTTTCATCAGAGAAATGTCGGAGGGTACGCATTTTCAGAGCTCAAGGACACATTTGCAGGCTTCCAAAAGCACTAAAGCAGGACTGGTGAGAGGCGTGGCCTGTGGAGAGGGGGTGTGGCTTGGGGAGAACTCTGAGGGTCGTGGGAGAGGTCTTGGGGGCCACATCAGACCCATCAAAGTGCAGCACTAATGAGCCCCCGATCCCCAAATTTCGAAAGTGAGCCAGACTCCCAGAAAGTTTCTTGTCGCGCTGCCTACGGAGTCGGCCTCTCCCCCTCCCCAAATGGCACACTTTCCAGCAGCAGCGAATGTGGCAAAATCTTATCTTCTGCCCCCTCCCCAAACCCCACTCCACTGCTACCCCATAAATATACGGCTGCGACTCCAACCCTGCTGAGAAGGAGGCTTGGGGCAGTCATCTGCAATGGATGTCCTTGAGATCGTAAGTGGGCAAAGCAATTATTTACTAATGGAAGCCGGTTATCTTTTTGGAGAGACTCAGCGGGACCCCGGGGTCACCCTCGGCAAACGCTTTCCTCTCTGCTGACAGGCTCTGGCCTGGTAAATCACAGGCTGCTTTTATTTAGCAAAGAGTGAAATGGGGGTGAGGGGGGAAGGACAAGGTAACAATTTGAGGCAAAAGGATGCAGATTGACACAGCTATCTAGTTTTAATTGTGGGCCCCTCGATGTCAACTGGTGGTTTCCAAAGAACTCAGTGAATGACACTCACAAGAGGAGGGTGGAGGGAAAGGATAGAATCATAGAGTTGGAAGAGACCACAAGGGCCATCCAGTCCAACCCCCTGCCAAGCAGGAAACACCATCAAAGCATTCTTGACATATGCCTGTCAAGCCTCTGCTTTAAAACCTCCAAAGAAGGAGACTCTACCACACTCCTTGGTAGCAAATTCCACTGCCGAACAGCTCTTACTGTCAGGAAGTTATTCCTAATGTTTAGGTGGAATCTTCTTTCTTGTAGTTTGAATCCATTGCTCCGTGTCCGCTTCTCTGGAGCAGCAGAAAACAACCTTTCTCTCTCCTCTATATTACATCCTTTTATATATTTGCCCCTCTCCCCAAGGCCAGACCCCCCAGTGTCCCTATTTTCCAGGGGCAGTCCCGGATTTACGGAAGTTGTCCCATTTTCTGATTTTACCCCAGAATGTCCTGCTTTTCCTTAGGAAGTCCCTATTTCCATCGGGGAAATGTTGGAAGGTATGGAGAAATTCGACCCCAGAGCCAAGGAGATGAGTTACGGTAACTAAACAGAAGACATCTGAAAGCAGCCCTGGATGGGGAAGGTTTTTTAAAATGTTTCATGTTTTATTATATGTTGGAAGCTGCCCAGAGTGGCTGGGCCAACCCAGTCATAGGGGCGGGGTATAAATAATACGCCAGCATTTTTCTGCATTCCTGCGGGTTGGACTAGATGAGCCTCAGGTCCCTTCCAACTCTACGATTCTATATTGCCTGTGCTGTGTGGCTTTGTCAGGGCCAAACAAAGCTTGAGAGATTAGAAGAATGCCACCATTGGGAAGAGGCATTTCCTTCGGAGAAGGAAAGTGTCCCTTCAAAGACCAGGCATGGAGAAATCTACAGGCCAAGGGGAAGTTAACTCCCCCCCCCCCCCGTGTCACACAATAGACCGTGCTCTGCCCTGAAGCCACCTCTATCCTATTTCAGCCCAACTCTTTCCCTCTCTCCTCATCTGTGCAGCCTCTCCGCTGCAAATGGGAGACCTCGCCTTGCCAAGATATGGCCGTGTTGACTCATCTTTCATTTGTTGCAGGAGAGAGATCTACGATGTCAGTTTACCTTGGATCCAGAAGTTATCTGCTCCATAACGAGGATATTTTTCACGGCAGAAGGGAGCTATGTCAAGGTAAAAAAAAAAAAACCTCCGGAAAAGTTGCCAAATGTATTTTTATTTTATTTATTTATTTAGCTGGAACCTCAACCCCTACTGGGCTTCTTGACGGATGGATGTGTGGCAACGTCCAAGGAATGGCTGTTGCGTTCTAAAGAGCAAGGCAAAGAAGGCAGGATGGATCTTGGGGAATTAACAACACCGCTGCTGCTAAACCTGCCGTGCAAATGGGGCTTTGCAAGAACCTATTGGTGGCCAAATGTTCTGCCTCCAGCATATGAGGCAGTGAAGCTGAGGCTCCAATACTTTGGCTACCTCATGAGAAGAGAAGACTCCCTGGAAAAGACCCTGATGTTGGGAAAGATGGAGGGCACAAGGAGAAGGGGACGACAGAGGACGAGATGGTTGGACAGTGTTCTCGAAGCTACGAACATGAGTCTGACCAAACTGCGGGAGGCAGTGCAAGACAGGAGTGCCTGGCGTGCTATGGTCCATGGGGTCACGAAGAGTCGGACACGACTAAACAACAACACCTCTGAGCACAAGTTGCTGAGAATGGCAAGTGGGGAGAAGAAGAAGAAGAGTTTGGATTTGATATCCCGCTTTATCACTACCCGAAGGAGTCTCAAAGCGGCTAACATTCTCCTTTCCCTTCCTCCCCCACAACAAACACTCTGTGAGGTGAGTGGGGCTGAGAGACTTCAGAGAAGTGTGACTAGCCCAGGCATAGGCAACCTTGGCTCTCCAGATGTTTTGGAACTACAACTCCCTTAATCCCTGACCACTGGCCCTGTTAGCTAGGGATCATGGGAGTTGTAGTTCCAAAACATCTGGAGAGCCAAGGTTGCCTATGCCTGGACTAGCCCAAGGTCACCCAGCAGCTGCATGTGGAGGAGCAGGGAATCAAACCCGGTTCACCAGATTACAAGTCCACTGCTCTTAACCACTACACCACACTGGCTCCCTGTCCTCCAGAAACAGAACTTCTGCCTTGTGGCACTCAGGTCTTGCTTGGGGGGGGGGGGACTTCCCATTTGGGGTATCTGGTTGGCCTCTGTGAGGACAGGAGGCTGGACTAAGTGGCCCATTGGCCTGATCCCACTGCAGGGCTCTTCTGCGTTTCTTATGATTCCTCAATGGAGCTTGCATGAACAGAGCCAGTCTACCTTAGAACAGTGCTAAACAAGTGTGGGAGAAGACTATTGCTCTCACATGGATGGCAGCTAACGGATTGAGGTTGAATCCCAACAAGGCAGAAGTTCTGTTTCTGGAGGACAGGGAGTGGGGGACTCCCTGGTCCTGGGTGGGGTAACTGTGCCCCTGAAGGACCCGGTGTGCAGCCTGGGGGTCATTTTGGACTCTCCGCTGCCCATGGAGGCGCAGGTCAGTTCTGTGTCCAGGGCGGCTGTCTGCCAGCTCCATCTGAGACCCTACCTGCCTGCTTCCTGTCTTGCCAGAGTGGTCCATGCCCTGGTTATCTCCCACTTGGACTACTGCAATGCGCTTGTTGCGGGAATTTATGTATAGGTTGGGGGTGGGGTTGCCCCTCCAGCAGATATCATACACATACAGCCCCACTACCAAAATCAGCACAATCACTTTTGTGACTTTTGTGATTTGTCCCCACAAAACACTTCATCACAGGTCCTTGCTATCTATTCAAAGGGCCTCTGCTGCACAATACCAAATGTCACAATTCACTGATAAATGTATCTATGTACTGGCTCCCTGGGCAAACTTCAGAAATTCATATACCGTAGACATGTAGACACAACCTTGATGGCAGAAAGTGAGGAGGAATTAAAGAACCTTTTAATGAGGGTAAAAGAGGAGAGCGCAAAATATGGTCTGAAGCTCAACATCAAAAAAACCAAGATCATGGACGCTGGTCCCATCACCTCCTGGCAAATAGAAGGGGAAGAAATGGAGGCGGTGAGAGGTTTTAGTTTCTTGGGCTCCTTGATCACTGCAGATGGTGACAGCAGTCACGAAATTAAAAGACGCCTGCTTCTTGGGAGAAAAGCAATGACAAACCTAGACAGCATCTTAAAAAGCAGAGACATCACCTTGCCGACAAAGGTCCGTATAGTTAAAGCTATGGTTTCCCCAGTAGTGATGTATGGAAGGGAGAGCTGGACCATAAAGAAGGCCGATCGCCGAAGAATGGATGCTTTTGAATTCTAGTGCTGGAGGAGACTCTTGAGAGTCCCATGGACTGCAAGAAGATCAAACCTATCCATTCTGAAGGAAATCAGTCCTGAGTGCTCACTGGAAGGACACATCCTGAAGTTGAGTCTCCAATACTTTGGCCACCTCATGAGAAGAGAAGACTCCCTGGAAAAGACCCTGATGTTGGGAAAGATTGAGGGCACTAGGAGAAGGGGACGCTCTCCGTGGGGCTACCTTGGAAGGTGACTCCGAAATGACAACTAATCCAGAATGTGGCAGCCAGGCTGGTGACACCAGTCCTGCAAGATCTACATTGGCTCCCAGTACGTTTCCAAGGTCAGTGTTGGTGCTGACCTTGAAAGCCCTAAATGGCCTCGGCCCAGGATACCTGAAGGAGCGTCTCCACCCCCATCGTCCAGCCCAAACATGGAGGTCCAGCTCCAAGGGCCTTCTGGCAGTTCCCTCACTGCGAAAAGTGAGGATACAGGGAACCAGGCAGAGGGCCTTCTCGGTGGTGGCGCCCGCCCTGTGGGATGCCCTCCCATCAGATGTCAAGGAGATAAACACATGACTTTTAGTAGACATCTGAAGGAGGCCCTGTATGGGGATGTTTTAATCTTTGGTATTATGTGTCGGAAGTTGCCTAGAGTGGCTGGGACAATCCAGCCAGATGGGGGGAGTATAAATAATAAAATTATTGTTATTGTTATTATTATGCTTGTGGGCTTCCCCTTGAGGCTTCTGACTGGCTGCTGTGGAGATAGGAAGCTGGACTTCTTGTGATCTTAAATGCCACAAGATTGCACCTCTCTGCATCCAGCCCCCCGGGAAACATGCACTGAAAATGTGATGTTTGAAAGAGGCTGTGCTTTTCTTTTTCAGGTTTATTTGGAAGCCCGTTTAAAATTGAGCCTTTTGCCTCTGCGCCGAGAGGGAATTGGTTTTTTTTCTCCCTCCTTCCCCCATTGAGAACCTGTGAGCAAAATACAGATTGCCTATATTGGCTGCGGGGAATTGGACCAAAGGAAACCAGCGACGAGGAAGGAATTCTCTGAGATCACTAATGTCCTGGCGACAAGACGGCGCAATTGAAAGGAGGGGAAACAAACAGAAAAGAAAGAAAGAATCAAATCAAATCAAATCCCTCTCTTTGCCCCCAGATCTTGGCACGACCCCGGGAAGATATTACTATTTATCATCTTGGAATAATTCCTGGATTTTTCCAAACAGCAGCTGAGAGGGAGAAGGAGACCTGAGCTTGTGTTTGGTGTCACAAAACAACCAACCCCTTCTAAAGCTGGAACCAGATTCCACCCCAGTCTTTACACCTGATTTGGCTATCTTTTGCTCCCCAAATCCATAAGGTGTTCGGGCGCTGCTGTCCCTAGAAGCTGCATTAGACGGGTGCTGCTGTGACAAGGTCCCGGTGCCCCAGCACGTATTGATTAGCAATTTCTTCCCCTATCCCCGCTGCAATTGCACTCCCCATGCATTGAAGGAGCGGTGTTTTTTGGGGGAGGGGAGGGCTCCCTCTGAGTTTTGCAAAAACAAAACAAAACACTGAACGATTTCCTTGCTGTCATCTACTGGGAAAACAAGGGACAGAGTCTTTGCACTAGGCCTGCTTGCCAGAGGGAGGGGGGGTCTGTTTTGACCCAGGGTATTAAGAACACAGAACTGCAGAATTGTAGAGGCAGATGGGACCCCCAAGGGTCATCAAGGCCAACCCCCTGCAACGCAGGAAACGTTCACCCAATGTGGGACTCGAACCCACAACCCTAAGATTAAGAGCCTCATGCTCTACAGACTGAGCTATGCGGTAGCAAAGCTGCCGCTTCTCAGCTCTCAGGGGTGGTGTGGTGCAATGGCTAGCGTGGTGGAGGAAGAAGAAGCAGAGTGTGCTGGGTTCAAATTGCCTTCTGTCAACAAAGCTCACTGGGCGACCTTGGTTGGCAGAGGGGGGGCAGTTATTTTCTCTTTACCTCAGCTATCTCTCAGGGTGGTTGTGATAACAAGGCTCTGAATGTTGCCTCCTTGGAAGAAAGGCATTGTTCACATACAGAGAGGGGCCACCACCTTGCACCTGGAGAGTCCTGGGTTCCATGCTCAGTTCGGAACGCCTCTCTTTTCCTGAAACACTGCCAGTTAGTGCAGGTAACACTAATTTTGAAGGGCCAAGGATCTGAGCTTCTGGTAACCCTGTTCAAACCAGAATCTTGAGGACCAACAGCTTTTCATTTTAGGGGGCAAAGGCCCCACAGCTCAGCAGCGAGGTCCCCTGCTTTGCACACATACACACACAAAGTCCCAGGTTTGAGGCGTCTCCAGAGAAAGACCCACCCCCTCCCAGCCAGAGACCCACAGAGAGTCTCTGCCCTGAGCTAGACCGTCTCCTCTGATATAAATCAACTTCCCAGGCCGAGAGCTACCAAATCCCTTCCCGTTAAGAAACAAAATTAAACGCAGAACGGCCAAGAGCTACCGGATCCTGGCACAGATGGGGTTCCTGGTGGCTTTGGGCCACCGGAATGCAGCAGCAGGGGCTCATGTGTGCAGAGGAGGGATATCTATATAGAATCACAGACTCGCGGAGTCGGAAGGGGCCCTGAGGGTCATCTAGTCGAACCCGCTGCAATGCAGCCTCCCCGTACGGGGATCGAATCTGCAACCTTGGCGTTCTCAGCACCGTGCTGTAACCAGCTGAGCTATCCAGTGAATCTTCCGGTATCTGTATCTATAGCTGTAGTACAGACCAGCTTAATGGGAGGATTACTGACTCCCAGCATGAATTGGCAGAGGACTGTAGCAGGATTACACCCACACGCACCCCCTCTGCTTTCCTATCTTCCCATTGATTTATGAGCCACAAACAGCTCCTGGGGCCCAGAGCCTCTTTGAGCATGACATCCCATCAACAGGCTTGGTTCTTTCTTTTTTATTGAACAACTGCTCAGCTGCTGCGTCTGTTTATTCCAGAGCGGGGCGATCGGACGCCTCTTGCATCAATCACAGCTTTAAAAGTAAAACCCACCATTAAAAACCCACCCTGTTGGGTTGTGCCTCACTTGCTGGGATTAATCATCTCGAGTAAGCAGTGCCTTTCATTTCAGTATGTCTACTCTGAGTAGGGCCAACATTGGGTTCAAGCTGAACAGGTGTGAGAAAGGAAAATCAGGCTGGGGAGGGGAAGGGTTTCACCCACCCCAGTTTCCTGTCTCTAACAGTGGGATGCAAAATGGATGTCCACTAATTCTTTGTCCGCAGCATCAGGGGGTAGACTACCCCTGGATGCAGAGGCTTTGCTGATCAATCCCTCAAAAATAAGAACGGGGGGGTGGGGCGGCGGGGTGTGTGTGGCCTCGCTGGGATTGGGGCAAAAGGACCAAAAGTCTGCTTCCAAACAGGAGACAGATCCATGTCCTCAGAAAGGACCCCAATATGGAATAAAGGCGATGCTGCCTTCCTAGTCCCCGGTGGCTGGTGCTCAAAGGTAGACTATGTCTATATGGAGAGGCTCAGTTTCGTTATAGTGTTGGAAGGTGCCCCCAAAGGTCATCCAGTCCAACCCCCTGCAATGCAAAGTCTAATAAGGTTCAGGGTGTGTTTTTTAAGGGCAGGGTTTGTTGCTATTTATTAATTTTTATTACTGCATTGCAGAGGACTGGACTGGATGATCCTTGGGTACATCATCATCATTATATATTTCCATTCACTTCAAGAAGAAATACCAAGAGAGGTCTCCATCTAGTCCAGCCAACCAGGGAAAGGAATACCCATCGCTTATTATCCTTGACCACTTATTATCCACCCACAACCTCCTCTTAGCAGGGGTGCAAAATGGGCATTTGCGATTGACCAATTTCTCTCGAACTTCCAGCTTCAGATGCAGCCAACCTCTCGAGGGGAAGGACCGAAAAGGCTGCTGGCAACATTGCTGATAGAGGAGGAGGCTCACAGCCTTCCCCGGTCCTTTTGCTCCAACCGAGGTAGACTGCCCCTGCAATGGAGGTTCGCCAGGTGTACTCACAACTCAGGGGCAACCTGCTCTGCTGCCTTTTGCCAGCCTCTGGTCCTCGGAGGTAGACTTCTCCCAAACATGGAAGCTCATGGATCGAAATAATAAAAGGATTATTAATCATAACTAATAGCTGCAGACATTCCTTGCCAATTCTCCCCCTCCGTCCAGGACCCTCACGTAAGATTGACCCCAGACATGTAAATTAACAGCCACTTGGGCTGCAATCCTTTACCTGCTTATTCAGGAGTAAGCCCCATGGCTACAAGTGGGACTTAATTCTGAGTGGACATGAATCCTGCATTGCAGAGGGTTGGACTAGATGACCCATGGGGGTCCCTTTGAATTCTACAGTTCTATGATCCTGTGTGTAGCCTTACATACAATTAATACAGTACAGTTGTATTATAAGCTATGTAAATACTGTAATAATAACTCTTGCATTATGAGAAAAGAACACAATACTGCATTATGAAATGGTACGACGGCCACAATCACAGCAGTATTAATGAGTCATGCAAGTAATAAGAATAACAAGTATTTCAGGACAATAAAAAATAATAGATCATATTACATTATTACCTTTCGTAATGTAGCTGTAACCTGCTGTGGCCTTTGCTTATGATGGGAGGCGGCGGAGAAGTATTTTAAATTAATATTTCCTATTTCACTGTATCTGAAGAAGTGTGCATGCACACGAAAGCTCATACCAAAATAAAAACTTAGTTGGTCTTTAAGGTGCTACTGAAGGAATTTTTTTATTTTAAATTAATAGTCACATTTAGCCTGTGCGCTGCCTGGGTGACTCCAAGATAGAGTGCTCCTGATTGTGGATGTTCCTAGACACCAACCATTCAAAGCTGCAAGGGGCAGCCCTTGAGATTCCTTCCAACTCTACAATTCTATCATTCTGTGAGCAGAATCCTGTGAGCAGGCTCTCTGACAGGGAGGGATGCCTTCCACCTGAAGGGCAATAATAGCCACATTTAGCTACCTGTCCCTGAGGCCTCTCCAAGGTAGACTGCCCTTGAATGTGGAGGTTCAACCACGTAACTAATCAAAGCTGCGATTTCTGCACAGCAGGGTGGTCACTGCACCGCATGACCCACAAAGTCCCTTCCAGGTCCATCACTCAAGGAACCTAACCAGAAGGTCAGTTATGTGAGCCCAGGATATCTGTGGGCAGGATTCCTGCACTGCAGGGGGTTGGACTAGATGACCCTTTCCAGCTCTTCAATTCCATGATCCCTAAATCCAGTGCTATTTTTATAGAGAAAGAGGCGCCAGAACTCACCATGAACACCTCCCTTGTTCTCTTATAATGGCAATGGAGGCATAGCCAAGGTTGGCAGGGGGCAGCTGCATCCCCCTAAATCAAGTAAATAAATACAAATACTTAACTAACTGACCAATTGTTTCACAAAGCTCGGTTCTGCCTACAAAACCTGTCCCCACAACATAAATCCTTGCTACACTCATGGCGCCCACATGAGAGGTTTCTGGTGAGTTCCAGCTGGAAAAAAGCCCTGCCTAAGTCAATCTTGCTCGTTGGCTGGTAGACTGCTCTTGCCCTAGGAGGCTCTCCATCAGGAGAGGGTTTTTTAAAATAAAAAAAGAGAGGGTATTTTTCTCCTTACCCGGCTCCTGAAGGGCATGGGGGTCTTCGCACTTTGTCTCCCTCCTCCTTCCCCTTCCTCCTCCTCCTCCTCCTCCTCTTCCCGAATGCTGACGAAGGGGATCTCGAGGAAGGCGGCGGCGAAGTCCAACTGGAGCAGCTCCCTGCGGGACGCGGGGAAGGCGAGCACGGCGGCCACTCCGCGCACCACCAGCGCCTGGCACAGCCAGCGGGCCAGCGAGGCCGGGTCCCTCTGACGGGGCGCCCCGGGGACCACCTCGAGGCTGAGGTTGTAGGGCAGCGCGGAGGTTGCTGTGCGGCTGGCGCGGGCTAGGGCGTTGCGCGCCCGGCTTTCGGCTTCCCCTGCGCGGGGAAGCAGGGCGCCCAGGCGCACAGTGTGCCCGATCCGTGCCAGGATGTGGCACGGCTGCGGGTGCCCCCGGGCCGCCGGCTGCCCCGCTAGCAGGAGCGACAGGCACCACCAGCAGCAAAGCGCCCGGCGCCTCTCCATAGGGCAGGGCGCGCAAGGCGCAGGGGCGCGCAACCCCTGCGCCCGCCCCCCACCCGGGCTGGGTGGGGGGTCCCCTAAGGAGGCAGCCGGGAGGGGGTCTCCCAGGGCCCGCCCATCAGGGGCCTCTGAAGTGGGGCAGAGCAGGAGCAGAGGGAAAGAGCAGGAGCAGAGGGAAAGTGAGGTCCCCCCCTGCCCTATCCAAACGCCGCTGCCGCCGCTGCGCCTCGGCTCTCGCGCTCTGGCTGCTGCTCGCTCGCTCTCCAGGCGGAGCTGGAGGCTGCTCTGGCGGGAGAGCGCCGCTAGGGGCGGCAGAGGGCGACCCTGCCAACCTGGGGATGAAGATGATATTTGGGAGATGATGGCACCCCCGTCAGCCTGTTGGAGAGGAGAAGCGCTGGTTGGCACAGGCGGAAAACGCGCACATAATAAGCACACATATATAGGCTGCATCTGCGTTTCGGCGAAGGAAATGCAGACGGCGCGAGGCGAGGAAGCAGAGAGAAGGAAGAGCCTGCCTCTGGGCATGCACAGAGCGCGGGCGAGGAAGAATCGCAGAAACCTAGAATTGCAGAGTTGGAAGGGTCATCTAGGTGAGGTGAGAGGTTGCGTTTCGTCCAAGGAGATGCAGGCGGCGCGAGGCGAGGAAGGAGTCTCACTCTCTGGGCATACACAGAGCGCGGGAGAGCAAGAGAGGCGAGGCGGCGAGGGAGGAGCCCCGCTGGCGCTGTTTGGAGGGAATGCGGCAGGCCGAGCATGTGCAGAGTGCAGGGGGAAGGAGGGACGTGAGCTCGGTGGGCTCTGGGTATGTGCAGAGTGCGGAGAGGGGAAAGGGGTGAAGGAATGAGGCAAAGCGAGGAAGAGGAGAGGAGATGCGAAGGGAATGGTCACACAGAGCATGTGCAGAGTGCAGGGAACAGGGGATCGGAATAGAAGCTGCTGAGAAAGATCGTAAAAGGAGGCGAGGTTGAGGGCGAGCTCGGCTCCAGCTCCGTGGGAAAGCAGGCTGCGTGTGTGTGTCTATGGGCACGTGCAAAGTTCGGAGAAGGTGCTAGAAAGCACAGAGGTGGGAGAAGACTTGGGCTGGGCTGGGGCCCACCAGACTTTTTTTTAGAAACGCGGGGGGGGGAGTGCCAGATGAAAAGGAAAAGAATCTCTGAGCATACACAGAGTGAAGAGGAAGGCAGGGTTGGTGATGCCGACACAGGACATGTGCACCCAAAACCGCTAAAAATATTGGCTGGTTCTGATGGCTCCTCCTCATCCTGGAGAGTAGTGACTAGTGGGGTGCCACAGGGTTCTGTCTTGGGCCCAGTCTTGTTCAACATCTTTATCAATGACTTGGATGATGGGCTTGAGGGCATCCTGAGCAAGTTTGCAGATGACACCAAATTGGGAGGGGTGGCTAACACCCCAGAGGACAGGATCACACTTCAGAATGACCTTAACAGATTAGACAACTGGGCCAAAGCAAACAAGATGAATTTTAACAAGGAGAAATGTAAAGTACTACACTTGGGCAAAAAAAATGAAAGGCACAAATACAGGATGGGAGACACCTGGCTTGAGAGCAGTACATGTGAAAAGGATCTAGGAGTCTTGGTAGACCACAAACTTGACATGAGTCAGCAGTGTGATGCAGCAGCTAAAAAAGCCAATGCAATTCTGGGCTGCATCAATAGGAGTATAGCATCTAGATCAAGGGAAGTAATAGTACCACTGTATTCTGCTCTGGTCAGACCTCACCTGGAGTACTGTGTCCAGTTCTGGGCACCACAGTTCAAGAAGGATACTGATAAGCTGGAACGTGTCCAGAAGAGGGCAACCAAAATGGTCAAAGGCCTGGAAATGATGCCTTATGAGGAACGGCTTAGGGAGCTGGGTATGTTTAGCCTGGAGAAGAGAAGGTTAAGGGGTGATATGATAACCATGTTCAAATATATAAAAGGATGTCATATAGAGGAGGGAGAAAGGTTGTTTTCTGCTGCTCCAGAGAAGCGGACACGGAGCAATGGATTCAAACTTCAAGAAAGAAGATTCCACCTAAACATTAGGAAGAACTTCCTGACAGTAAGAGCTGTTCGGCAGTGGAATTTGCTGCCAAGGAGTGTGGTGGAGTCTCCTTCTTTGGAGGTCTTTAAGCAGAGGCTTGACAGCCATCTGTCAGGAATGCTTTGATGGTGTTTCCTGCTTGGCAGGGGGTTGGACTGGATGGCCCTTGTGGTCTCTTCCAACTCTATGATTCTATGATTCTATGATTCTATGATGCAATTAGCCGAATTAACTAATTAGAGGTCAGTAGAGGGGCATTACCGTAGGTACCATGGGCGTAGCCAGGTTTTTTGTTGGCTGCCCCCTGCCCCCCCCCCTGGTTACTCCCATTACAGGTAGGTAGCCGTGTTGGTCTGGATCGAAGTAAAATAAAAAAATTCCTTCAGTAGCACCTTAAAGACCAACTAAGTTTTTATATTGGTATGAGCTTTCGTGTGCATGCACACTTCTTCAGATACAGTGAAATGGAAGTTTCCAGGCACTTATGAGAACAACAAATGTTGAGATCCACAGAAGAGGGAAAGGTGTTCGCTTTCACTTTGGCTGCCCACTGCTGGAAGCAAGTTGCTGGGTTCCACATAGATTTTGCTCAGGCTCCAGGTTGCAAAAAGTGGAAAGAGCTGCTCTGAACATATGCAGAATGCCGTGGGCACCCCCCCCCACACACAACTGTGTTCTTATTAAACGCCTCCTGTTCATATTTAGAGTCATAAAATTTATAAAATTCACAAGGATACTTTTAAAACTCATGTGATATACAAAAAAAACTGGTCAAAAGACTGGTAAGTTGAGATATATGCGCATTAATCTAGGAAGAAGCATTCCTCTCTCTTGCAAGGAAAGGCATCTTCTAAAATTAGTAAATGCATCTACTAAAATGCTCTTTTTTAGGAAGACTCCAAAATTGTTGAGCTTTTTTAAACAAACCCCAAGTTGTTGGGCTTTTGTTTTTTAAACAAAAATACCCCAAAAAACCACTATTTTCCTAAGATCCAGGATAAATTCATTCCCCCTGGAGGTCAATTCCATCTTTGAAATCCCGGTAATGTAGCAGCCCTACTAAAACAGAAGCATTTGTTGCACCATGTATTGCTTTGTGCTGTTTTCTTTTTTATTGAATTTATATGTAGCCATTGTAATTAATTTTTAATTCTAATTAAAAAAATTAATTACAAATCTAAAAAAAGGGGGGGGAGAGGCACCCTTCCATTTCTTGCCTGGGGCAAGGAATGCCTCTTTTCGGTGGACGGGCCTGTGACCTCCGGATAATGTTGCACTTCGTTTCCCATCATCCCGACCGGCAGCAAAGGCTGATGGGAGTTGGAGTCCGACAAGCCCTTGAGCAGACGCACATCCCGTCCCCTTCCCTGATTTACCCACACCTTTGTGTCTTACACAGAGGGAAAGCAAATCCCACAATAAACAGGTCAAGACCCAAACTCAGGATTTTAAACAGTCTGCAAATGGCAATCAGCCATGACAGCTAAGCAGAACCTCCTTGTTCAGCCGCAGTCTATCTCTGAATTCCAGGCACAGGGGGCGTATGAAGTGGGGAGGAGGGCTGTGCATTAAATGGGACCCCGGAGAAGGCCAGCTGGTCAAATGACCAGGGATGAAACGCTCTCGCTGTTCTCCTCCTTTTCAGCAGCCTATTGATGAATGCCGCCCCCCCTTCACTTCCCTCCTCTCCTGTTTTATTTGGAGATCAATTCGCTTACGCAGGTAATTGTGTTTTCAACCTGCGTTACCCTTCACTGTCACAGAAGCCCTTCACGGACCACTAGGGGATTTGGGCAAGGTGGCGAAATATCGAAACACTGTTATGAGTCCAGGAGCTGTGTGTGAAAGCACCACCTCCCCACCAGGCCTTCCCCATCTCAGTTCTCTGCCTCCGTTGTCTTTTCTCTCTCCTTACTGAATCTTTCAGCCTCCTTGCCTGTGGACTCCCTTAGCCTCCCTACCAGATGATGGTGGTGGTGATGATGATATCCATACCCCGCCAATCTGGCTGGGTTTTCCGAGCCACTCTGGGTGGCTTACAGCACATATAAAAACATACAAATATCTCTGTTCGGCCGCACCCACAAATCCGGTCCTCCTTTGTGTGGCTCTCTGTGGAGGTTTTAATCCCAGCCAAACTGACGCCTGCCCCTTTCCTCACAGAAACCGGACAGCCGACATTTGTGGGGTCACAGCCGCTGGGTTGATTGGTGCTAGACACTTCCCCGCCACCCAAGGAAAATATAACATATTCATAATAATTAATATCCATTGGATATTAATCCTGTTTAGCCTGCAAAAGAGAAGTCTGAGAAGAGATATGATAGTCATTTTCAAATATCTCAAGCGAGGGCTGTCACAGGGAAGAGGGAGCAAGCTTGTTTTCTCCTGCTCTGGAGGGTAGGACTCGAAACCATGGCTTTAAGATTCCAACTAAAGGAATAACTTTCTGTCCAAACAGCTGTTTGACAGTGGAAAGACTCCCTCAGGAGAAGGTGGACTCTACTTCCTTTGAGGTTTTTAAGCAGTGGTTGGATCGCCCTCTGCCATGGGTGCTTTAATAATAATAATAATAATAATAATAATAATAATAATAATAATAATAATAATAATTTATTATTATTATTTATACCCCACCCATCTGGCCGGGTTCCCCCAGCCACTCAGGGCGGCTTCCAACAAAACATTAAAATACAGAAATCCATCAAACATTAAAAGCTTCCCTAAACAGGGCTGCCTTAAGATGCCTTCTAAAGGTCTGGTAATTGTTGTTCTCTTTGACCTCTGGTGGGAGGGCATTCCACAGGGTGGGTGCCACTACCGAGAAGGCCCTCTGCCTGGTTCCCTGTAACTTAGCTTCTCGTAGCGAGGGAACCGCCAGAAGGCCCTCAGCGCTGGACCTCAGTGTCCGGGCAGAATGATGGGGGAGGAGATGCACCTTCAGGTATACTGGATCTCAATCTTTAGTTGAGATTCCTGCATTACAGGGGGTTGGACTGGGTGACCCTCGGGGTCCCTTCCAACTCTACAATTCTATGATTCCACTGTGCAGAGAGGGGGAAACTGGAAACAGATTCTGAGTGCCATAAATAGCTCGACTGCATTAATAATATATATATGATAAGACTTCCAATGTTCCGTGTACTAGTTGACTGTTACAACAGGCCTGCAAGGTAGGCTAATGTTACAATTCCCATATTTCAGATGACAATGGGGTCTGAAGCTTGTCTGGTGAGTTCAGAACAGAAAAGTCCTGTTAGATCAGGCCAGTGGCCCGTCTAGCCCAGCCTCCTGTTCTCACAGTGGCCAAGCAGATGCCCGTGGGAAACTTGCAAGCAGGATCCGAGCACAAGAGCAGCTCTCCCCTCCTGTGGTTCCACCAACTGGTATTCAGAAGCATCACTTTCTCCAACCGTTGAGGCAAAGCAGAATCACCAGGGTTTAGAAACAACCAATGCAAATTGCCAAAGTGAGACATAAACCGGGGGGATTCCTCGCCAAGACACTCCACCGGCCCTGCTTTCTCAGCTTCAGGTCCACACCCTCCAACATCGTTCTGATGAAAAAAGGGACACATTATTCAATAATAATAATAATAATAATAATAATAATAATACCCAGCCTATCTTGCTGGGTTGCCCCAGCCACTCTAGGCAGCTTCCAACATATATAAAAACAAAACATTAAACATTAAAAAACTTCGCTCTACAGGGCTGCCTTTAAGTGTCTTCGGACCCAGGTGGCGCTGTGGTTAAACCACTGAGCCTAGGGCTTGCTGATCAGAAGGTCGGCGGTTCGAATCCCTGTGACGGGGGGGGGGGGAGCTCCCGTTGCTCGGTCCCAGCTCCTGCCAACCTAGCAGTTCGAAAGCACGTCAAAATGCAAGTAGATAAATAGGAACCGCTACAGAGGGAAGGTAAACGACATTTCCATGTCATGCTGGCCACATGACCTGGAAGCTGTACGCCGGCTCCCTCGGCCAATAATGCGAGATGAGCGCGCAACCCCAGAGTCGTCCGCAACTGGACCTAACGGTCCGGGGTCCCTTTACCTTCTAAAGGTTGTCCAGTTCCTTACGGTGGGTTGCCATACGTCCAGAATTCCCTGGACACACTCAGAATACTACTGTCAGAAGCAGTGTCCGGGCGAAAATTAGCAAAATGTCCAAACATATGGCAACCCGTGTCGGCAGTGCTGTTTTTGGCGATTTTACTTTGAAAAAGCTCAGAAACGCCCTACTTATCTCCTTGTTTTTTGGGGTCGCATAACTCCAAACCTTCAATAATTCTGATGAAAATAGGGGCGCTCTAAGGAAAAGTGGGACATTCTGAGATCAAATCAGAAACCGGGATGACTTCTGTAAATCCAGAACTGTCCCTTGACAATAGGATCTGCAAGTTTCTAGATCTCAGGGCAGCGAAGGGGATAGGTGAGAGCCGTGCGAGATGGGAAAGTGTGCAAGACCTCCTTGCAAAGAAATTTGTGCCGTATTCCGCAGAATGAGACGGTTTTGTGGATGCATTTCAGATGCTCCCGTTTGTATGCAGGGCTGTGAAACTCTGGGGTTTTTTGTGATGCAGAATGGTGGGTTTCCCTCCCTTGCGCTCTTGTTTTCGGTTGATGCTGTTCTCCTTGTTGGAGCATTGTATGTAACAGCTCTGGGAACGTGCTGTGCATGGCTAAAAGTCATAAGCCCCAATTGAGAACCTTGAGTAGCCTGACTCCGTTTAGCTTTATCAGTAATGAGAGAGAGAGAGAGAGAGAGAGAGAGAGAGAGAGAGAGAGAGAGAAGCCGCCTCTCTTGCTAATTTCCTTGTAGCACTTTGAAAAAGCCGGGCAACTCGGATTTCCTCACCGCTTCTCCAAAGCAGACATCAAAACACACGACTGTTTTTTTGCACAGTGCGCAATTCAATGTCAGATTCCTGCAAGTACATTGAATCATTGACTTCACCTCCTAGGACTGCCCTGGTTTCTTTTTTCTTTTTTCTTTTTTAAATGAATCACAGAATCAAAGAATTATAGAGTTGGAAGGGACCCCAAGGGCCATCCAGTCCAACCCGCTGCAATGCAGGAAACTCAGCTAAAGCATCCATGACAGAGGGCCACCCAACTTCTGCTTCAAAGCCTCCAAGGAGGGAGAGTCCACAGCCTCCCACTGTTGAACAGCTCTTGCTGTCAGAAAGTTTTTTTTCCAAATGTTTAGTCAGAATCTCCTTTCTTGCAACTTGAAGGCATGGGTTCGAGTCCTACCCTCCAGAGCAGGAGAAAACCAGCTTGCTCCCTCTTCCATGTTACAGCCCTTGAGATATTTGAAGACGGCTATCATATACCGTAAATAATATTCCTTGGTCCGGTCTTCCTTCTGACAATCTCTGCTTTTGCCCACACAACAACCCTGCAGGGTAGGACAGGCTGGTGAACGAGTACTTGTCCAAGCGGCAAGTGGGCAGAGTTGCTCCTGTTGTGCTCCATTCCCGCTGCAAGGCTACTTTTGGGGGGCATCCAGTAAGCCATTGTGAGAGCAGGACGCTGGATTAGATGGGCCCCCTTTGGCCTGACCGACTTTCAAAAGAGACAAATTCTTGTTTTTTTGCCCAATTTTTATTACATTTTTAAATCTTTACCTATAAATTCCAGATTCCAAATTTGTTATGCATTTCTCTTTAAGACTTGACTTCCCATATTTCCCTCTTCCATGCTGTTCTTAACCCCATCCCATTTGCATACTTCATTCTAAGACATATTGCCTTTCAGATATTATCAATCTTCTACCGCTGCTCATATTTCAAATCCTGCTCGCAAATCCAACTGATTATGATACTTTTTTTCAGGTATTCCAAAAAGGGCTTCCATCCCTCCATGAACAGTCTGTCATGCTGATTTCTTATTTTTGCTGTTCAATTTGCCAGCTCCACAGAGTCCATTAGCTTTAAAATCCATTCGTCTGGCATGAGACAAATCCGTGGATGGAGGGGAGGGGTCTGTCGCTAGCTACTAGTCCTGATGGCTGCCTTAGAATCTGAGTTCCAGCTGTTGGGGAGAGTTTTCTGTTGCACTCAGGTCCTGTTTGGATGGGCATCCAGTTGTCCAACAAGAAAACAGGGTGCCGGACTTAGATCAGGGGCAAAAGTAGGCTTTATTTCACCCGGGTCAAAGATCCAGTTTGGCACCCGCTACTCACAGTTGCATACACACCCACCCAGGCAGGGAGCCTCAATGGCACCCCTCTGGATGCTGCACCTGGGGCAAAAAACAACAACCTGGTCCCCCCCCCAAGCTACAGCCCTGGTTTGGAGGGACCCTCTTTGGCGTTATCGATTGAGCAGCCAGACGCTTCTCCTCTTCTTATCTGATTCCTGAATGGAGCCTCCATGGAGAGAGGCAGTCTAGCTTAGAACGCAGGAGAACCAGAACTGGAGAAGGCTATCGTGTTTGTGGGGTTTCCAATTTGGGGCAACTGCTGGGCGGACAGGACGCTGGGTCCCCTTCGACCTGACTCAGCTGCGGGGGTCCTCTTGGGTCAAAAGAGGCCTCGTTCTCCTGCCCCCAATCTTGGGCATGCCAAGCGATGATCCCGGGACCTTGTGCGTGAAAACTGAGTGCTGAGCCTCAGAAAAGACAGTTGCACAGGCGTTAACACACACCCCCCCCAAAAAACCTAGGACTTTTTGCAATTGAAAAACGCCCACGCCCACACATACCCCCTCCCTCCTCCACCATCAGCACCCACATCCCTACCTATGCGCACTGGGCGTGTGACAACAGGTGGCGCCCAGCGGCGGCGCTGGCACCGAGCGATGGGCTGTGCCAATGCGCCAAACATCCGTCACCCACCCACCCACCCACTCACCCGGGATATTGCAGCCTGCATGCCCACAGCCAGCCAGCCAAATCTATTCGGCAGATTCAGGGGGGTTAATGCGGCAGGATTGTGGGGGGCACCGGCTCCCCGCCCGCCCTGGCTCCATTACAGATAACAGAGATCTCTATTGTCGTGGCATTAATCCTGGCAGCGAAAAAGCCTTTTGGTGTATATAGGTATTGAAAGGGAGTTGTGGAAGCCCAGACCGTTTCGAGAGCTCTCTTTTTAGTAACCAGAGCTAAGCCCTCCTGTTATTATCACTCTCCGCCGCTTTCCCTCAGTCATGCATCGATGTGCGTGTGACCGGAATTCAAAAATCTAAGCCCCAGACTTCATTTCAGGGAGCTGGGGGAGGGGGGAGAGATGTTTTCAAGAGAGTGCTTGCAGAAAGTCTTAAGGAGATCACAGTTCCCAGGGAAGATGGGACTTTCAGAGAGGTTCGAACAAGAGCCTTGGAATGCATTTCTTAAAACAAACAAAAAAACCCCAAGCCCAGAAAGGATAAAACCGGTGTTCTTTTTTTATCAGCGCGGAGAGCTTCTGAAATGTCTCCATGGATTCTGCAAAGCTGAATTGCAGAGCCTTGGGGTCTAGGTGGCATCAACACTCTGGGTTCTTGGCAACTCTGCTGTGGTTTTTTAGTTTTGTACAGGCCCATGAGCCGTCGGACGACGATTTCCTCCAGTAAAGGACTTCAGAAGAGGCTGCTGTATCAGGCCAAAGGAGCCTGCTGTGGCAACCATAACCCAGGTTGAAGGTTCCATTTGGCAATTAGCTCATATATCTGAGTTTCTAACGCTGTGAGCCGGATGGGCCATTGGTCTGGCTCAGTCGTCAAAATTAGCCAAGCTCTAGGCACATTTTGCACCTGGCTATCGGCCTCTGGCAACCAAGTGAAGATTCCTGGGCCCCGGCCCGCGGACGGTCCGGGAATCATCATGTTTTTACATGAGTCGAATGTGTCCTTTTATTTAAAATGCACCTCTGGGTTATTTGTGGGGCATAGGAATTTGTTCATTTCTCCCCTTCCAAAATATAGTCTGGCCCCCCACAAGGTCTGTGGGACAGTAGACCGGCCCCCTGCTGAAAAGGTTTGCTGATCCCTGGTCTTATCAGTTCCAAAGTTCCATCTCCACTTGGTCCTCAGGCCACACCCCTTCTCTGGCCACACCCAATCCTCCCAGGCCACGCCCACTCTTTCCCAGGCCACGCCCCCACCACCCCTGCCTCACAGCTTCCTTGAGGGTATTGGTCTGGCTGGCATTGTGTCCTTGGGCCCTTGTAATGCCTCTTCCTTGCCTGGATAGAGAGGGGTTCAGCCCACCATCCGAAAGCAAACATTTGCATTTGTGGCCCCTCCCACTCTTGCTTCTGCCCCCGCCCCCCCAAAGTTGCCTAGAACGGATTGTAAACCTTGGAATGGATAATGTTTGCCAACCCGATTTACAATCAACAAGAGTGCGTTGAAAATCTCCCTTTAACAGTTGACGGCTAAATAGAAACTCGTTAAGGATTAATTAAGTTTTCTACTTTAATATGCTCACTTTGCCAAGGCAGTGTTTGGGACTTTGCAGCGTCTCCCCAAACCAATTACTAGGGACAATTAGTACTGCGAGATCAAGGCTGAAGTGTGACCTTCCCAAACAGGTAGTTTCTAATTACAGTGATATCTAATTACAGCAACTCTCATTCTCCATCAAACCCTCCTGGATAACCTCTTCTCTTCTTGTTCACTCCACACCGACCCTTCAGCAACATTCCCTTTCCCTCGGCAGATCCACACACCTAACACTGAAAGTGTGCTCCTTCCTGCAAAGAATCCTGGGAACAGAAGTTTTCCCCCGCCCACTGCTGCAGCGCCCTTCAGCCTTTGCAAACTATGCTTCCCAGGTGCAAATCTCAGAAGGCAATGGATGACCAGCAACCCCAAATCAGGGAAGATAGCCACCTTCAGATGTCTCGAGGGCTGTCACATGGAAGATGGAGCAAGCTTGTTTCCTCCTGCTCTGTAGGGTAGGACTCGAACCCGTGACTTCAAGTTACAAGAAAGGAAGAACATTAGGAAGAACTTTCTGACAGAGCTGTTCAACAGTGAACGGTCTCCCTTGGGTGGCTGTGAACTCTCCTTCCTTGGAGGTTTTTAAGCAGAGGTTGGATGGCAATCTGTCATGGATGCGTTAGCTGAGATTCCTGCATTGCAGGGGGTTGGACTAGATGACCCTTGGGGACCCCTTCCAGCATGACAATTCGATGGTTCCATGATTCTTCCTAGAACTACAACAGGCTGATGACCATGCAAGAGTGTAAGCCCCAGCCAAACGGATGGCTGCCCTTGCTCTCACGGAAACGGGTCTGCCGGCATTCTGAAGGCAGGGAGATAAGGGTCATTGAAGAACAATAGCTCATGTATTAAATCTATATCCAGCTTTTCCTCCCAAAGGGGCTCAGGGCAACCATGTGAGGTTTTCTGTTAGCATTATTCATAAAGAATTTTATTTTATCTCTTTAATAATCCGCCCCCTTCCTGTTTTCTGTCACATTTACAAATGAAATAAGAGCCACAGGTTTGCTACTCGGCCCCGAGGGACCCGCGAAGAAGTGAGCAGAATCTTGGAATACAAATAAAAGTAAAATTTAATAAAAATGTAGTAAAAGAAATGGCCCAGTATGAGCCAATGGGAGCTGAGAGCTTTTAAAGAAACACTTTCCCTAGAAATTAGATGCGCTAGGGCAGGCACCCCCAAACTGCGGCCCTCCAGATGTTTTGGCCTACAACTCCCATGATCCCTAGCTAAGAGGACCAGTGGTCAGGGATGATGGGAACTGTAGCCCAAAACATCTGGAGGGTCGAAGTTTGGGGATGCGTGCGCTAGGGCTTGCTGATCATAAGGTCGGCGGTTCGAATCCCTGCGACGGGGTGACCTCCCGTTGCTCGGTCCCAGCTCCTGCCCACCTAGCAGTTCGAAAGCACATCAAAGTGCAAGTAGATCAGGGGTCCCCAGACTTACCGGGCTTTGGGCCGGTTCCCACTGCGCCGATCGCGCGGCGGGCCGGAGGACGGGGGAGTGCGCGTCTGTGCGGGCCAACGGGCGTGCGCGCTTCCAGGTCGGAAAAAAGCGCCGGAAATCGTTTGTGCGCATGCGTATGGGCCTCCCCCGACCCGGAAGTGCACCAGAAATGACCTCTTCTGGGTCGGGAGAGGCCCATACGCATGCGCAGAAAGGATTTTCGGCGCTTTTTTCCGACCTGGAAGAGCGGCGCCGCGCTGCACGCTGTAAGAGCGGGCGGCGGCGGCGAGCGGCGGGGGTCGTCGCGGGCCGGATTGGGAGCCCAATTGGGCCGCATCCGGCCCCCGGGCCGTAGTTTGGGGACCCCTGAAGTAGATAAATAGGGACCGCTCCGGCGGGAAGGTAAACGGTGTTTCCGTGCGCTGCTCTGGTTCGCCAGAAGCAGCTTTGTCATGCTGGCCACATGACCCGGAAGCTGTCTGCGGACAAACGCTGGCTCCCTCGGCCTATAGAGCGAGATGAGCGCCGCAACCCCAGAGTCGGACACGACTGGACCTGATGGCCAGGGGCCCCTTTACCTTTACCTTTTTAACTAAGGGAGGTAAGGGTAATGCTAGCCCAGAAGCCCACAGGCCAAAAAGCGGCCCCTGAAACCTCACTGCAAGTGTTTTTGCCTGGCTGAGACATGCGTCCTTGAACCCTGAACCCTGATCATGCCTTTTGCTTGGAGGATGCCTGCCAGGGGGCCTAGAAAGGACGGAGACCAAATTGGCCCCACCCACTTTCCTTCTGCCCTCACCCATCACTGCCATGCAGCCCCGGAAAACTCACCAAGAAATGACTGTGGCCCCCAGGCTTGGGATAAAAATCATCTCGTTTGAAACAGGGACTCATATTGGCCTTTCCCCCTAAGCTTACAGCATGTTCTAATTTTTGCAAATTCAGCTGACAGAGGAAAAAGTTTATACCAAACCAGTGGCGTAGCGTGGGTTGCAGGTGCCCAGGGCAGGCAAGCCAGCAATGCTGCCGAGGGGACCCACCAACCCCACAGCCAAGAAAAAGTTGTGTTGTGCCACCTGCCTGCTTGCACAGGGGGGAGCCTGGCAGGCCAACGTGGCCCTTGGCAGGTAAATGCCGCCAACGCCCACAGAGAGGAGCACGGGGCCGGGTCAGCCGGGGTCGCCCCTTGCCCACCTCCCTCGATCCATGCCCACTCCCCATGGGCCTGGGCTGCCCCCGCTGCCATCTGGGAGCACAGTGCATTGTGCAAAGAGTGAACAATTCCGCTGTTCCCTGTCCCTGACAGCGCCAGGGCGGTGAGGCCAGGCTGGGCTCTGGGGAGCAGAGATGCTCGGCGGCCGGTAGGCAGGGGCAGCTCTCCCACAAGGATGCACCTGGGATCCACGCAGAAGCCGGCACTTACATGGGTGTCTGGATGTTCCCCCCTCCAAATATTGTGCCCGAAGCCACGGCCCCCCGCCCCACCCCGCTATGCTACTGTATCAAACCGAAAGCCCTATTTAGCCAAACGAAACCAGACAGTTTGGCTTCCAATAAATAATAGAGGTGCCACTTGAAGGATGAGACTTCCGAGACAAGCCTGTTCCTCGTTCGTCTCGTATTAGCTCATTTATCCACATCTCTCATTTCGAAAACCTTCGTCGGCTGTGCTTTATGAGACAGCAGACGCGCGCTTTCTCCATAACTGGCCATGACAATTGCTGTGGCGGCTAATAAATGGATAATTAACTATCTTTCGTAGAAGGTGGCGTTACTTTTTTTTTGTTGCTGTTGTTCTTGTTTTCTGATCTATTTTGTGCTTTTATCTTGCATGGGTGTTTGGGGAGGGGTAGCACCTCTCGTGGGTTTCGTGTGCTCCTTCTGGGGTGGTTTGTCCACCTTTGGTCCCCACCCTGCACTCTGCTCTCACCTGCGGCTCCTAGAAGCTGCCGGCAAGCGACAGTGGCCACAAACCTGGGAATGGTTTTGACTGGCCAGCTAAACCAGGTGAGGGGAGCCGACGGGTCTCAACCCCTCTGTGAGTTAGGGGCTTCCTCTGCATGCGAAGACAGGCTGCATGCAAAGATGAAGCAAACAGGACGGGTCCAACAGTAAAAAAAAAACGGTTTCTGCCTGAGCTGTAGAGGGGCTCGTCCACGTGGGAAGGAAGCCCACCCAGGAGAAGGAAACTCTGATCCTAAACCTCCGCTGCCTTGCAGGATATCTTCAGGAGAAGAAAAGGCTCAGGAGTAAGCCCTACGCAAATCCAGAGTGGAATCCCTAAGGCGGTTGGATGGCGCCTTTGCAAGCCTCCTTCCGGCAACTCCTGCAGCCAAGCTGGTGCCAAATGTTTTGAGAGGGGGCTTTTGTCGTCTGGGTTGTCCAGGACCTCTAGACATGCTGCCCAGGCTTGTGTCTGCCCAGGTCACTTCTATTGTCTCTCGAGCAGATGAATCACAGAATCAGAGTTGGAAGAGACCACAAGGGCCACCCAGTCCAACCCCCTGCCAAGCAGGAAACACCATCAAAGCATTCCTGACAGATAGATGGCTGTCAAGCCTCTGCTTAAAGACTTCCAAAGAAGGAGACTCCACCACACTCCTTGGCAGCAAGTTCCACTGTCGAACAGCTCTTAGTGTCAGGAAGTTCTTCCCAATGTTTAGGTGGAATCTTCTTTCTTGTAGTTTGAATCCATTGCTCCGTGTCCACTTCTCTGGAGCAGCAGAAAACAACCTTTCTCCTTCCTCTATATGACATCCTTTTATGTATTTGAACATGGCTATCATATCACCCCTCAACCTTCTCTTCTCCAGGCTAAACATACCCAGCTCCCTAAGCCGTTCCTCATAAGGCATCGTTTCCAGGCCTTCGACCATTTCGGTTGCCCTCCTCTGGACACGTTCCAGCTTGTCAGTATCCTTCTTGAACTGTGGTGCCCAGAACTGGACACAGTACTCCATTTGAGGTCTGACCAGAGCAGAATACAGTGGTACTATTACTTCCCTTGATTCCCTTGTTGATGGATGCCAACAAAAGACCATGTTGTCTGGGGTCTTACGGGAGTTTATGGAGGCAGAGCCAATGGCATTGCTGTTGGCAGAGCCATTTCTCTCTCCCTAACTGAACTCCCAGCAACTTTGCAACAGGCAGAAATCCAACTGGTGCAGCTGTGGTTACTGCCTTCCAGGCAGTTTTTAACAGTGCAGTTTTTAAAGGTGGTGGAAGAGAAGGTGAAATCTCTGCATGAGAGTCAACTAACACTTTATATATAAAGGATAATTGTCTCCCCTTTGGAAGAAAGATTGTCTCTTTCCCCTCAACAAGGGATCGATAAAACATCTCACAAACTGTTATCTATTTAAGTCCGGACTCCTATAAAGGAAAAAGGAATCGGAGAGTTTAAAAAGCTTTATTCCTATGACAATAGTAAAATAGTACATTCCCAAAATAACATCTTCTGGCCTCTTTGGTGCTTATTGATTTGGTATGGAAACATCTTAATTTGAAGACTCACCCACGCCATGCAGACCCAGAATCTATTCTGAGCACAGCCTCTGTCCTGCAGAGGGTGATTAAGCGAGGAGGGAACCTCTGAGCATGTGCAAAGGGTCCTTTCCCATTGCAGTACCATGCGGTCAAGATGTCCCATCTCCCCACATAGATGGGGTTATAAAATGGGCTTTTGAAAGTCTGGGGAGATGGGGTACTCTGCTTGCTCAGCTGTTGCAAATGACAGCCATTTTCAGGTACCTAAAGTGTCTGGACCTCAAATTAAGACTCATACAACAACAAAAATAATATTTAGAACTTACTTATGCTTGTTTATGAAAGGACTATTCTAAGACATCGAGCTGCTGGAGATACGACAGAGATAACACTGCTCTAAAGCAGACACTTGTACAATCTCCCACATCGAAAGATTTCTGGCAGATTGTAATAGAGACGAACAACACAGCTCTACGGAACAATCTTACATTTGCAGAGGAAAAGATTTGAATCATAGACCCAATATATGAAACCTAACAAAGGGACAATATGAATGGACTCTCCACGCTCTTATTATGGCAAAAAGACATGTATTGATGAACTGGGAAAATTAAAACGCATCTCCCTTCAACGGTTGGATTGAAGATATGTACAAACTTGCTACACATGAAGAAGTTGCACAACAACATAGACTTGCCAGGGACAAATTCAACAATATTTGGAATTCATTTTTTAAAATTCTGTATTAGGTTACAGTCTGGTTAACTACAATAACTTTTTTTAAAAAAAATGTATACAGTTTTTTTCACAGAATCACAGACTTGTAGAGTTGGGAGGGACCATGGGGGCCATGTAGTCCAACCCCTGCAATGCAGGAATCTTCCACCCAATGTGGGACTCTGATGTGAAAACGGGGATTTGGCTTTTGCTGCCCAGCTCCCCATGGGACTCTGAGTCCCTTAAATCCATGATTGGTCAGAGAAGAATGGATGGAGGCAGGATCCAGTGGAAAGCAAGGCAGATATTTATTTTTCTGTTGCAACAGAGTTCCCTCCCCTCCTTCCAAGGAGGGAGAGACCCTGAACAAAAGTGTGCAGGAACCTTTAAAGACTTTTGACGTTGCCCAACCCCCTTAGCCAAAGACCATCACACATACGTCATAGGAGGTGATCTACAGCAGAAACCTTGTCTGCCAGGATACCTGATAATGGTCACTGATTGCATTACCTGGGCAGCCTGGCCATTCTTTTGCGATAGTTTGTGATGGTTCCTGAATCCAGGTAACATATTCATACACAAATACACTCTTAAAACAGGATTTGTAAGTGAAAAGACAATGGGGAGGCTTTCCCCATTTGCCTCCCTTACTGCGGAGGAATATTTGAGGTCCCTGAGAGTCACAATGGCTTCAGGATTTCTCCCCTGTACTATTTCAGACACATGGTTTATATACAGGTGTGTGCATTTATGAATATTTATTCTATATTTGAGACCTTAGAATTCTTATAACTCCTCGAACCTACAAGCCTGAGATTAAGTCTCGTTTTGTTGTTGTTGCGTTTAATTTTCTACACGGGTACTATCTCCTTCCGTTTTCCCCTTCCTTTTTTTGTGTCTTATCTTACTCTGCGCCCTTGTAATCATGTGCTTTTCATCTTTCAATAAAGAATATATATTTAAAAAGTACAGCTGAAGGGCTGTCACATGGAGGCACGGGCCCAGCTTGCTTTCTGCTTGGGCCAATGGATCCAAATGGCAAGAAAGGAAGGACTTTGGGGTTTCGGGGGAAACTTTCTGACGGCAAGAGCCGGTCGCCAGTGGAGCAGACTTCCTCGGTTTGATGTCTGTCTGTCAGGGGTTCCCTAGGGGCGTGGCCTAAGGAGAGGGGCATGGCCGAAGGAGAGGGGCGTGGCCTAAAGAGAGAGTTGGACAGAGAAGTTGGGAGGGACACACCTGGTCTGGCTCTGTGGTTTATTCCCACATCATTTGACCAACCATCGCTGCTTTCTTCTTCTCCCGTTTTCTCTCCACATGGAAGTTTGAGCAGTTTTTAAAACAGAGGTGCAAGAATCGCAGGGGGTTGGACTAGATGACCATTGGAGTCCCTTCCAACTCTACGATTCTGTGAATTCCCCCTCCCCTTTCCTTTAATCAGATTTTTTTCCCATTCCGAAAGAACTGAGAGAGAAAGATAGCAGGTCTTCCAGAAACTATGCAACAGCTGTGCAGAGGTAATCAGATAATCTATCCCTCCCCCCCCCCCCCGCTGTTAGATTTACAGAGTCTTTAAAAAAAAACACAGTGTGGGAAATCGGAGGGGTGAAGAGATGGTTTCTGCCAGCTGTGAGGAATAAGTCAAAAGCTTGCCAGCAAAATAAAGAAATTTAATCACATTTGTTCTTTTTGTTTTTTTGGCATTTTCACACTGTCCTTTCCCCCACCCCCATTCAAAGTAGATCCAAGCCAGGGTTGGTATTCAATACTAATCCTACTCAGAGTAAACTCTATTGAAGTTAATAGACATGAGTTAGCTTAATGGTAAAGGGACCCGATCGCCGAAGAATTGATGCTTTTGAATTATGGTGCTGGAGGAGACTCTTGAGAGTCCCATGGACTGCAAGAAGATCAAACCTATCCATTCTGAAGGAAATCAGCCCTGAGTGCTCCCTGGAAGGACAGATCGTGAAGCTGAGGCTCCAAGACTTTGGCCACCTCATGAGAAGAGAAGACTCCCTGGAAAAGACCCTGATGTTGGGAAAGATGGAGGGCACAAGGAGAAGGGGACGACAGAGGACGAGATGGTTGGACAGTGTTCTTGAAGCTACGAACATGAGTTTGACCAAACTGCAGGAGGCAGTGGAAGACAGGAGTGTCTGGCGTGCTCTGGTCCACTGGGTCACGAAGAGTCGGACACGACTAAACGACTAAACAACAACAACAAAGGGACCCTTGATCGTTAAGTCCAGTTGCAGACAACTCTGGGGTTGCGGCGCTCATCTCGCTTTACTACCCGAGGGAGCCGGCGTACAACTTCCAGGTCATGTGGCCAGCATGACTAAGCCGCTTCTGGCGAACCAGAGCAGCACACAGAAACGCCGTTTGCCTTCCCACTGGAGCAATACCTATTTATCTACTTGCACTTTGACGTGCTTTCGAACTGCTAGGTTGGCAGGAGATGACTTAGCTTAGGTTCGTTCATTTCACTGGGTCTAATTCTGAGTAGGATTTGGGGACAGTGATTGGCCCAGTGTGTCACCCAGGATTTGAACCCAGGTCTCCTATGTCCTAGTCTGGCACTCCGACCACTACACCAGCTTGCTTTGAGGCCACGTGGACAAGCAGCAGCTACTGCTGCCATCTTTGTGACATTCCTGTCCATCAATTATTGTGGGTTCCATCCAAATCTTAGTCCTACCCAGAGTAGACCCTTGGAAATTGGGGGGCAGCGTGGTTTGAGTGCCTGACTAACCTGGGAGACGAGGGTTCAAATTGCAAAATCTTGTTTTAATCTCAGCTGGCCCCAAACAGCAGCTCCATCCATAAAACCAAAAACCAATTATGATAATAACCACCACTTTAAAGAATCATAATTGCCAAATGTCCCTTACCCAAAAATATTGATCACCCCGCAGACAAATGTAATGAGCTGCAATAAGCTGATGGATTCCAAACCCTCTCCTTGCAGCCTAGTTCTGCCCACGTCTTCAGCTTTGGATACATGGAAAAAATGCTCTCCCGTTTTTTAAATCCTGGAAGGGGGAGAAGTCAGACGACGACCAACAACCCCCTCCCAAATCAAAGGTTTATTATGGGAACAGACTGGAAAACTGAACCAAAGCAAACAAGATTAATTTTTATAGTGGCAAACGTAAGGTTTTGCAGTTAGGCGCAAAAATATTGGATGGGGAACACATGGCTTGCCAGTAGTACGTATGAAAAGGACCTAGGTGTCTTGGTGGGCCACAAGCTGAACATGAGACAACCGTGTGATGCAGCAGCAGCAGCAGCAAAAAAAAAAAAAAGCTATTGCTAGTCTAGGCTGCTTCAACAGAGCAAGGGAAATAATAGTCCCACTCTCTTCTGCCTTGGTCAGACCATACCTGGAATACTGTGACCAATTCTGGGCACTACAATTTAAGAAGGATGTTGACAAGCTGGAAGGTGTGGAATCACAGAATCACAGAATTGTAGAGGTGGAAGGGATCCCCGAAGGTCATCTAGTTCAACCCCCTGCAATGCAGGGATCTCAACTAAAACATCCAGGACAGATGGCCACCCAACCTCTGCTTAAAAACCTCCAAGGAAGGAGAGTCCACCACTTCCCAAGGGAGATCATTCCACTGTTGAACAGCTCTTGCCAACAGAAAGTTCTCCTTAAATTGTGGCGCCCAGAACTGGATATAGTATTCCAGAACAGAGTGGCAGAACAGAGTGGGACTATGACTTCCCTTGATCTGGACACTAGACTTCTGATGATGCAACCAAGAATTGCATGAGCTATTCTAGAGAGGAAAGGAGGGCAACCAAGATGACCCAGGGTCAGGAAACCAAGCCTTTATGAGAAACAGCTGAGGGAATTGGGGGCATTTAGCCTGGAAAAGAAGAGACTGAGAGGGGATAGGACAGCCATCTTCAACTTCCTTGGAAAGGTGGTGGACTCTCCTTCACTGGAGGAGTTTAAGCAGATGGCGTCAAGAATTTTTCAGCTGTGATTCCTGCATTGCAGCGGGTTAGACTAGATGGCCCCCAGGGTACCCTTCCAACATCAGAGTTCTATTATTCTTATTTTCTTCCCTGCAGGCTAAACACTAGATTTTCTGAGACAGAAGGAGGATAGGTGGTATGATATGAGTTAACTGTTTTGCAGGAGGAGGAGGAGGATTGCGGGGGTGGGGGGGAACCCTGAACATCTTTCATCTCTGCTTTGTACAGATGCAGATAGACGAGTTGCACAGCACCCAGCAAAGTCACCAGAGTGAAAGATGGGTTGACTCAACAGGTCATTTCTCTCTCTCTCTCTCACTCTCTCCTTCTGCTGAACTATTAGCCTTTTAAATCATCTCGATTGCTTGCCATTTCTGACATGGCCGTTGCTTTTTTCTGCCGAACGAAGGCTGAATTTCGATGCCAGCGTGGTGTAGTGGTTAAGAGCGGTAGACTCGTAATCTGGGGAACCGGGTTCGAGTCTCCACTCCTCCACATGCAGCTGCTGGGTGACCTTGGGCTAGTCACACTTCTCTGAAGTCTCTCAGCCCCACTCACCTCACAGAGTGTTTGTTGTGGGGGGGGGGAGGGAAAGGAGAATGTTAGCCGCTTTGAGGCTCCTTCGGGTAGTGATAAAGCGGGATATCAAATCCAAACTCCTCCTCTTCTTCTTCTTGCTTTCTCTCAAGGAATCAGGAGATGGAGAATCTGCCCCACTGTTGAACAGTAGCTGCTAGCCACACTTAAGAAGGGATGTTTGTCTTGCAAATCTTAGCTGTGATTCTTGCGTTGCGGGAGGTTCGACTAAATGGCCCTTCTAACTCAGCAGTTCTGAGAGACAATGGAATGTGCCTCTGGGGGTGAAGCTCAACTGCTGCATTCGCAGCACCAAAAGTCACCTCCTTGGGGTGCAAGCTTGGGCAGTGTGTCTGGCAGTCCAGGGCTGCCGAGGTGACAAGACCTCCCTCTTGGCCTCACTGATGTGAAAATCAGAGCAAGACGTTTGGCACCAGGAGTTGCTGGAAGGAGGCGTACAAAACGCCGCCCAACTGACTTAGGGACTCCACTCCAGATTTGTGTAGGGCAGGCTTTACTCCTTAGCCTTTTCTTCTCCCAAATGTGTCCCGCAAGGCAGCGGAAGTTTAGGGTCAGAGTTTTCCTTCTCCTGGAGAGGAGATTAGTCCCATCTGCCCCTCACTTCCCTCTACAGCACAAACAGAAACCACCTTCTTGACCACTGGACCCCCCTCTTGGTCTCGTCCACTCCGTCCGCTGGAGCCTATCTTCGCATGCAGGGGAAGCCCCTAACTAACCATGGGTTTGAGACCCATCAGCTCCCCTCACCTGGTTCAGCCGGCCAGTCAAAGCCATTTCTTGGGATTGTGGCCCCTGTCGCCTGCTGGCAGATTCTAGGAGCCGCAGGTGAGAGCAGAGTGCAGGGTGGGGACCAAAGGTGGACAAATGACCGCAAAAGGAGCATGCAAACAGTCCCATAATTAGAATAATAGAATCATAGAGTTGGAAGAGACCACAAGGGCCATCCAGTCCAACCCCCTGCCAAGCAGGAAACACCATCAAAGCATTCCCGACAGGTGGCTGTCAAGCCTCTGCTTAAAGACCTCCAAAGAAGGAGACTCCACCACACTCCTTGGCAGCAAATTCCACTGTCAAACAGCTCTTACTGTCAGTTAGTTCTTCCTAATGTTTAGGTGGAATCTTCTTTCTTGTAGTTTGAATCCATTGCTCCGTGTCCGCTTCTCTGGAGCAGCAGAAAACAACCTTTCTCCTTCCTCTATATGGCATCCTTTAATATACGGTATTTGAACACGGCTATCATATCACCCTTTAACCTTCTCTTCTCCAGGCTAAACATACCCAGCTCCCTAAGCCGTTCCTCATAATTTCCAAGCACTTGAATAAAATATATGTATGAAATATAGAATCCTAGATTCAGGTTGAAGTGTGTATGTGAAGCTTGACACCCCACGTCACTCTGTCTCTGACCGTGGCCCCCCAGGAGCTGGTCTGTGTTTGAATGAGTGACCTCTGCCAGCCCCCACTTGCCGGCTTTCTTGCTTACAGACAGGGAGCAGGGAGATCTGGTTTTCAACACTGTGATATATCAGCAGCTAAACGTCACAATATATTGCTCTATCACGATGTCTGAAATAAGGTTGGCGTTAGGTAGAGGCTTTGGCTGGCTCCACGGTTTCCCCTGCTCCATTATGATTTTGCATAGCACACAAACGCACGCATCGGGATAATATTGCCAGGTCAAAAATTGGGAAACTGATCTCATGATAAGGACTTCAAACCGGTTTCTGCATGATATATTGATATATTGCCCTGTCCTGTCATCTTCTTCCTCCTCCTCAGTCTCAAGTCTTGCCCCTTGTAGAAGTCACCAGGGAGGAGAAGGAACAGGAGGAGGAGGATAGAACCAGAGTGGTTTGGCTCTGCCCATCACTTCCTCTGGCTCTGCCCACTTCTGGGTCTCCCCTGCCTTCTGCCCCACTGGTCTCAGTGGGCAGCAGAAATGGTTGGGAACCTGTGACCTGTGTTCAGAGTGCATCTATTTTGATTGCATCTCAAATTAATCATAGAATCATAGAGTTGGAAGAGACCACAAGGGCCATCCAGCCCAACCCCCTGCCAAGTAGGAAACACCATCAAAGCATTCCTGACATATGCCCGTCAAGCCTCTGCTTAAAGACCTCCAAAGAAGGAGAATCCACCACACTCCTTGGCAGCAAATTCCACTGCTGAACAGCTCTTACTGTCAGGAAGTTCTTCCTAATGTTAAGGTGGAATCTTCCTTCTTGTAGCTTGAATCCATTGCCCTGTGTCCGCTTCTCTGGAGCAGCAGAAAACAACATTTCTCCCTCCTCTATATGGCATCCTTTTATATATTTGACATCTTTTTATATATATTCTTTTACTCAGAGTAGACCCATTGATATCAACGGGCCTAAATTAACAATGCCTGAGCTGTAGAGGGGCTCGTCCACGTGGGAAGGAACCCCACCCAGGAGAAGGAAACTCTGATCCTAAACCTCCGCTGCCTTGCAGGATATCTTCAGGAGAAGAAAAGGCTCAGGAGTAAGCCCTATGCAAATCTAGAGTGGAATCCCTAAGGCAGTTGGATGGCGCCTTTGCAAGCCTCCTTCCGGCAACTCCTGCAGCCAAGCTGGTGCCAAATGTTTTGAGAGGGGGCTTTTGTCGTCTGGGTTGTCCAGGACCTCTAGACATGCTGCCCAGGCTTGTGTCTGCCCAGGTCACTTCTATTGTCTCTCGAGCAGATGAATCATAGAATCATAGAGTTGGAAGAGACCACAAGGGTCACCCAGTCCAACCCCCTGCCAAGCAGGAAACACCATCAAAGCATTCCTGACAGATAGATGGCTGTCAAGACTCTGCTTAAAGACTTCCAAAGAAGGAGACTCCACCACACTCCTTGGCAGCAAGTTCCACTGTCAAACAGCTCTTAGTGTCAGGAAGTTCTTCCCAATGTTTAGGTGGAATCTTCTTTCTTGTAGTTTGAATCCATTGCTCTGTGTCCGCTTCTCTGGAGCAGCAGAAAACAACCTTTCTCCCTCCTCTACATGGCATCCTTTTATATATTTGACATCCTTTTATATATATTCTTTTACTCAGAGTAGACCCATTGATATCAACGGGCCTAAATTAACAATGCCTCTTTTATTTCGATTGGTCTCCTCTAAGTATGACTAATAATGGACACAGTCCTCTCTAACCAGGCTGTCCTGGACAGATCGATCCTCTCACATTGATTTTGTCTAATCCCACCTCCTTCTAATAAGATCATTTTTAACAAGATCAAGTCTTTCTCAGTGGAGAGGATATATATATATATTATCAGTTGGTATCTGGATGAGATTCAAAATTGTTTCTAATATGTGCAATTCTTACGTTCTACTGCAGAATTCTTGGAGATGTAGGAAGAGGTTTGTAAATGAAATGGATAAAAAATAATAATGATAATATGGAATAATTACAGGTAGGTAGCCGTGTTGGTCTGACGTAGTCGAAACAAAATTTAAAAAAAATCCTTCCAGCAGCACCTTAAAGACCATACCAAAATAAAAAACTTAGTTGGTCTTTAAGGTGCTGCTGGAAAGAATTTTTTAAAATATGGAATAATAATTGACAATTGTACCTAGCTGAGCTAGGGCTTGTTTTCCAGAATGAATTATTGAATTGTAGAAGTGGAAGGGACCCCTGAGGGTCATCTAGTCCTACCCCCTTCAAGGCAGCAATCTCAAGGGAACCATCCACGGCAGGCTCCGTCTTTGGCAGGTCATTCCTCTTGCATCCATCTTGTCTCATCCCACCTCTTAAGATTTCAGGATTCTTCCCAAGCGAAAGAAAACAGCAGCATCTCCGGGTGAACGGAACGACCATCCCTCCTCTGTCAGCAAAACTTAGCCGAGCATCTTCACTTTGCGCTTTTGGGTCAGCAGCAGATGATTGACGGGGCAGAAGGAGAATAAATAGGACAGGGGAGAGAAGCTCGGGTTCTCCCCCAACATTTAATTCCTGCCGAGAGACACCATGACTGACAGCCTGAGATCTGCCAGGGAGATCTCCCGCCGGGCGCGCAAACTTGAGAGGAGATGGTGCTCCGCAGAGATGGAAATGCCCCTCCCTGCCGTGTGGTCAAGGGCACAGAAATGCGGAATGCTGCAGTTCTCATCCAATCTTTCCAGAAGAGCTACTCGCCTGTGGTGAGCGGGTGAGCAGCTAAAGGCGCGCACTATTGTGTTATGAGGAAAAAACTGCTCCTTTTCCCTTATGGGGTACCCAAGAGCCCATATAGAATCATTTTGTAGGTTCTCTTTCGGTAGGAGAAAATAACAGAGGCCAACCAGAGAATGTTGAGAAGCAAAGCCCTAGGCTCTGTGGTTTAACTCATAGCACCACCTGCGTCCCTAACTTAGTTGGTCTCTAAGGTGGTCTCTGTGGGTTAAACCACAGAGCCTAGGGCTTGCTGATCAGAAGGTCGGTGGTTCGAATCCCCGTGACGGGGTGAGCTCTCGTTGCTCAGCCCCAGCTTCTGCCAACCTAGCAGTTCCAAAGCACGTCAAAGTGCAAGTAGATAAATAGGTACCGCTAAAGCGGGAAGGTAAACTCTACCATTCTACGACTCTTTGAAGGAGGAAAAGTGCAGGTTGATCCAGACGGCCTACCCAAAAGGGGTGCCATATCTGCAGACTTTGCACATTGGCAGAGAGTCAGCCTCGGGTGACCTTTGAGATCCCTCCCAGCTCTTAGGATTCTATGAGCACATACAACCTTGGCTGTGGGATCCTCTCACCCTGCCGCTCCCCGCATCCAAAAGAATTGCCGAAAGGTCTCCTGCTTATGTAAACAAATCAATGCAAGGAGGAGAAATCGACTGCTGTTTGGAGAATTAACGTGCCCGGCGAGACGATGAGCTTATTTCAATTTAGCCTTTTATCTGTAAAGTGCTCTCCAGACGCCAAGGTGGGAAGGGAATATGCGTCTTAGCTGGAAAGAGAGATGTGGGAGCCTGTGGCCCTCTCTGGATGTTCTTGGACTCCACTTCCAGCAGCCCTGGCCAGCCAGCAGGACCAATGGTTAAGGTTGGGAGATGGAATCTAGCAACATCTGTAAGAGGGAATGTTCCTCATCCCTGATCAGAGGAGAAACTTTCCAGAGGTGGAGTTATGCCTCTATTCAGAAAAGGCTTCCCTCCTGAAAGCAAAGAAGGCCTCTTCTCAGATCAGAGGTTCTAGAATTATAGAATGGTAAGAGTTGGAAGGGATCCCCAAGGGTCATCCAGGCCAACCCCCTTTTAGATGTCTTCTAAAAGTCTGGTAGTTGTTTTTCTCTTTGACATCTGGTGGGAGGGCGTTCCACAGGGAGGGTGCAACTACTGAGAAGGCCCTCTGCCTGGTTCCCTGTAACTTGGCTTCTCGCAGCGAGGGAACCACCAGAAGGCCCTCGGCACTGGACCTCAGTGTCCGGGCAGAACGATGGGGGTGGAGACGCTCCTCCATGGGTTCAAGTCCTACCCTCCACTGCAGGAGAAAACACGCTTGCTCCATGTTCTATGTGACAACCCTTCAGATATTTGAAGATGGCTATCAGTCTCCTCTTTTCCAGGCTAAACATCCCCAGCTCCTTCAACCAATTCCTCATAAGGCTTGGTTTCCAGACCCTTGATCATCTTGGTCGCCCTCCTGGGCCCACATCCCAGCTTGTCAACATCCTTCTTAAAGGATTGAACCTGCAGCCTTGACATCATCAGCACCATGCTGTAACCAACTGAGCTATTCAAGAAGGAAGAAGGACCAGCCTCTCTTTGCAAGGCTGAGAAGGCAGGAGTTTTGGTGACCGAATCCAGTGGGAGGGGAAAGGAAGAAAGATAGTTTTCTTGGAAGAATAGCACAGAGGGAGAGTTTTCCTTAACACACACACACACACAAAAAACACACACCATATATTAGCAACAAGGCCAAATAAGCAATTAAGCAAATTCCCAGGATAGATAGTTTATCTGCTCAGCAGCCGACAGTTAATTAACTAGATCGATGGCCAAGGCAGGTGGATGAGATACAATGAAAGCTGGCCTGTTCCCCAAACCCCCCATTTGAAAGGCTGTGGGGGTTGTGGGGAGATGGTATCCCAGAGGCCAGCTTTTATCTAGAATCAGAGGGGAGATGAGTGACCTGGCAGGAAACCCCATCGTTGGCAAGGACTATTCCAACCCCACGGCTGGCAAGCCAATTTTTCATTTCTGGCGCCCCTGACAGGCTAAAGTGAGATAGATGAGGCACCTTCTGCCCGAGGAGAGAAAACGATGGAGATTGCCAGTTTGGGGTGTGGGCGGCAGCAATTTCCCAGCCACCCTGATCTAATAGTGCTGCTGCCTCTTGCCCCCAAAACGTGCAAGCAGAAGGTCTTGCTTGGGAGACAGTGTGGCACAGTGGTTAGAGTATTTGGCTCCGGGGGGGGGGGGGGGAGACCAGGGTTCAGATCCTCCCACTTGTCCAGGAAGCTCCCTAGGCATGGTCTCAGGCCGGTCACCACCTCCTGGCATAACCGACCTCACAGGGTTGTTGTGGGGATCAGATGAAGGAGGGAGAAGCATGTACACCACCTTGCGCTCCCTGGAGAAAAAGGGGGTTTATGAACGCAATAAATAAACTGTAAGAGATATTTTAAAAATACAGATATTCATCTACATCATCTGCTCAGGAGTCAGCATCTAAGACCCTCCAAGTGTCCCTATTTTCCAGGTAGACCCAGATTTACAGAAGCCATCCCGGTTTCTGTATTGATCCCGGTAATGTCCCACTTTCCCTTAAAGGTAAAGGGACCCCTGACCATTAGGTCCAGTCGCGAACGACTCTGGGGTTGCGGCACTCATCTTGCTTTATTGGCCGAGGGAGTCGGCGTACAGCTTCCGGGTCATGTGGCCAGCATGACTAAGCCGCTTCTGGCGAACCAGAGCAGCGCACGGAAACACCGTTTACCTTAGGACGTCCCTATTTTCATCAGAGAAATGTTGGAGGGTGTGGCATCGCTGCCTCCACCGTCATGCCAAGAATAGTCTTACCAGACACAAATTTGTCCATTAGGATGTCAGAAGTGGCTGGATCAGACCCCCAAGGGGGCCCACCCTGCATCTTGTCTTCGCAGTGGCCAAGCAAATGCCCCAAGCATGAAACCCACAAGCAGAACCTGTGTATCTCTTTTCCTGCAATTTCCAGCAACTGCTATTTGAAAGCATCACTGACTCGGTAGCTTGAATAGTTCGCTTGTTTTTTTTAAAAAAAATTCAGCCCGGGGTGCTCTGGGGACAGTGGAATAAACCCATCTGGCTGACGGGCCCCGTTAAAAACTCTTTAATTTGCGAGGTCAGGAACGGATCAAAATATATATTCCTCCTGAAAACATAAAACAACCCTCAGCTCCTTGTTGGAACGAGGGGAGCAGGCATTGATTAAGCTAAAAGCATTATTATCTAAGCCTACTGGCATGCGAGATGGGCAATCGGTCCAGACACTCTGGGTTATTAAGCCGCACTTTAAATCAAAATGGGTTCTCCCACTTTTGGGGATAGCCTGCTGGGCCTCCCACTCCTGCTTCGAGAAAAGACTTTAAAAAGAGAAGGAAGAACTTAAGGAGAGCCAGCAGGACATCTAGTTCAGCATCCTGTTCCTACAGTGGCAAAATACCAGGAAGAAGTTAGGAATCCAGATAGACTGCCTCTGACCTCGAGGTTCCACAAGGACATAAGAACCAGATAGCTGGATCAGGATAACAGCCCAGCATCCTCTTCTCACACTAGGTGCCCGAGAGATATTCCCGCAAGCAGGACTCAAGCCCTCTTCTCTTTTATGGTTTCCAGAAACTGGTATTCAGAAGCTGTGTGTGCGGATTGAATGATGAATTCAGACTCTTGAAAAAGATGCTCTTAATCTCAGGGTCGTGGGTTCGAGCCCCAAGTTGGGAAAAAGATTCCTGCATTGCAGGGGATTGGCCTAGATGACCCTTATGGCCCCATTCCAACATTACAGTTCTATGATTCTATATAAGTCTATGTTCCTCCTTCAAATCTTGTATTCTGGGGTAGATTGCGTTGGGACATGGAGGCTCCATTAAAAACACCGTAATGGGTTATAGCAGGAAATATTATCATTATTGATTAAATTTGTATACCACCCTATACCCATAGACCTGAGGGTGGTTCACAACATAAAATCATGGTGTAAAAAACCCCAGAAAATACATAATAAAAATAAGAGCAGAAAGGAACAAGCAATCTCCCCTTCCACAACACATTTAAATCAGCCAAAGGCCTGGCTAAAAAGGAACATTTTTGCTTGGCGCCTAAAAGTGCATAATGAAGGCTCCAGACGAACTTCCCTGGGGAGAGCATTCCATAGATGGGGAGCTACTGCAGAGAAGGCCCTGCTCTTGTCTTGCCACCCTCCGGACCTTTCATGGAAGAAACACATGAAAAAGGGCCTCAGAGGATGATAAAATGCTTCTCCTTCCTCCCATAGAATCAGAGTTGGAAGGGATTTCAGGGTCATCTAGTCCAACCCACTGCAATGCAAATCTTTTACCCCATGAACCCATGATTAAGAGCATCTTTTGCTCTTAATGTGTACCTCATGTTAAAGATGCCTTAAGCAAGTAGCAATCCTACCTCCTGGCAGCGAGTTCCACAGAGTAAGTGTTTGCGAATAGGTCTTTTGTCTTCTCCCCCCCCCCAATTCCCTCTAGGGGTGCGCTGGAGTTGCAAATGACTGGCCCACCACTGAACCAAGTTTGCCCATTCCGTAGAATTAGTTTTAACTGGATTTTGTATTATGTGTGCCATTAATCGCTGACGCTTTGAATTTCATTGATATGTTCTCTTAGTGTGCCATGCAAACTGCGATTGCATTTTCCAGGGCAGGGGGGCACTGGGGATGAGTTTATGGAACCAAGGGGGACGGCGGCCGCCAGGAAAAAAGTCCAGGAACAGCTGGCTTAGAGGCTGAACAGCCGGATATAAAAATGGCAGCCTCTGCCTAGCGCTGCTGCGTTCCTCCTTCAGGGAGGAATGACAACCAGAAAGTGATCTCTGCATCCCGAGGCACCAATTTGCTCGAGGAGGAAGCTGCTGGTCCCACCCTGTGCTCAGAGAAGCAAAGGCCCCTCCAGGAAGCCAGGATGAGGGCGCTCAGCTCCAGGGGCCGAGATTTCAACCCTCGTCTGGAGCAGAGAGACGAGATCAAATGGGACGTGCACAAGCCGCTCCCATTGTGCAGCAGGGAAAGAAGCTTCAGATCAGCTTGCAAAGCCACATCTTCCTTGGAGGTTTCCAAGTAGAGGTTCGGTGGCCCTCTGTCATGGGTGCCTTAGCTGAGATTCCTGCATTGCAGGGGGGTTGGACTAGGTGAGACTGCTGGGGCCCCTTTCAAACCACAATTCTAGGATTCTGTGTACTGAGCGATGTGTCCCCTGCAAGCGGGGAATCCTCTCTGCAGAAAAGTGCCAACAGCCACCAACCATGTCTGCTTGCCCTCTGCCGAAGGAGGAAGCATATGCCTCCAAATGTCAGTTGGGTCCTGCTGGTGGGCTTCACAGAAGAGGGATCTGGTTGGCCATGGCCAGGGTATCAGGGCAACAGATGTATTCAGGGGTAGGCTGCCCCTGAATTTGGAGGTTCCATTTAACTGTGATGACTAAGGGCAAGGGGAGTCTTCAGCATTCAGCTTCTTTAAATGTCCTCGAGTTTCACCCGCGAGGGGTGGGAAAATATGATAAGAAGAAAACAGGGAAATTAAGAATTGCTAGAAACGATATATTAACAATCGGAAACATTTTTTTAAATTTTTTTTTACTCTTTGTCTTTAGTCTTATTTTTATTCTTTACATCTTTATTCTTTACATCTTTATTCCAATTAAACTGTAATTAACTCATATTTAAGTTGCAGACAATTTGTACTTAATTTGCATTATTTGATTTTGGTTATCTTTGTGTTTACTTTGTGTTCATTTTGTGTTTGATGGTTTTCTATGTAATGTTTTTAAATAAAGAAATAAAGGTTTTCAAATATTTTTTTAAAAATGAATGTCCTCGAGTTCTAGTGTTGTGAGGGGGAAAAACCCTTACTCTAGTCAACTTTCTCCATGCATAATTTTACATGTTTCAATCCTCTTGCCTCTTAGTCGCCTTCTCTCTAAACACTCCACCAAAATGCAATTTCGGTAAACAGTCCTTTATTTAAAAAAAGTACAAAACAAAAAAACAAGGAATAAAAGGGAAAGAATATTTTTTTTCTGGCATGGAATCAGAGGTATTTCTTTTTAAAGGAAGTAAAATTAAGAAAGACAAGGGTTGTAGGGGGAGAGAGGGGGACAGGAAGGAGAAGCAGATTCACCAGAGTACAAAAAAAAAAGCAGCTTGGGATCCGGAGCTGCGTGTCCTGACCAACAAGAGGAGGGTTAAGGATACGATCTGGCGCACTGTACATGACAGAGCTGTGTAATGGTGAGTTTTAGTGGTTCAGTTCAATGGCAGGAAAGTCTAATTTGCGCAGGCTCAATAGAACGTAAATAAATAAATCTCTCCCTGCATGTAAAAAAGGCACGGGGGGGGGGGTGCATAACGAGGGCCCCTCCCCCGAATGGCTAGCTTTCATACAGCAGGGAGCGCTTGGGAGATTTGTGCACGTTTTTGATGAGGGGAGAGAAGCGTTGAGAAGCACAACTCACCCGGAGAGGTTTACCCAGCCCAGAATCCAATGCCTCATTTCTGCAGCCTGCGGAACGATGGAACACAAGACTCTCTCCTCTCCCCCCCCCCGCCACTTCCAAGGGGGGCTCTCTGTCGCTCTCAAAAACACAGTGTTAAAAGGAATTGAGGCCTCTTTGCTGATAACAGCTTTGGACCGTTCTGGACTGACAGCGGCCAGGAGATTGGAGGATGCCAGAACGGCTGGTGAACGCCTAAAAGCTGCCTGCAGGCCCCATCCCCAAAGGAAGCAGGCGAACTACTGATCATCAATCCCTGGCAGCAAAGGCAGCGGTGGAGCAGCAACGGGGGTCGCATGGCGTGGCCCAGAATCCTTTGCAAAATCAGGGGATGCGGGAAGGGCCCGTCGGTCTGTTTGAGGAAGAGGAGCAGGAAGGGGGAAAAGGCCATGTCTCCTTGCAATGTCCTGTTGGAACCATCTTGACTTACACCGTCTCTGCGCCCCCCCCCCATTTCTGGATGTGTGAGGTCCGGTCCTGCCAGCGGGCAAGGGTATGAACAGCGTTCCTGCCCCTCTGATCAGGGAAGAGGTTTTGGCACCCAGGCGCTGTGCGTGGCTACTGCCAGGTTCTTGTCCCCAACCCCCATTATTTGCCCTGCTTCATGATGAGGCGGCTGGAGAAGTCGAAGAGGCCTTTGTTGATCTTGCGTAAGGTGCCCACCTCTTCCTCCAGTTGAGTCACGTGGATCTTCAGCTGCTCCTGGTCGCCCATCAAGTTCTGCAAGGGAAAAAGGGGGTTGGAAACTAAATGGGGAGTGGAACCAGGGTGGGAGGATCAGAGTATTGGCTCAAGGCGCTGCCTTCGCCCGCCCTGGGACCCTGAACTCAGCGGCAACAAAGGCAGCCGGCATGAGGGCTACAGAGACCTCCATCCCTGGCAAGAGGTGGAGAAAACCTGCCTCCCACCAGGCAGAATTTGAGGAATGGCTCTATTCAGAAGAGGCACTCCATCCTGGGATGGCGAAACCCGCATCCATCCGGAGGGCATTGCGACTCCAGCTGCCAGGAGCCACTGCCAACACAACAGCTAGTGGCTGTAGAGGCCGCCCATGCAAACCCTTAAGATAACTGCACCCAATATAGAACTGGCGACTCTCTTTCCCCACCGGAAGCTTGTCTGACCCTTTTCTCCCCTCCTAGTTTTTAACATGAGAGACAAGAAAAAGAGCAATGAAGTTGCTTTGGAGAGTTGCTTTGGAGAGTTGCCTCTCAAAACTCAAAATTTGCCTGTTGTAGGGATAGAGAGCCTCACCTTTTCTCTTGTCGCACACATCTGCGAGTACAGCCGCTCTTTTTTCTCCAAGTTGCTCTCTCCGGATCCCTGTGGGAGACAGAAGAGCAGAAAGCTCAAGATACAAGCCAAGAATATTTTTGACAAAGCCATTTTGTAGACATATTGTCAAAAGAACTAGTCTTATAGATGATCTGAGCAGCTCAAACAGTAATTGCAACCCAATTGGAAACAGCTAACAAATCATATATAGGGCGCTGGGTACCCATTGCTCTGGAAAATGGGAGGAAATTGTGCGCAATTTGAGATTTTGACCAGAACTCCCATGCACTTTTTATATTACTTGGCATATACACAGAGAGAAGGACCATCATTTTCGAGACCCTTGCCACAAGCCTGGCAAATCTGGCATGGAATTGCAGAGTTGGAAGGGACCCTGAGGATCATCTAGTCCCACCCCCTGCAATGCAGGAATTTGCAGCTGTCCCTGGCGGTGACTGAACCTGCAACCCTGGCCTTCGTCAGCACCATGCTCCAACCAACGGAGTTACCCAGGCTATCCCCACTAGACTTGATAACCAGGTAATGCCTATATCCCATACTCAAAGACTTTTGTTATTTTAACCAATGTGCAACTGTATCCGTTCTATGCCCATTCTATAGCTTTGTTTTCCATGTTTAAATTTTTATCTGTTGTTATGTTCTTTTTGTTATATCAAACACACACACACACACACTACAGCATGGGGGGGGGAACTTAACCCCCACCCAGAGGATACAAGAAACTGCTTTACACAAAACTAAGCATATAGCCCTAATGGTTCCTACACAGCTATTTTAAATACATACGAGTCGGCGTGTTGGGGCCACCTAGCTCAATATTCCCAGCATGGGCTGGCAGCAGCTCTCCAGCGTTTCAGGCAGCGCTCCAGGGAGTTGCTGGGGATTGAGCCTAGGACTGAGGTGTGTCCCAGGTTTCTTGGGTCTGTTTCGGTCGAGCTGATGCCAAAGGCAAGCTGTCGGCTTAAGAGCCACACCCTAGGAGCAAAAGCTACATTCCAGCATAATGGTGGGGAGGGAAGCCAAAGAATTTCAAGTGCTCCCCGATAAAGAGTTTCCGCAGCACTTAAGGAAGAAGCTAAAAGGATAATCTCTCACAAAGAGATCTGGAGAAGCCCTGCCAGCCTTGGAATTCTTTTAAAGGAAGAGGATCACACCACACCAACAGTGATAACAGGGGACAAAAACGATTGTGTGCGAGGTTTTTTTTTTTGAGAAGGCAACCATCAGAGAGAGAGAGGACCGATACGATCAGCGGCCGGCCATGAGAGAGGAGTGACAAGGCAGGCTGCTGGAGGGAGCAAGGTTTGAACATGCCTTTCGACAGGAGAGGGCAGCAGTAAATCACACCTAGCGACTTGTAGTCAAGTCTTTATTAGCAAAAACAGGATCTGCACAGGAGCACCAGACCTAATGAGCACAGCAAATAATCTCCGGTAGGTCTTGCCCCCATGAAACAGTTGCTGAGACTGAAGGTCCCTGCCTCCCCACAGCTGTCTAAGTCTCCTCCTCTCCAAGGTTTTCCCCAAGCAATCGGAGACTGGGCCTGCATGCAGCCAATCTCTCCTCTGCCCTTTTCATGTCTCTCCTGGTTCTGGGAGACCAGCGGGGAGGGGAGCTTTTTGCATCAGGAGGGGGAGACACCTGTGACTCTTTACCAGCCAGACTTCCCCTCTGCCTTCTGGCCTCCCTTTTCTCCTGCTTCAGTTTCTGCCTCCGATTCTGGACTTCCCTCTGCCACAGACTCTCCCTGCACACTAAGCCCTGTTACCTCTCCAGCTTCTGATACTTCCTCCCCCCCAGGCTTCTCCCTCTGAGCACTCACTGTTGTCCCACCACCACTCCCTGGGCTCTGAGCCTTCCTTCCTTGGGGTTCCCCCTGTTGTTACCCCCTCACAGGGTGGATAAAAATCAATGATTTTTTTAAAAAAATCAAAAAAATCGGATTTTTTTGATTTAAATCGGATTTTTTTGATTTAAATTGGATTTTTTTGATTTAAATCGATTTTTTTGATTTAAATTGGATTTTTTTTAAATAAAATGCTTTTTGAGGAAAGAATATTACCATCCAAAGGTTATTCCATCATGAAATAAAGATTAGTTTTTTTAATTATGTAGTATAAGGTTGTATATGTTTAATTTATGGGGTAAATAAATTCCATTAATCCATTCACCTCTTCCAGAGGTTTTTGTAAGATTATTGGGCAGTTTCTCTGCCTACAAGATATTATCACAGGTGCTTGGTTTACTTTTGCAGTTCTCAAAACTGAATTTGACTCAACAGAGATCACATGCCTCTTCTTCACAGCAAAAATGTTATAATATGAACAGAGTTGAGAAAAAGACCTTAATCCTATTGTTCTACAAACCTATGAATACAGAAGCAACCCCTTCAGTGCTAAGTTTCAAGAAGTTCAGTGAATAGAATAGAAACAATATTTTTCTGATTGTTTGGACAGTATTTAAGTTTTTCATGTGTAGGCTGGGCTGACAGTCTAAGTTTCTTAAAATATATATATTTTGTTTTTGTTTAGCCAAATTAGTTAACAAACATGGATGTTTGTTTAAGCAAATAACATTTGCTGAAATGTTATTGTTTCAGTTGAATAAATCTATTTAAATTGTTATTATTAAGGTAATGATTATTTTTCTCCTTCCTAAGTACAACAGTAAAGTTGTCCAAATATGAATGATTAACCTATTAAACTGGGGATAAAAAAACTAATATGAAAAGTTGTTATTCTAAAAATCTTCATCTACTTGCATAATAAAGTTATACCAGCAAGAATTAGTCTTTATGATTTAAATCAACGATGATTTAAATCAAGCCTTACTGACTAGTGATTTAAATCGTGATTTAAATCGTGATTTAAATCAGTTTGATTTAAATCAAATCCACCCTGCCCCCTCATTCCTCTGCCTCCAACCAGTCCCTGCCTCCTTTGTGGTCCGAGGCAGCTTTGCCATCTGGCACGCCAAAGCTCATCACTCTGTGCCCAGAGAGCCGTTTTGGGACTCTGTGCTGCTGCACACTGAAAGAAAAGCCTCGGATTTGGGGGCAGGGACCCCTGGCTGCAGGGACCAAGGAGCTTCGCCCTCTGGCTCACAGGGGTCTCTCCAAGCAACAAAGCACAGAATTACTAACTACACGAGGCCTTTCGCTACCCGGCCTGACCACACAGGGCTCCTTTCCTGACCACACCGCAACAGCCTCAGTATTGTCCACATAGACTGGCAGCAGCTTGCCAAGGTTTCAGGCCCCACCTGGCTATAACATTAGTGGGGAACTGGACCAGGGACCTTCTGAAGGCCAAGCAGGTGGTCTGTCAGCGAGCGGTGATCCTTTCCTTCCAAATAATGCAAGATTCTGGTCCTCATGATTCCAAGCAAAGAGCTGATCTAACCAGGAAGGTGCCTTATACGGAGCCAAGCCATCAAGCTGTCTAACTCAGCCCTCTCTGGAGATTCGAACTTGGGACCTTCAGGGTGCAAGGCAGCTGCTCTGCCGCTCTGCCACCTTGCAGAAGTGCCTGAAAACCTGCCTCCCGTCACCAGTGGGAAAGTGAAAACCTCCCCCCCCACCTCAAGCCTCAGCAGCTCATCATGAACTCCAGACACGCAGCCCGAGACTCTCTGTTCTAATTTCGGAGCAGACACGCAGCCAATAATGGGAAATAGAGGAGATCTTTATCCTGCGCGCAGGACGGAGGGGATCCGCAGAGCCCAGCTCTGGCACTCTCATTCCAGCCTCCCCCCCCCCTATCATCTCTAGATTATTACTGTCTGCAAAAGGAAGACATTATGTTATTGGGGTTTCTCTCCCTTCTCACAACGCACACACAGAGAGAGGACCTTCACAACAATCTCTCTCTTTTATTTTATAGCAAGGGAGCAGTGTCCTTTTTCAAAGGTTACAGAAACTCTTACTTCTCTCCGTTTGCCCCTCTAGGGCCTTCTTCACCTTCAAGGACATAATAAAGATCAGGCCAGCGGCCCATCTCGTCACAGAATCATAGAATTGTAGAGTTGGAAGGGACTGTAAAGGTCATCCAGCCCAACCCCCTGCAATGCAGGAATCTCCGCTCAAGCATCCATGACAGATGACCATCCAACCTCTGCTTAGAAACCTCCAAGGAAGGAGAGTCCACCACCTCCCGAGGGAGACGGTTCCACTGCTGAACAGCTCTTCCACGTGCCAGTCCTTTAGATATTTGAAGCTGGCTCTCGTATCTCCTCTTTTCCAGGCTAAACATACCTAGCTCCTTCAACCATTCCTCATAAGGTTCGCTTCAGCAGCCTGTTCTCACAGCGGCCGACCAGATGCCCCAGTGGGAAGCCAAGTGAAAGAACCCTCTCCCCTCCTGTGGCAATTTCAGCCCCTGGACCTCTGAAGTCCCCCAGACCTCAAGATGATGTAGCTATCACTCTCCCCACCCCCACCCCAATCACCTGCCCATGTTGTTGCCACTTCAAAAAATACAAATGGAATCAATAGAATGTGGAGTCTTTCTTAAGTCCACCTGCCCAAGCTGCCTTGGATGATGTGGGTGGCAAACATGGGAGGGTCTTTTCAGCTGTACCCTCTACTTGTGGGGGACATGATCTCTCTCTCTCACACACCTGGTCTGACACCTGATCTAATAATTAGTAGCAGTGATTTCATTAATTATACCCCACCCATCTGACTGGTTTGCCCCAGCCACTCTGGGCGGCTCCCAACAAAATATTAAAAACACAACAAAACATCATCCATTTAAAACTCCCCTGACTTCGTGTCTTTCTGATGCCAAGCAGATACGTTTCTCATTTTCCCAGGTTTTCAACCTCTGATCTATTTATTTTCTGTCAGCGCTGGGCTTTGTTTTTTATTGAATTGTGCTGCTTTTTTTATTGCTGTTTTACAGTCTGTGGTAAAACCACCCTGGAAAATGTTTCAGTCAGAGGGTGGTATTTTAAAAAAAGCAAGCTATGTTTTAAAACAAACGGGGGGGGGGGGAGAACAGCCTCAAAAATGAGCAAAAGAACCCTCAATTCAGGAGCGACAAGCGAGATGGTTCTGCACAACTGATGCCAATGGCTTTTCAGAATGCAACCAATGGCTCAAAAAAAGCTGCATCAGAAGCAGTTAGCCCCAGAAGCAGTAATGCTTCTGGACTCCAGTAGCTTGTTTCCTGCTTTCTGGTTTCCCACAAGCACCTGGTCGGCCACTGTGAGAACAGGATGCTGGAATTGAGGGCTCTCCTTTGGCTCCTTCATGGGTTCTTACAGGTGGCTCTGAAAAGAGAATTGACTAAAAGCAATCCTACTAGCTACAATGGCTATGTTCTCCCTCCACTATCACACCCAAGTCCTCTTCCCAGGAGGAGGATATGGTCAGCAGTGTTAGAAACTCAGATACACAAGCCAGGCACTAAACAACTCCTTAAACAAAGATTGCAGTTGCCAAAACAGAATGTCTAGATGCCATTTGGGGCAAGACGGTTCTTAAGTCTTATATTTCAAATGATTATCAGTTAAACATCTGGCTAGTTCAGGGGGCAACCTTGAGCTGTGTTCAGTCGCGGAGCTAGCCATTCCGGCACCCAGAGCGGCACACATGCTGTGCACCTGAGGGAGGTGTGATCCTTCCGGAGGCGGGCCACGCCCAGGGGGTATTTTGTCACCCTTCTCTGGGATCACACCCGGGGCGGACTGCCCCCACCACACACCCCTTCCTACATCCCTGGCTGGGTTAAGAGCTTTGAGAACGTAAAGAAGAAAAGTCACTTGATCCAAGGACAGTCCACATATATATTGGCCCATTCCGACCTCTTTTTCTTAATAGTGACACAGACCATCCATAACGTGGGCATTCACAACTCTCAGCAGGGCAGTGGGGGAAGCGTAGACAAGTGACAACAATTCACTATAACGCTGTTCACTGCTCCTGCTCAGGCTGCACTGAAAAAGCATTGTGCCTGCTGAAATTCATCCTGGTTGTGCAGATAAAATAGACAGAATGCTACAGGATGGCGTATTAGTGTGTGAAAACTAATCCAAGGATCCCTAGGCATGCACCTCCAGATGGTGGAGATGTCAGGCGACATCTTGGCACCCAGGAATTTTCACTTGGTCGCAAGTGGCCGATAGCCAGGTGCAAAATGCACCTGGAGCAGCCAGACTAATTTCAAACACTGCTGGTTGGCCACTGTGAGAAGCAGGATGCTGGACTAGATGGGCCCTGACTGGCCTGACCCTGCAGGACTCTTCTTATGTGTTCTCATAAGTTCTCCCACCCTTCCCCAAGCAGTCATGAGGGCTAGAATCTTGTTCTGCTGTCAGGATTCTGCTGGACTCCCCAAGATGAGGAGGAGCTAAAGTTTCCCAAACCATTTCAACCTGAACAACCACCTTTCCTGGTTCAGAAACATCCTTCCTCTTGCTGGTTGAACAAGAGACATCGCAATTTGGAGGTTTGGGGCTGCTGTCAACGTTGCAGAGGAAAGGAGCAGGGCTGACAGGAGACGCTCCTGGGAATCTGTTACAAGAACACTAGATGAGATACCTGGCGAGAGCCTTGGGGTGGGTGGCCGGACACTTTGCCCGCCACAGCTCAAGGAAACTCAGAAGAAGAAAAGGACAAGCAGTGTGGTGCCAGGGGAGAGGAGCGGGCACGAGGCCTCCCTTTGCAAGGAGCTAATCCATCAAAGTAGACGGGCCCCATCAGTCTCCCGGGTGGAGAGAGAAAAATGACAGGCAGGAGAGATAACACATCAAAGCACCCTTTGTGTTTTGGGGGGAGAGAAGACAGACAGGAGAGGAGAAAATGCCTCCGCAGTGAGCGATGGTTAACAGGCAAGGCTGATGAAACGCTGGCTTCCCTCGTCCTCCCTCTCCTTGGAGCAACTGCGAGAGGGCATCGGACGCAACCCCTTGCTGGGAAAACGAAATGAATTCCTGGCAAAGGGGTGTTGCCAGGTTTGAGTGGGGAGGCTGAGATTTTATGACGTTGTGGGGGACATGAGAACAAAGCCACCTCCTGTTTACCTGCAGTCAGGCAGCCAGGTGTCCCCAGAAAGCTCGCCAGCGGGTAGCGGGACCCTCTCCCCACCCCCTGTCCACCTCTAGTCTCCCTGAAGTCACATGGTCTCCACTCAAAGCCACCTGCATGAACCCAAGAGAAGAGTCCCAGGCAGAAAGGAGAACCTCTTGGACTGGAGCAGAGGCCTAGCTATTGTGAAACCCAAGTCTCAAAGAGGGAAGGAGGGATGCTGAGTAGACTCTGCTCAGAGACCAGCTGCCCTTTGCTTATCCTCAGCTGTCATTCTACCAGACGGCAGTCAAGGGCGAGAAAGGAGGCAGGGCCTGTCCGGCAGCACCAAGAGAGCCCCACCGGAAGGTCTCTGTGATCAAGGCAGGGCAGAAGGAATCGGGCAGTCCTTGAGGAACTTCAGTTCTAAGCTGTTGACAGCTTTGCAGACTAACACAGGCAAGGCCCGGTTGGAAGATTCAAGACAGATAAAATAAAACCCTTCGTTAAACTGCGGAACCCCTTCCCACAGGAAGCGGTGATGGCCAGAAACCCAGATGGCTTAAAAGTGAATTGGACAAATGCATGGTGGAGGAACGGGCTATCAAGGGGTACCAGGCTGGATGGATATGCTCTGCCTCCACGGTCAGAGGCAGCAATGCTCCTTAATCCCAGCTGCTGGAAACCACAGGAAGCGAGAGGGCTCTTGTGCTCGGATCTTGCTGGTGGGCTTCCCTTTGGGGCAACCGTTTGGCCACTGTGAGAACAGGATGCTGAGCTAGATTGGGCCCCTGGCAGGGATCTTACTGGGCCTCCCCAACTCTGGAAGTTAATTTATGCGTTACGGCCGACCTCGTCCCTCGAGATGCCAAGGTGCGATGGAGACGTTCCAGCCTATTACTGCCTCAGTGCCCAACAACAGGATTATAATACACTCCCTCTCTCTCTCTCCTGCCAACCTGTTCCTTTCCCTGAGGGATAATTGTACCAGAACATTCAGCCCTGCCTCGCTCAGATCTGCATCGCCTCTTCCAGCAGGGAACAGCCACCTGCTCCTGCTTGCATCGGAAGGGTAAGGAGGCTTGGCACACAGGCATGCAGAGCTCAGAGGTGTGTTCCCTTTGCCAACCACGTCTGGGTCCCAATTCCATACCTTCTCTCTCCCCCTCCCCCACTATAAAACATGTCTTGTTTGCTGCATAATCAGAGAAAGCCGTTACAAACTGCAAGAAAAATACAAACTCAGCCCTGTAGACCTGAAGGAGCGTCTCCACCCCCATCGTTCAGCCCAGACACAGAGGTCCAGCTTCGAGGGCGGTTCCCTTACTGTGAGAAGTGAGGTTACAAGGAGCGTCTCCACCCCCATCATTCAGCCCAGACACAGAGGTCCAGCTTCGAGGGCGGTTCCCTTACTGTGAGAAGTGAGGTTACAAGGAGCGTCTCCACCCCCATCATTCAGCCCAGACACAGAGGTCCAGCTTCGAGGGCGGTTCCCTTACTGTGAGAAGTGAGGTTACAGGGAACCAGGCAGAAGGCCTTCTCGGTGGTGGCGCCCTCCCTGTGGAACACCCTCCCAGCAGATGTCAAGGAGATAAATAACTACACAACTTTTAGAAGACATCTGAAGGCAGCCCTGCATGTGGATGTTTTTAATGTTATTGTTATTAAATGCAAGCAAGACAGAAGTCCTTTTAAGCCCCCTGCCTTGCTGGGGGTGGGGGACAAGGCCCTCTCCACGTGCCAGTTCTGGCATGGGCTTGCGAGATCTCACAGGACTGTCCAAGTTCCTGCAAGATCTCCCGAGAGCATCGCTAGCCAAGAATCATGGGCAATTGCCATCTCTGAAGACTGAGCTGTGAGAGTGGAAGAGCAATGAATCTTCTTTTTGTTTCGCTTTCCCCCTTTGTACATTCTGCTAGTTCAGACACGTCCCGCTCTCTATTCTCCACCTGGGCAGCCAAAAGGCCTTATTCTTAACTTTAGACCTGTGCATCACAGGGGATTGGAATAGATGACCCCCTGGGTCCCTTCCAACACTATGATTCTATGACTGTGCCTTTCCGACCGAGGATCGAACACCGGGAAATAGCCTCAAATCTATCGGTCTTAGTGAGACCTTTATACCAGTGGACCTGGGGCGTTAAGTATTCCGCCATCCTTTTGCCCACCACCCTCAAGAGCGAAGGGGGATTTCTAGCTTGGTGGTCACTTGGTCCATATTTGCTGGGGAAGCAGACGAAGACTCCCCTACCTTCTGATGCATTCCGAGGCACAGCATCATCCCCTCGCTGGCAGGGCTCCCCGCGTTCTCCATGGTGTAGAGGTGGCGGCTGAACTTGGGCAGGGGGACCCGGGGCTTGCTCTCTGGGTTTAGCATGTTGGCTGGAGCCAGGGTGATGAAGGCATTGGTGACTGGACCTGGAGGAGCAAATTGGAGGGAAGGAGAGATTTAGCGGCAAGGTATGCTTATGGCAGGGCCTTAGGCCGTTTGAGGGGCTAACTGCGGAATCATAGAAATTGGAGAGTTTGGAAGAGGCCCCCAAGAGCACAGAGCTTGTGGACCCTCCCCTGAAAATGAAGCAAGGTGCTAGTCCTCATGGTTTGTGGTAAGTCAAAAGCAGCCTTATGCTGAGTCAGGACACCAAGCCATCCATCTCAGGACTGTGACTGCCAGCAGCTCTTTGGGCTTTCGGACAGGGAGTCATTCCCAGCCTTTCTGCACACAGAGCATGCATCCTTCTGTTTAGGAGACAGGCCCCACAGCTCAGTAAGGTTTCTAGATTGTCTGCAACAGTGGTTCTCAAACCTTTTCCAGCTTGGTTCCATAAATTCGCCCCATGTGCTCACTACTCTGCACTACAAAAAGCATTATTCAGAGCAGCAGCTTGCACGGCGCACTAAGGGAGATGATGACACGATAAAATTCAAAACAGCGGCAATTAATTGCCCGTTCACTCAAAGCCCAATTAAAAATAGTTCAATTAATTCAACAAAGCCGACAAACTTGATCCAGGGAGATGCCAGCTTTCCAGAGCCTGATTGTCATTTACAGGGGCCCCCTGCCTCCCCCTAGCAACCCCCACTTAGGTAACCTCCCCACCCAGGGGGCAGTATTATTCTCTTTGGGAACCACAGGTCTACACTGGCTGGCAGAAGCTCTCAAGGGCTTCAGGCAGGGTGTATTTTCCAAGCCCTGCCCGGGGGAATAATGGAAGGGACCCCTGGGGGTCCTCTAGTCCAACCCCTTGCAGTGCAGGCATCACAGCTGAAGCATCCATGACAGATGGCCATCCAACCTCTGCTTAAAAACCTCTGAGGAATCACATCTCCTCCCCAGCATCTTTCCCCCTTTTGGTGGTTCTGCTCTACAGAATCTAAGGCATGTGTGTGTTTGCGTTCCTCCTTGGTGTCAGCTCCCCCCGCTACCTCTCCTCTCCTTCAATTAGCTACGAAGGCAACTGGAAGCAACCGGAGGGAACTGTTTGGAGACCTCCCCGGGGGCGACCAGGCACAGCCCCAAGCACTGCGGCCTCTCCGTCCTCTGCCGAGCGAGCCATCCATCACCCAGGCCCCGGTGCGCTCGCAAGTTGTCTCGCGGTAATGATCTATCGCACACATCCACTCAGCGGAGTTAATGAGCGCTTTAATTACCGCATTTACCCACACGGGCTGCCGTCAGGCTCCCGACGCCTCCCTGCCACAACCTCAGCTCACCTCTCTGCACTCACAAATTGTTGCATCCATTGCCCTGGCAAACTTAAGAGGAGGAAGAAGACTGAGGAAGCAAGAGGACAAGGCCAGGAATGGCTTGCTGGGTGGGCCAGACAGGGTTCTCAGCTCATTGCTCACCAAGCCAGGCGTTACTTAGTATATACACACGCACAGCGCATCCAGCAAGCCTTTTCCCATTCCCAACCCATTTGAGAGCAACACCCGTTGGAAAGAGCAGCCAGTGGCAGCCGGAATAACAAAATTCAAATCCCTCAGCCATTTCTTGCTTGCAGCTGCCAACGACTCAAGGCTGGTCTTTTGACTCTTCAGATCTATTTCCAGCAGTGTCCCCGTGTGCTTTCTCTCACCCCCCCCAAAAAAAACCTGGCTCTGCCTTTGGAGTTTGCATGCAAAACCAGGCAGACCTCCGCAGTGCCCGCAGCTGGAGCTCTGAGGAGCTTTTGGTTAAGTGTGCCCCCCGCCACCACCCCATCTGCAAGGTGCTGGGGCAGAACAGGGTGCCACACCCATCCACCTCCATTTCCCAGCGGCAGGGAAGCAGATCAAAAAGGATTTGTCCATAAATAACTTTTTAAGAGCTCAGGTGAGCCTCTGGTTCTATTTTTTATTGCATTTCTGCCGCACCTTTCTCCAAGGAGCTGAAGGTGCTGTGCATGGTTCTCCTCCTCCCCATTTTATCCTCGCAACAGCCTTCCAAGGCCACCCAAGTGAGCTTCATGGCTCAGTGGGGGGATTCGAACTCTGGCCTTTCTCCCAGGTCTTAGTCCCGATGCTCTAACCACACTGGCTCCCCCAACAAGAAGATAGTAAGTTCTGCCTTGGACTGACCTGCGGCCCACTGGTACTGATGGAGAAGGCATCGAATCATGCAATTCTTGGGGAAAGAAGACAGAGAGCAGCTTCCTCCTGCTGTCATAACATTATAGCTTGTGGAAATCAAATGAAGCCGGAAGATTCAGTACAGGTAAAAGGAAATCCTTTTTCATCAAGGGAAGTACTGTGTCCGATTCTGGGCAACACAATTTAAGAAGGATGTTGACAAGCTGGAATGTGGGCAAAGGAGGGAGACCAAGATGATGAAGGGTCTGGAAACCAAGCCTTATGAAGAACGGTTGAAGGAGTTAGGTATGTTTCGTCTGGAGAAGACTGAGAGAAGATAGGAGAACCATCTTCAAATATCTCAAGGGCTGTCACATGGAAGATGGAGCTAGCTTATTTTCTCCTGCTCTGGAGGGCCGGACTCGAACCCATGGCTTCAAGTTACAAGAAAGGAAGAACTTTCTGACAGTGAGAGCTGTTCGACAGTGGAACGGAATCCCTCAGGAGGTTGTGGTCTGAATGGCCGAAGGGTCTGATCTGAAACAAGGCCTGTGCTGATGGGAAATCTCTCTCTGCAGGGTGAGGATGGGTTGTTGTGAAGTGTGAAAAGCATATTTCACTCTACCGCTTCTGGCACTCCGGTTGAATCTCTGCATGAGTCGCTGCCTTGGGCTTGCCTCCTAGGGAGTGGAACGGCACCTCGCACAGGAAGAGTGTGGGTTCATTCTCTGCCCATGTTCCCTGTGCAAATCACTACTGCACTCCCAAGGCACCAAACCCAGGGCAACAACTCATGCGGAGGGGCAACAGGAGCCCCTGCTTTCACTGCTACTACTACTACTACAACATTTGTGTGACCAAAAAATCCTATGGCAACCTGTGCCATATGTGGCGGGATTAACTGGGTCCTGCCAAGGTGAGGCTGGAGCAGAGACTCGCGCAGAGAAGCGGCAGGCACACTCACAGGAGACTTTCGCTATTTCACTTGCTCATTTCTCATGGCACAGCTCCCGGCTCGGGGATTATTGACCCAAGTGATCCTGAAGCTGGCGAGTGGTTAAAACCAGCTGCAGCTCGTTACAAAACGAAGGATGGCCTCTCTCTCTCCTCCCGCCGCTCCGGAGCCGAGTGGAAGTGCTGGACACGGAATGTTATTAAATTACCAGAGTTTGAGCAGTGCTCCAAAGCCTCGTTATTAGGGCTATCTCGCCGCTTGCACCGCACAGGGGATTTACAGGCTTCTGCGCCCTGAAAAGAGATCAGTTTTGAAGGGATGGAGCAGATGCGAAGAGAGGCAGGCGGCGCTCGGAAGCACAGAGCCGGCACCCTGGCAGGTGTTCAGGGTTTAGCGGGTGGGGAGGAGGGAAGCTCCGAGGACGATGTTGAAAGGGGAGGGTTTAGAAGAAAAGAAAGACGTGTCGGGAACTGAGCTGCCAGCGGCAGCGCCTTATCAAGTGTTCTGTGCAGCCGAGATAAAGGATGTTAATGCCTCCCTGGGGGCACCGATAACAGCAGAGAGAGTTGCCAGCGTCTGGACAGGATTCTTTCCGGAGAAGGGAGAAAAGTAATTAGACATCTGGAGGGGAGGAGGGAGGGACGAACAACGCCGTTATATAAAGGACAGGAAGAAAAGGGCTCTTCGCCCTGTTGCGAAGGGGAGAGCAGTTCAAAACTAGTTCGGGGACATTCCCTGTCCTACCCGGAGACTGGACCTGGGACCTCGTGCATGCAGAGCAGGGCTAGGGCCCTTCTGCTAAAAGTAAGATTCTAGTCATGTTTCTGAATAATGGGCTGGTTGAATAGCAACGGAGGAAGCTGCCTTATGCAGAGCCAGGCCGTTGGGCCTTTTCAACTTCAACGTTCATAGAATTGTAGACTTGGAAGGGACCCCAAGTGTCATCTAGTCCAAGCCCCAGCAATGCAGGAATTTCAGGCCAAGGATCCATGACAGATGGCTATCCAAAAACCACCCAGGAAGCGGAAGACTCCACCACCTTCCGATGGAGACTGTCAAACAGCTCTTACTGTCAGAAAGTTTTTCCTGATGTTTAGACAGAATCTCCTTTCTTGTAACTTGAAGCCTTCGGTTCGAGTCCTACCCTCCAGAGCAGGAGAAAACACGCTTGTTCCCTCTTCCATGGGACAGCCCTTGAGATATTTGAACATGACTATCATATCTCCTCTCAGCTCCTTCAAGCGCTTCTCGTAAGGCTTAGTTTCCAGACCCTTGTTCAGTCTACACACAGACTGGATAGCAGTGGCTCTCCAGGGGTTCAGGCAGGGGGTGCTACCAGTCCTGCCTGCAAACTGGACCTGGGACTTTCTGCATGCCCAGCAGAGGCTCTGCCACAGAGCCATGGGCCCTGGGTAGCACCCAACTGCATCATGCCAGGCACGATCAGTAGCAGGTCTCTGAGCTCCAGTCCGCTGCACTGCTCCTGTGCCCGGGGAGAGACCTGTGTGGTAGAGTAAGGAGTTTTCAGGGGCATCAGGCATGTTCAGCCTGCAGAAGAGAAGGCCGAGGGATGGCATTAGGGTCATCTTCAAGTACAGTCGCACCTTGGATCTCAAACCCGGAAGTGAGTGTTCCGGTTTTCGAGCTGTTCCGACAGTGGAACGGTCTCCTTGGAAGGTGTTTGGCTCTCCTGCCTCAGAGGTTTTTAAAAAGGTTGGACGGCCCCTTGCCAGGGATCCTTTAGATGTGAATCCTGTGGCGACTGGATGCTGGACTCTGTGTGCCACTGGGCTGATCCTGCGAGGCTCTCCCTAGGTTCTTATGTTCCTTCCAGCTCTACAATTCTACAATGCAGTCAGCACACACAGAGTGGCTGGGGAAACCCAGCCAGATGGGTGGGTATAAATAACATATTATTATTATTATTATTATTATTATTATTATTATTATTATTGCTACCAATTGCCCACACTGGCTGACGCATGGGCATCGGCCGGTGCCTGGAATCCTAACCACCCACGCCAGTTTTCCAAATGTTGCTGCACCACAAAAAGTCTTGCGAAACCCGGCAGCTTTATCTCCCAATCCCCTTTCCTAATAAAACTCGAGCGAAAATAATTTTGCCTCTCCTCTCCAGGAAGGAGTGGGCGGACAAGGGCTGCCTCCCCATTGGCCGACGCCGAACCAACACTCCCCTTGCCAGCTGCATTGTTATAGCCTGGCACTTTTTTTCTACCCAGGATTAGGGGGAAGAGGGTGCAGGCACCAAGCGCGGCTCAGCACATTGAGAAATTTACGACCCTCAAGTCAGATCGTGAGGTTTTTAAGATTCAGCCATGCAGGCTTTATGGCTCCTTTTCTCTTTGCCAACGCAAGGCTTTGAGCATCGCTTCAAAACAAAGCAGGGCACATGCCAAACACACGCACACAACCAGACAGGATTTTGCAAATCGTGTTGTGTTCTTGGGGGTGGGGAAGAGGACAGTTTTGCCCCTAGACAAACAGAGATGGTTAAAATGAAGATTATGTAAAGACGACTTGATATGAGGAAATGGTGGCTCACATAATAACATGGACATCACTTCTCCTGTTCAGGGAGAATTACTCCAGAGGAAAGGAACCCAAAACCATTTGCTGAGAATGCCTAAAAACTCTGCTTTGGAGTAGAAAGTTCAGCAGCCTGGTATAAACAAAATATTTTGGGTATCTGAGCTGGGAAGGGCACCTCCCAGGAAAGGGACTCTGATCCTGAAACTCTGGGAGATATTCTGCTAGATGGACCACGGGTCTGATTTGGCATAAGGCAAAGTCCTCCATTCCTATTTCAGCTATTTGCTTGGGAGCATGAAGACTAGCAGGGCAGCTCACTTTTACTCCCAGCATCTTCAGGCAGGGCTGGGGAAAGAAACTTGAGTTTTTAGTGTGGCCGCTGCAGCCTTCTGGAATCCCGGTTACCAGCTGAAAACAGAGCATCTTAACATTCAGCTAGATAGCAGAAGACCCAGGCATTTTATGAAATATTAACCAGGGAACTGGTTTCTTTTGCCTGCAGTCAATGTTCACCATACTCAAGAGCACACCCCGTTGACACCAGCAGGCATGGTTAAACGCAAACCTTTAATTTCAGTGGGTCTACTCTGGGTAAAACTTGAGCTGGATGCAAGGTATTGTGCTTTGCTTTACTGAGCTTGCAATTCCCTGCCTTTTCTGCATTTCATCTGATCTTACGAACTGCACTGGTAGCTTTTCACCGAAGAGAGTTTGATAAACCTGCAAAACAAATACAGTGGTACCTCTACTTACGAATTTAATGCGTTCCGAACACACATTTGTAAGTCGAAAAAATTTGTAAGTCGAATCCCATAGGAATGCATTGGGAGAAAAAATTCGTAAGTCGAAGCAACCCTATCTAAAAATTCGTAAGTAGAAAAAATCCTATCTAAACCGCATCCAAGATGGCGGATGGAGCTCCATTTGTAAGTAGAAAAATTCGTAAGTAGAGTTATTTGTAAGTAGAGGTACCACTGTATGCAGAACTGGGGGAAACTATCAGCAAAATTAAGGGAATCTAACAGTGTGTGTTTTATGGAAGAATGGATGCCTTTTTCGGACTATTTTAAAGAAATATTATAGCATGATGAACTTGTGAGCAGGATTTGAGCTATAAGCAAAAGAAGACATTGGACTATAATATTGTGGTTCGGATTCGACAGGCAGAAGAGAGGGCACAGCAGAAGGGGAGATGCAACAGCTCCATGGAAAACGGGGTGGGAAGTCAAGGAAAAACAGGAGAAAAGGCAAAACTGTGTTTTGATTGTATATGTTGAACATGTTGAAACTTAAAAAAATATATAATTTATAAATAAATGAATGAACAGACTGCCTCACACAGGTGTCTGCTGTGGTCTACTTAGCTCAGGACTTCCTGTGCTACTTGAGAGCAAGGTCTATCCAGGGCCCCAGGTGGGAGTTCTGCTCAAGAGATGCTGGCGGGGGAATCCAACCTGGGACCTTCTGCATGCAGAGGCTGTGCTGCAACCCTTTGCAGAGGTGCATACAGGCACACAGCACTTGCGTACCTTTGTAATTCACCGTGCGCAGGCACTGCTTGCTCTGGATGTCCCACAGCCGGACGGTTTCATCATGCGAGCCAGACAGGAGCAGGCTTCCATCGGTGGAGACGGAGAGACAAGTCACCTGGTTCCTGGAGGGAAGACAAAAGGACCTCCAGGTTGTGTCTCGAGCGTAACTGATGTCATCCCCGTCGATAGAGAAGGGGGCTGAGCACGCTACAGGGTGCGCCCGCAACCCAAGTGTCTGGCCTCTCCCCGCCAATGCCCCTTAGAATCCAAGGCTTATGTCGGGACGGGCAGCCCTCAGACGTGTGTGTTTCGTGCACCTTCTCCTGAGTGCTGTGGCCTGGCTGGAATTCCGCCCATCCGGTCAAATGAAAGAATTGTGGATTTGGAAGGGACCCAGAGGGTAATCCAATCAAACCAAAAATCACAGCATGTAGGTAAAAAAAAAAAGTCCCTTTGTTGCTCTTTCCCACCTTTGCCGCAGCACTCACCGATGCCCTTTGAAGATCTTGGCAGACTCCCTCTCTGTCTGGAAGCCCCTCTCCCTTTGCACGGGCTGAGAGAAAGAGGAGGGGGAAGTTACAAACTATATTTTGAAGCATTGCCAGAAAAAGTGGGTAGGTGAGAACCAGGAAGCTGCCTTAGGTACTTGGGTAGGGCTGCTGGTTCACACATCCAGGAACTCCATTCCGGCCCCTCTCAAGTGGGTGCCATGGCCATTTGAAGAGAACAAGGGAGGTGTTGATGGTCAGTTCCAGCTCCCCTTTTTCTCGAAAAATAGCACTGCATACCGCCCAGATTTGTCTGCTCCAGAGGTGGCAAATCTCCCCACCACCACCATTCGTCAAGTGTTTTTTAGTGATGTTCAGTGACTGACAGATGGGCAGACCCATCCACCTGTCAATCACTGAACATCACTTAAAAACACTATGAGTGGACTCTCCGCACCCTTAACTACCGCAAAAAGACTGGTACAGTGGAACCTCAGTTTATGAACACCTCGGTTTATGAATTTTCGGTTTATGAACGCCACGGACCCATCTGGAACGGATTAATTCACTTTCCATTACTTTCAGTGGGAAAGTTCGCTTCAGTTTATGAACAGACTTCTGGAACCAATTACACCCATGCTTTGGGTTAAGTACGCTTCAGGATGAGTACTCCGCAGACCTGTCTGGAACGGATTAATCCACTTTCCATTACTTTCAATGGGAAAGTTCGCTTCAGTTTATGAACGCTTCAGTTTATGAACGGACTTCCGGAACCAATTGTGTTCATAGAATCATAGAATAATAGAGTTGGAAGAGACCACAAGGGCCATCCAGTCCAACCCCCTGCCAAGCAGGAAACACCATCAAAGCATTCTTGACATATGCCTGTCAAGCCTCTGCTTAAAGACCTCCAAAGAAGGAGACTCCACCACACTCCTTGGTAGCAAATTCCACTGCCAAACAGCTCTTACTGTCAGGAAGTTCTTCCTAATGTTTAGGTGGAATCTTCTTTCTTGAAGTTTGAATCCATTGCTCTGTTTCCGCTTCTCTGGAGCAGCAGAAAACAATCTTTCTCCCTCCTCCATATGACATCCTTTCATATATTTGAACATGGCTATCATATCACCCCTTAACCTTCTCTTCTCCAGGCTAAACATACCCAGCTCCCTAAGCCGTTCCTCATAAGGCATCGTTTCCAGGCCTTTGACCATTTTGGCTGCCCTCTTCTGGACACGTTCCAGCTTGTCAGTATCCTTCTTGAACTGTGGTGCCCAGAACTGGACACAGTATTCCAGGTGAGGTCTGACCAGAGCAGAATACAGTGGTACCATTACTTCCCTTGATCTAGATGCTATACTCCTATTGATGCAGCCCAGAATTGCATTGGCTTTTTTAGCTGCTGCATCACACTGCTGACTCATGTCAAGTTTGTGGTCTACCAAGACTCCTAGATCCTTTTCATAAACCGAGGTACCACTGTATTGATGAACTGAAAAAATAACAATGCAGCTCGCTTTAATGATTGAAGATATGTACAACATTGCTACACATGAACAAGTTGTGTACAAATTCAACTATATTTGGAATTCATTTTTATAAATACCTGTTAGATTAAAGTCTAGTTAACTACAGTATCAAAATGTCCCCACCTTTTTTTTGTAATGTACACAATATCCCCCCCCCCCCGTTTTGTTTTCTACATTGGTACAATTTTTTTCTTCTCCTTTTTTGTGTCTTATCTTACTCAGTGCGCTTGTCATTTTGTACTTTTTGTTTTTCAATAAATAATATAAAACAAACAAAATCTCTTAGACCCAGGGTTGCCTTAACCTGCCCAACAGCTGACCTCCCATGTAGCTCAGTGGCACTTCAAGGTGGGGCTGGGAGAAACACCTGCCTGCCCTGGAGAGCTGCTGCCAGTCAGTGTTGACAATATGAAGTGACACAGAACATACATACTTTGGTTCAGTATGTAAGGCAGGCGGGTTCCTTTGTTAACTGCCCCATTTCACTTTTCATTTGTATACCGCCTTTCCTTATTACAGTGCACAAGGCGGTCTACAGCAAGAAAGAACACACACCTTATATTAATCTGATCCAATACAGAAATTCGTAATAAAACGTAACTTTAAAATGGAACAACCTATTTCGAATAAAGTAACATTCAGCAATGTATTAGAATATAATAAATAATATACAATAACATTAACACTCAAAACACCTGCAAATAATTATTAAACAGGAATGTCCTCTTAACAGTTACAATAAATAATTACTAAACTACGATCAACAAGTCACAATGCATAAAATGCCATGTGTGGAATCGGACCTACCCAGGCGCAGAGGTCAACTTGGAAGATGGAGCCGTCCATACCACCACAGAACATGTGGTACTCCGTGAGGTCGAGGGTCACCGAAAGGATGCCCACGTCGAAGACGACGGAGAGGAGGAGGTCGCCAGAGGAGATCTCCCAAAGCTGGAAGAGAGGAGAAGAGGAACCATACAGATAGCTCAACTGGTACAGCATGAGACCCCTTAATCTCAGAGTTGTGGGTTCGAGCCCCACGTTGGGCAAAAGGCTCCTGCGTTGCAGGGGGTTGGGCTAGATGACCCTTCTGGCCCCTTCCAACTCTACAATTCTACGAATTTATTTAGGACCAATCAGGCAAGGGTGCACAAAGGCGGGCCAGGAATCCCTGCAGCTCAAGACAGAATGGCAGTGGAACACGGCAGAGGCGCTTGGGAATGGATGGGCAAACTCTTGCAATTGAACATGAGATAAAACCAGGGGACGGGATAACATTTGTCGTCCCATCCTTCCTGACCCTATGACAGATGGTGGGAAGCCTCTATCTAGAAGAGGCATTCCCTCCTGAGAGAGGGGAATGCCTCTCCTCAGATCAGGGATGGAGATTTGTGGCCCCCGCAAAAGTTGCTGGGCTCCAACTCCCATCTTTCTGAGAAGGAGGGGCAGGTGTCAGGCAGGAGGAAGAAGCTGCAGGGGTCCCCCGCAAAATCAAACCCCTCCTGCCCTCTCCTTCCCGTGCTCCCCAGTATGTTTAATTTTAAAGGAATCTGTTATTTATTTGTCGCAATTCTATCCCTCCTCTCTCTCCAAGGATCCCAAGGTGGCGTGCCTGGTTGTCCCGTTCCCCATATAATCCCCGCAATGAACCAGCAAGGTTGAGCGGCAGTGGCTGTCACAGGGCCGCTGACGGCCGTCGCCATGAACTTTTGGGCTGACTTGGCTGAATAATGTTCAGGCCACAAGAGATGTGTAGGAAAGAATGATGTCGCCGGTATATGAATTGTTATAGCTGATGCAGGCAAAACGCACAAGAGGGAGGTGTCAGCAGTCTTGGAGGAAGCCCTAATGTTCGAAGACATATACACACACGCACACACACAAATCTTAACTCCCTGAAAACAGAATACCAAGCGCTCCATACTGCAACATTTTCTTTCTGCTCCCGTTTGCATCTGTACAAGATGTAGCTGTGGCTGTGTACAGCACCCCACAACCTGAGAACCACCTGCCCCACAGCCTGCCCTGAATCAATCTGGAGGTGGGAGTACAACTCCCAATTAGAGAGTCAGTGTGGGGCGTAGTGGTTAAGAGTGTCGGACTAGGACCTGGGAGATCAGGCTTCAAATCCCCACTCAGTCATGGAGCTCCTTGGATGACCTTGTGAGTCAGTCACAGCCTCTTAACCTACCTCACAGGGTTGTTGTAGGGGTTAACTGAGAAAGGGGTGGTGGTGAACAACGGACCCCTTGGATTAAAATGTGGGAGATAAATGCAGTAAATAAGCTCTCCTGCTGACCTGTTGGAGAAAGCTGGGGGGGGGGCAGCCAGAGACAGATGTCAGTCGCCAACCTGGCATCCAGAGATCTCCATGTGGTTGCAATTGGACCCATGCAAGTCACAAAATGCACCTGGCTGATTTCTAACATTGGGGCTTCCCATTGGGCCAGCTGGCTGGCCACTGTGGGGGAAAGACGCTAGACTAGAGGGGCTTGATCCAGCTGCCGCAGGGCTTCCTTGCGACGTTTCTGCCCTGCTGTCAGGGCTGGAGTCAGATGCAGATCAGCACGAAAGGCACAGGGCTCTGTGGTCAGTGGAGTTAAATTTTTATTCAAGGAAACGGCATACCACTTAGCAACCCTTTGCAGGTGGTCTTGCCCGTCTCCCAGATGTTTCCCAAGCAGTTTCAAACTGTGTCTGCACACCTCTAGCCTCTGTTTTGCCTTCCTTGTTATTCTGCATGTTCTTGGAGACCAGGGGGAAGGGGAGCTTATTGCAGCCGGAGAGGGAGACTCCCTGGTTCTTCTGCAGCCTCTTGACTCCCCTCCTCTGCTTCAGCCTGGAGTCTGTACTGCTCCCTGTCACCGGCTCTTCCTGCTCACTAAACCCTTTTGCCCCTTCAGTATCCAACACCACCTCCTAATCTTCCCCCTCCTCGGTGTCCCACCACCAATCCCTGAGCTTTCTTCCTCCAGGATTTTCCTTGGGGGGTTCCCTGGCTGGCACCTCCCACCACTCCTCCTCATGCAGCCAGTCCCTGTTACATGAGGAGCGGAACTCCACTCCCCTGGCATGCTGTCTGCCCTTACCTTCACCGTCTGATCTAGGGAGGCCGTGGCGGCACGGGCCATGGGGCCGCCCATGCCGCAGCAGAGGTCCGTGATGGGAAGGCTGTGTCTCGACCACACGTGGCGGGGCTCGGGGCTCTGGGCATTCTCAGCCTGCAGCACGCTGGGGAAAGGGTTGAAGGAAGAGGCCTCAGCACACAGCAAGTGGGGTAAGGAAAGCGGAGGTCTCAGGAAACACGCAGGGTGGGTGTGAGGGAACGTGGCTCATTTCCGGATGCATTTGTCCAAATAAAAGCAATGGAATGTCTGGAGTTGGCTCTCCTCAAGCTTTTCATGGGAGACGGTGTTGATTTTCTTATAGTCAGGACTCCCTGATGTTTGTATATCTAATGTATCTCTTTGTTGGAGATGTAATACAGACAATGCTTCTTTGAAACATATGCTTCTGCTATGTCGCACACTTACTAAGTTTTGAGAGAAAGTGATGGACTATATAAACAATGCACTACGGAAAAACTCAAGATTTTCAGAGGTGAATATGCTCTTGAACCCACTGTATGGAAACTGACAACAGGACAGCGAAAACGGATTCTACGCACCCTAATGTTGGCCAAGAGACTGATATTGATGAATTGGAAGAATGGAGATACGATTCCCCTTAATCAATGGCTTGACAACATGACAACATAGGAACAGCTTATAGATGCAGACTTTCTTTGCATAAATACAATGATATTTGGAAGGAGCTTGCACAGAATCTATTAGGTTATTGACAATTAAATGTGCATTAGGATACTAAGAATATACACAACCGTATTTTAAGGTATGGTAATGTAACTGTATATTTTTCCTTTTTTCCTTTTTCATTCACACCCACTTTTTATTTCTTTCTTTTCTCCGCTGCCCCACCCACTTTCGCCTCCGGCCCCCCGAGTGCTGCCTGGAAGACAATGCAGCCCTCTCCCCAACATGATGATGTTTTGTAGCTCCTGAAACCGAAGAGGTTAAGGGCTGTGAGGTGCGGGGGGGGGGGGGCGGGCGGCTCTGCTGTCCTTAGAACAGCGGCTGCAGGATCCAACCATGGGAGCCTCCCCTCCGGCTGGCTGTCCTTGTGGCCTCGATGGCCAAAGCAATTAAGGAAGAGATGCCGCCTGTCAAAAGCTCTGCTGGCCCAGGGGGTCAGGGACGTGCTGGCATCTCCATGCCAAGTGCTGCTTTGGTGTGGAGGGAGCCAGCAAACAACGCTGGCGCAGCGTACAAAGTTTTTTTTGGGGGGGGAGGCGAGGCAGAGGCTTCCATTGTGCCATTATTTCTGTCAAAGGAGGCCCAAAGCAGCCTGGTTAACTGGAATTGGGTGCCTGCTTGCCTGGGGAGCAAATAGAAAACGGCTTGGCATCCTGGCAGCTCCTCTGCTACGAAACCTAAATTGTTTCAGGAGGAGGCTGCCCGCAGGGTCCCTGCACGAGTTGCTGTTCCACCCTCACCTCCTTCTGATCAACCACTGGTCTGTGCGAAAGGCTCAACCATCATCATCCCACAACCCCCCCCCCCCGGGAACTGCCTGCTGTGCCTCTGCAAGAGCTGCAGTTCTGGGGCTGCGTCAAAGCCAGCCATGGTGGGAAGCTTTGGAAAATGAACCTTCGTTTTAAGAGGAGACTCAGCCAGAGACAGACATGAGTGAGCCAAAAGGTTGCAGAATAGGAAACCTCTGCAAACGGAACAAGCAAGGTTGTCAAAGACTTTTGCCTCTTAGAATCGTCTGATTATAGAGCTGGGAGGGAGCCCAAGGGTCAACTAGTCCAACCTCTAGGTTAGAAGGGATATAGGAGGAGAAGGAAAGCAACCTTGGAGAGCTGCTGCCAGTTTATGTAGGCATCACTGAGCTCGATGGATCATAGAATCGTAGAGTTGGAAGATGGCTATTGTATCAGACCCCCACAGCCTTAGAAGGAACGGTTGAAGGAGCTGGGAATGCTGAGGATGGAAAAGAGGGGACTGAGAGCAGACGGGAGAGTCTTCTTCCAATATCTCAAGCAAAGGCTGTCACATGGAAGAGGGAACAAGCTTGTTTTCTCCTGCTCTGGAAGGTAGGACTCGAACCCATGCAAGTTACAAGAAAGGAGATTCTGACTCAACATCAGGAAGAACTTTATGACACTGAGAGCTGTTTGACAGTGGAACGGTCTCCCTCGGGAGGTGGTGGACTCTCCTTCCTTGGAGGTTTTAAAGCAAATGTTGGAGGGCCATCTGTCATGGATGTTTGAGCTGAGATTCCTGCATTGCTCGGGGTTGGACTAGATGAACCTCAGGCTCCTTCCAACTCCACCATTCTATGGTCTCTCACTCCCCTCCTTCCCAGGCTAAGCATACCAAGCTCCTTCAACAGTTCCACATCAGGCTTTGCTTCCAAACTTAGGATCACCTCAGTCGCCCTCCTCTGCACACTTTCCATCTCTTACCTGTACAGGTTCCACACTATCACAAGGCTGTCCTTCGCTCCGGAGAGGAAGTGACTGCTGTCGTCTGTGAAGGCCACGCAGGAAAGATCCTGGTAGTGTCGGTTCAGAATGGCAAGCAGGTTCCCACTGGACACCTGGGGCAGGGAAGCGACCCCAACATATTTGGGAGGGGGGGGGGAAGAGAAGAGAAAAGCAGGAGAGATTAGGAATCGAATGATGCCCTGGGCCTGATTTGCCAAGGAGGACTGTAAGTGAAATATCAGAGTTCAACACCCAATACCCACTTCTGACTTCCTTTGCCTAATGGCACAAAGGCAGGAAGCACCAAAATGTTAAATGCTTTCATGACTAGACTGACATTCAAAGGACTGATTTAGACAGGAAACCTAGGAAGCTGCCTAATGCTGAGTCAGGCTGCTGGCCCAGATCAAAAGAAAGGTGTTTCCAGATGAAGGACTGCAAGGGGAGAGAGACTTTGTGCCGGCCACCAGGCAATGGCTTTCCCCCCTGCCTTGACCCACCCTCCAGCCCTGGGAGCCTTTCCCAGAACATAACTTTGAGAACAGTAGAAGCAGCTGGAAAAAAGAGGAGTTCCTATATTTAAACCAATTTTATGTTGGGTGTCCTTCTTTTTCAATTTGATCCTTTTACATGGCTTTGTATGTTTTGTTTTGTTCATTGTGACTTGCCATTATTTTTATTGGTTATAGTTGAGTAATTCTTTATTGCAATTTAGTGTAAACTCTTTAAAGCCTAGATAGCTCAATCGGTTATGATAACGCCAAGGTTGCAGTTTCGATCCCTGTATGGGACAGCTGCATATTTCTGCATTGCAGGGGATTGGACTAATGATGAGTCCCTACGATTTTATGATTATTTGCTATTTAATTTTACTGCTTACTATTATTTTCTAATGGATTATTAAATATTGCTTTATTTGATAGAAGTTGTTTATTATGACTTCTTTTTGTCTTGGATCAGATTCTTATTAGAACCTGTGTGATCTTTGCTGTCTATTTTGTTGTTCCTTCAGCTGTTCCATTACCCTGTGTACAGTAATACAAAAAAGCGGCATACAAAAAGTGAAATGAAACCGCCCATCTAGCTTAATATTGTGTACACTGACTGGCAGAGGCTCTGCAGGGCTTCAGGCAGGGAGTCTTCCGCAGCCCTACCTGGAGATGCCCCATGGGAACGAACCTGGGTCTTTTTGCATGCAAAGCAGGTGCCCAGCATCTTATTCCCAGGCACGCGTATTCAAGGCTGCAGCCCAGTTGTCTACCTCTATATCCTCCTGTCTGATGACACAGTGACAAGGCAGGAGGTGTCAAGACCAAGACAGAGACAGGAGCCTTGTAGCCTCGGGGCTGCTGCTTGGGTGAACCTGTAAGGAAGTCACAAGCCACAGCTTCCTGGCATATTATTAGCCGCATCGCGGAATGATTTGCATTACAATAAGCGGACAGTTATCAGCCCTCTGGGAGTATCGCTTGAGCTGCTCATCTGGTTGGAGCGATGCCAAGGCCACTCTCCTCTTCCAGAACCAGCACCCAAGGGATACCAGTCTGACCCCCTCCACTGGCAGCTTCTCAAAAGTGGGGCTTGAGAAAGTCATTTATCTCCAGCTGCCTTTAACTAAGAGGCCGAACTTTTAAGCTCTGTATTGTTGCTGGGTTCAAATCCTCAGTTTCTGATTCCTTGCAATGTGGTTAAGTTAAACACAGGTGTGATGCTGGCCTTTTGACTGCTGTTTCCACCTACTTTGATTTTTAAAAATTTGAATCCTGTTCTGTGTCTTAAGGGAAGCTACCCTGAGGAGGGTTCAAGTTTAAAGGCACACCAGAAATCTTTAAAAGAAATGTATTTTGATAACCGCCCCGCCCCAAATTTGGTTACTGGACATGGGGTAGAGTTTCTGGTGTGCCATGACTTGTCTGCCCTGAACTTTTCTGCACCCGTTTGAATTCAAAGCCGGAGAGACAGCATAACTATAAGGCTGGAAAACAAGGTTACAGAAAAACAGAAACACAAGACTTGATTCCAGGGAGTTCAATGAAGCAGTTCTGTATAGATAGAGCTTGTGAGCACTTCATCTCAAGGAACCAAGAGGAGGGCCTGAGAAATCTATTTTTTTATGTTTCTATATGTACTGGAAGCTGCCTAGAGTGGTTGGGGTGTAGGCTACCAGGGTGCAAATCCTTCAACACTCAGCCTTGAAGCTCACTGGGTGTGACCTTGCGAGCCAGTTGCCGTTCCTCAGACTAACCCCACCTTGCAGGATTGTGACAAGGAAGAAATGGGAGGAGGCAGAGTGCCAGGTATGCTCCCTTGAGCTCCTTGGGAAGAAAGCCTCATGCCATTGCCTTTCCTCTCAATGGTCACCTGGGGGGGGGAAGCCGTTCCACTAGACTACTTCAGAGGGAGAGAGATAGGAAACACCAGGCACTTCCTGCCCCTGAATTGTGCTGGCTGATCGTTACAGGAACCAGTGCCCGAGTTTGGATTTTCCTCTTCCCTCCCCGTTCCTTTCCCCTTGTGTGCTGTGCCTTTGTAGACTGCAAGCCTGCAGGCACCAGGGGGTGTATCGCATGAAAGCCACTCTGGGAGCATTTTGGGGTACAAACGCTCAAAACAAAATAAATAAATGTTATATATATATATATATATATATATATATATATATATATATATAAAATAAACAGCGTTCAGTCCTAGCCAGGCTGATTATCAGCATCTCCCGATATTGACGCACCAAGCAGACGAGTCAGTTGATGCGAGGCTGTTCTGGGAGGGGCTCACTGGCAGATGGTCTTAGCCAGGCTGGAGAAGGCAGGGGCCGTTTTGATATCTTGCCAGCCAGGTGGAAAGGCTCTGCTGATGGAGGCAGAGGTGGGAAGGAGGAGCTGGTCCAGACTTGTTACAACTCGTGGAAGAGGAGGGGGCTGCCATGCTTCCCTGCTATGATGCAGCCGGGCAGAAGGGCTGCTGACGGAGGCGGTTCTCAGAAATGTGGCAGATTTCGGAGACGGCAGGTGGCAGATCATGGTTGCCGGGGTGCCGGCAGCAGGTGAAGGGTCACTGGCTGCCCCTGGGCCCTGCTTGCGCAGAAGCATCTGGCGGAAAAAAGGGAATGCGGCAGCAGGTTGGGGGTGTGGAAGGAGGAAGGCAGGCAGGATCCTTGCCTCCACACCCCCACCAGCAAAGTTTGTCTAAAGATAAAAAGAAATGACTTATTCACGCAGAGTATGGAACCCCCTCCCACAGAAAGCAGTGCTGACCATCAACTTGGGACGAGGGCAGCGCGATATATCGCCCAAAACCATTTTGAAGTCCATATCATGATATTGGTTTCGTAATTTTTGACCTGGCAATTTATGGCGAATCATGGTGTGTGTGTGTGTGTGTGTGTGTGTGTGTGTGTGTGTGTGTGTGTGTAAGAGAGAGATACAAAAATCTCAATGCAGGGAAAACAGTGAAGCCAGCCAGTGCCTCTGCATAGTCCATCCTTATTTCAGACATTGTGATACATTGCTATATCGTGATATTTAGCTAGTTATAAATAGTGATGTTCGAAACCAGGTATCGCCCAGCCCTAACTTGGACTCGGCAAATTTAAGGAGGAGGGGAAGGCTATCAGCCTTTGCAGTTGGAGGCAGCAATGCATCTGAATCCCAGTTGCTGGAAACCGCAGGAGGGGAAAGGGCTCTTGCGCTCGCATCCAGCTTGCAGGTTTACACACTGAGGCATCTGTTTGGCCGCTGTGAGAACAGGATGTTGGTCTAGATGTGACACTGGCCTGACCCAGCAAGCAAGCTCTACTTATGTATTTGAAGTCACCAAAAAAGGAAACTCAAATTTGATTCCATTACAGCTTTAAACTGTCCAAGATGGATCTGATTATTTTACAGCGCTGCCAATATTGCTTTTAAGCCACCCACTGCTTTCCCTCCCTGCCGCCACCAAAAGACATAAATGTGACACCTTCTGGGCTTGGTGGGCGGGTGCCTTTCGCTTCCTTCACCCCGGGGTGAAGGGTTGCTGCAAGCAAGCGTCTTGGGCTGCTGCGGACAACTTCAAAAGGAGAAAGTTTTAAGGGGGGGAAAAGAGACGCCATCAGCAGTTCCACAAGGCTCATCTTTTGCAATATTCATCCTGCTCCTCACCACCTTGCTCAAACGTGCAGAATAAATTGGGGCAGGGACAGGATACTGGGTTGTGAGGCAAGGAAGGAGAAGAATCTGCAGCTAAGTGGAGCATAAGGACCCGAAGGTTGTATGCTGGAGGGCAGCCAGGAGAAGAGGGTATGCTGCCAGATACCTGCTCAGGCTATATGTGCTCTACTTAGTGCAGCTACTTGCTGCTGCTTCTCCCTCTCTCGTAATGCTAGAACTCGGGGCCGTAGGATGAAGCTGAATGTTGGAAGCAGAGCTCCCTCCGTTGGCTCTGCTGTGACAGGTCAGCTCCATCAGGCCTCCTCTCCGTATCGCCTCAGCCTCTTTATTATTACTATTAAGAGACTGGGGAAGCCAGTATAAGTTGCATTTTCAGCTGAATTTGGGGAAACCACTCGAAGCATCTGTTGTGTTGAGCTATTTAAATTGCTTTTGTTTGATGTGCTCAATGGAAACAACTAAAAGTCTGTAAATTTTGATAATAAACCTGATTTGCAGTGGGGGGGGGGGTTGAATAATTTCCATGGCAACTGTAGGAAGCAGAGCTCCCTCCATCAGATCTGCTGTGACAGGCCAGCTCCATTGGGTCTCCTCTCCCCTCAGTGGGAAAGAGAGGAAGCAGGGCTCCCTCCATCAGCTTTGCTGGAAGCCCAGCTCCATCAGGCACCTCATGCCCCTGAACTGTGCCAGCTGATCATTACAGGAACAACTCTTTAGAAACTGGTGCCCGAGTTTCTATTTTCCTCTTCCCTCCCAGTCCCTTTTCCCTTGTATGTCGTGTTTTCTTTAAGATTGTAAATCTGCAGGGAAGGACTGTTTCATTTTGACTGTATGCAAGCTGCTCTAGGAGACTTTTTGGTTGAAGAGCAGGGTAAAGTTGCTCTAACTAAATAAAACAATTAATTACATGGGGAGGTTCAGGCAAAAGGAAGGACATCTTGGCATGGTACATTTTTAAACTGTGGAATTCGTTCCCGTAAGAGGGTGTGATGGCCATCGATTCTACGACTGCTTTAGAAGAGGATTATACAAACTCACAGAGGTGGCTATCATTGGCCACTTCCACAATGGCTATATTTTACATTGTGATTTTATAACGTGAACCACCCTGAGACCTGCAGGTATAGGGCGGTATACTAATTTATTTATTCATCATCATCATCATCTAGGCCTGCTGTTAAGAGGCAGTAAATGCATCTGAATGCCAGTTTCTTGGAATTGCAGGAGGGAGGAGATCCTGCTGTATTCAAGACCTGCTTGTGGGCTTCCCTTTGTGACATCTATTTGGCCACTGGAGGGGGGAGGGCTCCTTTGGACTGACCCAGCCTAAGGGCTCTCCTGATGGTCTCCTCTTGCATAACACCTGGCTGGAGATCTTTAAAATGGCAGCAGGAAAAGGAACAAAGCTAACTAATTTGGGCCATATTGAAGAACTCACTTTCCCAGCCTTGCTCCTTGCCTAGGAAACAGAATTAGCAACATGGACAGGTGAGGAGACAAAGTTAGCTCCTGCCCCCTTGTGGCAAGGCCTCATTTCTGCACATCAATAATGCTTCCAAATATCTTTTCTTTCAGGTATAGTGGCAAAACTTGAACAGCTTACACAATAACATTAATTTTATTATTTGCACCCCACCCATTTGATTGGGATGCCCCAGCCACTCTAGGTGGTGTCCAACATATATGAAAACATAATAAAACATTAAAAAGTTTCCCGATACAGGGCTGCCTTCAGATGTCTTCTAAAGGTTATCTACTGTAGTTACTCATCTCCTTGACATCTGATGGGAGGTCAACCCACAGGGTGGGTGCCACTACCAAGAAGGCCCTCTGCCTGCACCTAGTTTGCTGTTTGGATTGAGGAGGGGGGAATACAGCAGCCCATCTCCCACTGTTGCGTTCTGTCTCTTTGCTAGTGGCTCTGTATCTGTAAAGTGATCTCCCTACTCGAGGTTTTTAAGCAGAGGTAGGCTGGCCATCTGTCATGGATACTTGAACGGAGGTTCCTGCACTGCACGGGGGTTGGACTAGATGACCCTTCCAACTCTATGATTCTATACCAAAGTGGCTTCTACAAAGGACCAAGCATGCAGAAGGCCCCAGGACCAATCCCTGACATCCCAAGGTAGGGTTGGGAAAAACTCATTACTTAAAACCCCATATAAGCCAGGCACCAGGCACAATTTGCACCTGGATATCAACCACTTGTGACCAAGTAAAGATGCATGGGTGCCAGGATGGCATCTGACATCTTCACCATCTGGAGGTGCATGCCTGGAGATCCTTGGATCTGGGCTGTTTTCACACACTAATTCTATCCGCTATATTTTGTCTGCACAATCGGAATGAATTTCAGGAACCAAAATGCTTTTTCTGTGCAGCCTGAGCAGGAGTGGTGAACAGCGTAATAGTGAATTGTTGTTGCTTGTCTTTGCTCCCCCCGCCCTGGTCAGAGTTGTGAAGAATATTCCTAAGTTATGAATGGTCTGAGTCACCATTAAGAAAATGAGGTCAGAATAGGGCAGTATATATGTAGACTGTCCCTGGATCAAGTGACTTTCCTTCTTTTAAGTTCTCAAAGCTCTTAACCTGGCTCGAGGTTGTCATCTGAACTAATGTTTAACTAAGGGGAGAGTGCTTTTGTGACCTGGTTCTGCTTGCGGGTTTTCCTGCTGCCACCTGGGTAGCCACTGTGAGGACAGGATGCAGGACTAGATGGGCCATTGGCCTGATTCCACAGGCTCTCCTTGTGTTCTTATGAGCTTCTCCAATCCTGCTGAAGGCCATCAGTTCCTCCCCCCCCCCCAAATAGCCAAGGGAGATCACCCACCCACTTTTGCCACCTTCCTTACCTCCCAGAGGTAGATGCTTTCGGCGATACCCGCCAAGATGTAGAGACCGTTGGGAGCTGCAGCCAAGCAAGACACCAAGCCTGGGCAGATTATCTTCTGCTGGAGCTGATCCTAGGGACAAATAGGGGCAGGGGAGGGAAAGAGTATTATTTATTTGTTACTTATTAAAATATTTCTGTACTGCCCCACACATCAATCTCTGGGCAGTGTAACACAATAAAAAAACCCACACACCCTAATACCACAATAAAAACATGAGAAGATTCAGGACAGATAAAAGAAAGTACCAGTACTTCAATGCAGCACAGAGTTAAACTGTGGAACTCACTCCCACAGGAGGGTGGGATAGCCACCAACTTGGGTGTTTTTTTGTTTTGTTTAATGCTTATTTCCATGCTTATTACACACACACACACACACACACACACACACACACACAAACAAACAATACCGAAAAGGGGTACAACTTAAGAGAGGGGAGGGAAAAGGAAAGAAAGTAAAATTTATACAATCTGTTAATAAGATAAAAATCATGACATAAATCTGTGATTGAAATTTCATGTTACAATAAAAATAAAAATCTCATTATCTTTTATACCCAACCTCCCATTTATTCCTTAATTCTTTTACATGAATTTAATGCCATATCAAAATACTATTTTTATATTAATATTTTCACAATTTATAAATGTTTATATTTATATGGGCAATTAATAAAAAAACTGCTGGGATCACTCAAAAGCTGCTACAGATTTTAACATGGTATAATTTTGTTAAAGGTGTGTTCTGAAGGCCTCCCATTTTGATACAAATTCAATTCTCGGTTTATTGTTTATTTTTTCAGCTAGACTATCTAATTCAGCATATTCAGTCAATTTTTGTATCCAGTCTTGTCTAGAAGGAATTATGTCGCTCTTCCACCTCTCGCTGCCACTGTTGCCTTCCAAAAAAAAAAATCTTTATTTTTTTTTAGGAATATCTGAATCAGTAATGCCCAACAAATATGCCTCTGATTTCCTAATAAATGAGATTGTTAACATTTTTTCTAGTTCAAAGTGGATTTTCTCCCAAAATTTCTTTATTTTGCTACATTGCCACCATGTATGGTACAGTGAGCCTGTTGGGTCTCCACATCTCCAAAATTACTTTTGGCTCCTTTGTACATTTTGGCTAATTTCCATGGAGTTAAATACCACCGGTGTTGCATTTTTAACAATTTTTCCTTTATGGCATAGCATGTAGTAAATTTCCAACTATTCTTCCACAGGTTTTCCCGTTGGGACATTGTTATAGCATACCCAAAGTCTTGAGACCCCTTTATCATAGCTGTAACTTCCTCTGCCTCGACTTCCCAGTTGAGGAGGAGGAGGTATAACTTGGGTGGTTTTCAGGGACAAATAAACAAATTCATGGTGGAGAGGTCTATCAATGGCTATTCACTGTGATGATATGCTCTGCCTCCACAGTCAGGGGCAGCAATGACTCTGAAAACCAGTTACTGGAAACCACGGGTGGGGATAGGGCTCGTGCTCAAGTCCTACTTCATAAGATCACAGAACTGTAGAGTTTGAAGGGACCCCGAGGATTCTCTAGCCCAACCCCTGGCAATGCAAGAATATGCAGCTGCCCCATTGAACCTGCAACCTTGGCGTTATCAGCACCATGCTCTAACCAACTGAGCTATCCAGTTGGACTTTCTTGTTTTCCACAGGCATCTGCTTGGATACAGTGAGAATGCTGGATAAGATGGGTCATTGGCCTAATTCACTAGGCTTCTTATGTCAGTGAGTAGATTCATCATTAATTTTTTTTTAAAAAAACCATATTGGAATAGAAAGCTGATCAGATGGTGAAAATGGAGTATCCACATGTGGATAGCTCAGTCAGTAGAGCATGGGGCTCTTAATCTCAGGGTCGTGGGTTTGAGCTCCATGTTGGGCAAGAGATTCTTCCATTGCAGTGGGTTTGACTAGGTGACCCTCGTGGTCCCTTCCAACTTTACAAATCTAGGATTATATCCTACATAGTAGAGCAGGGGCCTGCAAAATGTGGTCCACAAGCTTCATTTGGATGGTCTGCAGCGTTTCTGACAAGACTTGATCTGGTGGAAGTCTCTTGCGTTGTCTGGGGGAGATACTTCTCCCTACGTGCTCTGCTCCCCAGTGTGGGGCTGCATAATACATGTTAGTTTACTACAGAGCAGATGCCACTCTTAAAACAACCTAGATCTCAGTTTGATTGCTGAAATAAGATGCCTTTGTGTGCACCCCCAGTCGGGAGTTTAAGCTACTGGGAGATGTGGCTGTACACTTCTTTTTTTAAAGTGAGTTGGGATTTCAGTTCTAATCCATTACAGTATTTGGGAAAATGCTTAAAAAGTCTGGCAGAGCACAGTTGAGAGAGGAGGCGGCTTAAGACGATAAGAGGGCTGGGAAGAAAGCAAATGAACTGCGTTGTAGCAGAGAGGGATATCAAGCTATCCAAGACGGAAGGGCTAGAGAGGAACTGCAACCCAGACAGGCATAATAGGATTGGCTTCAGGGTGGATTTGATTTAAATCAATCTGATTTAAATCACGATTTAAATCACTAGTCAGTAAGGCTTGATTTAAATCATAGTTTTCTACATAAAGACTAATTCTTGCTGGTATAACTTTAATATGCAAGTAGATGAAGATTTTTAGAATAACAACTTTTCATATTAGTTTTTTATCCCCAGTTTAATGGGTTATTCATATTTGGACAACTTTACTGTTGTACTTAGGAAGGAGAAAAATAATTATTACCTTAATAATAACAATTTAAATAGATGTATTCAACTGAAACAATAACATTACAGCATATGTTATTTGCTTAAACAAACATCCATGTTTGTTAACTAATTTGGCTAAACAAAAACAATATATATATATATATTAAGAAACTTAGACTGTCAGCCCAGCCTACACATGAAAAACTTAAATACTGTCCACTCCAAACAATCAGAAAAATATTGTTTCTATTCTATTCACTGAACTTCTTGAAACTTAGCACTGAAAGGGTTGTTTCTGTATTCATAGGTTTGTAGAACAATAGGATTAAGGTCTTTTTCTCAACTCTGTTCATGTTATAACATTTTTGCTGTGAAGAAGAGGCATGTGATCTCTGTTGAGACAAATTCAGTTTTGAGAACTGCAAAAGTAAACCAAGCATCTGTGATAATATCTTGTAGGCAGAGAAACTGCCCAATAATCTTACAAAAACCTCTGGAAGAGCATGGCATTGTGAATGGACTAATGGAATTTATTTACCCCAAAAAATAAACATATACAACCTTATTCTACATAATAAAAAAACTATTCTTTATTTCATGATGGAATAACCTTTGGATGGTAATATATTTTCCTCAAAAAGCATTTTATTTAAAAAAATCCAATTTAAATCAAAAAAATCGATTTAAATCAAAAAAATCTGATTTAAATCAAAAAAATCCGATTTTTTTGATTTTTTTTAAAAAAATCATTGATTTTTATCCACCCTGATTGGCTTTCATCTTTCATCTGGAGTGACATAATGTCAGTGGAAAGACGGCTGGGAATTCTGCAGCAGCTAGAGTGAAAGATTACCCTGTTCTGAGGGTCTAACGGTTTATTTAAAGCCCTGGCACACAGCAGAAACCACAGCCAAGCTATGCTCTGTGTTACTTCTTCATGCAGATTGCAATTAACTTGGGTGGCTTTAAAAGAAGACTGAGCAAACTGGCACCAGCCAGAATGGCCAATCTCTGCTTCCCTGGCCGGAGGCAGTAATGCTTCTGAATACCAGCTGCTGTAAACCACAGGAGGGGAGAGCGGCTGCTCTTGCACTTGGGTCCAGCTTTCAGGCTTCCCATTGGGGCATCTGGTTGGCCACTGTGAGACCAGGATGATGGACTAGCTGGACCCCCCCTTTGGCCCGATCTGGCAGGCTCTTCTTACATTCTCTCTCAGCTCCCCACCACCTGCAATGCTGGGTTAACAGTACAGGGCTACCTTGCAGGGTTGTTGTAAGCCTTATAATGCAACACGCGCAAAGCCCAGGATAAACACACTGTATCATTATCAAAAGTTTTCTCTTCTGGTCTATTTATTATGAGGAGGGGGTGATGTTTTTGAAGGGTGCTGGTCTCCCACAGCTTTTCAGACTGTTGTGGAGGAGAGCCTTGTTTCCTCGCCCAGAATGTATTGGAGTACAACTCACAGCATCCCTGAACATGGGCCATGCTGGATACTGGAGCAGGTGAGAGCTGGAGGTCCAAAAAGCAGCTGGCTATTGGCCAGTTGCAATCAAGTGAAGGAGGTGCTGGACATCTCCTCCATCTGGGGATCGTTGTATCGGGACTGTTTTCACACACTAATACCCCATCCTGTCAAATTCTATCCCAGGGTGGATTTGATTTAAATCAAACTGATTTAAATCATGATTTAAATCACGATTTAAATCACTAGTCAGTAAGGCTTGATTTAAATCATAGTCGATTTAAATCACATGAAAAACTTAAATACTGTCCACTCCAAACAATCAGAAAAATATTGTTTCTATTCTATTCACTGAACTTCTTGAAACTTAGTACTGAAGGGGTTGTTTCTGTATTCATAGGTTTGTAGAACAATAGGATTAAGGTCTTTTTCTCAACTCTGTTCATGTTATAACATTTTTGCTGTGAAGAAGAGGCATGTGATCTCTGTTGAGTCAAATTCAGTTTTGAGAACTGCAAAAGTAAACCAAGCATCTGTGATAATATCTTGTAGGCAGAGAATCTGCCCAATAATCTTACAAAAACCTCTGGAAGAGCATGACATTGTGAATGGATTAATGGCATTTATTTACCCCCAAAAATAAACATATACAACCTTATTCTACATAATTAAAAAACTAATCTTTATTTCATGATGGAATAACCTTTGGATGGTAATATATTTTCCTCAAAAAGCATTTTATTTTTTAAAAAAAATCAGATTTAAATCAAAAAAATCGATTTAAATCAAAAAAATCCGATTTAAATCAAAAAAATCCGATTTTTTTGATTTTTTTAAAAAAATCATTGATTTTTATCCACCCTGTTCTATCCGTTATATTTTATCTGCACAGTAAGAGTGAATTTCAGGAACCAAAATGTGTTTTCAGTGCCGCCTGAGCAGGAGCATTGTTATAGTGAGTGGTTGTCACTTGTCAGTTCCCCCACTGCCCTGCTCAGAGTTGGGAAGAATATTCCTACGTCATGAATGGTCCATGTCACTATTAAGAAAAAGAGGTCGGAAAAGGTCAATATATACGTAGACTGTCCTTGGGTCAAGTGACTTTTCTTCTTCACGTTCTCAAACTCTTAACCTGGCTCAAGAGGTTGTCCTCTGAACTAGCCAGATGTTTTAACTGAGAATCCATCACAGTCAGTCCATCCTTTGGAAAACAAGACTCAGTCTAGAGCAGGGGTGCCCATACTTTTTTCAAAGAGTGCCAGATTTGATGAAGTGAACATGCTTGAGGGCCGACCAAAGATGCTGAGCTTTTTAAAGGATTTCACCCCAGGACATATACTGCCACGGGGGCCGGATTAAATCGACCTGCGGGCCGGATTAGCCCCCCCCCACAGACTTTGGACATGCCTGGTCTAGAGGGAATGGGGGGGGAGGCGTGTCATGTCTTGAGGTGGGGTTTCCATGGGAACCCCATGGAGGGGGAGGGTCACTCCCAGGGGTGGGGCTTATTGAGGATGCTCGCGCATGCGCAGACCCTTCCCCCCGCGTTCCTACCTTCCTCTGGAGCTCCCAGGCGCCCACACAGGCCTTGCCCAGCTGCGCCCCGAGAAGGTGCTCCCCGCCCAGAAGCGCCATCCCGCGAGCCGCGCAGCTAAACCCGCGGTAGCCGGCCACCGACGCCCCGGAGCCCACTTCCCACACCGAGCAGCCGCCTCCGGACGACGAGGCCGCCTCAGCCGCCGACACCAGCGCCACCTCCACGGGTCCGCCGGCAGCCGACATCTTGGGCCGTCACGCCTCCTCCCTGTGCGCATGCGCGTCTGCAGGAGGGAGGAGGGCGCGCGAGGGAAACTTCGCCTACTAAAGACGCCTCCTCCTGCTCCAGGCCCCGCCCCTTGATTGCCGGAAGTGACAGACAAAACATTAGAGGCGGAGAACCGTAGAGTTTGCCATTAGGACTACAGCTCCCAGAAACCCTCAGCCCCCAATGGTCAGGGATGGGAGCTGTATAGCGTTTCCCAACCTTGGGCCCCAAGCTCTTTTTTGGACAACATCTCCCCTCATTGCTAGCTACCAGGGGATGATGGGAATTGTGGTCTGAAAGCAGCTGGAGACCCCTGGCCTAATGGATCTGGGTGGGTCTCTAGAACTCCCTCTTGAGATCAACCAGGCGCCTTCACAAAATCATAAAATTTGAACGGACCTCCCACATTATTTTGCCTGAGTTTTTATTAATAAAAATGCTATCATCGTCATGATTATGGCAGTATACAGTAGTATTTCATATTAAGCATGTGAATATGCGTACAATTGTTTTTTAAGCATCAAGTGGCACTTCCACAAGCCTCTTCTAGTTCTTGGAAGGATGCCATTAATTCCTAAAAGGGGGGTCTTGAAGCTGTTGGTTGAACTCCCAGCTCAGCTCCAACAGCCAGCACCGTCAGTGGTCAGATATGATTATTTCTGGAAGCCCAGTATCATCTGAAAGACCACATGTCTCCTTGTTGTTGTTGTTTAGTTGTTTAGTCGTGTCCGATGGACCATAGCACGCCAGGCACTCCTGTCTTGCACTGCCTCCCGCAGTTTGGTCAAACTCATGTTCGTAGCTTCGAGAACACTGTCCAACCATCTTGTCCTCTGTCGTCCCCTTCTCCTAGTGCCCTCAATCTTTCCCAACATCGGGGTCTTTTCCAAGGATTCTTCTCTTCTCATGAGGTGGCCAAAGTATTGGAGCCTCAGCTTCAGGATCTGTCCTTCCAGTGAGCACTCAGGGCTGATTTCCTTAAGAATGGATAGGTTTGATCTTCTTGCAGTCCATGGGACTCTCAAGAGTCTCCTCCAGCACCATAATTCAAAAGCATCAATTCTTCGGCGATCAGCCTTCTTTATGGTCCAGCTCTCACTTCCATACATCACTACTGGGAAAACCATAGCTTTAACTATACGGACCTTTGTAGGCATGTCTCCTATCCTTGCTCTAAGAAGTAGGATTCCCTTATTGCATGTGAGAGATTGAGGGATGCCTCTATTTAGAGATGAGGAATGGTGAAAGCTGGTATCCCTCCAGATATCATCGAAGGAATGCCTGTGTTTTCTCAGGAGGGAATGCCTCTCTCTTCTCAGACCAGGGATGGGGAACTTGCAGCCCATTCCCAATATTGTTGGAAATCAAATTCCCACAAGCAACAGCCAGCACAGCCAGGGGGTCACAAATTCTTCATCCCTGTGCTAAAACCATATTATTGTGGTGATCTTGTAGTTTTCTGTCTCAAGAGGCAATGGAGTGCGCCTCTGGGGGCAAAGTCAAATCGTGTGAGCAGCACCGAAGTGACCTCCCTGGTTGAAAAAGGCTTCCTTGCCCCATGAAAGCCAATCAATAAAAACAACAAATACAGCTCACAAACACCAGATCTATCAATTAATGCAACTCTTTTATTGGTTATTACCTCATTAATCTCTGTAAACTCGTAGCAGTACAAAAATATTATTCTTTGAATTACAATGCATTTCAGGAGTTTTTATTATTATTTACGGCGGAGGAAGGAAGCAGCTTGCCCCAACCTTTACTCAACAAATCTAGCAATTACCCGAGTTCCGGCGAAGGGAACCATAATACAGACCATTTTATGTGTGGGATAGGCGCTTAAAAACTGAACACTAGAGACACAGACACTTGTCAGAAAAAACGGTAACTGAAGGTGTCATGGAAGTGGGGGACAGGGATCAGGGTTAAACCCAACAAAATTCTACTCAAGAGTAGACCAACTGAAATCAATGGATGAGACTACTGATTTCAGTGGGTCAGTGCTGAGTAGGCCGAATGTTGAGCACAACCCAATACTGGGATGCAACTGAACACTTAGGGTAGCTCAACAGCTTTTAACTTTTCTGCCCTCTTCTAAATTTGTTCTTGAGATTCCCCCCAACCCAGTCGATTTGGGGGGCAGGCAGGCAATTAAGAGATGGTGGGGAAGTTTCGCTAGACAGGTAAAAGCTGTTGTGCTGGCGTTAACTGTTTGCATTGGATACCTCTAGGGAAAAGTACCTAACAGGATGGTTATAACAGATGTTAAGAAGGGGGTGGAAGCAGTGGGCAACCTCTGCTTAAGATGGGCAACACTTAGTGGGCTAGGAGAGCTGAAACTAATGCCAATATATTTTGTCCCTGGTAACCAACACGCCCCTTGGGCTTCGGATGGAACATGGGTAGACAAGTCTGAAAACCCTTGGACACAAATTTTCATACCCTCTAGCAGCTATGGTGACTCATTGACCAGAAGAAATGTAATCAGTGTCAACTCTGGAAGTATACACTCAATTCTGACCAAACTAAGCGTCCTGATGTATATTTTGCTCCAGGGGGCTTTGTTTGGTCGGAATGGTGTCTACACTTCTAGAGTTAAATGCTAAAGACATTACTTCTGGTCAATGAACCACCGTATCAGTTATAAATCTGAAATCCAAGGGGCGCTTTCATTGCCAGGCGCAAAAAAATAAAAATAAAAATCCAGCTCTTCTTCGCCACTAGCAAGGCAAGCACATATACTCTCTTGTGTCAGATATAAGGTGCATCATTGGACGATGGGAAAAGTAGAGCAGAAAGAGACATACTTTTAAAGGGGAGTTAAGAGGAAGCTGCAATGGAGGCTGCTGTGTTCTCCAACCCTCGCTGAGTCAGCAAGAGAACCAGGAGAGGGGAGCAGATCTGCACTTCTTTGGAACAGGGCACGACGCAGCTAACACCACAGGCCCATGCATGGACGGACTGTGTGCAGGAAAACACGGCTCAAGGAATGGGGAGTGTCGTCCCGAGTGGTGGAGGAACTGATCTCCGCTATCGACACTCGTGCCCTGCAAAATGGAATAGGGCAGGCATCCCCAAACTTCAGCCCTCCAGATGTTTTGGACTACAATTCCCATCTTCCCCGACCACTGGTCCTGTTAGCTAGGGATCATGGGAGTTGTAGGCAAAAATATCATCTGGAGGGCCGCAGTCTGGGGATTCCTGGAATAGGGGATGAACCCCAAATCATTTATTCTCACTAGAAACGCTACCACCACCACCACTGTAAAAAATGTCCTTGCGTGGATTCAGGGTATACAGCCAGTGCAGAGGACTGCACTGAAGAAAGCTCCTCTTGGGGCAGACCCCTTGAAATTCATGGCCCCACGTTCATGCTGATTCATTTCAAGCAGTTCTCCTCCGAAGAGTTTGGATAGAACCAAGTGCTTCTTGCATGTTATTCTGTTTACGGGGTAGCAAATGAACCAGCCGACAGCCGTTGCAGGGAGGCACAGCTGATGTACGGCTGGCCACTTCCCCGAAATCTGCAAATTTGGGGTTGATAGCATCCCTGTTAAGAGAATAATCCCTTGAGCGCATGAGAGTTCGTGTGTGTCTTAAGCATGGTTATACCGTTGGCTGAGAGGCTGAAGGTAGCCCTCAGTGAACACACCCAATCGTGCAATTGGGCAGACACACACCCCGGCGCAGTGTGTTTCCCACCCCACAAAAATGTGAACTAGCCGCTCACCGTTTTGCATATTTGGCATAAAAATCACAGATCAGCACCGCGGGGGAAGACGGCAGTTCATGCAAGAAAAGCCACTTTTGCCCAGGCTCGCCCCTCTCTCCCCAACGCAAAGAAACAGCTGGCCAAGACAACACAGAAAATACAGGTTGGTTGTTTTGTTTTTTAAAAAGAAGGGGGTCGCCAGTTTGCAAGTCCAGAAGCAAGCAGGGGTCGAGACGGCGCATCAGTTTGCCCCATGCGAGAGCTTCACTGCAGAGACTAGTCCGTCTCGTTGTCGTCATCTGTGATGCTCTGCCCATTCACTGCCGGCGAGTCGTAAGGCCCCTGGGAGAGGTCCTCAAAGTCGTGGCTGGTGGCAGGGGAGATGATGTCCGGGCTGGTGTCGCAGGATTCCGTGCTCTGCTCTGAGGTAGCAATGGTGGTGGCGGTGCTTTTGGGGATCGGGTCAAAGTCGTCGTCTTCCAGGATGGGAGATTCGTGGATATCTAGGGATCAGAACGATAATAAGGCAGACTGACAGATGCGACTGGCTAGAAAGCACATGCCACCTTTGCCAACAGAAGGAAGCATTAGGCATGTTATGTGGAAGGCAGAAAGGTGGTCTAGCCAATGGGACCATTGTGAGGACTATTACGGTTAATGCAGGTGAAAAGGGTTTTGAGTGCACAGGAAAATAATCGTCGCTGGACTTGGGGTTTTGAAACATTGTGCAAAGTGAACTTTTAGGAGAGGCTTACAAGAGTTTAAAAGACAATAAAACATGCTGTGTCCAGTTATGGGCACCACAAATTAACAAGGATATTGACAAGCTGGAAGGTGTGCAGAGGAGGGCGACCAAGATGATTAGGGGTCTGGAAACCAAGCTGGGTGTGTTTAGCCTGGAAAAGAGGAGACTGAGAAGAGATATGATAGCCACCTTCAAATATCTTAAGGGCTGCCACATGGAAGAAGCTTGCTTTCTCCTGCTCTGGAGGGTAGGACTCGAACCCATGGCTTCAAGTTACAACAAAGGAGATTCTGAAAAAACTTTCTGACAGTAAGAGCCGTTCAACAGTGGAATGGTCTCCCTCAGGAGGTGGTGGACTCTCCTTCCTTTGAGGTTTGTAACCAGAGGCTGGGTGGCCACCTGTCATGGATGCTTTAGCTGAGATTCCTGCATTGGACTACATGACCCCATGGATCCCTTCCAATTCTACAATTCTAAGATTCTATACGTCTACCTTACACTTGTTTACGCAGCATTGCATTTGATGTTTTACTGCTCATTCAGACAGCCTGGAGAGCAAAATGTACAGTATTTCCTAGGAAATATGACTAGTTGGTTTTGTTTTAAGGAAATGGCTTTTAAAAAGTGCTGTGCTGCTTTTACAATATGTACTTTAAAAGGTCTGTTTCTATAGTGTTTATAGTTTAACTTCTATGCTTTTTTAACCTTCTGCATTTGTGTCACTGGTGTAAGCTGCCTTGTCTCACTCTGGGGAAAAGATGGGATAGAAGTATGATGATAATTGACAATAATAATACTCACTACTAAATGCCTCTGGATACTGTTTCGCGAGCTTCCCTTTCAGCGTCCTGTATGAGACATAAACATGGTAATCAGGTATTATTTAGCTAGGATTCCTCTATTGTATGGGGTTGGACTAGACGAGCCTTTGGGTGCCTTCCAACTCCACAATTCTATGGTTCTTTGAGCATATCCTTAATGCCACAAAAGTAGAATAAAATGAACAGCCGAAAAGACAAGGGTGTGTGTGTGTCAGAATTATTTCCAGACCTTCCCCCTCTCTGTTTTATCCCCCCAAAAGCCTGTAGGTTCAGCTGAAAGACAGGCTGCCCAGTGATCCTTGTGGCCGAGGCAGGATCTGAATCCTGATCTCCCACATCTTACAGTCTGACACCAGGGGGGGCTAACCTGTAAACCTGCAGATGTTACTGAGCCACACCTCCAATCACCCATAGGTGCTGCAGCCAATAGCAAGGAATGATGGGAGTTGTAGTTTAGTAAGATCTGGAAGGCCGCAGATTCTAAACAGCAGCATCGCCTGCTCCATGGACAAGACGGGAATAATGCCCTAGTGGTCAGCCAGCCTCACCTGATTCTCCGGAAGATGCTGTCTAGATCTTTCTTCATCTCCACTAAAGTCCGGGTGTGGTGCAGGAACTGCTCACTCATCTGTTGCATGCGGACGCCAGACAGGTTATTGAAGTTGAGCAGCATCTCATTGGTTTTCTCAAATCGGTCCAGCCTGGGCAACAAAGGCAAGCTGTTGGCTTGGGTTGGCTCAAGCGGCAGGTTTAAGATTACCAGGATTAAGGGATGTTTTGGGAGCTGCAGGCAAGCATGAAGAACGTGCAGTGTTCTAGACTTACCAAGTTTTGGGAGAAAGTGCTGGATTGTATAAGCGACTGCAGAAAAAGTTAAATCTTTCAGCAGAGAATATTCTTTGGAATTATGTACTTATTGTATTGAAATGGGATTCTACCCACCCTAATGGTGCCCAAGAGACTGATACTGATGAACTGGAAGAATAAATATATGATAACCTTTAATCAATGGATCGACAATATGACAACACTCGCTACTTACGAACGGACTGCTTATGGATGCAGACTTTTAGGATAAAATGACAACATTTGGAATGAGTTTGTACAGAATGTAGCAGGCTATTAACATCTATATAGGTATTAGGATGATAACACTATCAATTTATGTATGGGAGTACTGTACATTACTTTGCATTTTTGTATTTTCTTTCTTTCTTTATTATATGAATCTTTGTTTCCCACCCCACACACTTCCTTCTTTTTTCCTTTGTATCTTTATAATTGTAATTTATAATAATAATAATTTATAATATTTATATTTTAACATTTATTTCTATTTTATTTTATTTTAATTGCTAATTATTTCAATAAAAAATATTAATGGAAAAACTTAATAATAATAAAAAGCATGAAGAACGTAAGGGGAGCCAGGCCAAAGGGGGCCCACTGAGCCCAGCCCAGTGGCCAACAGATGTCCCAAACGGGAAGCCTGCAATCAGGACCTGAGGGCAAAAGCAACTCTCCCCACTCACAATTGCCAGCAAATGCATTCCAGGGGCATTTACTGTCGTTGGAGGGAGAGCACAGCCAGAGTGACTGGTAGTCCCTGGTGGCCTTATCCTCCTTCAGTTTGGACCAATCCTCTTTATAAGCCTTCCAAATAGGTGGCCACCACTGCCTCCTGTGGGAGTGACTTCCAAAGTTCAGTGCTCCTCTCCAGTGAATGCTGAGAGCCATGGAAGGGTAAGGCAAGAAGATGGAGACACGGTGCAGGAATTTTGAAGGAGAGCATCCTACCCACCATGTTTTTAGCTTGGAAAAGGAGAAAGAAGGTGAAAGAAGTGGGAATGTTTAGCCTGGAAAAGAGGAGACCAAGAGGAGATACAACAGCCACTTCAAATACTGTATCTGAAGGGCTGTCACATGGAAGATGGAGCAAGCTTTTATTCTACTGCTCAAGAGAGTGAGGAACGAACTCCCTTGCAAGGTGGTGAACTTGTCTTCTTTGGAGGTTTTCAAACAGAGGTTCCTGTCCAGGCTACTTTAGCTGTGATCCCTGCATTGCAAGGGGTTAGATTAGATGACCCTTGGGGGCCCCTTCCAACTCTACAATTCTATGAGTCTATGAAGAGAAAGAAACACTATCAAGGTGGTTAAGTCCAGCGCTGCAAAATAAAAACAGGGGCCACTCACATGTTCTTTTGAGCCAGGATGATGGCGTTCACATCCTCCGAGTTGACCATACCAAGGACCCGGCTGCAGAAGACGGCTGAGGCCGTGGGCTCCATCTTAATGTGGGGCTTGTACCTGAGGAAGAGAAGGAAGAGGTCAGGTTGGAAAGAAGGAAGAGGGAGAACTCCCTTTGCCAACATTGGGGAAGTGCTTCAGGGAAGCCACGAGGATCTAGCAGGCAAGGAACAGATCAGAAGAGCATCTGTGTGAGAGGAGGCAGGCGCTAATCTACAAGGAATGGGGATGTTATCTCAAGTAAGTGAGCCAAGCTGTGAGCAGCAGCAAAAGAGACCAAGCAGCCCTGGCCTTCCTGGGTGGCAAGATCAAAAAAGGACTTGTAAACTGTCTTTTTCCTTGTTGAAAAATAAGCAAGCCCCTTCCCCACAAATAAAAGTCCCTTGTTATCTGAGAAGCACTTTTGCCACACTAGGCAAAGCCCCTTCCCCATAACAGGAGTACCCCTACCAAGTAAGCTTTCCAACTGACCTAATCCTCGTTCAAAGCCCCTGCAACGTGACCCTGCCAAGTAACAGACAAGCCCCGCCCACTCCAACCAGAAGGTCCCTCCCAGACAACAGACAAAACCACGCCCACTGATGAAGAAGGCCCCGCCCACAAGCTCCCAACTGCAAAGCCCCGCCGACCAAAGACCCCGCCCACAAGCTCCTCCCCAATAAGCCCTACCCATTGAAAACAGAAGGCCCCGCCCACCACAAACCTCCAATAGCAGAGAAGGTCCCACCCACCAAAGGCTCCACCCACCTAATGCAGAAGGCCCCGCCCACAAGGCTCTCCCCAGCTTAGTTCCCCGCCCCCGCACAAGAACAGCTCCTGCCCACGGGAAGCGAAGGTGTCCCCCCCTCCCGGGAGGCGCCACCCCCGGCCTACCTGAGCGGGCCTCGCCAGTTCAGGGCTCACATGCCCGTGGCTCGAGCGGGGGAGCCCCAGCGGGGAGGGGGAGGCTGAGCGCGAGTCGAGGCGCGGTAGGCCCCTCGTTCAGTGTAGTCGCTGCCCCCGCCGAGGGCCGCCTCCTGTCCTGGACTGGCGCGCGCTCGGAGCCCAGCTAGCTCGGCCGCTCGCTCACTTCCGGGTTGGGGCGTGGCCCCACGCACGGCGCGACCTCGGCGTCCCCTTGCGCGGCGTGCGTGCGTATGGAACCCGGCACGTTTCCATGGAAACGCGGGACCTACTTCCGCGCCTAGCCCAGCTCGACTCGTCCTCTGTCTCGATTGGGGAACTCCTCTGGCCACGCCCCCTTCCCCGCCCCAGGCCACGCCCCCAAGCGTCTCGCTAGGAGCGCGAAGGAGACGCCAAGCGGGTGCCCCTGAGCATGTGCAGAGTGCACCTCCACAGACAGCAAAGTAGGCACTATTGATTTATGATATATAATGAAGTAAATGTAATAAATTATAATTTAAGGGAGGGGGAGAACCCCGGGGTTCTGGGCATGTGCAGAGTTTATCTCTTACTAATACTACCGGTAAATAAATTAAAAATGAACATTTACATCCTGCCCATCTGGCTGGATTGCCCCAGCCACTCTGGGCCGCTTCCAACACATATTAACAACATGGAAAACGAATTAGGTAAAGCTTGACACCCTTCTCCGAGTTTCTGAGCATGTGCAGAGTGCATTTCTCCCTACACAGCAAAATGGGAATATGCTGGCCCCCAGGGTTTCTTGGTATGTGCAGAGTGCATCCCTGGACAACTGGTTAGTTACAATCTGCTCCCAGTTGGGTTTCTGGGCGTGTGCAGAGGTTTCATTTCGCCTTAAACAAGATGGTCACAACTTCCAGCCTGGGTTTTCTGGCCACATGTAGAGTGTGTTACTCCGGAGGCAGTAAGGTAGGCATATGTTGGCCCACCAGGGTTTCTGGGAAGGTGTAGAGTGTAGATCTTGATAGACTACAAGGTAGGCAAAGGTTGGTTTAGCCTACCTGGCAGTGGTGCTTGACCTGAAATGTGTTTTGGGGGTGCAGTTTTCCTTCTACTGCCTGTTTCACGCTGCCTTGAGCAGAGTCCTCTTGGAAGCCAACCCAAAATGTGATTGAAGCAAGTTATAAAAGTAGTTAATACAAACAGCACCCCCAAAACCACCATGGGAGTTGTTACTTCTGAGAAGACATGTGCAGATTAGATTTGCAGATAAATCCAGTTTAATTTTGCAGTGTGTGTTTGTGAAGAAGTCCTTCCTTTTATCTGTCCTGAATCTTGCAGCACTGAATCGTTTCCAGCTGTATAATATCCTTTTTGAGGTGAGGCGGCCAGTACAGCACACAGCATTTCAAATGTGGCTGCAACATAGATTTGTAGAACAACAGGTTTATTCTCAATTTATTTCCTAATGATCCCTAGCATGGAATTTGCATCTTTCATGGCTGCCACATACTGGGTTTAACATCTTCATTTGAGTGAACTACTATGAACCCAGCGTTACATTCCTGGTCAGTTATTGCCAGTTCAAACCCAAGGAGCATATATGTAAAATTAATTTTTTTTTTTGCTCCAACATGCATCCCTTTACATTTGCATTGCAACCCCTAACAATTTAGTTTCATCTGCAAACTTGGCCACATCCGAGCTCACCTGCACCTGCTGTCGTTCTGTGAGTGCAATACTTGGCAAAAGCTGATTTATTGCACACTTAATGCAATTAAATGCCAGCTGGTGCAATTTTTCATCTCCTAGGATCTTTGATTTTTGAGAAATCAAAGGTGGAGGGGTGTGTGGGACAGAACTTGCCCACGTGTGCTAATTTTGCAAGGCTGAGGGACAAATACTTGGCTGTATGGTTAATGCATAACCTGACTCTTGTGTTAGGCAATCCAGGCGAGTCTGCACTCTGCTTTTAAGGACACCGGAAATTAATTCTCTTGCCCATCCATTTTTCCACAAGGCGTGGGAAGTTGAGAGAGTTGCCTCCTGGGGTTTACATTGCAGGCAGGTAGACTGCAGCTGGATGTGGAGCTTCTGTTGTGTGTGGAGGGGATCTAAAACAAGAATGTCCTCGGTTATAATCTGGTTTGAGCCAGCTAAATGTTTTCAGTAAGCTCCTGTACCTGGGACAAGTACCTGCCTGCTGTTTATCCCACATCCGGTAGTCAGAGATAGACTTCCTCTGTATGGGGAGGTTCCGTCTCTCTCTCTCTCTCTCTCTCTCTCTCTCTCTCTCTCTCTGGCCATCCTCATTGTTGCTGGATTCTGCACCCACATCATTGGTGATGGCAAAGACATGGCATTGCAGGGGCTGGACTAGATGACTCTTAGGGTGCCCTCTGATGACATTTCCATGAATCTGGAGGACCTCAGTTTCCTCACCCCCTGATAAACACCTCAATACTCCTATTAGATTATTAAACATTCCTATGAGTTGCTAGGCTGTATATCTATAACACACGTTTAACGGGGAGAGAAGAATAATGAACAGTGTCCTATTTTAATAGCTAAATGTTGGGACAGATCTTATTCTTAATATGCCCTTACGGATTTTAGGAAGCAAAATAAATCAAATCTGCACAGGGGAAACATTTTCCCTCCCTTTCCCTTTAAGAGGGCGGAGGCAGGCTTTGACTGGCAGCCCCATCAGCCAGTAGCGTTGACTTCCTGTTGTCAGCTGAGCCAGTGGTGGGGGAATTGAGGTGGGGGTTGGTGGGAGAGGAATCATTCCTGGACCAGGTGAGTGCCTTGTAAGCAATACATTTGGGGGGGGGGAAGAAGAGGGAAGGACAGGAATGTGGGGGGAGTTCTTAACAGTGGGGAAGGCAGAGATTGTATCCATGCAATGGGCAAAGGGGTGGTGGTCCAGAGAGGGAAGTTGCCTGGACTTGGCAAGCTGGGGGGGGGAGGGTGTGCTTGTGTGTGTTTGCAATCCTTTCTGCTTTAGCTGCCTTCCTCTCTCGTCCCCCCCCCCCAATAAAATTTTATCTTGTTTTGCAGGTCGTGCATGTGGCGCCTTTCGAATCCGGGACTCGAGGGCTCGAACTCCACGCAGCTCTTGGGAAGCCCGTAGCGGTAAGATTTGCCATTTGCTCCTCTGGCCTGGCTGCCAAGTTTTAGGCAGGGTGGGGGTGGGATTGGAGGAAGCGTCTGGGGATTAAGGCCTAAACCTTGGAGCCCGGCCAAGGGGAGCCTGGGCCCATGTGGGGGGGGGGTGGCGTTTCAGAGGCTAGGCCACATCACGTAACCCTGCTTTGAAATCCAACACAAATCTTCTCTCCGTTTCCCCATGTTGCTGTGATAAGCTTCCTAGTCCTCAAGATTTCGTGCGTTGCGTGTGTGCCCTTGACTCACTTTTGTGGCCTAGAAATACACATTATTATTATTATTACTAATTTCATTTACCCCGGCCTCGCCAGCCCTTGCCTCCTCTCTGTGTGTGGCTTGAGGAGAGGCAAGAAAATGTGTCCTGGGTTGCAGCCATTTTTGCTTGCATGCCAGCCTGCTTGGATATGTTGGAGTAGAACCTGGTTTTGGATCGGGCTTCTGGGTCTGAGCTTTGCTGTCCTTTCATGCCTGCCTGTATCAGAATGCTTTAATTTTTATTATAATCCTGAGATGGCATGCTACAATGGAATTGTGGTTGTTGTTGCTAATATTTTATTTTATTTGTCCAAATGGTCAGATCAGAGCACAAATAATGACAACAACCCTGTGAAGTGTTGCAGCAGGTGGGGGCCCAGGGAGGGGTGCCAGGGGTTAGGCTCGGAAAGAAACAGAGGGCATATTGGCTAAGGATATCTGCTTAGGGAGTTCAGGTCGCAGCAGAGGCGAGATTTGAACCCACCCTGGCTTCTTGCTTTTCCCCTTGCATGCACATAGAGTTGGAAGGGATTGCTAGGGTCAAGATGGGTCTCGAACCCACGACCCTAAGATTACTCTGATATTGTTCCATACCATCTCTTGAGCTGCGAGCATTCCTTCTGCAAGAGGCAAAATTGCAGGCAGACTTGCTTGAAGGTGGCAGGCTTTATCTTTTAAAAAAATCTTTTAGCAAAGGAATGTAGAAAGCTGCCTTAACACCGTGTCCTTCGAGCTCAGTATTGCTCTCCGGGGCTTCTGGCTGGGCACATTCCCAGATCTTCCTGGGGATCCCATTTGGGACTGAACCACCAACCTTTTGCATGTGACGCAGGCGTTTCGCAACCGAGCCCTTCCCTCGGGGAGTTCCGCAGGTTAATAACATGTTGCGCAGACTGGCTTCCTGTTGTTTGTGCTGCGAATCTGCTGACCGTGAGTGGTTTGCTCCCTTCCCTGTCCTGGTGGAGCCTGAGAAACGGGGTCAGCCTGGGGTGCAAGTGGGGTCTTGTCTGCTGGGGAGAGGGTGGGTGCTTGTGCGTGTAGAAGGCATGTGAATTTCTGAAGGTGCAGGGAGCCTTAGCCACCAAAATAGGCCCCTCTGGGAACAGAACCGATGAACAAACAAATTTATTATGTATCATCATTACTTAGATTTAGAAGACATCTAGATTTGTTTTATTATGTTTTTGCATATGTTGGAAGCCACCCAGAGTGCCCGGGGCAACTTAGTCAAATTGGCGGGGTACAAATAATGAAATTATTACTATTATTATTATTATTAGGAAGGCATGTGAATTTCTGAAGACTTGGGGAGTTTTGTCCATGAAAAACCTTCCTCCGGCAACAAAGCCTATGAAAAAGCAAATTTACTTATTATTTATTGTTGTTATTGTTATGGGAAAGTGGGATTGATTGATTGATTTGTTTGTTATTGATTTATTTGTTTCTCTGAGGAGCTCAAGGTATTGTATGTTGTCCTCCTGCTCCTCATTTCATCAACACAACAGGCCTACAAAGTAGGTTGGCTTGAGAGACAGTGTCTGCCCCCCCCCCCACCCCCAGGTCACCCACTGAGCTTCATGGCCAAGTTGGGGGATTTGAACCTAGGCCCCAGTCCGGCACACTATCTGCTACGTACGCTTCTTGGTGTTAGTATTAATATTATTACTTTTCTGCAGGAAACAATTAATTTCCAAATTCACACACACAGAGAGAGAGGAAATCATAGAAAAGTGAATATAGCGCTATGTTATATGTCTCCAGCTAAGGGGAGCCATTCAAGCCTATTGATCTAGGTTAGTCATACCCAGTAGCTGCAATGGGTTTACGGCGATTGCTATGACTAACATTGAATATAGCTTGTCATCATTGTTTTCAAAAAGGACATTTCCAATGTAGGTCATATTCTGAGCAGATCCCTTATTGAGATCCATGGGCATTGCTAGCGCAGGTCCGTTAATTTCCAAGGGGTCTACTCCTGAAAAACTCAGTTGGGGACAACCAATTATGTTTTCTGACCCTGCAGAGAGGCAAGTAACATACAGTGGGACCTCTGGTTAAGAACTTAATTCATTCTGGACGTCTGTTCTTAACCTGAAACTGTTCTTAACCTGAAGCACCACTTTAGCTAATGGGGCCTCCTGCTGCTGCTGCGCCGCCGGAGCGCGATGATTTCTGTTCTCACCCTGAAGCAAAGTTCTCAACCCGAGGTACTATTTCTGGGTTAGCGTAGTCTGTAACCTGAAGCGTTTGTAACCTGAAGCGTTTGTAACCTGAAGCGTTTGTAACCCGAGGTACCACTGTATTGGCTGTGATTGATCCCCGCGTTGCTGGGGTTTGGGCTACATGACCCTTGGGGTCCCTTCTAGCCCCACAGTTCTGTGATGAACCTGCAGTAAAAAATTGGCAGCTGTCTGCCTGCAAACCCTCTGCTTGGTCCTCAAACTGGCTTAGGGGAGCTTCGCCCTGGTGGGTTTCTCTCTTGTGGCCTAACCTACCTCGCAGGGATCGGCGCAAGAATGAAAACTATGATGATTCTGATGCTGTATTATTGGAATGAGGTTGGGGAGTGCAAGGATTAATGGTTTTTTCTTGTTTTTGTAACATATTTTGTGTTTTTATGTTGCAATTTTATGTTGTGAGCTGCCCTAAGACCATGGGTATAAGACGGCATGCAGATTTAGTAAATAAATAAAAACAAATAAATTTTACATTTGCATACTGCCCTTCAATCAGTAGATCTCAGGGCGGTTCACTACATTAAAAAATAATAATAGGGGGACTCTGGATAGCTCAGTCAACAGAGCACGAGACCCTTAATCTCAGGGTTGTGGGTTTAAGCCCCACATTGGGGAAAATCTACCTGCATCGCCTGGGGTTGGACTAGATGACCCTTGGGGTCCTTTCCAACTCTACAGATTTTATGATACTATGATCCTCCCTCCCTCCCTCCCTCCCCACCCATCTCTTGAACTTTCTGGCAGAAAGGGGTAGGATTAAAATCTCGACGGATTTTTTTAAAAAAGTTACCAGCGTTTGCAATCTCGCTGGGTCACAGGGTGGCTAAGACCCTGGAGGTGTCTTGACATGTCTGTAGGGTCATTTCCGCCCCCCACCCAAACCTTGGGGGCTTGTGATTTCTCCAATACGCATGCTTGGGGTTCTGTTAAGGGCAAAGGGGAGATTCGCACCAGTCTCCTCCTCAACAGCTGGGAGGCGGTCTGGGATGACAGAATAAGGCTTTTGGCACACACCTTTTCTCCTTTAAAAATCAATAAATGTCAAAATAGGAGCTGAATTGTAAGCTTGGAAGTCCCCAGTTATCATGGCTGCCTTTTGATGTGGGCTAGAACCGGGTTCGAATCGCTGCTGAGACATGAAGTGTGAGCTTAGGGGCCAGTCTCCTCTCTCCGGCAGACCTACCTTTCAAGGTTGTTGTTGTTGTTGGGGCTTCAAATTAAGAATTGGGATAGCCAAGTACCGAATGCCACATTGAGCTCCTTGCACAGAGGAGGATGGCTGAGATGGAAACAGAACCTTATTAGGAACGGGGTGTTTGGCATGGAAAAAAGGAGACTGAGAGGTTATAAGATCATAGAATTGTAGAGTTGCAAAGGTCCCCCAAGGGTCATCTAATCCAACCCCCCTGCAACGCAGGGGATGGCCATCTTCCAGTGTCTCTAGGGCTGTCACATGGAAGAGGGAACAAGATTGTTTTCTCCTGTTTTGCGAGGGCAGGACTTGAACCCGTGGCTTCAAGCTGCAAGAAAAGAGATTCCAACAACAACAACAACAATAAATTATTTATACCCTGCCCACCTGGCTGGGTTTCCCCAGCCACTCTGGGCGGCTTCCAACAGAAAAATGAAATAAAATAATCTATTAAACATTAAAAGCCTCCCTAAATAGGGCTGCCTTCAGATGTCTTCTAAAAATCTGGTAGCTGTTTTTCTCTTTGACATCTGATGGGAGGGCGTTCCACAGGGCGGGCGCCACTACCGAGAAGGCCCTCTGCCTGGTTCCCTGCAACTTGGCTTCTCACAACGAGGGAACTGCCAGTAGGCCCTCGGTGCTGGACCTCAGTGTCCGGGCAGAACGATGGGGGTGGAGACGCTCCTTCAGGTATACTGGACCGAGGCCATTTAGGGCTTTAAAGGTCAGCACCAACACTTTGAAGTGTGTTCGGAAACGTACTGGGAGCCAATGTAGATCTTTCTAAATATCAGAAAGAACTTTCTAAGGGTAAGAGCTGTTCGACATGAAGATGCGGTGGACTCTCCTTCCTTGGAGGTTTTCAAGCAGAGGTTGGGTGGCCATCTGCCCTGGATGCTTTAGTTGTGATTCCCGTATTGGAGGGGGTTGGACTGGATGACCCTCGGGGACCCCCTTCCGGCTCTTCAGTTTCTGTGATTCTATGCGAACCTAGCAGTTCGAAAGCACGTCAAAATGCAAGTAGATAAATAGGAACCACTACAGCGGGAAGGTAAACGGCGTTTCCATGTGCTGCTCTGGTTTGCCAGAAGCGGCTTTGTCATGCTGGCCACATGACCTGGAAGCTGTACGCCGGCTCCCTCGGCCAATAATGCGAGATGAGCGCGCAACCCCAGAGTCGGTCACAATTGGACCTAATGGTCAGGGGTCCCTTTACGTTTTACCTTTATGATCCTTGGAGGGATACAGGTAGAAAGGTGGGTTGAGACCTACGGGTATAGGGTGGCATACAAATTAAGTAAGTAAGTAAGTTAATGCCATACCCCCCAAAATAAGAGACCCAAGTGCCCCAACCTTTCTTCTTAGGGGTGTCACTCCATTCCCTTCCCTTGATTCCCTCTCCCTTTTTTATTTTATTTTTTAAAAATAATTTTAATAAAATTTCTGTTTTACATTATAGAATATTCACTTAACCATCCTTAAAATACCAGTGACTTCCCTTCCTCTCTTTCCATGATTCTTTTTGCACAATATAAAATACCTGCATATTTTATATAAACTAAACTATTGGTATCTGAAGAAATGTGCATGCACACGGAAGCTCATACCAATGACAAACTTAGTTGGTCTCCAAGGTGCTGCTGGAAGGAATTTTTTTTATTTTGTTTTGACTACGTCAGGCCAACACGGCTACCTACCTGTAGCTAAACCATTCAGTATTCCATTATTACATCCATCAAAACTTATTTACAGTGTTGAGTTTATCTTAAGGCTGCCCACGATTTCAAATAAACCCAATTTTCCTCCATATATTCAGTAAACATTTTCCAATCTTCTTTAAACGTATGTTCTTCTTCCTTCCCCCTTTTCATTTTCCAGCTGCCCTGATCCGCCGCCGCCATGGCTTCCGGGGGAGAAGGTCTGGACGACATTTCTCCGGACTGGGCGGGGGCCAGCCTGGTGGACCTGACCTCTCCCGAGCTGGCAAAATCCAACACCTCTACGCTGGACAGCGGGGAGGATTTCGAAGTCCTGGATAACGACGAGGAGGAAGAGGAAGGGCGAGACGAGGACCTGAGCGGCCTCCCTCCGCTGGAGGACGTGCCCGGAAACGACGGCCGAGGGACGGCCGCCTCGCAGCACCCTGGTCCAGAAGACACGGAGGAGACCCCAGAGTGGGTGGATGTGTTAGGTGAGGGCACCCTGCCTTTGGACGGCGCCTTCAGCAAAAGCTGTAGCAGGCAGAAGTTCTGTCGGTGCAGCTGGGATTGGCTTCCCCTCAGGCCCGCCTCTATTTCTCCCTTCTGCTTCCTTCCTGCTCTGCAGGTTGTGGGGTGCAAAGAGTCTCGCGTGGGCCTTCCTGTAGGTCTGTTTCTGAGCTCTCCAACCCTGCTCAGGGCTCTTGCTTCTGAGTCAGATGCTGTGATTCCTGCATTGCAAGGGGTTGGGCTAGATGACCCTCAGGGTCCCTTCCGACTCTAAAATTCTATGATTCCGTGATCCTCCCACTTTTGCTTTCGCTTCTACTTTTTCCTCGTTGTTCCCCCCCATGTCAAAATTAATTGCGAAGCATGCAGGTGTCAGGACGATTCACAAGATAAAACACAAAATATATAAGAAAAATATAAACAGGAACAACCCAAAAATCCCCCACTCTGCCTTTATATGTCTGGATAAATGACACAATATATAAGACAGAAGTGTGATAAAGGGTCTTTTTAGTTACTTTTCCTCTGCTCTTTTTCCTCTCTTTTGTAAGGGTCATAGGTATTTTATTTCATTTTTCATTATTATGCTTCTCTCTTAATATATTGATTTTTTTATTATAAATGAATTTGGATTTTATGGCTTCATGTTAAAAATCTTCCATAAAGTTGTTGAAAAAAATCAGGAAGAGCAAAACTTGCTTCTCAGATAAAAAAACACCACAATTTCCGGTATCTATCTGTTTCACATTCGTTATATATCTGCAAAAAATATACACAGAAGGTCCCATCAATTGCCATTTTCCCTCATTCATAAACCCAACGCCTTGTTGCTGTCCCAATGAGGAACACCAAATATAATCCCAATTAATTAAAGTGGATACAAACTTCTTTCTGCTCTCCTTCATGTTTCTCTCGGTTCCTCCCCGCAGGGAGCGGTTTGCTGAAAAAGAAAGTCATCGTCGCAGGTCAGGGACCAGAGACCCGGCCGGTTAAGAGCCAGGATGTCACCGTCCGCCTTAAGACCATGCTGCAGGGCGGCACGGTGGTCGAGGAGAGCCCCAGCCTCACCTTCACGCTGGGGGACTGCGATGTCATGCAGGTGCGTAAAACTCTCTTTTGGGCGGAGCAGGAGAAGAACCAAAACAATGCTTGGAGGCCGGAAAAACACTTCTGAATGCCAGTTGTGGCGGAACTGCACCTGGTTGGTCGCGGCTTGATCCAGTTTGGTTCCAGAGCAGGAGAAAACTCCCTCCTCCGTGTGACAGCCCTTGAGATGTTGGAAGATCTCTCATATCTCCTCTTCAAGAAGGATACTGACAAGCTGGAACGTGCCCAGAAGAGGGCAACCAAAATGGTCAAAGGCCTGGAAACGATGCCTTATGAGGAACGGCTTAGGGAGCTGGGTATGTTTAGCCTGGAGAAGAGAAGGTTAAGGGGTGATATGATAGCCATGTTCAAATATACCGTATAAAAGGATGTCCTATAGAGGAGGGAGAAAGGTTGTTTTCTGCTGCTCCAGAGAAGCGGACACGGAGCAATGGATTCAAACTACAAGAAAGAAGATTCCACCTAAACATTAGGAAGAACTTCCTGACAGTAAGAGCTGTTCGGCAGTGGAATTTTCTACCAAGGAGTGTGGTGGAGTCTCCTTCTTTGGAGGTCTTTAAGCAGAGGCTTGACAGGCATATGTCAAGAATGCTTTGTTTTGTTTTGTTTTGTTTTTTTTATAAAAAATATATTTTTATTAATTTTCCATTTAAAACCAATTATATCACATTCATTATTTCAAATTATACACATATATATATCAATCAAACCGAATGTTATGCCAAATCGTCTAAAGAATTTTTTATTTGGGTTCCCATGCTTCAAGAAATTGGGGATTCCTCGCAACCGTCCACTGCCGTCTTTTTTCTAAAGTTCAAATCGTCCTCCAAGTTCATAATAATCCAGATCTTCCCCTTACAGTCACATAGATGTTTTCCACTTTCAACCGATTGTTTCCCAGCTGCTGAGATAAATATCCATATGTCAAGAATGCTTTGATGGTGTTTCCTGCTCGGCAGGGGGTTGGACTGGATGGCCCTTGTGGTCTCTTCCAACTCTATGATTCTATTATTCTCCAGGCTAAACATACCCAGCTCCGTCCACCGTTCCTCATCAGGCTTGGTTAACAGACCCTTGGTCATCTCATTTGCCCTCCTCTGCACATATTCAGGCATCTCAATATCCTCCTTATCGAATTGATAAATTTGATTTGATTTGAATATTCTTAAATTGTGGCTCCGAGAACTGGACACTGAGCGGTCTGGACACCACTGGACACTTGGGGTCTGACCAAGGCAGAACAGAGCCGAATTGTGACTTACCTTGACACTGGACTTCTGTGGATGCAGCCTAGAATAACATTAGACTTTTTTGCTGCTGCATCACAGGGTTGACTCATGTTATGCGAGGGGTCTACTTAGACCCTTTGATCTTTTTCACATGTACTACTTACTGACAAACCAGGTGTGCCCCATCTTGTATTGGTGCAGCTATAAGATCTTCTCACAACTCTTCTTAGGATAGCTGAGTGAAGTCTACCTCCGGGTGACAGATCCTGGGGAGAGGCAGGCAGAGAGGGCTATCGCTAGAGATGTAAAATTTCCGAAAATTTTGAAGCTCGGAAAAACCCCTGGGTTTCCCCTGGTTTTTTAAAAGAAAAAAACAGAAATTTTGAGAAAAAATGAAAAAAACGCTACATTAGCACTTCTTTTTTTCCAGATTGAAAGTAATTCTGTTACTTTAGAACAGGGGTCCCCAGACTACGCCCCCCGGGTCGGATGCGGCCCAATTAGCCTCCCAATCCGGCCCGCGACGACCCCCGCCGCCCGCTGCCGCCGCCCGCTCTTACGGCGCGCGGCGCGGCGGCGATCTTCAAAATCGGCAAAAAATCGCCGAAAATGCTTTGTGCGCATGCGTATGGGCCTCTCCTGACCCAGAAGAGGTCATTTCCGATGCACTTCCGGGTCGGGGGAGGCCCATACGCATGCGCACAAGCGATTTTTTTTCGACCGTGTGCGTGTGCGCATGCGCACGGGCACGCACTCCCCCGCCCTCCGGCCCGCTGCGCGCGCACTCCCCTGCTCTCCGGCCCGCCGCGCGGTCGGCGCGGTGGGCACCGGCCCGAAGCCCGGTAAGTCTGGGGACCCCTGCTTTAGAAACAAAATATAACTATGGACAATTTTAATGGGCATAAAATTATCACAACTAGCATATTAAAAATATAGTGTATCCAAACGGGAACTGAAATTTAACTTGTCATTCATCACTGTTTGCTATGCAACATGCTTCCTCCACCTCCCATGTTTTGCCCATGAGACCTTGTGTATTTCCTCACACTGATGTGTGTGGTCTGTTAACTACTTTAGCTACTACTATATGCTTAAATTAGTTTATTTCACTTTTTAAAGACTGTTTTACAGCATTTAATGTTTAAAATATTTTCATTTCTTTTGTTCTTTCATAACACTTCTCTGATTGCCACGACAGCACATATACTTTAAGGCCCTTTTTGTTGCTCTATATTTTCTTCCAGTGCTTTGAGGCCTAGTGAAGAGGAACAGAACCAATGCATACCACACGCATGCAAAACCAAAAATTAAAACCTTTTTTCTTTTCTGGTGACAACAGCACCTCCTAAAGGAAGAAGTGTATCTTGTTCTTGCATTGGAGACTTCAGTTTGCTTGTCCTCACAGAAATTAGAATAATCTGACACCACACATATTTTAAAAAAATGATTTATAAAATATTTGAACCCCTTATCTTAAAATATTTTATTAATGTTAAAATAAAACATTCCATAATCTATTTTTTCAATTTTTCAGAAAAAAAGGCTTCAGGAAAAACCCGGGGTTTTTTCCAAATTTTCCCGGGCCTTCACATCTCTAGCTATCACCCTCTGATCCTGTCCTTAGGCTGCCGTGCAGAGCTGTTCTCTTGGCCACAGTGAGAACCAGATGTTGGACTAGATGAGCCCCCTTTTCCTGCTAGCTGCAATGACCATGTTCTTCCCTCAGAGTACCAGCTCCCAGGAATCTTACTTCTGGCCTGGGAGGGCTCTCCTTCCGTCCCAACAGTTGCTGGAATCATTTTTCTCCCTCTGCAGGCCCTGGACCTCTGCATACAGCTAATGGAGATGGGAGAGACGGCGCTCATCATTTCAGACGCAAAGTACTGCTTCGGCCGGCAAGGGAGGTAGGTGAGGAAGAGGGTCGAGGGATCCCTTCACCCCAGGGGGTTGACGGGAGATTCAATCCTCAAAGAGGATCTGCTGAAGCCTAAAGAAATCCTTTTGCTTGTCCAGAAACTCCCACTCCGCCCCTTCCTAGGCTGACCCTGTAGGATTCAAGTGTCATGAGTGTCCTGTGTAAACCGGATAAGAATAATAATCTTATTATTTGTAGTCCTCCCATCTGATTGGGTCGCCCCAGCCACCCTGGGTAGCTTCTAGCATATACAGAAACATAATAAAACATCAAACATTGAAAACTTCAGATTTCGTCTAAAAGTCAGATAGCTGTTTATCTCCTTGACATCTGCAGGGAGGCCATACCACAGAGCGGGTGCCACCACCAAGAAGGCCTTCTGCCTGATTCCCTGTAGCCTCACTTCTCACAGTTAGGGAACCACCAGAAGGCCCTCAGAGCTGGACCTCAGTGTCTGGGCTGGATGATGGGGGTGGAGACGCTCCTTCAGGATCTTTGGGGTGCCTCACCTGCAGTCTTGCTGTCCTCTGTCGGAGTCAGGGTCCTGGGCTGGGTGGAATTTGGCTCTGATCCTGTAGAGCAATGCCCATGCTTTTTTTTAATGAACGGAGTGTTTTTTCCTCCGGTTTTCCAACCAGGAGTCCAGACATCCCCCCTGACTCATCCCTGGAACTTGAAGTGGAGCTCCTAGCGGCCCAGGATGCCCCCGACCTGGAACTCCTAAGTGGGAAGGAGAAGATTGAGCTGGCGAACCGGAAGAGGGAGCGTGGCAACTTCCACTACCAGCGAGCGGACTACGTCCTGGCTATCAACTCCTACGACATTGCGCTGAAGATTATCGGCTCCAGTTCAAAAGGTGCCTGGTTCCCCCATGGCGGATGCGGGGTGGGGTGGAGCTAACAGGCACTCTTGCTAAATATAGGACTAGCAGCTTTGAGCCCCAGTTTTCAAAAGTGTTTATTAACTTCTTGAGCTGCCTTGTACCCTGAAAGTTCAGGATCAAAAGCAACAACAACTTGATAAAAGATATCTTCCTATACACATAAAAACGCAAGGCTGTCGTCACGCAGCACTCATGGGAGGATTTGTAGTGACTCGTCACAGTCCTGGATTTGCGTGGAGGCAGGGTGCACTCAGGGAGCATCATTTAGCCCAGACACAGAGGTCCAGCTCCGAGGGCCTGTGGAGCGCCCTCCCATCAGATCTCAAGGAGATAACTTTTAGGAGCGTCTCCACCCCCACCATTCAGCCCAGACACTGAGATCCAGCACTGAGGGCCTTCTGGCGGTTCCCTCATTGTGAGAAGTGAGGTTACAGGGAACCAGACAGAGGGCCTTCTCGGTAGTGGCACCCGTCCTGTGGAACGCCCTCCCAGCAGATGTCAAGGCAATAAGTAACTATTTTACTTTTAGAAGACAACTGAAGGTGGCCCTGTTTAGGGAAGTTTTTAATGTTTAATGCTGTACTGTTTCAATATTCGGTTGGAAGCCACCCAGAGTGGCTGGGGAAACCCAGCCAGATGGGCATGGTATAAATAATAAATTATTATTATTATTATTATTATTATTATTATTATTATTATTATTAGACATCTGAAGGCGGCCCTGTATCAGGAAGTTTTTAATGTTTGATTGTGTTTTAATTTGTTGGAAGACGCCTGAGTGACTGGAGAAACCCAGTCAGATGGGCTGCATATAAATAATAATAATAAAATAAAAATTAAGGAATGGAGAGACATAGAGACAGTGCAAAGTGAGCAGGGGCAGCAGACCCTACACTACTTATTCCATCTTCTTCTGCTCTCTTCCTAGACACTTTAGATGAGTTGGGTTTTATTTTTTACTTTTACAGCTGGGGCGGCGGAGGGGGAGATGTAGGTTGGGTCTGCATTCCCTTGCAAGACAGAAGCAGGGGAGTGTTGCTCAATGGCAGAACGTGCTCCCTTGAGAGGTGGTGGTCTCTCCTTCTTTGGAGGTTTTTCCGCAGAGGTTGGAGGCCCACCTGCCAGGGACACTTGCCTTGCAGGGGGTTGGGCTGGGTGACCTTCAAGGTCCCTTCCAGCTCTCCACTTCTGTGATTCTTTGGAGGTTCCATTCCTAGGAAGAGCCCTTGTTTTGCCATTTCGAACCCGCACCCCTGTCCAAGCTGCAACTCCGCCTCCTTTCTAGTAACCCCGTTCTTCCCCCCGCCCCCCTGCAGTGGACTTTGCCCAGGAGGAGGAGGAGGGATTAGTGGACGTCAAGATGAAGTGCCTGAACAATTTAGCCGCCTCTCAGCTCAAGTTGGACCACTACGATGCGGCCCTGCGATCCTGCAACCAAGTCCTGGAACAGCAGCCGGACAACATCAAAGCCCTTTTTCGGAAGGGGAAGGTAGGGGTTGTCTTTCAGGGGGTGGAGAAGAGGAAGGGTAGAGGGTCCAGGTGGCTGCAAGTGCCCCCCTCCTCCTTTCACCCTCGCAACAGCCCTAGGTGTGGCCGAGAGGCAGGGAGTGCTCCAGGGGCATCCGGTGGACTTTCATAGGCATGGTTGGATTTGAACCCAGGTCTCTGGAAAGTGCATGGATGACCCCTGTGGATGCTGGCAGTGTGGTGCAGTGGTTAGAGTGCTTGGCTGAGACCTGGGAGCCTGGGTTTCGAATCCCACACTCGGCCATGGAAGGGGCTGCAACATCCGGGGCCTTTTTCTTCAGCTGTTTTTGGACTACAACTCTCATCTTTCATAGCTAGCAGGGCCCAGCGGTCAGGGATGGTGGGGATTGTAGTCCAAAAACAGCTGGCTTTTCTCACGTCCTTGAAAATAGCGGATTAGGAAACGCTAAAGTTTGAAAACCTGCAAAATGATCCACTGTAAACACGGGTTTTGCCTATGCTCTCCTAGGTCCTGGCTCAGCAAGGCGAATACAGGGAGGCCATCCCCATCTTGAAAGCCGCCTTGAAGCTGGAGCCATCGAATAAGGTAAGGCTCAGAGCATCGTAGGTCTGGAAAGGGCCAGAGGGTCATCTAGCCCAACCCCACTGCAATGCGGAAATCAGTCAGAATCTGACCCACTGCAGGATCTTGAACCGGGCGATCGTCAATGGCTTGTAGCCAGAGGCGTATGTCGCCGCTGCCCCCAGATGTGGCTTGCTTCTGGCTCAGATGGCGGATAGAATCCTGGTACCCTTTGAGGGCATCCAATCCAACCCGGCGCCTGAAGCCGGTTGCCCAGATCCCTGCCCAGCAAGGGAGAGAGCCCACCAGCACGTTAGGTCATTGCTAACGCTCTGTTGCCCTGCATTAAATTAAGCCGAGGGCCAGATATGGTGGGGTTGAGGGCCTCCAAGAAGCGTGGCAAAGCCCAACCGGGGTGTAGGGTCAGGTGAGGAAACTCTGAAGTTGCTCTAGCAAAGGGCAGGTGAGTTCTTATATATAATAGAAGCAACAGGTGTAACCCAAGTTTTAGGACTCACCTGTCCTGTCTGAGTCCAGCAATCTGCAGCAGAATCCTTCAATGGTGGCGGCTCAGGCATTTGCGATGCTCTATTATGTTCTATCGTGTTCTTATCATTTCTTGCAGGGTTTCCAACTGTTTTTGGACTACAGTGCCCATCATCCCTGACCACTGATCCTGGTAGCTATGGATGATGGGACTTGTAGTCAAAAAAGAAGAAGAAAAAAGCTGGAGACCCAAATATATCCATGGCTAGTAAAATGTTCCTCTTCAACCAGGCCTGGGGCTGATTAACATCCTATACCCTTTTAAATGTTTGTGGGAGGGGAGTTAGTGGGGTTTTCCCCCCGTTTCTTGTTCTTTCTTTTATTATGCATTTTGTGGTTTTATATGGCATTTTAATGCTGTGAATTGCCCTGAGATCTACGGATGAAGGGTGTTGTTGTTGTTTAGTCGTTTAGTCGTGTCCGACTCTTCATGACTCCATGGACCATAGCACGCCAGGCACTCCTGTCTTGCACTGCCTCCCGCAGTTTGGTCAAACTCATGTTGGTAGCTTCGAGAACACTGTCCAACCATCTCGTCCTCTGTCGTCCCCTTCTCCTAGTGCCCTCAATCTTTCCCAACATCAGGGTCTTTTCCAAGGATTCTTCTCTTCTCATGAGGTGGCCAAAGTATTGGAGCCTCAGCTTCACGATCTGTCCTTCCAGTGAGCACTCAGGGCTGATTTCCTTCAGAATGGATAGGTTTGATCTTCTTGCAGTCCATGGGACTCTTCTCCAGCACCATAATTCAAAAGCATCAATTCTTCGGCAATCAGCCTTCTTTATGGTCCAGCTCTCACTTCCATACATCACTACTGGGAAAACCATAGCTTTAACTATACGGACCTTTGTCGGCAAGGTGATGTCTCTGCTTTTTAAGATGCTGTCTAGGTTTTTCATTGCTTTTCTCCCAAGAAGCAGGCGTCTTTTAATTTCGTGACTGCTGTCACCATCTGCAATGATCAAGGAGCCCAAGAAAGTAAAATCTCTCACTGCCTCCATTTCTTCCCCTTCTATTTGCCATGAGGTGATGGGACCAGTGGCCATGATCTTGGTTTTTTTGATGTTGAGCTTCAGACCATATTTTGCGCTCTCCTCTTTCACCCTCATTAAAAGGTTCTTTAATTCCTCCTCGCTTTCTGCCATCAAGGTTGTGTCATCTGCATATCTGAGGTTGTTGATATTTCTTCCAGCAATCTTAATTCCGTCTTGGGATTCATCTAGTCCAGCCTTTCGCATGATGAATTCTTCATATAAGTTAAATAAGCAGGGAGACAATATACAACCTTGTTGTACTCCTTTCCCAATTTTGAACCAATCAGTTGTTCCATATCCAGTTCTAACTGTAGCTTCTTGTCCCACATAGAGATTTCTCAGGAGACAGATGAGGTGATCAGGCACTCCCATTTCTTTAAGAACTTGCCATAGTTTGCTGTGGTCGACACAGTCAAAGGCTTTTGCATAGTCAATGAAGCAGAAGTAGACGTTTTTCTGGAACTCTCTAGCTTTCTCCATAATCCAGCGCATGTTTGCTATTTGGTCTCTGGTTCCTCTGCCCTTTCGAAATCCAGCTTGCACTTCTGGGAGTTCTCGGTCCACATACTGCCTAAGCCTGCCTTGTAGAATTTTAAGCATAACCTTGCTAGCGTGTGAAATGAGCGCAATTGTGCGGTAGTTGGAGCATTCTTTGGCACTGCCCTTCTTTGGAATTGGGATGTAGACTGATCTTCTCCAATCCTCTGGCCATTGCTGAGTTTTCCAAACTTGCTGGCATATTGGGTGTAGCACCTTAACAGCACCATCTTTTAAAATTTTAAATAGTTCAGCTGGAATATCATCACTTCCACTGGCCTTGTTATTAGCAGTGCTTTTTAAGGCCCATTTGACTTCACTCTCCAAGATGTCTGGCTCAAGGTCAGCAACCACACTACCTGGGGTAGTGGTATACAAAGGGTGGTATACAAATTTAATAAATAAAAATCCATGCTTCTCTTCTACACACACAAAAAAGGTGCTGGAATTGCATACCTTTGTGTACCCCCAGAAAAACCCCAACATTGTTAATAATAATAAATATTTTCTGCTTTTGGCGGGTCACATTACTTTTTAAAATTTGTTTTCAATGTTTTATTGGTATTCTTCAAATGATTTTTTTGGTGTAGATTGGTCTATATATTTTAGTCATTTATTTTTTTCAAAAACATAATTGAACTGCTCAACTTTTTAAAATAAATAAATAAAGTGTGGTATAGTTTTTCTATAAGCCAGATATTGGCCAGGAAGGCTCCCTCTCCTGCTTCCTCTAAAATACACCTTCCTTCTTTCCCTGTGCCCCCCGCCAGACCATTCACACAGAGCTCTCGAAGCTGGCAAAGAAGCACGCCGACCAGAAGTGCGTGGAGACGGAGATGTACCGCAAGATGCTGGGCAACCCCAGCGGCCCCACCGCCAAGTGCAAAGACAAGTCATCGCGGGTAGGTCAAGCCGGAAGGGGCCCGTGGGTCATCTAGTCCAACCCCCTGCAAATGCAGGAATCTGTGTGTGTGTGTGTGCAGGCTGGCATCTGTCTGTCTCAGGAGAGAATGGAGGGGTGGGCCTTTGGGGGGGAAAGGTCAAGCTGCTGGACGGCAGAGACCCAGGCGGGAGAGACATGTTTTCTTGCAGGCAGGGCAGAGGAAGGCACCCGCTTGTGGCGCTGTAGATGCAGCAGGGAGTTTCTTTGCTCCTCCCAGTGGTCATTCCTCCTCTGGTCAGGGAGAAAACTGTTGGCAAGAGCTGTTCAACAGCGGAGCGGTCTCCCTCTGGAACTTGCGAACTCTCCTTCCTTGGATGTTTTTAAGCAGAGCTGCGATGTCCGTCTGCCATGGGTGCTTTAGCTAAGTGACACTCCGGCAATGCAAGGCGTTGGATCTTGTCTTAATTTTAGAATTGCTAACACTTTACCTTGGTTGGTTGTTGTTGTTTTTTTACCATTTTAATATAATTATTTTACACTTCTCATTTTAAACATTGCTTTTAGCTTCCCGTTTAATAGTATGCTTTTCTTTTTACATCTCTACTAGTCATTGACTGAAATGATATTTACATAATAGAATATAATGATGATAGTAATAATAATAATAATAATAATAATAGCAATAACGATCAGTATTAATACAGTGGTACCTTGCAAGACGAATGCCTCGCGCAACGAAAAACTCGCTAGACGAAAGCGTCTTGCGAAGTTTCTGGTGACTCGTAAGACGAAGTTTTCAATGGCCACGCTTCGCAAGACGAAGTTTTTCGGCGATTTGTTTTTTGTTTTTTTGCCGCGGCAACCCGCGCTTCGCAAGAGGGAATCATTGCTAGACGAAGCGACTCGCGGCACAAATTACTTTCGTCTTGCGAGGCACCACTGTACAATAATGATCGTTGTAATTGTAATGCAATAAGAATAATTGTAATGACAATTACAATCTCTCTTTCCCAGTCAATTCCGTGGAAGTGGCTCTTTGGCGCAACAGCCGTGGCGCTGGGGGGCGTGGCCTTGTCGGTCGTCATCGCAGCCAGGAACTAGCGCCATCTGCTGACAAGGGACGGCAAGGAACCCAAGCGGCGGAAGACCAGCCCCTCTTTTCTCCATCCCTCCTCCCCACCACGGCACACACCCACCCACCCCCACTCCGGCTCTCCTCCTTCCACCCGGCCCTCGACAGACGCATACACAGCTCTGGACCTGTAGGGTAGCAGCTGGGGCGGGGGGGGGGGCTTAGATCCTCCCCTCCCCAGAGGCTGCGCACACCCTCCTCTTAGTCGTGAGATGCAGCAGACCACTTTGCGGCGGGGCTGGCAGGGGAACTGGAGAGATCCATGGGGCGGTGGGAGGGATTTTTCGCGCCATCGCTCTGACTGCAGAGACTGGAATTAGCAGGGTCTCGAAGGGACCCGGACTTGTGGGTATCTTCTTTTTGCGGTGGGGATGGGGTGGGGACGGAATTCACTGGAAGTTCTGCTCAATCCTTTTTCTTTTTCGAATGCCCCTTCCGCCCTTTCGGCTGTTTCTGTCGGAAGGCACGTGGCGGGCAGAGCTTGTGCAGCCAAGGGGGTCTTTGGGGGTCCTATGCAGAAAAGGGGGAGCCGGTGGGTTTCTGCGGAGGAGGGCGGGATTACGGAAATGGACCTCCGCAGCGAGACAGGGTCAGGTGGGCAGCCGCGAGGAACTGTGGGGAATGTTTAGGGCTGTGCAGGGAACCCTAGGAGCTCGATCCGTACTGATTCCGACGCACAAAAGTGAGCACGCCCTTTCCTCTATTGGAAACTCAGCACACTTTTGGGGGGGGCATGCAGCGGGTTGAGGGGGGGTGAAGAGAGTGGAGATGAAGACAGGTGGGTGTTCCCCCCCTCCCCAAATCACCCCCTCTGGAGGCCAAACGAAGGGGCAGAGGCCCCCTTCTGAATCCCCCCCCCCGGACTCTTCTTTGCCCCCACACCAGAGCCTTTCTGGCGCCAGCCTTATGACGGCATTCTTGGGTCGTCGTCCCCCCCCCCCCAAACCCAGCACCCACTGGTCTGGCCTTCCCCAGGACATGTCCCGCCCCCGGCCCAGGCAGGACACTCTCGTTTATTAATTATTATCATTATTTTGACCGCTGTCAGATTTTAAACTGTGAAAACCACCACTGCCCCACAAATTCTCTAATAAAGGAAAATCTGTCAGCAGCAGACCACAAGATTCTGATGCATTAAAAATTTTTTATTATTATTATTTTGAGGGGAGGGCATTATGTAAAAGCTTTGGGTTAGCGAAGAATAAATATGGAGGGCAGCGAGAGCCTGATGGAGGAGGGCTGCTGTGTATTAAAACTGGGGAAGCACAACCTGCTAGGAAAGTGGCCCTCGAGGACTGTCTGTGTGGCCCCCAGAAACCTTCCCTGGTAATGTAGTTTCAACTACATGTTGTTTCTGGGTGTGTCGCCTCTGTAACAAAGACTGCTGGCACCAACAGGCAAGCACCGGTGTGTTTTCAATTGGTTCAGTTTAAGGGTGCTGCCGTGGCTTGAAAATTCTGAGTTCTAGCTGTTCAGATAGACTGCTCCGGGCTCCTGCTCTTTGCAGTAAATCAGCTCAGAAGCTCTTTTTTTTTAAAAAAAAAAAACATTTTTAAAGCAACATGTGCACATCATTGTTCAGATCTGTTGCCAACAATTCCTAAGTGCATGCAGTATATTAGTGCAACCATCTAAAAAAAGAAAAGAAAGTCCTTTATGGGGCTCCCAGAGTTCCACTTACTCCAGCTTTCACCCTCCCACTAGGGCTGCCCAGGTGCCCCCAGGCCTTCCTTCCTGTTTGCCTCCAGCAATCTGGCATTTGTAGGTAGACTGCTGCTAAAGATGGAGGTTCTCCATGATCTAATGGCTATCTCTAGGCCTGTTTTGCATCCTGGTTCCCACTATGATGATCAAGTAAACCCACAAATAAGATCGTTCCCTTCTGTCCTAAAAAATTGGCTGGAGGCTCAACCACGCATGGTTACAAATCACCGACAAGGCCGTAAATCCGTCTCATGCAACTGCGAAACGAAATTTGTTAGCTAAATGTGCTTGGTTGTGGCTGGCTGCAACTGCAGGGCCACTGAACCGCTGCAGGGGGCACCCCCAAATTTGCCTGGCCGCCCAGCAAACCGATAACTTGGGTTTCCATCTTGAAATCCCGCCAAATTGAATCCTGCCTTCAGGGTACCAGCGGAGGGGGAGGAGCACGCCATTGGAAGAGTTGTGCCTCCTACATTAGTCATGCTCAAAGCAGACCCACTGAATAGCTCTGTTGGTAGAGCACGGGAACACTTAATCTCAGGGTCATGGGTTCGAGCCCCACATTGGGCAAAATATTCATTCATTGCAGGGGGTTGAACTAGATGACCCTCGTGGTCCCTTCCAACTCTGCAATTCTAGGAAAGCAAGCAAAAACACAACCAACGTGCAAAAATAAAGCACAATTTTTATTGTGGATGAAGAACAGAAGCATAAATCAGTTTGGCGATTAATGTGGAGAAATAAGACAATTTTTAATTGCACGCAAGGAAAAGAACCGTACATCGCTTTTGAAGGTGATTAATAAATTGGAAATATTAGTCAAGGCAGTCGAAAGGTCAGCTGGAATCCTGGCAGACGCTCTTTTGAATGGGGAGCCGAACTAAGACGTTGCACTAATTCCCACAGCAGCTGCTGAGTGCCCAAAACGTCCACACTTTTCAAGCATCCTGTGGCTTCTCCGGGTCCTTCTCTGTGCTGGTTCCCGGAACCTGCTGGTCTGCCGCCTTCATGTCGATGGGGATGGCTTTTGCCGCAGCCAGGCGGGGGGCCTCAATGCACAGCCGCCCATCGGATGCCAGCGAGCACGTCAAGGCCTGGAGGTCCACGTCGGCAGGGAGGATAGCCTCGCGGTGCAACTCATGGCGTTCCCTCACGCAGCCACCCTCCTCGCTTGTGCTCTCACGCAGCCGCTTGGCGATCACCATCAGCTTCCTGCCGTCCAGCTGCACAGCCACGTCCTCTGGCGCAAAGCCGGCCACGTCCACCGAGAAGCGAAACTTTCCGCCTGCCTCGCCGTCCCGAGCCACGTTCTCCTCTGGCGGCGCTTCCCGCAGGAACTTCTGCAGCGGTGAGGCCTGGAAGAAGGCCCTGCTCATTGTCTCCATTTCCACAATCTGCCTCTCCACATCGGCTGCGACCCGGTCGACGAGGCTTTGCCCGACTGCCGGCCAGAGGGCCCCGCCAGCTGGTTGCGGCCCACTGAGCCAGACAGGCCCAAAGCCGTGCAGCGGCCAGCGGCGCAGGGGCAGCATGCGGAGCAGGTAGCGGGAATAGCTCGCCATGGCGGTGCCGCAGCCAAACAGCCAGGGAAGAGATGCTCTAGCAAGCGGAGCTCCTTCGGCTGTGGTTCCTTTCTGTCTGGCTGACTCCAAGCACGCCCCGGCTTTTTATCTGCCGGCCAGCTCCTTGGCACGAGCCCAGAGACTGACGCAACGTGTTGTAAGAGGCCTTTCCAGGCGGGCCTGGAACCGAGGAGGCCCTTCCAGAGATGTCGAGAGACGCAGCTGAGAGGGGAAGGCCTTGGAAGCAATCCAGAAACGATTGCCACAGTTTGCAAGAGAGGATTTGCTAGCCGCTGTCGTGCCGAGAAGCCCCAGGAAAGGCACAGAACTGGCAAAAATTAGCAGAATCGAATGAGTGTTTTATGGAAGAATGGATGCCCTTTTTTTGGACCGTTTAAAAAGAAATATTCTAGTATGGTGAACAATGAGCAACAGGAGGAATTGGATTATAATATTGCGGTTGTGGTTTGATAGGATATTATAGAGGGTCTGCAGAAGGGGAGAAGCAACAACTCAGTGGGAAACAGGGTGGGAAGTTAGAAAAATAAAGAGAAACTGTTTTGACTGTGTATGTCAAAAAATGTTGAAATTTAATAAAATAGAATTGAGAAGAGAGAGAGGAAGGTGCAGGGCTCAGTTGGGCTTCCCCCATGCTGCAAAAAAGTGCCCTGGGGTGTTGGAAGGGCGCCAGAAGCACCCCCTCCCCCAAAAGCAGCTGCATGGAAAACAGGAAATCAACAGATCCTTCTGGAAGACACTAGACTCTAGTAGAGAAATCCCTCCCCCTTTTTTTGGTCGTGTAATCTGAGAAGAAAAGGCTGCCTGTTCTTGCGAAGGGGGGTGCCCGACTGGGTTGCGGGGCCGACAAGGATGCTGTTGGCAAGACCTGCTTTCCAAACCTGAGCTCTGTCTTTGTCACAGAATCGTGGAGCGGGAAGGGACCCTGCGGATCATCTAGTCCAACCCCCTGGAATGCAGGGATCACGCACAGCCCCCTCCCAGATGCCAACCACGTTTTCTTGCTACCAGCCCTGCGAGGTGGGCCAGGCTGAGAAACAGCACTGAGTTAAGTTCTCTCACCTAGATTCCCACATCCCTTCCTCCTTTACTGTCTCCAGAAGAAATGGCACAGTCCTGCTTTTGCTAGGCAAAGGGAAGTTACAGGCGAGCTAAGGAAGGGAATTTATATTTTTTAAAAAGCACATCCACTTTCTGCCTCAACCCCCTTCTGCTTCAAGTCTCACAATCTGGGTGAAAGGTGTGGAGTGAGGCATTATCAGTTTCTTGCAACTCCTTGCATCAGCCACCAGTCCAGGACCAAGGTACAAAGATGAAGAAGCAAGGATATTTTTTTTCTACCACTCAAAATTCCCCCAAGTGTTGGCGCTCCTAAAACATTTCAAGCCTGTGAAAACCGGGGAATGGAATGCAATGCACACACTTCAAATTGTTAAGGGGCAATGTTGATGTGGGTTTATATTTAATTTCTACCTCTCACAAGTCAGTCCGGACAGGCCCAAACCAACATCTGAACCACCTCAGAATAATAACAGTAATAACTTATTATTTTTATTTATTTATTTATTATTGGACTGGGTTGCCCCAGCCATTTTGGCTTCCAACACGTATAAAAACATAATCAAACATTAAAAACTTCCCTCAACAGGGCTGCCTTCAAATGTCTTCTAAAAGTCAAATTGTTATTTATCTCCTTGACATCTGATGGGAGGGTGTTCCACGGGGAGGGCGCCACCACTGAGAAGGCCCTCTGCATAAAAGCATAATACAGTCACACCGCGGACCCGTCTGGAACGGATTAATCAACTTTCCATTACTTTCAATGGGAAAGTTCGCTTCAGGTTAAGTACGCTTCAGTTTAAGTACAGACTTCCGGAACCAATTGTGGTTGTAAACTGAGGTACCACTGTACCAAATTCTACATTTGTAAGAAATGGATCTTTTCACTCCCTGCCTCTTGATGTTGCGCAGGCGCCATCACAATACAGTCATGCCTCGGTTTAAGTACGCTTCGGTTTGAGTGCTTTCAGTTTAAGTACTCCGCAGACCCGTCTGGAGCGGATTAATCCACTTTCCATTACTTTCAGTTGGAAGGTTTGCTTCAGGTTAAGTACACTTCAGCTTAAGTACAGACTTCCGGAACCAGTTGTGTACTTAACCCGAGGTGGTACCACTGTATTATTTTCGGTGCCTGCTGAAAACATTTTTGTTTAGGGCAAAGCCTGCCTAGACACATAGAATGTGGGCCCATGCCTTACAATGGTCAATTGTATTCATATTTCAGATTATTTTAAATAAGCACCCCATAATGCATAAATAGTATTGTGTATAAATCTTTATTATTATTATTATTATTATTATTATTATTATTATTATTATTATTATTATTATTGAATAAGACATCTCTATTTTCATTGGAGAAATGCTGGAGGGTATGAAATCCGAACATAAAACACAGCATCAAAACATGAGAGATGAACAAGGACAAAAAAAAACCCAATATACCCTCCACCCTGACCTGCAGGCTTTCGTTCATAGAGACGCCGGATTACCTGCATTATATCTGCAAATTGACCGACCACCCCAAAAGAAAATGTCCCACTTAAAAACATTAATTGGCAGAAAAGCCCTGATCCAGAGTCCCAAGTCCACCCAGAGTCTCCGCTGCGCCTCGCTTTCCCCTCAGCCTTTGGTCCGGCGGCCCTCCACGGTGGAGGTGGCTTCCTGGCCGTTGCCCGGCGCTCGGCCGACCTCGATGGGCACCGTCCTGGCGGCAGGCCCGGCCGCCTCGATGCGCAGCTGGCCCTCGCGGGAGATGGAGCAGCTGAGCTGCTGGTGGTCCACGCTGCCCGGGACGTCCCACTCCCGGCGGAAGAGCTCGTAGCGGAAAGGTCCTCCGGGGGTCTGCGTGGCCTTCCTGCCGGTCAACACCAGCTTCTGCCCCACCAGCTTGACCACCAGCTCCCGGGGGTCAAAGCCGGCCATGTCTTGAGTCACCGCAAACGGGGCCTCTTCCGGCCCCCGGGGCGCTTCCTCGTGGCCCCCGAGGGGCCAGCTGTTGCAGCCCAGCAGCTCCCACAGCGAATCCATCTCTCGTTCCAGGTCCTCAAAGAGCGAGCGGGTGGGGGGCCACAGAGCCCGGCTGAGCAGGGGGCTCCGGGGGGGCACGAGGTGCAGTCGGCACAGCATCGTAGCCTTGGGATGCTTCGAGGGTCGTCTTGCTTGTCGGCTGTGGTCCTCCAGAAGCGGCTCTGTTCTGCTCTCTCCGGGAGCCAGAGAGCTTTTATTGGGGTCCCAGGCGTCCGGCGCTCTCCTCGCCCCCCAAAAAGGACTCAGCCCAAAGGGAGGGAGCTGTTAGTCAGACCCCCAAAAGAGCTCGGTGAGGCAAGGGACCCACTGCTGTTATCTCTCTGCTCTCAGCCCTGGGGAGAGTTTATAATTAGGGACCGGCTTCCATGCGCATCCAGGCCAAAATAGAAATTGGCAGCCTTCTGAGTCACTGGGACAACAGCTGTGAGTTGAACCCTGAAGGACACGTCAGTCAAGATCCGAGGCTTGAAAACCCCCCAACATTCAGATACTTTGTGTATGTGTGCATGCTTAATCCATACCCTCCGACATTTCTCCAATGAAAATATGGATGTCCTATTATTCCATAATAATAGTAATTTTATTATTTATACCCCACCCATCTGACTGGGTTGCTGAAAGTCTGTAAATTTTGATAATAATTGCAATGGGGGTTGAATAATTTTGATTGCAGCTGTATAAAACCTTAATAAAACATCCCAGTAGTGATGTATGGAAGTGAGAGCTGGACCATAAAGAAGGCTGATCGCCGAAGAATTGATGCTTTTGAATTATGGTGCTGGAGGAGACTGTTGAGAGTCCCATGGACTGCGAGAAGATCAAACCTATCCATTCTGAAGGAAATCAGCCCTGAGTGCTCCCTGGAAGGACAGATCGTGAAGCTGAGGCTCCAATACTTTGGCCACCTCATGAGAAGAGAAGAATCCTTGGAAAAGACACTGATGTTGGGAAAGATGGAGGGCACTAGGAGAAGGGGACAACAGAGGACGAGATGGTTGGACAGTGTTCTCGAAGCTACCAGCATGAGTTTGACCAAACTGCAGGAGGCAGTGAAAGACAGGAGTGCCTGGCGTGCTATGGTCCATGGGGTCACGAAGAGTCGGACACGACTAAACGACTAAACAACAACAAAACAAGAAACAGGAAAAATTCCCTATCCAGGGCTGCCTTCAGACTCCTGTTGCTTGGTCCCTGCTCCTGCCAACCTAGCAGTTCAAAAGCACAAAGTGCAATTAGATAAATAGGTGGCGGGAAGGTAAACGGCGTCTCCATGTGCTGCTCTGGTTTGCCAGAAGTGGCTTAGTCATGCTGGCCACATGACCCAGAAGCTGTACGCCGGCTCCCTCGGCCAGTAAAGCGAGATGAGCGCCGCAACCCCAGAGTCGTCCACAACTGGACCTAATGGCCAGGGGTCCCTTTACCTTTAAGGAAAAGCAGGACATTCCAGGATCAAATCAGAAACTGCTGTTGTAAAAATTTTGCAGAGCTACACGGCCCTAGAATTAAGTGGATCCTCGACCCAGGAAGAGTCCAGGTATCCTGGCAAGCAGACAAAGTTTAAGCGTCTCCTGCCCACCAAATAACAGAGACCAAACCAGGACGTGCGAAGCAAGGCACTTTTATTTTTGCTGTTGCAACAGGGTCCTTCCTCTCACACAGGAGAACAAGGAAGGAACCCCAAACAAAGATGTCTTGTCCTTAAAAAGAGATTTGAAATTGGTTTCAGCCCACCCCCCAGAAGCATCATCCATATGTCACAGAAGGGGTGTAGCCCAGGACCCCTCTCCCTAGATTCATCATAGGTACATCATGAAAGGGGAGGTCTGGTGGCAGTAATCTGAGCATCCTGGACCCTGCCCCCTGCCCCCAAAACCTAATCAACAAAATTGAGAGATATTTACATTTCCCTGTTTCCCAGCCAAGTTAATCACACCCTTTTGTCTGGCAGTCAGGTATCAGGATGCCAGGGTTATCATTTTAATTCCTGAGACAATGAGAAGGTTCCCCCCCCCTTCTTCCTTGCAGAGGAATGCCAGGTCTGAGAGAGTCAAAATGGTGTCAGTCGGGCCTATCTTCCTGTGCTGCTTCAGACATGTTTCTGTACATTCATGTACATGTTTTATGAACAATTATTATATATATATATATGACCTTAAAATTCTTATAACAATATCCCCCATTTGGGGCTATAATTTTTCTTAAAAATTGTTGCCCCACAAAAGAATAACCAGATGTGTTGTTTTAGTACTTTGGGAGAAGCATTTCTCAAAAATGGTCTACGTATTTCATTTAACAGGATGGTCCACCAATATTGACTGGAAAGTGCAGTTTGTTTGTTTACCCTTTTGTGTGTTCTTCAGGTGTCAAAAGCTAGCTCTCCTCTGGTTGCACACCTCCATCGTGGCACAACAGCAACAATCCCTGGTGAATCCCCTTAGGGCTTTCATATTGACCATGTCGCCTGGCACTCACCATAGCTGCCACAGGTTTGGACATGTCATGAGAGAGATGCCTTTGCCTTGGGCTTTCTATGGGCCTTTATTAGAGGCTCTGGCCTTGCACTGTAGGGAGTTGCCCAGTTGCTCTTAAAGGAAGAAAGCTACTTGCACCTTGGATACACTTGCCCAATTAGAACTGAAGCCAAATTAAAATTTATACAGCCCCATAAAACATGTCCAAATTAGTCAAATTTAACTCTAAAAGGGATCATTCCTGTTAAATCAAGACATAAATACCTTCAATTATCTGGTGTTTCATGGATCTTGGAGCTTATTCTTGGTAAAATGAGTAAAAACAATTTTAAAAAATGTGTAGAGAAGGTTGGCACACTGCAGAGTGCCAGGTGGGACAAGAAAACATGGTCATAAGTTGATCTAATCTAAATACTGGACTATGCAATATCCTGATCCTTTAAAAGGCATACAATGCATGGTAATAATACAAAAAAAAACATTGGGACACTATACATTAAACATTAAAAAACAATTAAACACAAAATTGGTTCACCCCCCCCTCCTTGTGGAAATAACATACTGTCAGACATAGTTCAATGTTTCTGTCGAATATCACACAACATAAAACATAATAATTTATATCAGTTGTATGTCTTGAGGCCAATTCTTAATAGGGCACAGAGTCTTGAAGTCAAAAGAGAGCGTATGTCCTTGCAATTCACTTTCCCTTGCCCCTCTTAAGTCTGTTTCTTTTGGAAGGAGATTTTGAAGATGCTGTGGCTACTTTGGAAAATCTGATGTCTGTTGTTGTTGCAGATAATAAACAGTCTTATAGTCAAAATCCTTAAAACTTTTCAACAATAGTTCCCCCCTTTCTCCCCCCTCCCTTAAGTCCCAAAAAGTCCCAAAAAAGTCATTTATGGAAACAATGGCTGTGGGCTTTCTCATCTGTTCAGCTGCTGTAGGTTCATTATTCAGTCTTCAGAAATACAGTCTGTAGAGGGACAGGAGTGCTTGGAACTAAAAGACAGTTACGTAGGAAGGAAGGAGTGGGAAAACAAAAGGGGAGAATATCCTACAGTATTTCTAAAAAAATTGTCGGGAAGCTGTAAATGATACACATCCTTTTGAAAATAGGCCTGCAGGGGGTTGGGGCCTGAAGATATAATTAGTTAAAAATAATCAAGAAAGGGGAGAATATTCTAGAAATTTCTTCTTGGGAAGCTGCAAATAATATAAGATCATAGTTAAGCATTTTTATTCATTTAAATATTATTATTATCATTCATATTTAATTACTGCTGTTATTGTCTGCTCAGTCTGTTTAATTTACTTCACCTAGTTTGGCTGTGGAGGAAACAAAGGAGAAAAATTTTGTTAATTAGGACACAATCGAAAAGTTATTAACATTTTCCTTATGTGGTTCTGAATTCTCTTTGAGGTTCACGTATCTTGTTTGAAAGGGATTAATATTATTATTTTTATTTTTATTATTTACAGGAAAAAATGAGTTAGATGCTACATTTGTATGCACAGAAAGAAAAAGTAGAAATACAAAAAAGATACAAAAATAAAACAAAATAAAATTTAGATTACCACTCACACAACAATTTTTCAAATGAAATTGGACTTATCAGATTTTTTTTTTTTTAAAAAAAAGAATTATCATTAAATAATACAAAGACATTATAAATTGGAGAGGAACCTTAAAGATCTGAAGGTGAAATATCCAATTAAGATGGAAAAATGGTAAAATAACGGAAAAAGCTTTGAAATTCATCATGTGCTATCTGATAAAAGAGAACTCTTTGGGGAAAAACACAGATGGTACCTGAACAAACATTGCTTCGGGGTGAAATGCAAATGAGAGAGTAAGTACATCTGCTAGGAAAGAACAATAGAACAATGGAGCCTTAGTTTGCATAGTCTGTCAACTGGGTGGATCAGACCAAAGGTACACATCAGGGCAGTATGAAGAGAAGACCGCAATTTCCTATGAATTTCCAAGTGTGGGGGGGCTTGTTTAGGTGGCGTCTGCCCCCCCCCCGAGATAATTTTGCATTAAGGTTCTGAAAGAATTTATCCGCACCCTGAATCTCAGTATCCTGCTGGAAAGGGAAAATTATTTCATGTGAAAATCAGTCAGGAAATGTTCCTAAAATGTACAGAGTTTTGCATGTTGAACTGGAATTGGCAGCTTCTAAACAGTTGATGGTTCTCAATGGTTCTTTATCTATTTATTTATTTTTACATAAGGAAATTTAAATTTAAGTTTCATGTGCAAAGCATAACCTTGAACCTCTTAATTAATTTATAAACTACTCAAGAGACAGACTTATAGTAGTACTCTGCTTTTTATACCTGTGGAAAGAATCTGGCATGTTAAGATTTTGAAACTTGGCAACCATTTAACTTTGATGGACCAGTAACACACATGAGGTTGTTTTCCCTCAGTGGTTCAAAGCTTTACATTAAGAAAGTTGAATAATATTTCATGAGCAGATTATAACTTTTTCGCCCCTTAGTTAAAACCTCCTTTTTCTCCTCTATTTTCCTCTTCAAGCTGACATAGCCTCTGTGCATGTACAGAGTTCATGATTTGGCACTGCCCTGCTCTATTCCTCTTCCCACATTGCTGAAGTACCACATGGAATTGTTGAGTTGGAAGGGGTCTCCAAGGGTCATCTAGCCCAACCCCCTGCAGTGCAGAAACCTTACTGACAAATGTGGGGCTCGAACCCACAACCCTGAGATTTAAGACTCCCATGCTCTACCGACTGAGCCGTCCTAGACATGCCACTCTAGAGCGTCGGACCAGGACCAGGTTGACCCAAGTTCAAATTCTGAGGTCAGTCGCTGCCTCCCAGCCTGGCCTACCTCACAGGGCTGCTTGTGAGGATCGCCACAAATGGCAGGTGCTGCCAAATTGCAACGATGAACCGAGATGTGACGGATCTGTGACCTGGAATCAGAGCTAGAATCATAGAATCATAGAGTTGGAAGAAACCACAAGGGCCATCCTGTCCAACCCCCTGCCAAGCAGTCCAACCCCCTGCCAGCTATAGGAACACACTGCTCACATAGTTATCCCGTTAGGAGGTTTCTATTTGTATATGCATCCGTAGTAAACATCGCAGGTCGCGGGCCAAGGATGCCAAGCCCCCAGGCCTCTCAAAATAGACACCCCATGAGTCACCAAGATTCCTCCTTTCCGCCCACCAACTAGCAAGAAATATTTCCTGCTGCAGCTGTCAGGTCCATTCCTTCCACATCATATGAAAACATCACTTTAAAAAATCCCGAACAGGCCAGAATGTTGCAGAAGCTGAGAAAAGTCTGGGTGCAGGATGAAGTCAAAATCTAGTCCGGCATCCATATGAGCACCCATTCCTTATTTATTTACATTATTATTCTCCTTCCACAGGGAAAAGGTTCAGAACAGGGCAACCAAAAACGATCAAGGGGGTGGAGAGGCTCCTCTATAAGGAAAGGTTGCAGAGCTTGCAAGTTTTTTTAAAAATTTAGAGAAAATGAGATGAAAAATTATGCCTGGGTTGGAGAAAGTGGAGGGTGAGAAGTCTCTCTCTCTCTCTCTCTCTCTCTCTCTCTAACGCTAGAATGTTGGCTGGCTAAGGACAGATAAAAGAAAGTGCCTTTCTGGTTAAACTTTGGAACCCCCTGCTACAGGAGGCAGTGATGGTCAGCAACCTAGAGGAGTTTAAAATAACATGTCAGATGTCAAGTAACTATATAACCTTTAGAAGACGTCTGAAGGCAGCCCTGTATAGGGAAGTTGTTTTTAACGTGCATTTTTTTTGTTTTTATATGTGTTGGAAGCTCCTGCAGCCAATCAGAAGCCAAGCCTTTGTTTTCGAACGGTTTTGGGAGTCGAATGGACTCCCGGAACGGGCTAAGTTTAAGAACCAAGGTGCTACTGTACTTGGGTTCAAAAGAAAGTAATAAATAAATAAATAAATAAATAAATAATATTTTGTTATTTATACCCCGCCCATCTGGCTGGGTTCCCCCAGCCACTCTGGGCGGCTACCAACAAAACATTAAATTACAGAAATCCACCAAACATTAAAAGCTTCCGTAAACAGGGCTGCAAAAGATGCCTTCTAAAGGTCTGGTAACTGTTGTTCTCTTTGACCTCTGGTGGGAGGGCATTCCACAGGGTAGGTGCCACTACCGAGAAGGCCCTCTGCCTGGTTCCCTGTAACTTGGCTTCTCGTAGCGAGGGAACCGCCAGAAGGCCTTCGGCGCTGGACCTCAGTGTCCGGGTAGAACAATGAGACGCTCCTTCAGGTATACTGGACTGCTAAAATCTGCTAGATGGAGCCAGACAGGGGATGAGGACAGTTGAGTCCAAAATAAAATCCTGGCTCTGCCCATGCCTGGAAAGCATGGAGGACAGGTAAGCGTGGACAAGCCCTGGGAAGGTCCTGTGTTCGATGCCCAGCGGCATGTCCAGGCAGGGATGGGAGAGACCCTTCCCTGAAATGCAGGAGTGCTGCTGCCAGCCAGTGTAGACAGTATTGAACTCTGTAGAAGGCATCATCCTCCGTTCCTACAGAAAGCCAGAGTCGGTCAGAAAGAAGCCGTCAAACACCCCAGTGTGAAAAATTAAGGCTTTATTGCAAATTCAGAAAAGAGAGAAGACGTTTCCGTATCAAAAAGAGGGCATCTGGTTGCTGGAAGAGGGCAGACAGTCGGAAAGGGTCACGTCAGCTCAAGGCAGCCTTGCTATCTTGCAGTGCCAATCTCAGCCAGGAAAGGAGACAGTTGCCGTTATTCTAGGGAAGGGGAAAAGTCACATAGGTAAGATCTCAAATGCGGGGTGGGTGGGTGTGGAATTAGTTGTCAATTCCAGGGGGGGGGGGGAAACTTATCAGAGGTGAGCACAGCACATACCCAAGGGAAACAAGGTGCAGTATTCCAAATTTTTAAAAGGCATTCCGGTTGCTCAGCGATAGGGCATGCAGAATTAAATTTATATACTGTACCTCCTTCCTTCTGAGGATCACAGGGGCGTTTTGCAACATAAAAACACCCCAAAAATGCATAATGTAGTAAGAAACGAAACAATACCAACACCCTCCCTCCCCAGTTGAAAAGGCCATAGATTGTTAAATGAGCCCAAAAGTTCAATCCCTGGCATCTCCACGAAGGGATGGGGATGTCCCCTGCCAGAACCCCCCCCCAAGAGACTCTGCCAGTCAGTGTTGACAACACTGGAAAAATACGGTAGCTAGCTAGATCAATGGACCAACTCTGTATAAAGGCAGCTTCCTAGGTTCCCTTTTGAAATCAGCCCTTCATTCAGAACCATGAGGACTAGCACCTTCTACATTTTTTATGAATGATTTAGAATTTCATTGTTAAGACGAGAGGGATGTAACAAACCTGATTCAATTTCTTTTTATGCTTTTTGACTCTTCTTTCCTCTTTAAAAATTCTTTTTAAATTCTTATTTTCTCTTCATTTTTTCCTCAACCCCCCCCCTATTTTTCCCCGGTAGCCAATCAGATGTCCCAAACGGGGAAGACCCCACAAGCAGGATGTTGAGACCAGTAGCCCCTCCCACTCTTGTTCTCCACCCTAAGGTAGACTAGCTTTGTCCATGGAGGTTCCATAGAGGGGTTATAAGAAACTAAGAGGAGCCTGGCTGCAGGATCAGTCTCATCCAGCATCCTGACTTTACAGATATATTTTTTTGAGGGGGTGGGACAGGGAGGAGATTGTGATGACAGTGATATCCCACACAAACCTCTGATGCGCCAACTTTCTAGATCAGGGTTTCCCAAACTTGAGTCTCCAGCTTCTTTTTGGACTACAGTTCCCATCATCCCCACCACTGGTCCTGCTAAGAAGGGATGATGGGAGTTGTAGTCCAAAACAGCTGCTTATCCTTTTCTTTTTTAAGGGCAAAGTTGAAAAGGCAACCTTGCGAATATTTTAAATACCTGTTTTTATAACTTTTTTTTTAAAAAAACCCTAATTATTTTGTTTCTGCAAACAGCTTAGAAGGTTCTCTGGCAATGCAGTGGGGTATAAATTTGGTCCAGTAAACGGCACCCCTGCTGCGCACCCCCCCACCCATGACATTCCTCCAGAATCCGACCTCTCTCTCTCTCTCTCCCCACACCCAAGATAATGTGCAAAATCCCCCTCCAGGTCAGCAAGTCGTAGTATTGCAGTTCTGCCACTAGAGGGAGCGCCTGGACCACCACAATTTCATTTTGTGGATTCTTTGCCTCCCGGAGACTCAGCCTGTCGGGTTCATTGAGCCCCTAGCATAACACATTTTTATTATTAAATATTCTTACTAATAAGAATTAGTAGCAACTGCAAGACCTACTTAGTAAGTATTATTAATTATTATTAGTTGCTATATAAATGCAGGCCTTTTGCCCTAAGGTTCCAGGACAGGCTACAACAATGAAAAAGTATTTTAAAAACAACTTGCAAATCAAAGAAATTCCTAGGCAGAATGTTGGATCAGGACCTCTGCAGGAGCCCCCCTAGAAAGGAAATTCCAACTCAACATCAGGGATAACTTTCTGACTATGTGAATGAATTCTCCATGGCCTTACTATAGCCAGGATACTGACCTTGCTGCGTCGGAACGACAAATGTATTGCACTCCATTGATTCACGAAATTAAAAGACGCCTGCTTCTTGGGAGAAAAGCAATGACAAACCTAGACAGCATCTTAAAAAGCAGAGACATCACCTTGCCGACAAAGGTCCGTATAGTTAAAGCTATGGTTTTCCCAGTAGTGATGTATGGAAGTGAGAGCTGGACCATAAAGAAGGCTGATCGCCGAAGAATTGATGCTTTTGAATTATGGTGCTGGAGGAGACTCTTGAGAGTCCCATGGACTGCAAGAAGATCAAACCTCTCCATTCTGAAGGAAATCAGCCCTGAGTGCTCACTGGAAGGACAGATCCTGAAGCTGAGGCTCCAAGACTTTGGCCACCTCATGAGAAGAGAAGACTCCCTGGAAAAGACCCTGATGTTGGGAAAGATGGAGGGCTCTAGGAGAAGGGGACGACAGAGGATGAGATGGTTGGACAGTGTTCTCGAAGCTACGAACATGAGTTTGACCAAACTGCGGGAGGCAGTGGAAGACAGGAGTGCCTGGCGTGCTATGGTCCATGGGGTCACGAAGAGTCGGACACGACTAAACGACTAAACAACCACCACCATTGATTCAATGAATTGCTGTCAGGTAACACCACGACGCAGGCAGAATGCCTTTCAATCGATAGTGTCCAACAGTATTGTAGTGGTGAGCGCTCCAACATACGGAATTCAATGATGAACAGCAAACAAGCAGAACAGTGTTTCGGGATAGTCAACTGTTTCGAAGATGAATCTTCGCCAGCAAGTAATTTCTAATAAAGGATAATTCTCCCTGCGTCGTGGTGTTTCCTGACAGCAATTCTTTACATTGACCATTTCTTGCTTATGGACTTATACATACATTATATATGAGGTTTATGATTTGTAAATTTTGGATTATATTCTAACTACTACTAATAATACATTGACCATACTTATTAGCCACGTGTTGCGGCTGTATTTGAGCAGATTATTCTGTATTGCAGGGACCCAGGTGGCGCTGTGGGTTAAACCACAGAGTCTAGGGTTTGCTGATCAGAAGGTCGGCGGTTCGAATCCCTGTGACGGGGTGAGCTCCCGTTGCTCAGTCTCAGCTCCTGCCCACCTAGCAGTTTGAAAGCACATCAAAGTGCAAGTAGATAAATAGGGACCGCTCTGGCGGGAAGGTAAATGGCGTTTCCGTGCGCTGCTCTGGTTTTCCAGAAGCAGCTTTGTCATGCTGCCACATGACCCAGAAGCTGTCTGTGGACAAACACCGGCTCTCTCGGCCTATAGAGCGAGATGAGCGCCGCAACCCCAGAGTCGGACACGACTGGACCTGATGGTCAGGGGCCCCTTTACCTTTTATTCTGTATTGCAACACAGGGGTAAGAGCTGTCTGACAGTGGAACCTCCCCTTCCTTGGAAGTTTCTAAACAGAGGTTGGGTGGCCCTCTGTTAGCCGCCATTCCTGCACTGCAGGGGGTTGGGCTAGATGACCTTCGGGGGGGTCTCTTCCCTCTCTGCAACAATATGATTCCGCGATGCTTACCGCCGCTCACATTCTCCCACTGGTCCTGGGAGTTGTCGCTGGAGGTCATCTCAGCACTGGGGTCGCGGGATGGCAGGAGCATTCTGGTCTCCGGAGCAGGGGTGGTGGGATTCGCACCTGGGTTGTCCCCGCCACTGTCAGGCACCTCCTTGTGTGGCTGCTCACTCCCTTCCCCGGAGCATCGGGGGTCCAGGGCCTCCTCCCCAGCACCATTTTCCTTCTTTGGATCCTCCTACAAACACAGTGAAAGAGAGAGAGAAGCAGGACTGTGAAGGAAGCTGCACTCTGCAAGCAGGATTCGAACTCGGAGCAACAGAAGGAATTAGAGATCATTGTATGGCGGTTAAGATATGAGAGAGAGAAGACAGGGTGCAGCAAAGGGGGAGAAATTAAAAAAAAAACACCATGGAAAATGGAGTAGGAAGCCAGGAAAAACAAAAAACAAAATCTGTTATGTATTGGAATGTATATTCCAATTAAGCCTTAAGCAATCTTAGCAGGACATCTTGAGGCAGTGAGTTCCACATTTTAATGCTTTGCTGTGCGACAGCCTCCATGGTTCATCCAGAAAAGCAGAACTCTGCCCCCCCCCAAAATCTTTAAGTCTAAGACAGTAAGAAGAAACATGTCCTCTTTCTGCATTGGCAAGATGTCAAGAGCACCTCTGAGGACGTGAAGAAGGCCCTTTGTTTTCTCCTCACTGCCAAGGCAGCAGGAAGGTCCCCTCCTTTGGGGCAAAAATAATCTTTCGTAACCTGCTGAGCTGGGTCTTCCTTCAGCATCAAGAATCCATCTTTCTCCTCCACCTCCAAATTGACGTCCGTGTCGTTCTGAGATTTGTATTCTTCGCTGTCTGACTCAGAGTTGGTAGACTTGGGGGGGGGGGGAAGAGACACAGAAGGGGCTGATCAATGGTTGTTCAGTCAATCAATCCATCACTCTTCGCAGCAAACTCTGGGAATCCTAAGCCCATTTTAAGTCCAATTTTAAAAAACAATTTTATAGATTTGTTTCTCAGTTTGACCATTTTACATGGTTTGGTACGCATGGTGGGCCTGCTGTTTTTAAATTGTTCCTAGTTTAGTTTTTTAAAAAAATAAAAAATTAACAGTTTAGTTTTTTTATTGTAATTGTTAAGAGTGAATTCCCATTTAATTATTGTTTGCTGATATTTAACTTCATTGTGTACCATTGCACGATAATGGATTCTTGAGTGTTGCTTTATTTGAATTAAGTCAATTATTTTAAAGTTATGTTTTTATTGCGACTTTTGTGTGTGTTTCGGATCGGATTATTACACGGCGTGTGTGATCTTTGTATGCAAATTAAAATTTGAATTAAATTGTAGCTCTGCGAGGGGAATGGGATCCCCCTAACAACTCTCAACACCCTTAAACTACAACTCCCACAATTCTTTGTGAGGGGGAACCTCAGCTGTTTTAAATGCTATCACAGAACTCAAAGAACTCATAAAATCATGGGGTTGGAAGGGACCCTGACGATCATCCAGTCCAACCCCCTGTGATGCAGGAATATGCAGCTGTTGCTTACGGGCATCGAACCGGCAACTTCTTAGGCGTTAACAGCGCCAAACTCTAACTAACCAAGTCATTCAGGATTTGTATGGTGTGAGCTGAGCATGGCCTTAAGTAAAGATTGGAAAGAAAGGCATTGCAGGGGGTTGGACTAGATGACCCTTGGGGATCCCTTCCAAACTCTACAATTCTACGATTATATGTCTTAAAGGAAAAATAAACCAAGGGGCAACTTTGACTTATGGGATTTAACTGTGATAAGGGGCAGGGGCGGAGCTGGGGGGCGTAGGGGGCGGGCCGCCCCGGGTTCCACTATGGGGGGGTGACAGTCGGCGCCCCACCCAGCGACTCTCAAGGCGAGCCCCTCCAGCCTCCTGGTAAAAAGCTCTCTCGGCACGATGCGCTGCGCCAGTGGGCTATCTACCTGGAGCCTGGACGCTCCGTTTAGAAGTCGCGGGGGGCGCGATCCCCCTCTACGTAGCACGCATGCATCATTACGTAGCGACACTGCGCCCCCGCCTCGGGTGCATGGCAATTTGCCGCCCCGGGTGTCGCGGCGGCTCGCTACGCCGCTGATAAGGGGAGATCCGGATGAAATGCAAAATAAGTCAAGGGCTGACGTTTCGATGGCTGTGTCAAGCGGTTGCGTTAACAAAGCGCTGCCAAGTCTCAGAGGTACCTCGTAAGTCGGGTCCTCGGGATCATCTTCATCCGGTAGTTCTTTCTGGAGAAGCTCAGCCCAGCAGAGTTCCTCCTCTAGAGTAACATCGTCCTGTTTCCTTTTGTTCCCTTTGCCCGATGGGTGGACACGGGCTTCCAATGTCTCTGCAGGAGGAGGAGCAAGATTAAAACAACCAAAAACACAAAACAAAAACCACCTGCAGAGGTCTTGCTCTTGCCAAGTTTGCAGGTTCGATCCCCGTGTGGAGCAGCTGCCTCTTGCCGCATTGCAGGGGGTTGGACCACTAGATAATCCACAGGGTCCTTTCCAACTCTATGATTTTGAACAGTAAGCGGAGGAGGGGGATTCATTTGGTGGGGTAGATCCAGAATAATAAATAATAATAATAATTTATTATTTACTAGCTGGCCCTGCACGCGTTGCCGTGCATTAGTCTGTCAAATGGAGGGTAACAGCCCCCCTTCAGATCCCCCTGAGCCTCAGAGTCCCCCTGTTTTACAGGTGGCGGAGGCGGGGTTTGTGGGTGTGGGCTAGACTCCATGGGGAGGGAGGAGCTGTGGGAATAACGCCACTTGAGGGCGCTGTTTTAGTTTGTGGAGAAGCATGTTTTACCTGCGTAGGTATGAGATGTGAGCAATCCGAGGTTGTGCAAACACTCGGGTAGTGGCATGGACCGTTGTGTCCAAATTTCAGGACAATCGGTCGAGCGGTTTCGGAGAAAAGTGGAGCCCACAGTTTCACTTTTTTTACATTATATATATATATATATATATATATATATATATATATATATATATATATATATATATATATATATATATAGATTCCCCGCCCATCTGGCTGGGTTTCCCCAGCCACTCTGGGCGGCTTCCAACAGAAGTATTAAAATACAATAATTTATTAAACATTAAAAGCTTCCCTAAGCAGGGGTGCCTTCAGATGTTCTCTAAAAGAAAAGCATGCGTGAGGCAGGGTGGTGCCCTGGTTTGAGTGCTGGACCTGGGAGACCAGGGTTCAAATCCTCCCACTCGGCTATGAAGCTCACTGGGACTGGGTGACCTCTCAGTGTAAAGTACCTCACTGGTTTGTTGTGGGGATTAAATGAGGAGGTTGGGGGGGAATCTGCTTGAAGAAAAAGTGGGAGAGAAATGCAACAAAATGGAAAAACAAAAACGCATATGAAATGTGGGTGACAAAACAAAGCAAATGTGTCGGCTGTCCACATGGATTTAAAAAAACCCTCCCATGGCTAAAGCCAGCAGAGGTCAATCTGGAGGGTGATCCGAACCCCCAGGGTCTCACCTTTGGGGACCAAATCCCGTTCCATGATGGTCAGATATCCGAAAGCACGCTGGAACCTCAGAGGGGCAAAGGCAAGGACGACACGCGCTACGGTTCCCAGCCGCTTCTTGGCGCGGCGCACGGGTCGATCCGGAGACTGTGCCAGGGATCCTTGGCTAGTGGGGGTCCCCGCAGGGATGGCGAGGCGAGCCCAGGGGAGGAATTTGCGAAGGAACTGGAACTGAGGAGCCAAGAGCAAAGGAAAGCGATTTAGAGAATCGCAGGCTTTGGTAGCCAACATTGACGTGTGGAATGGGATATATAGGGAAAATAAAACATAAATCTGAATCCCAGCAGCGGATCCCAAGAGGAGGAAGGAATAAACACTGGGAGATTAGGCTCTTGAGGTTTCGCCAGTGTTGCGTATTATTATTATTATTTCCATTTGTATACAACTTTACTCTTAATTTTACAACACATTAAAACATCAAATAAAACAACCCAGAATAAAAACAAATTGAAGCTTAAAGGGGTATATATTTCAGATCTATTGGGATGCCTCTGGGAAGCCCACAGAAAAGTCCTTCCCGTCCCCCTTCACATTCAGCAGGTAGACTGCCCCTGACTAGGCAGGTTCTTTTCTTTAGCAAGCTTAGAGGACTGTTTCAAGGCCTCCTCTCCAACTTATGTCAGGCAGTCTACTAGCACCCCAGATGCTAAAGTGGGGGGAAGCTTGTCATCTAGGGCTGGCGAACAGAAGATGTCGAAACTCTCTGTGAAAAACTACTTGTCATGTCCTGGTGCGGCAAGAGAATGAATGAGTGGGAAAGTTCCCTTTGCCCATTTTGCCAATTCACAATTCTTAAAAGATGCTCTCTTTTTTATTCTTTCCCAATTTGACGAATTCCTAACCGCCTCAAACCCTGCAAAGTAATATTTAAGAGCAGCTCAATAGTTTTTCATCTTCTAGCCTAGCATCCTGCCTCCAACAGGGGACAGCCAGGTATAGCCAGGAAGGCCGGAAGCAACCCTTCCCTGCTGCTGGATTCCTCGCCACCCCCAGGGACCAGATCTGGGGAGATCGGCAAGCACCCCGACACCCTAAAAAGGCCCAATCCACAAACCCACCCCGACTGACTTACCAGATACGTCAGCAGACGACGAGGGATTCTTACAAACCAGACTGGCCCCAGCACGGAAGTCTATAGGAAGAGAGAGCCCAATTTGCCAAGTTAGTTGGGGGGGGGGGAAAGCACACACTGTCCCGCAGGATTTTAAACAGGGTGCAAGAAACCCACTGTGTTGGGGAGGATTATTGGGGTTTTTTTGTTTGTTTTTTGTTTGTTTTTAATGTATTTTGTGTTTTTCTATTGTGATTTTATCCTGTGAAGCGCCCTGAGACCTGCAGGTATAGGGTGGTATACAAATTTTAATCATCTTCATCGGCTCCTGCGGCTGTCCTTGTTGTATCAGTGAATGAATTTCAGCCGGCGGGGGGGGGGGGTTGCTTCTTTTTTTACACAACTATTTAAAAAGAAGAAAGAGCTTCTTTTTGCACCTCAGAGGAACAGCCTCTAAGGCAGGCATCCCCAAACTTCGGCCCTCCAGATGTTTTGGACTACAATTCCCATCTCCCTTGACCACTGGTCCTGTTAGCTAGGGATCATGGGAGTTGTAGGCCAAAACATCTGGAGGGCCGCAGTTTGGGGATGCCTGCTCTAAGGCTAAGCCCTGGGCCCTTGCTTCCAGGAAACCTTGCTTCCAGGGAGACGGGGCAGGGGAAAGAGGGTGTTGGAAATGCCCTCGGTACCAACCCACCTAAATTTCCCCAGAGAGACATGCAGGTTAGCATGCGCAGATATCGGCCACAAGACCTCAGCCCCTCCAAAATAAAACCCTTTTGAAGTAACTTGCTGTATAACTCCTGTTTGCTGAACCTCTGTCTAACAGAAAACTAGATCAAAACACAAAGGTTCGTGGTTCATGTGTCAGGCTGAGACCTGGGTTCAAATCCACTCTGCCACAAAGCTCACTGGGGTGACCTTGGATCAATCATGGCCTCTCGCTCTCTTTCTCTCTCTCTGCCTAGCCTACCTCGCAGGGTTGTTGGGGCTGGGATATATCCTTCCTCATTATATCCTCACATTGAGCTTTTCTCAGGTGCACAGGTGAGAACAGTAACAGATTACCTCCTAGGTTTGCTGCAAGGATGTAAAAATGCAGGGGTCATCAACATTGGCCAGCCAGATGTTTTTGAGACTACAATTCCCATCATCCCTGACCACTGGTCCTGGTAGCTAGGGATCATGGGAGTTGTAGGCCAAAAACACCTGGAGGGCAGAGGTTGAGGAAGCCAATGAAAAACGCAAGATTCAAGCAATTTACAGGAACCACAGAAGAAAAGTGGCATAAAGTCGGAAGGGACCCCTTGGGTCAGCTAGTGCCATTTTTTGCCCAACATGGGGCTCAAACCCACAGCCCTGAGATTAAGAGCCTGTGCTCCACTGACTGAGCCATCTTGGTTCTCAGGAGAAAGAGCTGGATGGCTTGCAGAATGATACCATCATTCTCTCAAGAAGGTCTTTGAAAGAGAAGTCAAAAAAGCCTTCCCCTAAAATCAATGCAGTACAAAATAAATGCAAGTATAAATGAAAATAAATGCTAAATAAATGGATAAACATCCCCCCCTTGCTGCTCCAAGCCTTCCCCCCCTGGAAGCAAAAAAACGATGAATTCAGAAAGTCTTAAGAGCTGAACTATTTCCCTTCCTTATTGGAACATTCAGTTTGATACAGGCAGACCTACCTGTGCCGGACTACTTGATTCCTTCTGCTCCATTGCATGGAAAGCAAGGGGGACAAACTCTGATTCAATTAAGCAGCACACCCCACCCCACCCTTTAAATGGACCCTGACTCAGCTGCCCCTCCAGCCCGCAACAGATGCTGCCTTAGGTCCTGATCCTCAAATCACTTAGCCACGTTTGACCGCATATCCAACTCAAATTGCACAGAGAGCTCAGCCAGTAGAGGAGGAGACTCTTAATCTCAGGGTTGTGGGTTCAAGCCCCACACTGGGCAAAAGATTCCTGCATTGCAGGGGGTTGGGCTAGATGACCCTTGGGGTACCTTCCAACTCTATGATTTGGCTTAATTCAGACCCGGTGATTTCCTCTAGATTAGAGGCTGCCTCCAACTCCAGCTGCCTTTACATCAAGTCGGATCAGATGCTCATTTGGCTTAGGAATGCCTAGACTGTCTGGCAACATCTCTCCAGGTCTTTTCAGGCAGGTGATTGTTCGTAGCCCTAGCTGGAGACAGCGGCGAAGTGTGGGGTTGCCACGTAACCCAGGGAATAAGCCCCATTGACGTCAGCAGGGTTTACTTCTTCGTAGGCCTTGCGTGAGACTGAATGGGCTCTCTGAGAGCTTATTGGAGGAACGGCTGGGTTAGAAATCCAATCAGCCAATCTTTCAAAGGTTAAGCTAAGAGCGTAAGGAGAGCCCTGCAGGATCGGGCCCATTTAGGTCCACCGGCCAACCAGTTCTTGCAAAGCTAGCAAGCAGGAACATTTGCCTTACTAGAGCTGCAAGGGACCTCAGGGGTCATCCATACCCTCCAACATTTCGCCGGTGAAAATAGGGACACCCCATTCCATTATGATAGTTTTACTATTTATACCCCACACATCTGACTGGGTTGCCCCAGCCGCTCTGGGCAGCTTCCAAAACACAATAAAACATTAAACATTTAAAAACAAAACAAAAAAAAACTTCCCTATGTAGGATTGCGTGAAGACAGCTCGGGAGTCGATTAACTCCACACCCTTCAACATGTCCCCAATGAAAATAGAGATATCCTAAGGGAAAGTCGGACATTCCAGGATCAAATCAGAAACCGGGACACCTCTAAATCAGGGACGTCGCTAGAAAATAGGGACACTTGGGAGGTTTGGTCATCTAGTCCAACCCCCTGCAATGCAGGTATCTCAACTAAAGCATTCATGACAGATGGCCGTCCAGCCTCTGTTTAAAAACCTCTAGTGACAACGCGCCCAGTCACCATTCCACTGTCAAACAGCTCTTGCCAACAGAAATTTCTTCCTGACTTTTGGTCAGAATCTTCTTTCTTGTACAGTGGAACCTCGGTTTATGAACACCTCGGTTTATGAATTTTCGGTTTATGAACGCCACGGACCCATCTGGAACGGATTAATTCATTTTCCATTACTTTCAATGGGAAAGTTTGCTTCAGTTTATGAACGCTTCAGTTTATGAACAGACTTCCGGAACCAATTACACCCATGCTTCAGTTTATGAACGCTTCAGTTTAAGTACTCCGTGGACCCGTCTGGAACGGATTAATCCACTTTCCATTACTTTCAATGGGAAAGTTTGCTTCAGTTTATGAACGCTTACTCCGCTGACCGCCTGGAACGGATTAATTCACTTTCCATTACTTTCAATGGGAAAGTTCGCTTCAGTTTATGAACGCTTCAGTTTATGAACAGACTTCCAGAACCAATTGTGTTCATAAACCGAAGTACCACTGTACTGTAATTTGAAGCCATGGGTTCAGGTTCTGCCCTCCAGAACAAGAGAAAACAAGCTTGCTCCCTCTTCCATGGGATAGCCTTTAAGATATTTGAAGTAGGAGTCTGATGTTGTGGGTTAAGGGGGGGATTTGGGTACCCCTTTGGCCCTCTGGAACTTTTTTTTTAAATAGATTTTATTAATTTCTTTCTTTAAAAACATAGACACACAGCATACATACATTTGATTTTCTTCTCCTCTCTCATAACATTTTACAAAACGGAAATAGAAAAGGAAAAAGTTAAAGTAAAGAAAGAAAAAAGAAAAAGAGAAAAAGAAATACTATTGCAGAAAAAAAACACTCTGACAATCTGTATACAAAAAAGAACAAAAAACCAAACCCCCAAACCCCCATTAACATCTTCTTTGTGATGACTTCCAATTATTCTCTCTGCAATCTATATATTAACCTTATTTTATCGCACAATTCTGGATTTCTGTTTACATTTATTTTTCTTTAAATTCAAATTAGGTTCAGCTTTAGTCTGCCGTTAGGATTTTGGGTATACCATTACTTTTTATATACTGTACTCATCAAATATCCTCCATTCCTTCTGTGTTTTTTGTTTCGTTTGTCCTCTTATTCTTCTAGTGGTTTTTGCTAACTGTGAATATTCTATTGTTAAAGCTTGCCAATCTATTATGCTGGGTGTGTTTTTGTTTTTCCAATTGGCCCTCTGGATCTTACTGGACTGGAACAGTATGGGGTAGTGGTTAGAGTGTCCAATTAGGAGCCAGGAGAGACCAGGGTTCAAATAACCTGTTTTGACTTCAAAATGAGCACCAGAAGCAGAGGGAATGACAGTTAATGGGTGGGTGGTGGCTAACAGATTGAGGTTGAATCCTGACAAGACAGAAGTACTGTTTTGGGGGGGACAGGAGGCGGGCAGGTGTGGAGCAGCTGTCTACCAGCTCCATTTGAGACCCTCCCTGCCTGCAGACTGTCTCGCCAGTGTGGTGCATGCCCTGGTTATCTCCCACTTGGACTACTGCCATGCGCTCTACGTGGGGCTACCTTGGAAGGTGACTTGGAAACAACAACTAATCCAGAATGTGGCAGCTAGGCTGGTGACTGGGAGTGGCCACCGGAACCATATACCACAGGTTCTAAAGCAGGCATCCCCAAACTGCGGCCCTCCAGATGTTTTGGCCCACAACTCCCATGATCCCTAGCTAAGAGGACCAGTGGTCAGGGATGATGGGAATTGTAGCCCAAAACATCTGGAGGGCCGAAGTTTGGGGATGCCTGTTCTAAAGGATCTACATTGGCTCCCAGTGCATTTCCAAACACAATTCAAAGTGTTGATGCTGAGCTTTTAAAGCCCTAAGCAGCCTCGGTCCAGTATACCTGAAGGAGCGTCTCCACCCCCATCATCCAGCCCAAAGACTGAGGTCCAGCTCCGAGGGCCTTCTGGTGGTTCCCTCCCTGTGAGAAGTGAAGTTACAGGGAACTAGGCAGAGGGCCTTTTCGGTGGTGGCGCCCACCCTGTGGAACCACCTCCCATAAGATGTCAAGGAGAAAAAGAACTGTATGACTTTCAGAAGACACCTGAAGACAGCCCTGTTTGTTGTTGTTGTTGTTGTTGTTGTTGTTGTTGTTTAGTCGTTTAGTCGTGTCCGACTCTTCGTGACCCCATGGACCATAGCACGCCAGGCACTCCTGTCTTCCACTGCCTCCCGCAGTTTGGTCAAACTCATGTTCGTAGCTTCGAGAACACTGCCCAACCATCTCGTCCTCTGTTGTCCCCTTCTCCTAGTGCCCTCAATCTTTCCCAACATCAGGGTTTTTCCCCCCAAGGATTCTTCTCTTCTCATGAGGTGGCCAAAGTATTGGAGCCTCAGCTTCACGATTTGTCCTTCCAGTGAGCACTCAGGGCTGATTTCCTTCAGAATGGATAGGTTTGATCTTCTTGCAGTCCATGGCACTCTCAAGAGTCTCCTCCAGCACCATAATTCAAAAGCATCAATTCTTCGCGATCAGCCTTCTTTATGGTCCAGCTCTCACTTCCATACATCACCACTGGGAAAACCATAGCTTTAACTATACGGACCTTTGTAGGCAAGGTGATGTCTGTGCTTTTCAAAATGCTGTCTAGGTTTGTCATTGCTTTTCTCCCAAGAAGCAGGCGTCTTTTAATTTTGTGACTGCTGTCACCATCTGCAGTGATCAAGGAGCCCAAGAAAGTAAAATCTCTCACTGCCTCCATTTCTTCCCCTTCTATTTGCCAGGAGGTGATGGGACCAGTGGCCATGATCTTGGTTTTTTTGATGTTGAGCTTAAGACCATATTTTGCGCTCTCCTCTTTCACCCTCATTAAAAGGTTCTTTAATTCCTCCTCGCTTTCTGCCATCAAGGTTGTGTCACCTGCATATCTGAGGTTGTTGATATTTCTTCCAGCAATCTTAATTCCGGTTTGGGATTCATCTAGTCCAGCCTTTCGCATGATGAATTCTGCATATAAGTTAAATAAGCAGGGAGATAATATACAGCCTGGAGAAGGAACTGGCAAGCCACTCCAGTATCCCTGCCAAGAAAACTCCATGGACAAAGACAACAGCCCTGTTTAGGGAAGTTTTTAATGTTAGGTGTTTAATTGTGTTTTTATACATGTTGGAAGCTGCTATCATTATTGTTCCATGGCTTCTCGCAGGCAGTTCCTGGTTCATCCTGGACCTCTGCCCGCAAGCTGTTTCTGGGACCTCCGCTGAACTCCTTGGTAGATCCCAAAGGCAACAAAGGCAGAGAGCAACCTTGGACAGTATGTGAGGAAAGCCATCGCCGACCCAGACCTCCCCTTTGTCTGCTGGGCTTCTGGCTAGACAGGCAGAGATGTTTCAACACAGCTAATGATAGGTTGCCACCGTTGATGGATGGGCTTGTTCTTTTGAGAAGGCCAGGGAGCTGGATTCGCAGGGCAGGGCGTGCTTTGCAGGGACGACACTTTGGAGATTAGGGTTGGGGAAGAAGCCCTGCAACTCTGCAGATGTCTCCAGACTCCAAATCCCAGAGGCCAGCAGGTATATTTCCCCACTCCTGATCTTTGTTGTTTAGTTGTTTTGTCGTGTCCGACTCTTCGTGACCCCATGGACCTTAGCACGCCAGGCACTCCTGTCTTGACTCCTGATCTAAGAAACACCATTTGCTGCTGAATACATGAAATTATGGTTTTTTTCTCGAAGTGACACACCACCCGAGTTATGCTCGGTTTTTTGGCGGATTTTGACACACCAACCTCAAAAGCAGGCATCCCCAAACATCGGCCCTCCAGATGTTTTGGACTACAATTCCCATCTTCCCCGACCATTGGTCCTGTTAGCTAGGGATCATGGGAGTTGTAGGCCAAAACATCTGGAGGGCCGCAGTTTGGGGATGCCTGCTCAAAATGTTGCCCATCACTGGCCTAAGGGATGTTCACAACCCGACGCTGCCTCAGGTGAGTGTTCCATTGTCTCTGAAATCTTCTGGAAATCTGAAATCTCTGAAATCTGCCAGGACCATCTGCCAATTAGCCAAATTGAAGGAACAACACTCCAACAAACATCACACAGACCCCCAGTGTCCCTCTTTTCCAGGGACAGTCCTGGATTTACAGAAGCCGTCCCAGTTTCTGATTTGATCCCGGAATGTCCCACTTTTCCTTAGGACAGTGATGGGCAACCTTTTGAGCTTAGTGTGTCAAAATTCGCCAAAAAACTGAGCATAACTTGGGTGGTGTGTCACCTCGAGAAAAAAGCCATAATTTCGTGATATTTATAGGTTAAATAACAAAAATGTATAATTGTAATATATAACTATTTAATAAACCAAAAACTAATTATTTAACCAAACCAAAAACCCCTTATTTATCACAAAGTGCCCAGAGTTGTTGAGCTTTCTGGGGAGAGCTGCTGACCAAAGTTTTGGAGGTGTTTTTTGGGGGTGTGTGTGTGCAAAAGTTGCTTTGCTTTTTTTGGGGGGGGGGGTGCCCCAAAGCTGCTGCACTTTTTTTGGGGGGGAGAGAAATAAATGACGAATAATACCTTCACTGGAACTAACACGCAGCACCGACATAGTCTGCCAAAGTGCCAAAAAAACCAGCACAGAATGGGTTAAAAAATGAACGCTGTTACACCCAATCACAGTCTGCCAAAGCGCCAGGGGGAAAAGCACAGAAAGGGTTAAAAAACCAATCTCTGGCTACCAGCAGCAACAACAAAAAAGGATCCGGGTTTTAACAGCGGAGACAAGTTCTAGAGGAGACAAGCTGTAGGAGGAGCGGGAGAACAAATGGGGGGGGGCAACAATAACAGCGCGAATGGGCCGATCGGGCGTGTGCCAGCAGTGTGGGCTCTGCGTGTCACATCTGACACGTGTGTCATAGGTTCGCCATCACTGCCTTAGGACGTCCCTATTTTCATCGGAGAAATGTGGGAGGGTATGCAGTATGGAGTAGGTGAAAAAAGAAGACTCCTGTCAATCAGAGTCTACCAGAAAAGATCCTACTCAGCCCCAGAAATAAAGACAAGTAGGGATGGGAGCCAAAATAACGAAGAGGGAAGAGAAGGGGGCAGAGCAGGCTTAAACAGCCTGTTACCGCCTCTCCTTTTTGGGGCGAAATCACCCCTCACACTTGGTCTGGAAATGTGGACGCATGCCGTGCGCAGAGAAGTTTCTCCCTGGGGTTAGGAAGTTTGCTTAGACCTGGTATCACTGCACAAAAACAGCCCCCGGCTTGGGAAACTGTTTCACTCTGCTGTTATTTCTCGGGCAGCTTTTCAAAAGCAAACACCCTGACAGATCTCTCAACGGGGGTTGCCCAACCTGCTGCAAACGGGCCTGGAGCCAACCTTCCTCTGCCTGGGGCCTCGGGCTCTATCCTGGCTCACGGCATTCTTTCTGCTGAGCCCTGAGGCCTCCGGAGAGGACTGGATCAGAGATCACAGAATCCTAGAGTTGGAAGGGACCCCAAGGGTCATCTAGTCCGACCCCCTGCAATGCAGGAATCTCAGCTAAAGCATCCAGGAGAGATGGCCATCCAATCTCTGCTTTAAAACCTCCAAGGAAGGAGACACAAGACTGTCGAACGGCTCTTACTCTCAGAAAGTTTTTCCTGATGTTTAATCAGAATCCCCTTCCTTGTAACTTGAAGCCGTTGGTTCGAGTCCTACTCTCCGCAGCAGGAGAAAACATGCTTGTTCCCTCTTTCATGGGGCAGCCCTTGAGATATTTGAAGGTGGCTCTCCTATCTCCTCCTCAATCTCCTCTTTTCTAGCTTCTTCAACCATTCCTCATCAGGTCTGGTTTCCAGGCCTCTGATCTCTCCCTCCTCTGCACACCTTTCTGCTTGTCAACATCCTTCTTAAATTGTGGTGCCCAGAATTGGACGCAGTACTCCAGGTAGGGTCAGACCAAGGCAGAAGAGAGCAGTACTTTTCCTTCCCTTGACCAGGACACTATACTGCTGTTGACGCAGCCTAGAGTAGCATTAGCTTTTGTTGCTGCTGCATCACACTATTGACTCATGTTCAGCTTGTGGTCCACCAAGACCTGTTTAGAAGAGGTATCCCCCCCCCCAAGAGATTGAGGAATGTCTCTATTTGAAAGAGGCATTCCCTGTGACAGGATGCACGGATGTTTCTGTTTAATAGAGGCATTCCCACCTGGGGGAAATGGACTGCCTTTCAGAACATGTGGCAAATTTGGTGAGTCCCAGACAGTGCGGGACTTCAGGGACCTGCCGACCTCAGCTGGAGCTGGTATCTTTCAAATTTTGGGGGTGCACAGCTGCCCCTTGTACCTATAGTATTGCAATGTTGGCCTACGCAGAAGACCGAGAGGTTGTACTCGGTCGAAGGGAGAAGCTGCAGAAGGCTCGGAGAGAAGATAAATCCATCAAGTGACCACAAAGTGGCTTGTTTGGTCTGGCAGAGGGTGCGTCACATCAGCAATGCTGTCTTGCCGGATCTCCCAGCAGCTTACAAGGTCTGGATGAGACACTTGACCTCCCATAAAGGGGGCCTCATTCATTCAATACGTTAGAGATTGCATTTGCCTGCCCCATAAGCCCATACCCTCCAACATTTCTCTGAATAAAATAGGGGTGTCTTATTCTATCATTATTCTATTAATCATATGAATAATTACTTTGATGGAAATAGGGCCGCTATTATTAATTATTATTATTTATTATTAATAATAATAATTATTATTATTTCTCACCCATCTTACAGGGTTGCCCCAGCCACTCTAGGTGGCTTCCAACATATATAAAAACATGAAACATTAGAAAACTTCCCTACACAGGTAAAGGTAAAGGACTGCTGGATGTAATAATAATAATAATAATAATAATTATTATTATTTATACCCCGCCCATCTGGCTGGATTTCCCCACTCTGGGCGGCTTCCAACAGAAAATTAAAATACAATAATCTATTAAACATTAAAAGCTTCCCTAAACAGGGCTGCCTTCAGATGTCTTCTAAAAGTCTGATAGTTATTATTCTCTTTGACATCTGATGGGGGGGGCGTTCTACAAGGCGGGTGCCACTACCAAGAAGGCCCTCTGCCCGGTTCCCTGTAACTTGGCTTCTCGCAATGAGGGAACCGCCAGAAGGCCCTTGGCACTGGACCTCAGTGTCCGGGCAGAATGATGGAGGTGGAGACGCTCCTTCAGGTATACTGGACCGAGGCTTTTAAAGGGCTTTAAAGGTCAGCACCAACACTTGTGCTCGGAAATGTACTGGGAGCCAATGTAGGTCTTTCAAGAGTTATCTCCTTGGCTTGAGGGTCACATAACTCCCTCCCTCCCACATTTCTCTGATGAAAATAGGGATATCCTAAAGAAAAGTGGGACATTCCAGGATCAAATCACATTCTGTAAATTCTGGACTGTCCCTGCAAAATAGGGACACTTGGAGGGTCTGCAACAGGTTCTGAGGCTCTGGAAACAAGCAGTTTTGTGTCATTGTAGCCGAGAAGCCCCACTTCTGAACATTGTTATCTGCAGGGCTTTTTTCTAACTATCTTTCACCTTCTTCTCCATGAATTTGCCCGATATTTCTCTCAGAGCCATTAAAATCAGTGGCTGTCGCTACCTCCAGTGGCAGGGAGTTCCATAGCTTAACTATGCGCTCCTGAATTGCAACCATGCAAACAATAGCCCTTTGTTCTTATTTTCACTTTCTCCTCCAACAGAGACCTTTTCATCTGCCTTATGAGTCATTTGTTCTGCAAATGATATTTTTTTAAAAACACCCCAAGGTACACACCCGCTGAAACACACCTCTTCGCTTTTATTGGTTTTCTCCCCTTTCAGTGGGGCTATTCCAAAACCTGGCATAGCTCGGAGAGTTTGCTTGCCAACAGTAATCCTCCCGGCTTAAGGAAGGGGCACCTCATTGTTCTGCCACTTCATGTCATCAAACATATCCGTCTCATCCCCTTCAACCTCTCCAGGCTCCCCATTACCTTCCTTGAACAAAATGCACCTATCCTGCAGCTTGCTAATTCCAGAGCAGATTAGCAACCTGACTCCCAAAGGTGGTTGATTCGAGATAAGAGAGCAGGGAGCTTTGAATTGTGGGATAAGGCAGATTCCTATTTTTTCAGAGATGTTTTTATTATTGTTATTTCATTAATCCCCCCTTTATACTTTTGTTTTCATAGCTTTGTGTGGGGGGGGGGGCAGACCCTCCAAGGGTTCCTATTTTCTGGAGACAGTCCCGGATTTTCAGAAGCCACCCCAGTTTCTGATTTGATCCCAGAATGTCTCACTTTTCCTTAAAGGTAAAGGTAAAGGGACCCCTGACCGTTAGGTCCAGTCGTGAATGACTCTGGGATTGCAGCGCTCATCTCGCTTTATTGGCCGAGGGAGCCGGCGCACAGCTTCCGGGTCATGTGGCCAGCATGACAAAGCCGCTTCTGGCAAACCAGAGCAGCACATGGAAACGCCGTTTACCTTCCTGCCTATTTATCTACTTGCATTTTGACGTGCTTTCGAACTGCTAGGCTGGCAGGAGCAGGGACCGAGCAACGGGACCTCACCCTGTCACAGGGATTTGAACCGCCGACCTTCTGATCAGCAAGCCCAAGGCTCAGTGGTTTAACCCAGTTCGAAAGCACGTCAAACTGCAAGTAGATAAATGGGTACCGCTCCAAGCGGGAAGGTAAACGGCGTTTCTGTGTGCTGCTCTGGTTCACCAGAAGCGGCTTTGTCATGCTGGCCACATGACCTGATCTGATCGGCAAGCCTTAGGCTCTGTGGTTTAGACCACAGCACCACCCGCGTCCCCACTTTTCCTTAGGACATCCCTATTTCCATCAGAGAAATGTTGGAGTGTGTGTATCTATATACATATCTATATCTATCCTTGGAGGTTTCTAAGCAGAGATTGTGTGGCCATCTGTCCTGGATGCTTTGGCTGAGATTCCTGCAGTGCAGGGGGTTGGACTGGATGACCCTTGGGGATCCCTTCCAGCTCTACAATTCTATCTATCTACAGTATCTCTCTGCTCTGAGTGGGTTACTTGCTGTGCTTTATGAATGATGCAGTGTGCAAATTCCGTCTTCTGACGTGGGGTCCAGTCAATATTTAGACTGCCACGCCGGGGCATGCCTCTGTCTTCATAGCAGCGCTTATTTTTAGCCCTCTGTAAACAGTCGCAAGTGTCTGCTCAAGGGCCATCGCTCAGCTGAGGGAATGGTACAACCACCATCCCCCCTTTTAACAGAAAACTGGGTTCTCTCCAGGAGTGCCTTTGTAGAAGCTTTGATCCAAAGCCGGATAATTGTTGTCCATTTACTGCACTGGGCTGTTGTGAAAGAAGGGAAGAATAGAAGAATAGAATCATGGAATGGGCTCAGACCCATGACCCTGAGATTAAGAGTCGTGCTCTACCGACTGAGCTATCCGCTCAGAGCTGTTTGTTAAAAAGGAAAGCTGGCAGCTCTTCCAGGTCTGGATTCAGCAGAATGTTAAACCGTGGAACTCCCTGCCACAGCGACGGCCACCGACTCGGGTGGCTTTCAAAGAGGGCCGGACGAATTCATGCCATAATAATAATAATAATAATAATAATAATAATAATAATAATAATATATTATTTATACCCCACCCATCTGGCCGGGTTCCCCCAGCCACTCTGGGCGGCTTCCAACAAAATATCAAAATACAGAAATCCATCAGACATTAAAAGCTTCCCTGAACAGGGCTGCCTTAAGATGCCTTCTAAAGGTCTGGTAGTTGTTGTTCTCTTTGACCTCTAGTGGGAGGGCATTCCACAGGGTGGGTGCCACTACCAAGAAGGCCCTCTGCCTGGTTCCCTGTAACTTGGCTTCTCTTAGCGAGGGAACCACCAGAAGGCCCTTGGCGCTGGACCTCAGTGTCCGGGCAGAACGATGGGGGAGGAGACGCTCCTTCAGGTATACTGGACCGAGGCCGTTTACGGCTTTAAAGGTCAGCACCAACACTTTGAATTGTGCTCGGAAACGTACTGAAAACAAAGATATACTTCCCTTAAACACAGAGGCTTTGTTTGTGTCTCTAATTGGGCCTACCCCACAAATTCTTTTGCCTTACCCCTCTGCTGGCACCGTTTCCTTCCCCCCCCCCAAGCCTGGGAAAGGCAGAATGGTCAAGGAAGACAATCTTCTGGGATTAGTTTCCACCCAATACCCCTTTTTTGTGCCGCAGAAAGTAGGACGAGGGGGTGTGATGCAGAGAGCAAAGCAGGAGACCACCTAGCAAGCCGTTCATATTTGGCACCTTGAAGCCGTGCCTCGGTTCTCCAGGGCAAATGGGGTGGGGGGAGATGTGCGGTCAGCCCCCCTCCCCCCCCCGTGGCTCTTGCTATTCTAGTGTCTCCAGGCAGCAGGTAAGGACTTTCTCTCCCCGTTCACCTTAATTAGTCTGAGAAGCCGAGAAGACAGTTGCGCCCGAGTGAGATCAAAGCACTGTCTCAATCGCAGGCCAAACTTGAGCCACTGCTGTGATGCGGCAGCAAAAAGGGCAAATGTGCAGGGTCATCGTCCGTCCCCCCCAAATTTGGTGGTCCTGTGAAAAGGCTTTTGGGAAATGATCCATTAATGAATGGGAAATTATGTTTAAATTGATAATCCCCCTCCCCAAACTCAAAATTTTACTAGGAATAATGGAGATGGAGGTCCCGAGAAAATTGGCTAGTTTATTTATGTAGGCGACAACAGCAGCTAGAACTTTATATGTAGAGTAGTGGGAAGAGGAAGGATTCCCAGCGAAGGAGGAATGGCTTGTGAAACTGATGGATATGCTGAAATGGCGAAATCGACTGCCAAATTCAGGGGATATAATGACAAAGTGTTTTAAGTGTTTAATGGAGACCACTGATGGCTATCAAAACATCACCAATTTATGAAGTTGCAGACAAGATTTGAAACAGGGTGGATTTTATTTAAATCAAATCGATTTAAATCACTAGTCTGTAAGACTTGATTTAAATCTTTTTTTTTAACAGAAAGATTCATTCTTGCTAGTATAAGGTTTCATTTTTGGAATAATAAATTTTCAGAGTCGTTTTTACAGTTATATCAAAAATTACTGATTTGGTTATACTATTAGAAATACATAGACAGATAATTATGAAATTATTGTGAGGTTTAATAAGTTACAGTAATTGTTTCTATTTGGACAACTTTTCTGCTGTTCTTTCCTGGAAAGAGAAAAATAGATAAATAATCATTTCCTTAATAACCATTTAAGCAATTTATTCAACTAAAACAATAACATTATATAGCAGGGGTGGCCAACTCCCAAGAGACTGCGATCTACTCACAGAGTTAAAAACTGGCAGTGATCTACCCCGTTTTGGGGGGTTCAGGTCAAAGTTGTTGAACTTTTTTTAGGAAGGAGGAAGGTCCATTTTTGGGGGGGGGGTTCGGGTCAAACTTGTTGAGTTTTTTCAGGGAGGAGATAAAACGTTGAGCTTTTTTTTAGGGGAGCCACATTTGTTCAGCTTGTTTGAGAGGAGCCAATGATCTACTAGTGATCTACCACAGACGTCCAGTGATCTACCGGTAGATCACGATCTACCTGTTGTACATGCCTGCATTATAGCATATGCATCCATGTTTGTTAACAGGTGTGGTTAGAGACTTTCTTGTTTGGACAATGTCAGGTGAGCCCTGGGAAGAAGGGCCTGGAACCAGTGAACTCTTATGCGTTGACTGGCAAGCACTTCAAGATCTCACCAAGGACTTACAGATTCCAGTTACTAATTCCTCCTCCACCCCCCCTTTGGATTTGCTTCTACATTCTGTGCGTATTCTGTACAGTTAAGTGTTGGTGTAGCTGTTGGAACCCACTGGGACTGAGAAGTGGTTGCCAGCCCTGAAGAGCCTTCAGCACTTGCCTCAACTCTGAGTTGCGCAGACATGCAACTGATTTGCACAGTTATTACCAAAAGATCCCAAGACTTGTGGTGTACAGTGGTATCTCTGGTTGCGGACACGATCCCTTCCGTGGTGCCGTTCTCACCCTGAAAAGTCCGTAACCAGAGCGGCGTAACCAGAGCGGCAGGACTCCCCCTACTGGTGGTGAACCCTTCCCGGACTCCACGCAGACGGGCGGGAGTTAGATATAGTTGGTTAGGTCCAATGCCTAAGCCAGGGGTATGCAACCTAAGGCCTGTGGGCCGGATGCGGCCCAATTGCCTTCTCAATCCGGCCCACAGGCAGTCCGGGAATCAGTGTGTTTTTACATGAGTAGAAGGTGTCCTTTTATTTAAAATGCATCTCTGGGTTATTTGTGGGGCATAGGAATTCATTCATTATTATTATTTCCAAAATATAGTCTGGCCAGCCCATGGCTGAAATAGGTTGCTCGCCCCTGGCCTAAGCCAATACTGCTCACAATCTGAAATCTTTTTTTAGCCCATTGACGTAAAATACTGTTGCCAAGTGTCTTATTTCAACCTTGTGAGGGGAGTTGGGACCTTGCCATGCAACCCCTTGGCAAGGGCCACCTTGGAGCAGAGCCAGGGGTGGAAATGTTGCAAGGAATCCCTGGAGACGGAGGATGCAATCGGTCAGGGAGAAGAGGCCTGCGGATGGTCAGTGTTTGAAACAGTGCTGTTGAACTCCTTCCAGCACGGGAAACGTTTTACTCTGACCCTGAGGGTCACCTGGTCCAACCCCCTGCAATGCAGGAGGTATCTTCCATCCGGCGTGGGGCTCGAACCCACAAGCCTGATGTTAATTGCCTCAAGCGAGGCTTCTGGGAAAAGATTTATAATGAATTGAAAAAAGTGTTGAAAAACACCTTTGTTAAGAAACCAGAAGCCTTCTTACTTGGGATAATTGGAGATGAAATACCTAGGAAGGATGTTACCCCCCCCTTTTTTTTGTATGCCACAACAGCAGCAAGAATTTTAATTGCTAAGAATTGGAAGAAGGAAGGAATACCAACGGTCGACGAATGGCAGAAGTAGTTGATAGAATACATGGAACTGGCGGAGTTAATCGGGAGACTTCGAGATCGGAGCGAAGAAGCGGGGGAAGACGATTGGAAGAAATTTAAAGTTTCTTTAAAGAATAAGCATGTAATAGGTTAGAATTAATGAAAGTGAAGGAGATACAAAGAGGTTGTAGATAATATAATGTTGAGAAATAAGTATTGTTAGTTGTTGTTTAGTCGTTTAGTCGTGTCCGACTCTTCGTGACCCCATGGACCAGAGCACGCCAGGCACTCCTGTCTTGCACTGCCTCCCGCAGTTTGGTCAAACTCATGTTCGTCGCTTCGAGAACACTGTCCAACCATCTTGTCCTCTGTCGTCCTAGTATTGTTAGAATTAGTTACAACTGTGTAAAAAGAAGTGAAGTAGTTGGGAAGGCAAAAATTAAAGTTATAAAAGGTATAGATCAAAGTTAATTTTAAGTAAGAATTAGATGTTATATAGGATTTAGAAATTACTAAAGATGATTTATAATGTAATGCAGTGAGAGGAGGAATGAGGGAGTCATTTTTTTTTACAAATTTTTTGTACAAATTGTACAAATTTTTTGTATTTTGTATTTTTGCAGTTTTTTGTATTGTGTAGTTTGTCTTTTGTATTTTGAATGTTTTTGTTGTTTGTTATAAAATTTTAATAAAATTTTAATAAAGTTAATTGCCTCATGCTCTACCAACGGAGCTGTTCCCAGCTGATGTTCTCCTCCTGCAAAAAATAAACCTTCTTGGGCACCTTTTATTGCTTCTGACCTCACAGTCGGTCAGGTTAACGGGGAAAGAATTCCTCTGGCGTCAGAGTAATGCTGGGGCTGGCATTCGTCAAGCGTTCTGACAGGCCTTCTCAGGGCATACCGGTAGTTATGGGTGTTTTTCTGTCAGAACAAAGGCAGTGTTGTTGGCACTCCAGGAAATATTTAGGTTACGCATTCTGGTCATTTCCCACACCCCAGTTCCCCTACCCCACCCGGCCGGCTCCGTAGTTTCACCTTGGAAGCCTGACCCCCCCCCCACCCTGAACACCAGCGATTTATGTGTGACTTGACAGAATTGGGCCGTTAAAGGCACCGAGGAGCTCAAGGTGGCAAACAAAGTTCTGCATTTAGCCCCTACAACAACCCTGCGAGGGACAGTAGGCTGAGAGAGGCAGGGACTTGCCCCCAAAGTCACCCCCCCATCCAGTTTCCTGGCTTGGTGGGGATTCGAATCCAAGTCTCCCAGGTCCTCATCCGGCACTCTAACCACTGTGCCACCCCATCTCTCTGTGTGTTTGTTGCAAGATAACACATTTAAATGCCGTTTTGACTAATACACCTCAGCAAAGCCATTTCTCCGCAATAGAAGCCATTTCTTTTTAGGTCTGTTATTTTCACTTGCATTTTATCGTACACTTTTATTGCACACACATTTTTTTCATGCACACGATTTGCACATATTATTTGTATAAAAAGTGTCTATTAGGAGAAGTAGACGTCCGCGAGGGCTATTCAGAATGTCAATGGGTATGAAGAACACTTTGGCGAAATGGGAAGAGCAGAACTTAAGATTGTGGGGTGGGAAACAGAAATTAAATTTGTGTACCCCTGGAGGTGGAGATTCATGATATACAACAGAAAACCCCCTGAACCTCTCTTATTATTATTTATTTTCACTTGAGATTTTTATTAAATTTTCATAACCTCAACCAAGTAATATAAAATTTCAGATTTGTTATACATTTTTCTAGGAATCTGACTTCCCACTTTCCCTTCCGCACTCTTAACATGGCCATCATTTTCACATTCTGCATTTGTAAAAATTAAAAGAATGCATTTGTAAAAATTAAAAGAAAAAGAAAGAAAAAATAAGTTGCATTACTGAAATAAATGCACTTTTCGATGATATTCTAATTTTCCGAGTTTCACCTGTACAGTATATAGTCAGGTGTCTTCTAAAGGTTATATAGTTACTTGTCTCCTTGGCTTGGGGGGGGTGTCACATAACTCCATACCCTCCAACATTTCTCTGATAAAAATCAGGGCATCCTAAGGAAAAGCAGGACATTGTGTGATCAAATCAGAAACTGGGACAGCTTCTGTAAATCCAGGAATGTCTCTGGAAAATAAGGACACCTGAAGGATCTGCAATTATTATATTTTTCACTTGCCGTTTTCCAGCTGTGACCTCCTTCCCTTGTTCTCCTCCCGCAGCTGACCCCATTTGCAGCTTTGGGGTCCCCTATGGAGGGGTTGTGTGGTTGTGTGATGGGTGGCAGGGAAAGGGTTAAGCACACATGCCCCCCCCCCCCGCCTGCCTGGTTCCAGCTGGAGCCAAGATACCTTGTGCATTAGCATTCAGAAGAATCCGGCTGTTTCCTTTTTTGCACCAGAGGTGAGATTTAAGGAGCAGGTTCCATCTGTTCCCCCGCTGGTGGACTGCACCGCCAACAGAGCCCAGCTCTCCTCCTTGCCAATTTCATTGCCAATTCCCCCCCCCGGCTCCCCAAGGTGTGATGGATGGGGTGGCTTAGCAGACAATGGGTGGCTATTTTTGTCGTTGCGTCGACACAGCGATCCGGGAGGGACCTAGCTTCCTTGCTGGAGGTGGTGTGAAGAAAAGTATAGACATCAGAAGAGACCGGCTGCTGGATCAGGTCCAAGTGGGCCCACCGCCTAGCCCAGCAACCTGTCCTTGCAGGGACCAATCAGAAACCCCTTTGAAAAGCCCCCAAGCAGGACCTGAATGACGACACTTGCAATTCGCAGCCACTGGGTTTCAGAGGCATATCTGCCTCTGTTGGTGGAGGAGGCAGAACACCAACAGCCCTCTCCTCTCAGAATTTGGCTTTCAAAGCCATCCACGTTGGTGGCCAACACTGATTCCTGTGGCAGTGAGTTCCATGGTCCACTGATGCGCTACTTTCTTTTCTTTGTCCTGAATCATCCTGCATTCAACTTCGATGAATGTCTGCGAGTTCCAGTGTTATGAGAGAACTCTAAATTTCACAAGCCCTATATTTCCAGCCACTGTCGGCTTTGTCGCTATTCCTGAATTTCCAGTTCCTGTTAACGACCCCAGAAGAATTTAGTTACTTCCCATCAATTTGGAAAGCCAGCATTGACTCTCCACGTTATGTTACAAACTAAGCCATAAATAAATCCCATGCTCCTTAACAACAGCTTGGGATCAGGGGTTTAGAAAGTCAGCGGGCACAAGCTCAGCCCCCATGTGAATCTCCAAAGGCCAGTTTCCCAGTTTTAAACCCTTCCCTTGTTGGCCTGCAATGTTGAGTACTGTATTCAGAGATAGGCTGCTCCTATACATGGAGGATTCATTTAGTTGAAACAAAATTAAAAAAAATCCTTCTAGTACTGTAGCACCTTAGAGACCAACTCTAAGGTGCTACTGGAAGGAATCTTTTTATTTTGTTTCGACTACGGCAGACCAATACGGCTACCTACCTGTAACTACGGTAGATTCATTTAGTTGTTTGCCTGCTGGGGGCCGGGTAGGGCTTCTGGTAGTACTTCTGGTGGAGAGAGAGAGAGAAGAAGGAAGGAAGGAAGGAAAAGGAAGGGAAGGGAAGAAATGGAAAGGAAAGATCCTTTAGATATTTAGTCCTCATTATATTGGCCCAGAGTCGGTCACGACTGGACCTAATGGTCAGGGGTCCCTTTACCTTTTTATATTGGCCACTTAAAAAGCAGAGACATCACCTTGCCGACAAAGGTCCGTATAGTTAAAGCTATGGTTTTCCCAGTAGTGATGTATGGAAGTGAGAGCTGGACCATAAAGAAGGCTGATCACCAAAGAATTGATGCTTTTGAATTATGGTGCTGGAGGAGACTCTTGAGAGTCCCATGGACTGCTAGAAGATCAAACCTATCCATTCTAAAGGAAATCAGCCCTGAGTGCTCCCTGGAAGGACAGGTCGTGAAGCTGAGGCTCCAATACTTTGACCACCTCATGAGAAGAGAAGACTCCCTGGAAAAGACCTTGATGTTGGGAAAGATTGAGGGCACTAGGAGAAGGGGACGACAGAGGACAAGATGGTTGGACAGTGTTCTCGAAGCTACGAACATGAGTTTGACCAAACTGCGGGAGGCAGTGGAAGACAGGAGTGCCTGGCGTGCTATGGTCCATGGGGTCACGAAGAGTCGGGCACGACTAAACGACTAAACAACAACAACATATTGGCCACATGGAGTCTGTTATGGTTCTTGGATCAGGGAAACCACAGGAGGAAAGCACAAGGACTATGTCCCCCCTTCATTTTTGGAGGCACTAAATTCCTTGGAATGCCAATTGGGGACATTTGCTTCTGTTGTGCTCAGCTCCTGTCTGGGGCCTTCCCGATGAGTTTGTTTTTGTTTTGTTTTGTTTTTAAAGTATTTTTTATGAAAGATTTCTTGAATTACAAAGGTGTGTGCAGTGTCTCTCATATTTTTACATGTATCATTTTTGCAAATCGGTTTCATTTGTTAAGACACTAAGAAGAAAGAGGGAAAACAAGTCAGATAGGGGGTGGGAGGGTGGATGCCAAGTGAGTTATTGGTTTCTTTTTGTTCTTGTTTTTGTTATGTATTTTGTGTGGTTTCCCCCCCAAAAAATCTTGCTGGGGTGTTTTATTTTTATTTTTCATCGAAGCCGTGACGTCTTGAGCGCAGCTCTAACTGGAAAGATTCCTGGATCAGGCGGCCGTGAATTAAGATAATACACAATGGCGTTATAAGATGCAACCAGCAGAGCATAAGGGGGCTTGGGACAGGCAATGAAGCTGATGGGAAACCCCGCCTGGCCCCTGCCAGCTCTCTCTGGGCTGGTGGCAAGCATTTCTGAAACGCTTCTTTTCCAGGATACCTGAAGGAGTGTCTCCACCTCCATCATTCTGCCCGGACACTGAGGTCCAGCACCGAGGGCCTTCTGGCGGTTCCCTCGTTGCGAGAAGCCAAGTTGCAGGGAACTAGGCAGAGGGCCTTCTCGGTGGTGGCGCCTGCCCTGTGGAACGCCCTCCCAACAGATGTCAAAGAGGAAAACCAGACTTTTAGAAGACACCTGAAGGCAGCCCTGTTCAGGGAGGCTTTTAATGTTTAATAGATTAATGTGTGTTTTAATTTTCTGTTGGAAGCTGCCCAGAGTGGCTGGGGAAACCCAGCCAGATGGGCAGGGTACAGTATAAATAAATACTAATAATACTAATAATACTTATTATTATTATTATTATTATTATTATTATTATTATTTGCCCATCCTGCAAACAGATCCAAGCAGGTGTGGGGGAATCCCTGGTCCTGAACGGGGTCACTGGGGGTCATTTTGGACTCACCGCTGTCCATGGAGGCACAGGTCAATTCTGCGTCCAGGGCGGCTGTCTACCAGCTCCATCTGAGACCCTACCTGCCTGCTCCCTGTCTTGCCAGAGTGGTCCATGCTCTGGTTATCTCCCGCTTGGGCTACAGCCATGCGCTCTCCGTGGGGCTACCTTTGAAGGTGACTCGGAAACTGCAACTAACCCAGAACGAGACTGTCAGACTGGTGACTGGGAGCAGCTGCCAGGACCATATAACCCCAGTCCTAATGGATCTCCACTGGCTCCCAGTCCATTTCCGAGCACAATTCAAAGTGTTGGTACTGACCTTTTAAGCCCTAAACGGCCTCCACCCATTATACCTGAAGGAGCGTCTCCACCCCCATCGTTCAGCCCAGACACTGAGGTCCAACTCCGAGGGCCTTCTGGCAGTTCCCTCACTGCGAGAAGTGAGATTACGGGGAACCAGCCACAGGACCTTCTCGGTGATGGCACCCTCCCTGTGGAATGTCCTTCCATCAGATGTCAAGGAGATAAAGAACTACACAACTTTTAGAAGACATCTGAAGGCAGCTCTGTACTGTATAGGGAAGCTTTTATTATGTTTTATTATGTTTTTATATGAGTTGGAAGCCACCCAGAGTGGCTGGGGCAACCCAATCAGATGGGTGGGGTACAAATAAATTATTATTATTATTATTATTATTATTATTATTAATAAGCTGGTTTTCAAGCTGCATCTGTCCAGGGTCTCTGTGGAATCTTATCCAGGAACGGGGTTGGTTCTCGGTGAAGAAGATTGATAATGGTGAATGAAATACCTGAAAGGATACCTTCTCCCCCCCCCCCCACCGACTCTCTCAGGTGCAGAGATCAGCAAAGGGGGCCCTCCTAGTATTTCCTCCATCCTCAGAGACTTGGGTTGGGGGATAAGCTGGCCCAGGAGGAGGCCTTCTCTGTAGTGGGCCCCAAACTGCAGAACTCCCTCCCCACAGAGGTCTGCCTGGAACCTTCACTTATACAGCTTCTGGAGAATGCTGACGACCTCTTTACCCTGACCTTTGGCACTTGAGGTGTGTGCTTTTAGCACCCATCTTATTTTTATGGTTCTAAGTCACTTTTAATGCTATGTTTAATGTTGTAACAGAATCCTTTAGGTATTGCAGTCCTGAGCCATTCAAAGCTTTATAGGTCGAAACCAGCACTCTGAATTGGGCCCAGAAACTGATTGGCAGCCACTGCAATCAGGCCAGGATCAGTGCAATATACTCAAACCGTCTTGCCCTGGTGAGCAACTGGCTGCTGAATTTTTCACCAGCTGAAGTTTTTGAACCTCCTCAGAGGCAGCTGCATGTGTGATCTAATTAATGCATTCCTAGAATCATAGAATCATAGAGTCATAGAGTTGGAAGAGACCACGAGGGCCATCCAGTCCAACCCCCCGCCAAGCAGGAAACACCATCAAAGCATTCTTGACATATGGCTGTCAAGCCTCTGCTTAAAGACCTCCAAAGAAGGAGACTCCACCACACTCCTTGGCAGCAAATTCCACTGCCGAACAGCTCTTACTGTCAGGAAGTTCTTCCTAATGTTTAGGTGGAATCTTCTTTCTTGAAGTTTGAATCCATTGCTCCGTGTCCTCTTCTCTGGAGCAGCAGAAAACAATCTTTCTCCCTCCTCCATATGACATCCTTTCATATATTTGAACATGGCTATCATATCACCCCTTAACCTTCTCTTCTCCAGGCTAAACATACCCAGCTCCCTAAGCCGTTCAGGGCCGGCTCTAGGTAGACCCCCGGTGGCGCAGGGCACCACGGCGCCGGCCCGCCAGGAGGGCGCCACGAGCTGTGCCCGCCCGGTCCGCCGGTTCGACAACCTCGCTGTGCCTGCTCACCCGCTGCGGCGCCGCGCAGCAGCGCCTGTGACAGCTGCGCTGCGCCTGCCGCGCTGGGAAATGGGGCAGGGGGGCGCTGGAGGGATCCGTCGCTCCACGGTGCCAGGGGCGCTTAAGACGGCCCTGAAGCCGTTCCTCATAAGGCATAGTTTCCAGGCCTTTGACCATTTTGGTTGCCCTCTTCTGGACACGTTCCAGCTTGTCAGTATCCTTCTTGAACTGTGGTGCCCAGAACTGGACACAGTACTCCAGGTGAGGTCTGACCAGAGCAGAATACAGTGGTACTATTACTTCCCTTGATCTAGATGCTATACTCCTATTGATGCAGCCCAGAATTGCATTGGCTTTTTAAGCTGCTGCATCACACTGCTGACTCATGTTAAGTTTGTGGTCTACCAAGACTCCTAGATCCTTTTCACATGTACTGCTCTCAAGCCAGGTGTCACCCATCCTGTATTTGTGCCTTCCATTTTTTTTGCCCAAGTGTAGTACCTTACATTTCTCCTTGTTAAAATTCATCTTGTTTGCTTTGGCTCAGTTGTCTAATCTGTTAAGGTCATTTTGAAGTGTGATCCTGTCCTCTGGGGTATTAGCCACCCCTCCCAATTTGGTGTCGTCTGCAAACTTGCTCAGGATGCCCTCAAGCCCATCATCTAAGTCATTGATAAAGATGTTGAATAAGACTGGGCCCAAGACAGAACCCTGTGGCACCCCACTAGTCACTACTCCCCAGGATGAGGAGGAGCCATTGATGAGCACCCTTTGGGTTCGGTCAGTAAGCCAGTTACAAATCCACTGAATGGTAGCATTGTCTAGCCCGCATTTTACCAGCTTCTTTACAAGAATATCATGGGTCACCTTGTCAAAGGCCTTGCTGAAATCAAGATAGGCTACATCCACAGCGTTCCCTTCATCTACCAGGCTTGTAATTCTGTCAAAAAATGAGATCAGATTAGTCTGACATGACTTATTTTTCAGAAACCCATGCTGACTTTTAGTGATCACAGAGTTTCTTTCTAGGTGCTCACAGACCGTTTGCTTAATGATCTGCTTTAGAATCTTTCCTGGTATTGATGTCAGGCTGACTGGGCGGTAATTGTTTGGGTCCTCTCTTTTCCCCTTTTTGAAAATAGGGACAACATTTGCCCTCCTCCAGTCTGCTGGAACTTCGCCTGTTCTCCAGGATTTTTCAAAGATTATTGCCAGTGGTTCTGAAATCACCTCTGCCAGTTCTTTTAATACTCTTGGATGTAGTTCATCTGGCCCTGGAGACTTGAATACATCTAAACTAGCCAAGTATTCTTGTACTACCTCCTTACTTATTCTGGGCTGTGTTTCCCCTGCTGAATGATCAGCTCCATATTCTTCAGGTCGGGCGTTGTTTTCTTTTTTGGAGAAGACTGAGGCAAAGAAGGCATTGAGGAGTTCTGCCCTTTCTCTGTCCCCTGTTTGCATTTCACCATCTTCTCCTCTAAGTGACCCCACTGTTTCTTTGTTCTTCCTTTTGTTACGGACATACCCATAAAAGCCCTTTTTGTTGCTTTTAACCTCTCTGGCGAGCCTGAGTTCATTCTGTGCTTTAGCTTTTCTGACTTTGTCTCTACTGTTTGAATTCCTCTCTGGTGGTTTCCTCCTTTTCCCATTTTTTGTACATATCCCTTTTAAATCTTAACTCAGTTAAAAGTTATTCAGATAGCTACCCTGGCTTCTTTAGGCACCTTCCATGTTTCCGTCTCATTGGTATTGCCTGAAGTTGTGCTTTTAATATCTCCCTTTTAACAAACTCCCAACTATCATGAACTCCCTTCCCTTTTAGTATTTCTGTCCATGGGATTTCACCCAGCGTTTCCCTAAGTTTTCTGAAGTCGGCTTTCTTAAAGTCTAGAATTTGGACCTTAGTATGCTTGGTTGCTCCTTTCCGCTGGATAATAAACTCCAGAAGAGCATGGTCACTCCCACCTAATGATCCTGCCACTTCTACCCCACTAACCAGGTCATCACTATTGGTTAGGACCAGATCTAAAATGGTTGATCCTCTTGTTGGTTCTCCTCCTCCTCCTCCTCCTCCTCTTTTTGTAAACTGTTCCCTAAACAGATTAGGGTTGCCGTATTTCAAAAAGTGAAAGTCTGGACACAAAAGTTGTTGGGTTTTTCCGGACACTGAAGTGATTACCACCCAAACGCTGTTTCCAACAGCCAACAGATTTCCGACGATGGTCTCTTCCAACTCTATGATTCTATGACGATGGCTTCTCATATTATTTTGAAGAGGAGCTGCGTCACACAAACCTCTCCCTCAAAACTTGTTTGCTATAATGATGAATATTCACTATTGGCAGCCACTACAGCTGATCTCTTATACTTAAATATCTGTGGGGAAGACCCACTGAAGAAGTACAGTAGAGGGTTTTATCCAATGGTAGCCATACTCATGCAAGTAGATAAATTGGAACCGCTACAGCGGGAAGGTAAACGGTGTTTCCATGTGCTGCTCTGGTTTGCCAGAAGCGGCTTTGTCCTGCTGGCCACATGACCTGGAATCTGTACGCCGGCTCCCTCGGCCAATAACGCGAGATGAGCGCGCAACCCCAGAGTCGGTCACGACTGGACCTAATGGTCAGGGGTCCCTTTACCTTTTACTAGCCATACTCACAGTAGACCCACTGAAATTAATGGGCACAGCTGCCTTGGGTCTTTTTAATTTCAGTGGGTCTACCCTGAGAAGATCTTAACTGGCGACAAACCCTGAGTTTGTTTACACCTTCAGGATGGACAAAAGAACCCAAACTCCGAACATTCTTACAATCCGTCACACCTGGCAAATAATGATTTGTTTTGGCTTTGACGTACGCCATAAAAACGAACACTGTCACTGTCGAGAACATTGTGACAGTGTTCTCGAAGCTACGAACATGAGTCTGACCAAACTGCGGGAGGCAGTGCAAGACAGGAGTGCCTGGCGTGCTCGGGTCCATGGGGTCACGAAGAGTTGGACACGACTAAACAACAACAACAACAACAACAACAACAACATCAACATAAAAACGAAGGATGCGTCTCTTTCAAATCCTGCCCACTTTCTCTGTTTGCCAACAAAAAACCAGCAACTCTGGAGGGGAGTTTTTCCTGATTCCGGCCTCTTATCCTCTATAAGTAGGAGAAAACCAATAACCACCACTTCCCTGCGTACATACAAAATCCCCGATCAACAGGAAAGCGTCACAGAACTGGAAATCTGAGTGGAACCAGGCATCCAAGGAGACGGAAATCCGCACAAAATGGCACCGGATGAAAACTTCGCCTTGCCCCAGAAGTCCTCCAAAACTGAGAAACTTGCGAAGCAACTTTCACAAGCAAGGCCGGATACAGCAATGCAGTACCAAGGGGGTGACTTTAATTGAAAAAACATGTAGCGCCCCTCACGCCACGGTCACAAAAACCAGCCTCCCCCTCCCCCAAACAGGTGAGGGGCACCTGCCGTTGACCAAATACCTTAATGCGGCTGGAAACTCCAGGTCTCCTCTCTCCCTACGGTGTTTCCGTCGGTTTTTTCGTTCCTCCCCACTCCCCTCATTAACCGCAAAAATAATATTTGCTGAGGCTGGCTGTTTAACGAGACCTGTCCCGTTGGGTCCGATGTCTTGAGATACGGTTGAGTTGTCTTACAATGTTATGAAATAGCTCCTTTTTTCAGGTAAGGGTTGGGTTCTGCCATTGATTGATGCCTTTGCTGAGGGTGTGGCAGCCTCTTAAGCTCATAGATCCGCCGTCCCTGGCATTAGATGTGTCCACCACCCTTGGAAGGTTTGCAAAGGTAGACTTGGGGGACAGCAGCCGATCTCAGAGGCCTTGGAAGATGGACTGGAGGCTCCACTCAGTCCAGCATTTTCTCAGGAATATATTTATCATCTTGATGGTTTCCTTCCACCTGTGGGCAGCACCAGGTAGGGTTTTTTCTCCACGCCTCCTATCCTTCCCCAAATGGCTAATTCTTTGGCTGCAACCATTGAGGCAACCAGCACAACACTGCAGAAGAGGCGCGGGAATGCTAAGGGGACACAGAAGTCTTGGAGGACTCCGTTGGTTAGAGCGTGGTGCTGATAACGCCAAGGTTGCAGGTTCGATTCCCGTAAGGGACAGCTGCATATTCCTGCCTTGCAAGGGGGTTGGACTAGATGGCTCCCAGGGTCCCTTTCAACTCTACAATTCTATGATTCTATGACTTCTTTCTGAAGGCACCCAAGACAGGGAGCTTAGCAGTTTGTCGACTGGGCTATATCCCATGTGGCACAAACTCGTTTCAGGGGGATGTGTTGGAGAGTTTGCAGTAGGGTCTGGTCATGGGGAAAGAAAGGCAACAGTGGGAAATGCTGAGAAGTGAAAATAGTATCTGTTTGACTCCTGGTTCTTAGATCCGCCCTTGATATGTTCCCCTGGAGAAAATCCTGCAGGAAGGAAAGGAAAACATCTGATCCTCTTGGGTCACCGTACACCCAGATTTTGCAAAATTCCCTTCTGCAGAATTCTGCCTGCAGAATTCTGAAAGCAGGAGAATGGGGAATGAATTGGACAACATTTTCTCTCTGGAGAAAATAATAAAGGTGGGAAGGGAAGAATTTAGATCCTCTTGGATCAATGAACACCCAGATTTTGCAGCTTCCCCTTCTGCAGAATTCCATCTGCAGAATTTTGCAGAATTCAGCCGGCAGAATTGCATCTTTGGACCTGAAAGCAGGAGACTGGGGAGTGAATCGGATCCTCTCATTGGAATAATGTTTGTTTCAAGGCTGTTACAGTCTTCCCTCGGGCACTTGTCCATTTGCAGTACGAACAGCAAAGGTTCCTTGGAATCCCATCCAAACCTAATTATTTGTGCCACGGTGTTCAATCAAATTTGCCCTTCCATATCTGTGTTGGACCATTGGACAGAGCCAAGAGACCGATTCATTTAGACCAGCATTGTCTGCTCTGACTGGCAGCAGCTCTCTACAGGGTTTCTGGCAGAGTCTTTCCCCAGCACCACCACCCCTGCCTGGAGATGCCCCTGAGGACACCTAGGACCTTCTGCATGCAAAGCAGGCACTCTGCCTCTAAACCATAAAAAACCCAAGTTTCCAGATCTCATGATTGTAAATGTAGGACTAAAGGAAGCTGTTTTATACTGAGTCGGACCAACTGCCCCATCTAGCTGCAAAGTGACTGGCTGGTTATGGCTGTGCAGAGTTTCAGGCAGGGAAGTCTTGCCCAGTCTTTCTTGCAGATGCCTGGGATTGCACCTGGGACCTTCTGCATGCCAAGCAGGGGTCCTGCTACTGAGCTACAACCCTTCCACCCTCCTGGAAGGGCAAAATGTTGAATATAAGCTCATGGTTTGTTTGTGTGTGTGTGTGTGTGTGTGTGTGTGTGTGTGTGTGTGTGTTAATGTCCCCATTTTGTGTGTGTGTGTTCGTGGGGGGAATCCACTGGTCCGAGACCACCCAGGGAGAGACCCCTTCAAACCTCCATTTCCTCAGTCCATCCGCTGGCAAAGAGCCCATCAGATAAGGAAATGCAACTCACAAATAAATCAAGTGCCCTTCGGAATGTTATAAATCCTCCAGGTGTAATGAAGCAGAACCGAAAAGAACACAATAAACACACTGATTTGTTAGTCTTCCAGTAACCACAGGTGTTTGGGCTAGGGCAGGCTTTAAAAAAATGTGCCTGCACGTGTGTGGATTCAAACAACCGGCTGTCTGCGATCATGAGTGTAGCCAGTGTCAGCCACCCTTGGAGTAGACCCATTAAAATAAATGGGCATCGCTGACTTGGATGCATTATTTCCAATAGGTCTGGGAGAGTTTCAGCGTGCCCGATTATGTCCTACTCAGAGTAGACCCGATGAAACCCAGGGACTGTTGCTAACTCAGTGGGCCTGCTCTGAGCAGGTTTTACAGGCTACGATCTGAGAGTCTTCTGGTATTTAGGTTTTGCGTCACATCTAATGGGATCATAGAATGGTAGAGTTGGAAGGGACCCCCAAGGGTCATCTAGTTCAACCCCCTGCAATGCAGGAACCACAGCAAAAGAATTCCTGGCAGATGGCCGTCCAACCCAGACACTCCAACATTTCTCTGATGAAAATAGGGGTGTACTTTTCTATATTATTATTATTATTATTATTATTATTATTATTATTATTATTAATACCCTGTCCATCTGACTGGGCTGCCCCAGCCACTCTGGGTGGCTCCCAACATATATAAAAACATAACAAAACGTTAAACATTAGAAAAACTTCGCTATACAGGGCTGCCTTCAGATGGATCAATGGTCAGAGAACTCCATACCCTCCAACATGGATATATACAGTTGTGTTTTAAGGCTCCCTTCAACATCTATACCAGGCATCCCCAACCTGCGGCCCTCCAGATGTTTTGGCCTACAACTCCCATGATCCCTAGCTAAGAGGACCAGTGGTCAGGGATGATGGGAATTGTAGTCCAAAACATCTGGAGGGCCGAAGTTTGGGGATGCCTGATCTATACCCTCGGTCACGAATGCTTTAGCTGAGATTCCTGCGTTGCAGGGGGCTGGACTTGATTACTCTTGAGGTCCCTTCCACCTCTATGTTTCTAATTTTCCTTCTTATCTAATTTCACCCTCTCAAACACGTTTCTTTATATATATATTGCTGTTTTCCTACACTTCAAACCCCGCTATGACCTTCGCATGTAAAACTTATAAAACAATTTCCTCTTCTCCCTTCCCAGTTGCTTCTGCTGTTCCTATAGTTTGTTGCCAGTAAGTGCCGATAACAATGACCACATTGGATGGTCGTGCAAATATGCCAAATATTATTGGGAGATGGTCTATGTGGAATTTAAAAAGACATTTAAATCTACATTTCTTTTAAAAAACCCAACACCTTCTTCCTGGGTATAATAGTTGACGAGATTCCAAAGAAAGCACTATTTCTTTATGCAACAGCATATTTCTTTATGCAACAGCAGCTGCCAGGACAGTATATGCCAGAATACGGAAAGAAAGAGAAATTCCAACAGAAGAACAGTGGCTGAATAAACTGATAGAAGAAGCAAATCTAGGAAATATGACAGTGGAAATAAGGAATCAGGATGAGAAGCAGCTAAGAGACGAGTGGAATTTTTTTTGGAGAGTATTTAAAGAGAGATGACACCAAAATTAACCTACAAGTAGGAATAATTATATGAGCAACAGCTAAGAATAACAAAGGAATTGATGGGAGGAAATAGGGTGAATTGCAGCAAAAGAAGGCTTATATAAAATGCCATGGAGTGCTGGCTTGGGAATTCCATAGAGTAACCATCGGTAATGGAAATGTATGATGTACAAGCGGAAAACTGGAAAATGTATAAATGAATAAATAACCCAATGAGCTGGATGGAGCGATGGGCTGTATGAGTCAGCTCACCTGTGTGTCACTCACTGAAACCCAAAGCATAAAAGGCAATTAGAAACGGGTTTCCCAGTTGGTGTTACTCTGCCAACTTGTCGGGTAGTGAAGCTTTGCGACATCTTTGCTGTTTTGGAAACAAAGAGCGGTTGAAGCGGAAGGCGAGATGTATAAACAGAGGTCCTCCTTTGTGTAAACCACAACACCCCTCCTTTTTCAAAATTAGTTTTTATAAAATACTAGCTGGCCCGGCCATGCGTTGCTGTGGGTCATCCCTGTGATTCCCCCCACCCTGTCCCAATCCATGGCGTATCCCGCCCCTCCTCCCTCCAATCCCCTGGCTCATCCCTGTGTTTCAGCAGGACACCCTTCCCTCTGTTTTCCCCGGGGAGTGTTGTCCTCTCCCCCCTGTATCGCCATACATTGGCCCCTGCGCACGCATCGTGAGCATTTTTATATATTTAGATTAAAAAATTTTGAGATAAGAACATGAGAAGGAGAAGTTATTATTGGCTAATTTTATTTTTGTGGTTGTCATTTATTTTGGTGGGTATTGTATGATTTGGGCGTTGTTGTGTGTTTTGGTGTGTGTGTGTGTGTGTGTGTGTGTGTGTGTGTGTGTGTTTTGTTATTTGGATTTTCTAATTTTGGAGTAGGTGACCCAGAGAACCTAGAGAACTACTTTAATAATCCCGACTGGAGGGGGGGAATCAAATAGTGAAGACCCACAGCCCCGTAGCAACAGAAGGCGAGGTACGAAGCACCTGAGCTGTTTGGTTCCATAAAACCCAGGAAGTGGCATGGGGAAGGTAGGAGATTGTAAATGGGGGGGGGGTGGCCACTGCAAATATCTGAGGACTTAAACTGGGGAGAGAAAGTGCATGGTTGTTTTTTTTAAAGACACAGAGGCTTGCAATCAGGCATAGTATAAAGCGTAGGTTAAAAGGGCATGAGTGCCCTTACTTAAAATGGCCGCCGGAGCCTCGCATGTGACACAACGCCCGCTAAATTTTAATTAAAAACCCCTTGCCGTGCCCCCAAGTGTGTTGCTGTGGGTTATTCCCCCCGGGCCTAGTGGGGGCCTGGCAGGAGCCTATATAAAACAAAGGCCATGCTGCGTCCTGTGACCCAGGCATTCGCCCTCCCCCCCAGGCCTAGTGGGGGCCTGGCAGCCTGGCAGGGGGCTACATAAAATAAAGGCTGTGCTGCGGCCTGAGATCCATGCGCTTGCCCTCTCCCCCCCTGGGCCTAGTGGGGGCCTAGCAGCCTCGCAGGGGCCTACATAAAACAAAGGCTGTGGTGCGACCTGCAATCCGGGCGCTCATGCTCCCCCCCCCCGGGCCTAGTGGGGGCCTAGCAGCCTGGCAGGGCCTAGGGGTCTGGTAATGGCCGCCTTGGTAGTTTCAGATACTTGGTTGATGATGTCATTACAGTATTTGGTTTGTGGGTGTGGTGTAGATTTCACAGGAAGGGAGGGGGTGTACTGTGGGAGGAATTCCACTTGAGGGCGCTGTTTTACTTGGTGGAAAAGCAGGTTTCTACCTGCACAGGTGTGAGATTTGAGGGATTTTTTCCCCTGCAAACACTTGGGGAGTGGCATGGATCGTTGTGTCCAAATTTCAGGACGATTGGTCAAGCGGTTATGGAGAAAAGTGGAGCCCACACTTTCACCATTTTTACATTTTTTTATATACAGTATATAGATTTTTCGTGTGTGGTGTGGGAAGGAGTACTTTGCTTCGCCTGATCTGAATCTTCCGATGCCCAGGTGTTACCCTACTACAAACAGGAATTCCCAGTCAAATAAAATGATGATTTTAAAAGGCCTGCCTTTCCTTGAGGCACACAATACTTGGGGAGCTGTGTGGCTGTTTCTGCATGTAGATCTGCATTTTCCTTCCCACACTCTGTCCTACTCTAAACACACTGACTCCAAAAATATAGATTATGATCTCTACTATGGGGCAAAGAAAGAATGTTTCTGCATCGCAGGGACATCCCTCTGCTGATCTCAGGAGATTAAAACTGGTGTTACATCACTCACTTTTGTTCCCTGAAAATAGTGTTACAAAAGTTTGCCCCCCCCCCCTTTCTGCAGAGCGGTGGCAAAATTCCACAGGTGTTTTTTTTTAGGGGTCTATGTCGCCTTGAGAATCAAGACACAGCAGAGGCTGTTGTAGCTTTAAGAAATATGACTTCTCCCTATATTTACACCTGAGTAGGGATAGAGAGTCCAGATCTTACATACCGCCCAACATTTCTCTGATGAAAATAGGGACTTCCTTTTCTAAAACAACAATAACCAGTGCTTTTTTCCGGAAAAAAAGGTAGGGGGACTCACTACAAAGTCTGTTTGTTTGCTTGTTTATTGTGGGCGCAGTCGCAGTGCCCGTCTCAGTGGCTAAATGTAAAATGTGATTAATAAACTCAAGCAGACAATGATCTGGATTATTGATTTCAAATATGGGTAGATTTATGGCTCAGGCATTTGGTGTATATCCACCCCAGCCCCCAGCCCCCCCCCCCATGACAAAAAGATTATTTATCACTGGCAAGACCCAATGAAAACAGCAAGAACCTTTATTGAACTAACAGAACTGGACAACAGGCGCAAAGCAACTGCTTCCTTTTTTGAAGGCCTGGGCCACTCCCACTCCCAACGTGATTGGCTGCCTAAACATCAAAGCTGCAAATTATGACTCAGAATTTAAGGGCCAATGGCAGAAGGCCGAAATCCTGAAAAGTTCTGTGATTGGATATCATGTATTGAATCAGAACACAGCTCAGAATCCTTAGTCCAGACTCAAGCTCAGGCAAACACAGACCACGGAATATATAACAGTAGAGTTGGAATGGATCCTAAGGGTCATCTAGCCCAACCCACTGCAATGCAGGGATCTTTTCTCCAACATGGAGCTCGAGCCCACGGCCCTGAAATTAAGAGTTTCATGCTCTACCAACTGAGAATGTGTTTTATCATACTAGATGGCGAACTTGTAGCCTTCCTGATTTTGTTGGACTCCTACTCCCATCAGCCAGCGTGACTGTAGGGCAGGCACGATGGGATCTGTAGTCCAGGGTTGTCCGGAGGGCTGTATCCTGGCTATCCTCTGCAATGTAGCACGAGGCCCTTCACTGCAGGACTTGTGCGAGGCTGGGCACTTGTTTGCTTAGTTTCAAGGGACGATCAAAAGAGCGGCAGGGACAAAAGAGAGCGGCTTAAAAGTTCAAAGAGAGTTTGGTCAAGGATCCAGCTGCTATGCCATTGCTAGGCAACCAGGTGTGTGTGTGGGAGGGGGGGGAATGTGAATGACAGGCTCCCTGAGTCATCCCTGCAAGGTGGAGAGGCCTGGGGTGGAGAGGAGGGGCAGGCACAAAGGGTTGCAGCGAACAAAGTCCCTACTCAGAGTAGACCCATTGCAATGAACAGGCATGAAAAACTTGGAATCATAGAGTGGTACAGTTGGAAGGGACCTCGAGGGTCATCTTAGCCCAACCCCCTTTAATTTGCAACTGCATTTTCCATACCCTCCAAAATGTATCCAATGGAAACAGGAACGTCCTATTCCATAATAATAATTTTACTATTTATACCCCACCCACCTGACTGGGTTCCCCCAGCCACTCTGAGCAGCTTCCAACATTCATAAAAACATAATAAAACATTCATAAAAACATAATAAAACATTAAACATTTTAAGAATTGCATGAAATAAAAATAGAAATAAGAAACTTCCCTACACAGGGCTGCCTTCAGATGGCTTGGGGGATGGATAACTCCAGACCCTCCAACATTTCTCTGAAGAAAATAAGAATGTTCTAAGGAAAACCGGGACGGCTTCTGTAAATCTGGGACTGTCCCTGGAAAATTGGGCACTTGGAGAGTCTGCATTTTCTGCACAGATATTCTGAGGGTTGCTAGGCCCCAAAGACATTTCCTAAATAGGGAGTTTATCTTTTGGAAAAATGTTCCAGATATATTAAAAATGGCAGAATATAGAATATAGAATATTCTGAGAATATCTCAGAATATAGATGTGGGAATAATATTTAGAGTGTGTGCATCCTTTCCTTTTTTTAAATATCATTTTTTATTAATTTTTCATTTTTTTTTATTAATTTTTCAAAAATAGAATATAGAATAAAGTACAAACAAACCTATAAGGTAAAGTTTAATGACTCCCATCTGTCAATTTCTTCTTTAGATATCTATATATTTAATAGACTCTGAGCAAACACAGAATTGATATTCCTTAAGTGAATGAGGGGATGCAGGTGGCGCTGTGGGTTAAACCACAGAGCCTAGGGCTTGTTGATCAGAAGGTCGGCGGTTCGAATCCCTGCGATGGGGTGAGCTCCCGTTACTCGGTCGCAGCTCCTGCCAACCTAGCTCCTGCCAACCTAGCAGTTCGAAAGCACGTCAAAGTGCAAGTAGATAAATAGGTACCACTCCGTTGGGAAGGTAAACGGCATTTCCGTGCGCTGCTCTGGTTCGCCAGAAGCGGCTTAGTCATGCTGGCCACATGACCCGGAAGCTGTACGCCGACTCCCTTGGCCAATAACGTGAGATGAGTGCCGCAACCCCATAGTTGGTCATGACTGGACCTAATGGTCAGGGGTCCCTTTACCTTTTTAAGTGAATGAATAATCACTTCTTTACCTAATTGGGCACCAGTAGGTAAAAACTGGTCTGACTTGGACATAGCGCAAGCTAGGGGTTGTAAACAAATATTGAAAAGCAAAGGTAAAAGTGGGCATCTTTGCCTAGTCCCTCGAGCTAGTCGAAAGGGGGCAGACATAATGCCATCCGCATGAACTCTAGAGATAGATGAGTCAGAAATTACTTTAATCTATTTAATCTACTGTATTTTATAAAATCCAAAAAGAAACCAAATTTGGTTAAAGCTACCTCCATATACTATTATTATTTTTTGTCAAAAGCCTTTTTAGCATCTATAATTATTAATATTAATATTTATTATTTATACCCCGCCCATCTGGCTGGGTTTCCCCAGCCACTCTGGGCGGCTTCCAACAAACATTAAATTACAATAATCTATTAAACTAAAAGCTTCGCTAAACAGGGCTGCCTTCAGATGTTTCCTAAAAGTCTGGTAGTTGTTTTTCTCTTTGACATCTGATGGGAGGGCGTTCAACAGGGCGGGTGCCACTACCGAGAAGGCCCTCTGCCTGGTTCCCTGTAACTTGGCTTCTCGCAGCGAGGGAAGTGCCTGAAGGCCTGCGGGACTGGACCTCAGTGTCTGGGCAGAACGATGGGGGTGGAGACACTCCTTCAGGTATATAGGACCGAGGCCGCTTAGGGCTTTAAAGGTCAGCAGCAACACTTTGAATTGTGCTCGGAAACATACTGGGAGCCAATTTAGGTCTTTCAAGATGGTGTTACGTGGTCTTGGCGGCCACTCCCAGTCACCAGTTTAGTGATTGAATTAAAAATGGATCAATATTTTTATTTAAATCTATCAAATCCACCACTAACAATATTGTTGTTGTTGTTTAGTCGTTTAGTCGTGTCCGACTCTTCGTGACCCCATGGACCATAGCACGCCAGGCACTCCTGTCTTGCACTGCCTCCCGTAGTTTGGTCAAACTCATGTTCGTAGCTTCGAGAACACTGTCCAACCATCTTGTCCTCTGTCGTCCCCTTCTCCTAGTGCCCTCAATCTTTCCCAACATCAGGGTCTTTTCCAAGGATTCTTCTCTTCTCATGAGGTGGCCAAAGTATTGGAGCCTCAGCTTCACGATCTGTCCTTCCAGGGAGCACTCAGGGCTGATTTCCTTAAGAATTGATAGGTTTGATCTTCTAGCAGTCCATGGGACTCTCAAGAGTCTCCTCCAGCACCATAATTCAAAAGCATCAATTCTTCGGCGATCAGCCTTCTTTATGGTCCAGCTCTCACTTCCATACATCACTACTGGGAAAACCATAGCTTTAACTATACGGACCTTCGTCGGCAAGGTGATGTCTCTGCTTTTTGGGCGTTCAACAGGGCGGGTGCCACTACCGAGAAGGCCCTCTGCCTGGTTCCCTGTAACTTGGCTTCTCGCAGCGAGGGAAGTGCCTGAAGGCCTGCGGGACTGGACCTCAGTGTCTGGGCAGAACGATGGGGGTGGAGACACTCCTTCAGGTATATAGGACCGAGGCCGCTTAGGGCTTTAAAGGTCAGCAGCAACACTTTGAATTGTGCTCGGAAACATACTGGGAGCCAATTTAGGTCTTTCAAGATGGTGTTACGTGGTCTTGGCGGCCACTCCCAGTCACCAGTTTAGTGATTGAATTAAAAATGGATCAATATTTTTATTTAAATCTATCAAATCCACCACTAACAATATTATCTGCTGCCTATTTCATTATTATAAAACCAGTTTAATCATTCTCAAAACCCGCTGATATTACTTGATGAATTCTATATGCAAAAGTCGATGTTAAAATCTTCATATCGGGATTTGTTAGGGATATAGCTCAAACGTTCGCACAAAATGTGTGGTCTTCATCTGGTTTGGGTATAATTGTAATATAAGCTTGATAGAATCATAGAGTTGGAAGAGACCACAAGGGCCATCCAGTCCAACCCCCTGCCAAGCAGGAAACACCATCAAAGCATTCTTGACATATGGCTGTCAAGCCTCCGCTTAAAGACCACCAAAGAAGGAGACTCCACCACACTTCTTGGCAGCAAATTCCACTGTCGAACAGCTCTTACTGTGAGGAAGTTCTTCCTAATGTTTAGGTGGAAGCTTCTTTCTTGTAGTTTGAATCCATTGCTCCGTGTCCGCTTCTCTGGAGCAGCAGAAAACAACCTTTCACCCTCCTCTATGTAGAGATACTTGATAAAATACATTTATCAAGTATCTCTACATATAATGGGAAAGCATTGGTTCTAATAAGTCAACATATGTCTTGTACCATTTAATGGAAAATCCATGTGATCCTGATGTATTTCCAATTTAAATACATCCAATTAAAAATGGTTTGCTTAATTTATGATTGCACTATTGGTGCAAAAAATATATGCCTTTGTAAATAATCCAAATAAGGAAATGTTGTTTTACAAATAACCGAACACCATGTCTGCATAAGTGATGCCGTTTCGATAAATATATAACTTCGAAAAAACATTCAATGTTAGTGTCTTTGCTGTCATTGTAAACTTCAACATTCCCCTTTCGTATAGAAATTTTACGTTTATTTGACTTTGCCAATATTTAACATTCTCATTAATGATACTCCCAATATATCACTTCAACAAAAAAAAACAGTTTCACTGCCGACTCCACTTACTTCCACCAAGAGTGGAGCGGGGACCTCAGCTGAAGAAACTGCCGCATCACTAAGAAGTAGCAGAACACCTAATGATAGCACAGAGGAAACATCAAGCCCACCTCCAGGAACTTCAGTTACAGAAATGGGAAAGACGACAGCTGAAACCACGGTTTCTCAGTCTTCTCCAGGTACATCCACCAAGAGCGAAGAGCAGACCTCAGCTGAAGAAATTGCCACATCACCAACAAGCAGCGGAGCCCCTACAGAGAGGATAGAGGAAACATCAAGCCCACCTCCAGCAACTTCAGTTACCGAAATGGGAAAGATGACAGGTGAAACAACGGTTTCTCAGCCTTCTCCAAGTACATCCACCAAGAGCGTAGAGCAGACCTCAGCTATGGAAACTTTCCCATCACCAAGAAGTAGCAGAACCCCTACAGAGAGCATAGAGGAATTGTCAAGCCCACCTCCAGCAACTTCAATTACCGAAACGGGAAAGACGACAACTGAAACAACAGTTTCTCAGCCATCTCTAGGTACATCCACCAAGAGCGTAGAGGAGACCTCAGGTATAGAAACTTCCCAATCACCAAGAAGTAGCAGAACCCCTACAGAGAAGATAGAGGAAACGTCAAGCCCACCTACAGCAACTTCAGTTACCGAAACGGGAAAGACGAGAGCTGAAACAACCGTTTCTCAGACTTCTCCAGGTACATCCACCAAGAACGTAGAGGAGACCTCAGCTACAGTAACTGCTGCATCGCCAACAAGCAACGGAGCCCCTACGGAGAGCATAGAGGAAATGTCAAGCACACCTCCAGCAACTTCTGTTACCGAAACAGGAAAGACGAGAGCTGAAACAACGGTTTCTCTGCCTTCTCCAAGTACATCCACCAAGAGCGTACAGCAGACCTTAGCTATAGAAACTTTCCCATCACCAAGAAGTAGCAGAACCCCTACTGATAGCACAGAGGAAACGTCAAGCCCACCTCCAGCAACTTCAATTACCGAAACGGGAAAGACGAGAGCTGAAACAACGGTTTCTCTGCCTTCTCCAAGTACATACACCAGGAGCGTAGAGCAGACCTCAGCTGAACAAACTGATGCATTACAAACAAGCAGCGGAGCCCCTACAGAGAGCATAGAGGAAACGTCAAGCCCACCTCCAGCAACTTCAGTTATCAAAATCGGAAAGACGAGAGCTGAAAAAACGGTTTCTCAGCCTTCTCCAGGTACATCCACCAAGAGCGTAGAGCAGACCTCAGATATAGAAACTTCCCAATCACCAACAAGCAGCGGAACCCCTACGGAGAGTATAGAGGAAACGTCAAGTTCACCTTCAGCAACTTCAGTTACCGAAACGGGAAAGATGACAGCTGAAACAACGTTTTCTCAGACTTCTCCAGGTACATCCACCAAGAGCGTAGAGGAGACCTCAGATATAGAAACTTCCCAATCACCAACAAGCAGCGGAGCCCCTACAGAGAGCATAGAGGAAACATCAAGTCCACCTGCAGGAACTTCAGTTACCGAAACGGGAAAGACGAGAGCTGAAACAATGGTTTCTCAGACTTCTCCAGGTACATCCACCAAGAGCGTAAAGGAAACCTCAGCTATAGAAACTTCCCCATCACCAATAAGTAGCAAAACCCCTACTGATAGCACAGAGGAAACGTCAAGCCCACCTCCAGCAACTTCAGTTCCTGAAAGGCAAAATTCGACAGCTGAAACATCAGTTTCTCAGGCTTCTCCAAGTACATCCCCCAAGAGCGTAGAGGAAACCTCAGCTATAGAAATTTCCCCATCACCAATAAGTAGCAAAACCCCTACTGATAGCACAGAGGAAACGTCAAGCCCACCTCCAGCAACTTCAGTTACCGAAACGGGAAAGACGAGAGCTGAAACAACCCTTTCTCAGCCTTCTCCAAGTACATCCACCAAGAGCGTAGAGCAGACCTCAGCTATAGAAACTTTCCAATCACCAAGAAGTAGCAGAACCCCTACTGATAGCACGGAGGAAACGTCAAGCCCACCTCCAGGAACTTCAGGTACCAAAATGGGAAAGACGAGAGCTGAAACAACGGTTTCTCAGCCTTCTCCAGGTACATCCACCAAGAGCGTAGAGCAGACCTCAGCTGAAGAAACTGACGCATCACAAACAAGCAGCAGAGCCCCTACTGATAGCACAGAGGAAACGTCAAGCCCACCTCCAGCAACTTCAGTTACCGAAACAGGAAAGACGAGAGCTGAAACAACGGTTTCTCTGCCTTCTCCAAGTACATCCACCAGGAGCGTAGAGCAGACCTCAGCTGAAGAAACTGCCACATCACCAACAAGCAGCGGAGCCCCTACAGAGAGCATAGAGGAAACATCAAGTCCACCTGCAGGAACTTCAGTTACCGAAACGGGAAAGACGAGAGCTGAAACAACGGTTTCTCTGCCTTCTCCAGGTACATCCACCAAGAGCGTAGAGCAGACCTCAGCTGAAGAAACTGACGCATCACAAACAAGCAGCAGAGCCCCTACTGATAGCACAGAGGAAACGTCAAGCCCACCTCCAGCAACTTCAGTTCCTGAAATGCAAAATACGACAGCTGAAACAATGGTTTCTCAGGCGTCTCCAAGTACATCCACCAAGGGCGGAGAGGAGACCTCAGGTATAGAAACTTTCCCATCAACAAGAAGTAGCAAAACCCCTATTGATAGCACAGAGGAAACGTCAAGCCCACCTCCAGCAACTTCAGTTACCGAAACGGGAAAGACGAGAGCTGAAACAATGGTTTCTCCGCCTTCTCCAAGTACATCCACCAGGAGCGTAGAGCAGACCTCATCTGAAGAAACTGCCACATCACCAACAAGCAGCGGAGCCCCTACAGAGAGCATAGAGGAAACGTCAAACCCACCTCCTGGAACTTCAGTTACCGAAACGGGAAAGACGAGAGCTGAAACAACGGTTTCTCAGACTTCTCCAGGTACATCCACCAAGAGCGTAGAGGAGACCTCATATATAGAAACTTTCCAATCACCAACAAGCAGCGGAGCCCCTACGGAGAGCATAGAGGAAACGTCAAGTTCACCTTCAGCAACTTCAGTTACCGAAACGGGAAAGATGAGAGCTGAAACAGCGGTTTCTCCGCCTTCTCCAAGTACATCCACCAGGAGCGTAGAGCAGACCTCATCTGAAGAAACTGCCACATCACCAAAAAGCAGCGGAGCCCCTACAGAGAGCATAGAGGAAACGTCAAGCCCACCTCCAGCAACTTCAGTTACCGAAACGGGAAAGACGAGAGCTGAAACAACGTTTTCTCAGCCTTCTCCAAGTACATCCACCAAGAGCGTAGAGCAGACCTCATCTGAAGAAACTGCCGCATCACCAACAAGGAGCGGAGCCCCTACTGAGAGCATAGAGGAAACGTCAAGCCCACCTCCAGCAACTTCAGTTACTGAAACGGGAAAGACGAGAGCTGAGACAACGGTTTCTCAGCCTTCTCCAAGTACATCCACCAGGAGCGTAGAGCTGACCTCAGCTGAAGAAACTGACGCATCACAAACAAGCAGCGGAGCCCCTACAGAGAGCATAGAGGAAACGTCAAGCCCACCTCCAAGAACTTCAGTTACCGAAACGGGAAAGACGAGAGCTGAAACAACGGTTTCTCAGACTTCTCCAGGTACATCCACCAAGAGCGTAGAGGAGACCTCATATATAGAAACTTCCCAATCACCAACAAGCAGCGGAGCCCCTACGGAGAGCATAGAGGAAACGTCAAGTTCACCTTCAGCAACTTCAGTTACCGAAACGGGAAAGATGACAGCTGAAACGTTTTCTCAGCCTTCTCTAGGTACATCGACCAAGAGCGTAGAGGAAACCTCAGCTATAGAAATTTCCCCTTCACCAATAAGTAGCAAAACCCCTACTGATAGTACAGAGGAAATGTCAAGCCCACCTCCAGGAACTTCAGTTACCGAAACGGGAAAGACGAAAGCTGAAACAACGCTTTCTCAGCCTTCTCCAAGTACATCCACCAAGAGCGTAGAGGAGACCTCAGCTATAGACACTTTCCAATCACCAAGAAGTAGCAGAACCCCTACTGATAGCAGAGAGGAAACATCAAGCCCACCTCCAGCAACTTCAGTGATCGAAACGGGAAAGACGAGAGCTGAAACAACGTTTTCTCAGCCTTCTCCAAGTACATCCACGAAGGGCATAGAGGAGACCTCAGCTATAGAAACTGCCGCATCACCAACAAGGAGCGGAGCCCCTACTGAGAGCATAGAGGAAACGTCAAGCCCACCTCCAGCAACTTCAGTTACTGAAACGGGAAAGACGAGAGCTGAGACAACGGTTTCTCAGCCTTCTCCAAGTACGTCCACCAGGAGCGTAGAGCAGACCTCAGCTGAAGAAACTGACACATCACAAACAAGCAGCGGAGCCCTTACAGAGAGCATAGAGGAAACGTCAAGCCCACCTCCAGCAACTTCAGTTACCGAAACGGGAAAGACGAGAGCTGAAACAACGCTTTCTCAGCCTTCTCCAAGTACATCCACCAAGAGCGTAGAGGAGACCTCAGCTATAGACACTTTCCAATCACCAAGAAGTAGCAGAACCCCTACTGATAGCACAGAGGAAACGTCAAGCACACCTCCAGCAACTTCAGTTACCGAAACGGGAAAGACGAGAGCTGAAACAACCCTTTCTCAGGCTTCTCCAAGTACATCCACCAAGAGCGTAGAGCAGACCTCAGCTATAGAAACTTTCCAATCACCAAGAAGTAGCAGAACCCCTACTGATAGCAGAGAGGAAACATCAAGCCCACCTCCAGCAACTTCAGTGATCGAAACGGGAAAGACGAGAGCTGAAACAACGGTTTCTCCGCCTTCTCCAAGTACATCCACCAGGAGCGTAGAGCAGACCTCAGCTGAACAAACTGATGCATTACAAACAAGCAGCAGAGCCCCTACAGAGAGCATAGAGGAAACGTCAAGCCCACCTCCAAGAACTTCAGTTACCGAAACGGGAAAGACGAGAGCTGAAACAACGGTTTCTCAGACTTCTCCAGGTACATCCACCAAGAGCGTAGAGGAGACCTCATATATAGAAACTTCCCAATCACCAACAAGCAGCGGAGCCCCTACGGAGAGCATAGAGGAAACCTCAAGTTCACCTTCAGCAACTTCAGTTACCGAAACGGGAAAGATGACAGCTGAAACGTTTTCTCAGCCTTCTCTAGGTACATCGACCAAGAGCGTAGAGGAAACCTCAGCTATAGAAATTTCCCCTTCACCAATAAGTAGCAAAACCCCTACTGATAGTACAGAGGAAATGTCAAGCCCACATCCAGGAACTTCAGTTACCGAAACGGGAAAGACGAGAGCTGAAACAACCCTTTCTCAGCCTTCTCCAAGTACATCCACCAAGAGCGTAGAGCAGACCTCAGCTATAGAAACTTTCCAATCACCAAGAAGTAGCAGAACCCCTACTGATAGCAGAGAGGAAACATCAAGCCCACCTCCAGCAACTTCAGTGATCGAAACGGGAAAGACGAGAGCTGAAACAACGTTTTCTCAGCCTTCTCCAAGTACATCCACGAAGGGCATAGAGGAGACCTCAGCTATAGAAACTTCCCAATCACCAACAAGCAGCGGAGCCCCTACTGAGAGCATAGAGGAAACGTCAAGCCCACCTCCAGCAACTTCAGTTACTGAAACGGGAAAGACGAGAGCTGAAACAACGTTTTCTCAGCCTTCTCCAAGTACATCCACGAAGGGCATAGAGGAGACCTCAGCTATAGAAACTGCCGCATCACCAACAAGGAGCGGAGCCCCTACTGAGAGCATAGAGGAAACGTCAAGCCCACCTCCAGCAACTTCAGTTACTGAAACGGGAAAGACGAGAGCTGAGACAACGGTTTCTCAGCCTTCTCCAAGTACATCCACCAGGAGCGTAGAGCAGACCTCAGCTGAAGAAACTGACACATCACAAACAAGCAGCGGAGCCCTTACAGAGAGCATAGAGGAAACGTCAAGCCCACCTCCAGCAACTTCAGTTACCGAAACGGGAAAGACGAGAGCTGAAACAACGCTTTCTCAGCCTTCTCCAAGTACATCCACCAAGAGCGTAGAGGAGACCTCAGCTATAGACACTTTCCAATCACCAAGAAGTAGCAGAACCCCTACTGATAGCACAGAGGAAACGTCAAGCACACCTCCAGCAACTTCAGTTACCGAAACGGGAAAGACGAGAGCTGAAACAACCCTTTCTCAGGCTTCTCCAAGTACATCCACCAAGAGCGTAGAGCAGACCTCAGCTATAGAAACTTTCCAATCACCAAGAAGTAGCAGAACCCCTACTGATAGCAGAAAGGAAACATCAAGCCCACCTCCAGCAACTTCAGTGATCGAAACGGGAAAGACGAGAGCTGAAACAACGGTTTCTCCGCCTTCTCCAAGTACATCCACCAGGAGCGTAGAGCAGACCTCAGCTGAACAAACTGATGCATTACAAACAAGCAGCAGAGCCCCTACAGAGAGCATAGAGGAAACGTCAAGCCCACCTCCAAGAACTTCAGTTACCGAAACGGGAAAGACGAGAGCTGAAACAACGGTTTCTCAGACTTCTCCAGGTACATCCACCAAGAGCGTAGAGGAGACCTCATATATAGAAACTTCCCAATCACCAACAAGCAGCGGAGCCCCTACGGAGAGCATAGAGGAAACCTCAAGTTCACCTTCAGCAACTTCAGTTACCGAAACGGGAAAGATGACAGCTGAAACGTTTTCTCAGCCTTCTCTAGGTACATCGACCAAGAGCGTAGAGGAAACCTCAGCTATAGAAATTTCCCCTTCACCAATAAGTAGCAAAACCCCTACTGATAGTACAGAGGAAATGTCAAGCCCACATCCAGGAACTTCAGTTACCGAAACGGGAAAGACGAGAGCTGAAACAACGCTTTCTCAGCCTTCTCCAAGTACATCCATCAAGAGCGTAGAGGAGACCTCAGCTATAGACACTTTCCAATCACCAAGAAGTAGCAGAACCCCCACTGATAGCACAGAGGAAACGTCAAGCCCACCTCCAGCAACTTCAGTTACCGAAACGGGAAAGACGAGAGCTGAAACAACCCTTTCTCAGCCTTCTCCAAGTACATCCACCAAGAGCGTAGAGCAGACCTCAGCTATAGAAACTTTCCAATCACCAAGAAGTAGCAGAACCCCTACTGATAGCAGAGAGGAAACATCAAGCCCACCTCCAGCAACTTCAGTGATCGAAACGGGAAAGACGAGAGCTGAAACAACGTTTTCTCAGCCTTCTCCAAGTACATCCACGAAGGGCATAGAGGAGACCTCAGCTATAGAAACTTCCCAATCACCAACAAGCAGCGGAGCCCCTACTGAGAGCATAGAGGAAACGTCAAGCCCACCTCCAGCAACTTCAGTTACTGAAACGGGAAAGACGAGAGCTGAAACAACGTTTTCTCAGCCTTCTCCAAGTACATCCACGAAGGGCATAGAGGAGACCTCAGCTATAGAAACTGCCGCATCACCAACAAGGAGCGGAGCCCCTACTGAGAGCATAGAGGAAACGTCAAGCCCACCTCCAGCAACTTCAGTTACTGAAACGGGAAAGACGAGAGCTGAGACAACGGTTTCTCAGCCTTCTCCAAGTACATCCACCAGGAGCGTAGAGCAGACCTCAGCTGAAGAAACTGACACATCACAAACAAGCAGCGGAGCCCTTACAGAGAGCATAGAGGAAACGTCAAGCCCACCTCCAGCAACTTCAGTTACCGAAACGGGAAAGACGAGAGCTGAAACAACGTTTTCTCAGCCTTCTCCAAGTACATCCACGAAGGGCATAGAGGAGACCTCAGCTATAGAAACTGCCGCATCACCAACAAGGAGCGGAGCCCCTACTGAGAGCATAGAGGAAACGTCAAGCCCACCTCCAGCAACTTCAGTTACTGAAACGGGAAAGACGAGAGCTGAGACAACGGTTTCTCAGCCTTCTCCAAGTACATCCACCAGGAGCGTAGAGCAGACCTCAGCTGAAGAAACTGACACATCACAAAAAAGCAGCGGAGCCCTTACAGAGAGCATAGAGGAAACGTCAAGCCCACCTCCAGCAACTTCAGTTACCGAAACGGGAAAGACGAGAGCTGAAACAACGCTTTCTCAGCCTTCTCCAAGTACATCCACCAAGAGCGTAGAGGAGACCTCAGCTATAGACACTTTCCAATCACCAAGAAGTAGCAGAACCCCTACTGATAGCACAGAGGAAACGTCAAGCCCACCTCCAGCAACTTCAGTTACCGAAACGGGAAAGACGAGAGCTGAAACAACCCTTTCTCAGGCTTCTCCAAGTACATCCACCAAGAGCGTAGAGCAGACCTCAGCTGAACAAACTGATGCATTACAAACAAGCAGCAGAGCCCCTACAGAGAGCATAGAGGAAACGTCAAGCCCACCTCCAAGAACGTCAGTTACCGAAACGGGAAAGACGAGAGCTGAAACAACGGTTTCTCAGACTTCTCCAGGTACATCCACCAAGAGCGTAGAGGAGACCTCATATATAGAAACTTCCCAATCACCAACAAGCAGCGGAGCCCCTACGGAGAGCATAGAGGAAACCTCAAGTTCACCTTCAGCAACTTCAGTTACCGAAACGGGAAAAATGACAGCTGAAACGTTTTCTCAGCCTTCTCTAGGTACATCGACCAAGAGCGTAGAGGAAACCTCAGCTATAGAAATTTCCCCTTCACCAATAAGTAGCAAAACCCCTACTGATAGCACAGAGGAAACGTCAAGCCCACCTCCAGCAACTTCAGTTACCGAAACGGGAAAGACGAGAGCTGAAACAACCCTTTCTCAGCCTTCTCCAAGTACATCCACCAAGAGCGTAGAGCAGACCTCAGCTATAGAAACTTTCCAATCACCAAGAAGTAGCAGAACCCCTACTGATAGCAGAGAGGAAACATCAAGCCCACCTCCAGCAACTTCAGTGATCGAAACGGGAAAGACGAGAGCTGAAACAACGTTTTCTCAGCCTTCTCCAAGTACATCCACGAAGGGCATAGAGGAGACCTCAGCTATAGAAACTTCCCAATCACCAACAAGCAGCGGAGCCCCTACAGAGAGCATAGAAGAAACGTCAAGCCCACCTCCAAGAACTTCAGTTACCGAAACGGGAAAGACGAGAGCTGAAACAACGGTTTCTCAGACTTCTCCAGGTACATCCACCAAGAGCGTAGAGGAGACCTCATATATAGAAACTTCCCAATCACCAACAAGCAGCGGAGCCCCTACGGAGAGCATAGAGGAAACGTCAAGTTCACCTTCAGCAACTTCAGTTACCGAAACGGGAAAGATGACAGCTGAAACGTTTTCTCAGCCTTCTCTAGGTACATCGACCAAGAGCGTAGAGGAAACCTCAGCTATAGAAATTTCCCCTTCACCAATAAGTAGCAAAACCCCTACTGATAGTACAGAGGAAATGTCAAGCCCACCTCCAGGAACTTCAGTTACCGAAACGGGAAAGACGAGAGCTGAAACAACTCTTTCTCAGCCTTCTCCAAGTACATCCACCAAGAGCGTAGAGCAGACCTCAGCTATAGAAACATTCCAATCACCAAGAAGTAGCAGAACCCCTACTGATAGCAGAGAGGAAACATCAAGCCCACCTCCAGCAACTTCAGTGATCGAAACGGGAAAGACGAGAGCTGAAACAACGGTTTCTCCGCCTTCTCCAAGTACATCCACCAGGAGCGTAGAGCAGACCTCAGCTGAACAAACTGATGCATTACAAACAAGCAGCGGAGCCCCTACAGAGAGCATAGAGGAAACGTCAAGCCCACCTCCAGCAACTTCAGTTATCAAAATGGGAAAGACGAGAGCTGAAACAACGGTTTCTCCGCCTTCTCCAACTACATCCACCAAGAGCGTAGAGCAGACCTCACCTGAAGAAACTGACGCATCACAAACAAGCAGCAGAGCCCCAACTGATAGCACAGAGGAAACGTCAAGCCCACCTCCAGCAACTTCAGTTCCTGAAATGCAAAATACGCCAGCTGAAACAACAGTTTCTCAGGCTTCTCCAAGTACATCCACCAAGAGCGTAGAGGAGACCTCAGGTATAGAAACTTTCCCATCACCAAGAAGTAGCAGAACCCCTACTGATAGCACAGAGGAAACGTCAAATCCACCTCCAGCAACTTCAGTTACCGAAACAGAAATGACGAGAGCTGAAGCAACGGTTTCTCAGCCTTCTCCAGGTACATCCACCAAGAGCGTAGAGGAGACCTCAGGTATAGAAACTTTCCAATCACCAAGAAGTAGCAGAACCCCTACTGATAGCACAGAGGAAACGTCAAGCCCACCTCCAGCAACTTCAATTACCGAAACGGGAAAGACGAGAGCTGAAACAACGGTTTCTCTGCCTTCTCCAAGTACATCCACCAGGAGCGTAGAGCAGACCTCAGCTGAAGAAACTGCCACATCACCAACAAGCAGCGGAGCCCCTACAGAGAGCATAGAGGAAACATCAAGTCCACCTCCTGGAACTTCAGTTACCGAAACGGGAAAGACGAGAGCTGAAACAACGGTTTCTCAGGCTTCTCCAAGTACATCCACCAAGAGCGTAGAGCAGACCTCATCTGAAGAAACTGCCGCATCACCAACAAGCATCGGAGCCCCTACAGAGAGCATAGAGGAAACATCAAGTCCACCTCCAGCAACTTCAGTTACCGAAACGGGAAATACGAGAGCTGAAACAACGATTTCTCAGCCTTCTCCAAGTACATCCACCAAGAGCGTAGAGCAGACCTCAGCTATAAAAACTGCCGCATCACCAACAAGGAGCAGAGCCCCTACTGAGAGCATAGAGGAAACGTCAAGCCCACCTCCAGCAACTTCAGTTACTGAAACGGGAAAGACGAGAGCTGAAACAACGCTTTCTCAGCCTTCTCCAAGTACATCCATCAAGAGCGTAGAGGAGACCTCAGCTATAGACACTTTCCAATCACCAAGAAGTAGCAGAACCCCTACTGATAGCACAGAGGAAACGTCAAGCCCACCTCCAGCAACTTCAGTTACCGAAACGGGAAAGACGAGAGCTGAAACAACCCTTTCTCAGCCTTCTCCAAGTACATCCACCAAGAGCGTAGAGCAGACCTCAGCTATAGAAACTTTCCAATCACCAAGAAGTAGCAGAACCCCTACTGATAGCAGAGAGGAAACATCAAGCCCACCTCCAGCAACTTCAGTGATCGAAACGGGAAAGACGAGAGCTGAAACAACGTTTTCTCAGCCTTCTCCAAGTACATCCACGAAGGGCATAGAGGAGACCTCAGCTATAGAAACTTCCCAATCACCAACAAGCAGCGGAGCCCCTACTGAGAGCATAGAGGAAACGTCAAGCCCACCTCCAGCAACTTCAGTTACTGAAACGGGAAAGACGAGAGCTGAAACAACGTTTTCTCAGCCTTCTCCAAGTACATCCACGAAGGGCATAGAGGAGACCTCAGCTATAGAAACTGCCGCATCACCAACAAGGAGCGGAGCCCCTACTGAGAGCATAGAGGAAACGTCAAGCCCACCTCCAGCAACTTCAGTTACTGAAACGGGAAAGACGAGAGCTGAGACAACGGTTTCTCAGCCTTCTCCAAGTACATCCACCAGGAGCGTAGAGCAGACCTCAGCTGAAGAAACTGACACATCACAAACAAGCAGCGGAGCCCTTACAGAGAGCATAGAGGAAACGTCAAGCCCACCTCCAGCAACTTCAGTTACCGAAACGGGAAAGACGAGAGCTGAAACAATGCTTTCTCAGCCTTCTCCAAGTACATCCACCAAGAGCGTAGAGGAGACCTCAGCTATAGACACTTTACAATCACCAAGAAGTAGCAGAACCCCTACTGATAGCACAGAGGAAACGTCAAGCCCACCTCCAGCAACTTCAGTTACCGAAACGGGAAAGACGAGAGCTGAAACAACCCTTTCTCAGGCTTCTCCAAGTACATCCACCAAGAGCGTAGAGCAGACCTCAGCTATAGAAACTTTCCAATCACCAAGAAGTAGCAGAACCCCTACTGATAGCAGAGAGGAAACATCAAGCCCACCTCCAGCAACTTCAGTGATCGAAACGGGAAAGACGAGAGCTGAAACAACGGTTTCTCCGCCTTCTCCAAGTACATCCACCAGGAGCGTAGAGCAGACCTCAGCTGAACAAACTGATGCATTACAAACAAGCAGCAGAGCCCCTACAGAGAGCATAGAGGAAACGTCAAGCCCACCTCCAAGAACTTCAGTTACCGAAACGGGAAAGACGAGAGCTGAAACAACGGTTTCTCAGACTTCTCCAGGTACATCCACCAAGAGCGTAGAGGAGACCTCATATATAGAAACTTCCCAATCACCAACAAGCAGCGGAGCCCCTACGGAGAGCATAGAGGAAACCTCAAGTTCACCTTCAGCAACTTCAGTTACCGAAATGGGAAAGATGACAGCTGAAACGTTTTCTCAGCCTTCTCTAGGTACATCGACCAAGAGCGTAGAGGAAACCTCAGCTATAGAAATTTCCCCTTCACCAATAAGTAGCAAAACCCCTACTGATAGTACAGAGGAAATGTCAAGCCCACCTCCAGGAACTTCAGTTACCGAAACGGGAAAGACGAGAGCTGAAACAACCCTTTCTCAGCCTTCTCCAAGTACATCCACCAAGAGCGTAGAGCAGACCTCAGCTATAGAAACTTTCCAATCACCAAGAAGTAGCAGAACCCCTACTGATAGCAGAGAGGAAACATCAAGCCCACCTCCAGCAACTTCAGTGATCGAAACGGGAAAGACGAGAGCTGAAACAACGTTTTCTCAGCCTTCTCCAAGTACATCCACGAAGGGCATAGAGGAGACCTCAGCTATAGAAACTTCCCAATCACCAACAAGCAGCGGAGCCCCTACAGAGAGCATAGAAGAAACGTCAAGCCCACCTCCAAGAACTTCAGTTACCGAAACGGGAAAGACGAGAGCTGAAACAACGGTTTCTCAGACTTCTCCAGGTACATCCACCAAGAGCGTAGAGGAGACCTCATATATAGAAACTTCCCAATCACCAACAAGCAGCGGAGCCCCTACGGAGAGCATAGAGGAAACGTCAAGTTCACCTTCAGCAACTTCAGTTACCGAAACGGGAAAGATGACAGCTGAAACGTTTTCTCAGCCTTCTCTAGGTACATCGACCAAGAGCGTAGAGGAAACCTCAGCTATAGAAATTTCCCCTTCACCAATAAGTAGCAAAACCCCTACTGATAGTACAGAGGAAATGTCAAGCCCACCTCCAGGAACTTCAGTTACCGAAACGGGAAAGACGAGAGCTGAAACAACTCTTTCTCAGCCTTCTCCAAGTACATCCACCAAGAGCGTAGAGCAGACCTCAGCTATAGAAACATTCCAATCACCAAGAAGTAGCAGAACCCCTACTGATAGCAGAGAGGAAACATCAAGCCCACCTCCAGCAACTTCAGTGATCGAAACGGGAAAGACGAGAGCTGAAACAACGGTTTCTCCGCCTTCTCCAAGTACATCCACCAGGAGCGTAGAGCAGACCTCAGCTGAACAAACTGATGCATTACAAACAAGCAGCGGAGCCCCTACAGAGAGCATAGAGGAAACGTCAAGCCCACCTCCAGCAACTTCAGTTATCAAAATGGGAAAGACGAGAGCTGAAACAACGGTTTCTCCGCCTTCTCCAACTACATCCACCAAGAGCGTAGAGCAGACCTCACCTGAAGAAACTGACGCATCACAAACAAGCAGCAGAGCCCCAACTGATAGCACAGAGGAAACGTCAAGCCCACCTCCAGCAACTTCAGTTCCTGAAATGCAAAATACGCCAGCTGAAACAACAGTTTCTCAGGCTTCTCCAAGTACATCCACCAAGAGCGTAGAGGAGACCTCAGGTATAGAAACTTTCCCATCACCAAGAAGTAGCAGAACCCCTACTGATAGCACAGAGGAAACGTCAAATCCACCTCCAGCAACTTCAGTTACCGAAACAGAAATGACGAGAGCTGAAGCAACGGTTTCTCAGCCTTCTCCAGGTACATCCACCAAGAGCGTAGAGGAGACCTCAGGTATAGAAACTTTCCAATCACCAAGAAGTAGCAGAACCCCTACTGATAGCACAGAGGAAACGTCAAGTCCACCTCCTGGAACTTCAGTTACCGAAACGGGAAAGACGAGAGCTGAAACAACGGTTTCTCAGACTTCTCCAGGTACATCCACCAAGAGCGTAGAGCAGACCTCATCTGAAGAAACTGCCGCATCACCAACAAGCATCGGAGCCCCTACAGAGAGCATAGAGGAAACATCAAGTCCACCTCCAGCAACTTCAGTTACCGAAACGGGAAATACGAGAGCTGAAACAACGATTTCTCAGCCTTCTCCAAGTACATCCACCAAGAGCGTAGAGCAGACCTCAGCTATAAAAACTGCCGCATCACCAACAAGGAGCGGAGCCCCTACTGAGAGCATAGAGGAAACGTCAAGCCCACCTCCAGCAACTTCAGTTACTGAAACGGGAAAGACGAGAGCTGAAACAACGGTTTCTCAGCCTTCTCCAGGTACATCCACCAAGGACATAGAGGAGACCTCAGTTGAAGAATCTTTCCAATCACCAAGAAGTAGCAGAACCCCTACTGATAGCACAGAGGAAACGTCAAGTCCACCTTCAGGAACGTCAGTTACCGAAATGGGAAAGACGAGAGCTGAAACAACCGTTTCTCAGCCTTCTCCAAGTACATCCACCAAGCGCGTAGAGCAGACCTCAGCTGAAGAAACTGATGCATCACAAACAAGCAGCGGAGCCCCTACTGAGAGCATAGAGGAAACGTCAAGCCCACCTCCGGCAATTTCAATTACCGAAACGGGAAAGATGACAGCTGAAACAACGTTTTCTCAGCCTTCTCCAGGTACATCCACCAAGAGCGTAGAGCAGACCTCATCTGAAGAAACTGCTGCACCACCAACAAGCAGCGGAGCCCCTACTGAGAGCATAGAGGAAACGTCAAGCCCACCTCCGGCAATTTCAATTACCGAAACGGGAAAGATGACAGCTGAAACAACGTTTTCTCAGCCTTCTCCAGGTACATCCACCAGGAGCGTAGAGCAGACCTCATCTGAAGAAACTGCCGCATCACCAACAAGCAGCGGACCCCCTACTGAGAGCATAGAGGAAACGTCAAGCCCACCTCCAGCAACTTCAGTTACCGAAACAAGAAAGACGAGAGCTGAAACAACGGTTTCTCCGCCTTCTCCAAGTACATCCACCAGGAGCGTAGAGCAGACCTCAGCTGAACAAACTGATGCATTACAAACAAGCAGCGGAGCCCCTACAGAGAGCATAGAGGAAACGTCAAGCCCACCTCCAAGAACTTCAGTTACCGAAACGGGAAAGACGAGAGCTGAAACAACGGTTTCTCAGACTTCTCCAAGTACATCCACCAAGAGCGTAGAGCAGACCTCAGCTATAGAAACTTTCCAATCACCAAGAAGTAGCAGAACCCCTACTGATAGCAGAGAGGAAACATCAAGCCCACCTTCAGCAACTTCAGTTACCGAAACGGGAAAGATGACAGCTGAAACGTTTTCTCAGCCTTCTCTAGGTACATCGACCAAGAGCGTAGAGGAAACCTCAGCTATAGAAATTTCCCCTTCACCAATAAGTAGCAAAACCCCTACTGATAGTACAGAGGAAATGTCAAGCCCACCTCCAGGAACTTCAGTTACCGAAACGGGAAAGACGAGAGCTGAAACAACGGTTTCTCAGCCTTCTCCAAGTACATCCACCAAGAGCGTAGAGCAGACCTCAGCTATAGAAACTTTCCAATCACCAAGAAGTAGCAGAACCCCTACTGATAGCAGAGAGGAAACATCAAGCCCACCTCCAGCAACTTCAGTGATCGAAACGGGAAAGACGAGAGCTGAAACAACGGTTCCTCCGCCTTCTCCAAGTACATCCACCAGGAGCGTAGAGGAGACCTCAGCTGAACAAACTGATGCATTACAAACAAGCAGCGGAGCCCCTACAGAGAGCATAGAGGAAACGTCAAGCCCACCTCCAGCAACTTCAGTTATCAAAATGGGAAAGACGAGAGCTGAAACAATGGTTTCTCCGCCTTCTCCAACTACATCCACCAAGAGCGTAGAGCAGACCTCAGCTGAAGAAACTGACGCATCACAAACAAGCAGCAGAGCCCCTACTGATAGCACAGAGGAAACGTCAAGCCCACCTCCAGCAACTTCAGTTCCTGAAATGCAAAATACGACAGCTGAAACAACAGTTTCTCAGGCTTCTCCAAGTACATCCACCAAGAGCGTAGAGAAGACCTCAGGTATAGAAACCTTCCCATCACCAAGAAGTAGCAGAACCCCTACTGATAGCACAGAGGAAACGTCAAATCCACCTCCAGCAACTTCAGTTACCGAAACAGAAAAGACGAGAGCTGAAACAACGGTTTCTCCGCCTTCTCCAAGTACATACACCAGGAGCGTACAGCAGACCTCAGCTGAAGAAACTGCCACATCACCAACAAGCAGCGGAGCCCCTACAGAGAGCATAGAGGAAACATCAAGTCCACCTCCTGGAACTTCAGTTACCGAAACGGGAAAGACGAGAGCTGAAACAACGGTTTCTCAGACTTCTCCAGGTACATCCACCAAGAGCGTAGAGCAGACCTCATCTGAAGAAACTGCCGCATCACCAACAAGCAGCGGAGCCCCTACAGAGAGCATAGAGGAAACGTCAAGCCCACCTCCAGCAACTTCAGTTACCGAAACGGGAAAGACGAGAGCTAAAACAACGTTTTCTCAGCCTTCTCCAAGTACATCCACCAAGAGCGTAGAGCAGACCTCAGCTATAGAAACTGCCGCATCACCAACAAGGAGCGGAGCCCCTACTGAGAGCATAGAGGAAACGTCAAGCCCATCTCCAGCAACTGCAGTTACCGAAGCGGGAAAGATGAGAGCTGAAACAGCGGTTTCTCCGCCTTCTCCAAGTACATCCACCAGGAGCGTAGAGCAGACCTCAGCTGAAGAAAATGATGCATCACAAACAAGCAGCGGAGCCCCTACAGAGAGCATAGAGGAAACGTCAAGCCCACCTCCAGCAACTTCAGTTACTGAAACGGGAAAGACGAGAGCTGAAACAACGGTTTCTCAGCCTTCTCCAGGTACATCCACCAAGGGCATAGAGGAGACCTCAGTTGAAGAATCTTTCCAATCACCAAGAAGTAGCAGAACCCCTACTGATAGCACAGAGGAAACGTCAAGTCCACCTTCAGGAACTTCAGTTACCGAAACGGGAAAGACGAGAGCTGAAACAACCGTTTCTCAGCCTTCTCCAAGTACATCCACCAGGAGCGTAGAGCAGACCTCAGCTGAAGAAACTGATGCATCACAAACAAGCAGCGGAGCCCCTACTGAGAGCATAGAGGAAACGTCAAGCCCACCTCCAGGAACTTCAGTTACCGAAACGGGAAAGACGAGAGCTGAAACAACGGTTACTCAGCCTTCTCCAAGTACATCCACCAAGGGCATAGAGAAGACCTCAGGTATAGAAACTTCCCAATCACCAACAAGCAGCGGAGCCCCTACTGATAGTACAGAGGAAACGTCAAGCCCACCTCCAGCAACTTCATTTCCTGAAATGCAAAATACGACAGTTGAAACAACGGTTTCTCAGCCTTCTCCAAGTACATCCACCAAGGGCGGAGAGGAGACCTCAGGTATAGAAACTTTCCCATCACCAAGAAGTAGCAAAACCCCTATTGATAGCACAGAAGAAACGTCAAGCCCACCTCCAGCAACTTCAGTTACCGAAACGGGAAAGACGAGAGCTGAAACAACGGTTTCTCAGCCTTCTCCAAGTACATACACCAGGAGCGTAGAGCAGACCTCATCTGAAGAAACTCCCACATCACCAACAAGCAGCGGAGCCCCTACAGAGAGCATAGAGGAAACGTCAAGCCCACCTCCAGGAACTTCAGTTACCGAAACGGGAAAGACGAGAGCTGAAACAACGGTTACTCAGCCTTCTCCAAGTACATCCACCAAGGGCATAGAGAAGACCTCAGGTATAGAAACTTCCCAATCACCAACAAGCAGCGGAGCCCCTACTGATAGTACAGAGGAAACGTCAAGCCCACCTCCAGCAACTTCATTTCCTGAAATGCAAAATACGACAGTTGAAACAACGGTTTCTCAGCCTTCTCCAAGTACATCCACCAAGGGCGGAGAGGAGACCTCAGGTATAGAAACTTTCCCATCACCAAGAAGTAGCAAAACCCCTATTGATAGCACAGAAGAAACGTCAAGCCCACCTCCAGCAACTTCAGTTACCGAAACGGGAAAGACGAGAGCTGAAACAACGGTTTCTCAGCCTTCTCCAAGTACATACACCAGGAGCGTAGAGCAGACCTCATCTGAAGAAACTCCCACATCACCAACAAGCAGCGGAGCCCCTACAGAGAGCATAGAGGAAACGTCAAGCCCACCTCCAGCAACTTCAATTACCAAAACGGGAAAGATGACAGCTGAAACAACGGTTTCTCAGCCTTCTCCAGGTACATCCACCAAGAGCGTAGAGCAGACCTCAGCTATAGAAATTTTCCCATCACCAAAAAGCAGCGGAGCCCCTACTGAGAGGATAGAGGAAACGTCAAGCTCACCTCCAGCAACTTCAGTTACCGAAATGGGAAAAACGAGAGCTGAAACAACGGTTTCTCAGCCTTCTCCAGGTACATCCAACAATGGTGTAGAGGAGACCTCAGCTATAGAAACTCCCACATCACCAAGAAGTAGCAGAACCCCTACTGAGAGCATAGAGGAAACGTCAAGCCCACCTCCAGGAACTTCAGTGACCAAAACGGGAAAGACGAGAGCTGAAACAACGGTTTCTCAGCCTTCTCCAGGTACATCCACCAAGAGCGTAGAGCAGACCTCAGCTATAGAAATTTTCCCATCACCAAAAAGCAGCGGAGCCCCTACTGAGAGGATAGAGGAAACGTCAAGCTCACCTCCAGCAACTTCAGTTACCGAAATGGGAAAAAAGAGAGCTGAAACAACGGTTTCTCCGCCTTCTCAAACTACATCCACCAATGGTGTAGAGGAGACCTCAGCTATAAAAACTTTTCCATCACCAAGAAGTAGCAGAACCCCTACTGAGAGCATAGAGGAAACGTCAAGCCCACCTCCAGGAACTTCAGTGACCGAAACGGGAAAGACGAGAGCTGAAACAACGGTTTCGCAGCCTTCTCCAGGTACATCCACCAAGAGCGTAGAGGAAACCTCTGCTATAGAAACTTCCCCATCACCAATAAGTAGCAGAACCCCTACTGATAGAACAGAGGAAACGTCAAGCCCACCTCCAGCAACTTCAATTACCGACACGGGAACGAGAGCTGAAACAACGGTTTCTCAGCCTTCTCCAGGTATATCCACCAAGAGCGTAGAGCAGACCTCAGCTATAGAAATATTCCCATCACCAAAAAGCAGCGGAGCCCCTACTGAGAGGATAGAGGAAACGTCAAGCTCACCTATAGCAACTTCAGTTACCGAAACGGGAAAGACGAGAGCTGAAACAACGGTTTCTCAGCCTTCTCCAAGTACATCCACCAGGAGCGTAGAGCAGACCTCATCTGAAGAAACTCCCACATCACCAAGAAGCAGCGGAGCCCCTACAGAGAGCATAGAGGAAACGTCAAGCCCACCTCCAGCAACTTCAGTTACCGAAACAGGAAAGACGAGAGTTGAAACAACGGTTTCTCAGCCTTCTCCAGGTACATCCACCAAGAGCGTAGGGGAGACCTCAGCTATAGACACTTTCCAATCACCAAGAAGTAGCAGAACCCCTACTGATAGCACAGAGGAAACGTCAAGTCCACCTTCAGGAACTTCAGTTACCGAAATGGGAAAGACGAGAGCTGAAACAACCGTTTCTCAGCCTTCTCCAAGTACATCCACCAAGCGCGTAGAGCAGACCTCAGCTGAAGAAACTGATGCATCACAAACAAGCAGCGGAGCCCCTACTGAGAGCATAGAGGAAACGTCAAGCCCACCTCCAGGAACTTCAGTTACCGAAACGAGAAAGACGAGAGCTGAAACAACGGTTTCTCCGCCTTCTCCAACTACATCCACCAAGAGCGTAGAGCAGACCTCACCTGAAGAAACTGACGCATCACAAACAAGCAGCAGAGCCCCTACTGATAGCACAGAGGAAACGTCAAGCCCACCTCCAGCAACTTCAGTTCCTGAAATGCAAAATACGACAGCTGAAACAACAGTTTCTCAGGCTTCTCCAAGTACATCCACCAAGAGCGTAGAGGAGACCTCAGGTATAGAAACTTTCCCATCACCAAGAAGTAGCAGAACCCCTACTGATAGCACAGAGGAAACGTCAAATCCACCTCCAGCAACTTCAGTTACCGAAACAGAAAAGACGAGAGCTGAAGCAACGGTTTCTCAGCCTTCTCCAGGTACACCCACCAAGAGCGTAGAGGAGACCTCAGGTATAGAAACTTTCCAATCACCAAGAAGTAGCAGAACCCCTACTGATAGCACAGAGGAAACGTCAAGCCCACCTCCAGCAACTTCAATTACCGAAACGGGAAAGACGAGAGCTGAAACAACGGTTTCTCTGCCTTCTCCAAGTACATCCACCAGGAGTGTAGAGCAGACCTCAGCTGAAGAAACTGCCACATCACCAACAAGCAGCGGAGCCCCTACAGAGAGCATAGAGGAAATATCAAGTCCACCTCCTGGAACTTCAGTTACCGAAACGGGAAAGACGAGAGCTGAAACAACGATTTCTCAGCCTTCTCCAAGTACATCCACCAAGAGCGTAGAGCAGACCTCAGCTATAGAAACTGCCACATCACCAACAAGGAGCGGAGCCCCTACTGAGAGCATAGAGGAAACGTCAAGCCCATCTCCAGCAACTGCAGTTACCGAAGCGGGAAAGATGAGAGCTGAAACAGCGGTTTCTCCGCCTTCTCCGAGTACATCCACCAGGAGCGTAGAGCAGACCTCAGCTGAAGAAACTGATGCATCACAAACAAGCAGCGGAGCCCCTACAGAGAGCATAGAGGAAACGTCAAGCCCACCTCCAGCAACTTCAGTTACTGAAACGGGAAAGACGAGAGCTGAAACAACGGTTTCTCAGCCTTCTCCAGGTACATCCACCAAGGGCATAGAGGAGACCTCAGTTGAAGAATCTTTCCAATCACCAAGAAGTAGCAGAACCCCTACTGATAGCACAGAGGAAACGTCAAGTCCACCTTCAGGAACTTCAGTTACCGAAACGGGAAAGACGAGAGCTGAAACAACCGTTTCTCAGCCTTCTCCAAGTACATCCACCAAGAGCGTAGAGCAGACCTCAGCTGAAGAAACTGATGCATTACAAACAAGCAGCGGAGCCCCTACAGAGAGCATAGAGGAAACGTCAAGCCCACCTCCAGCAACTTCAGTTATCAAAATGGGAAAGACGAGAGCTGAAACAACGGTTTCTCCGCCTTCTGCAACTACATCCACCAAGAGCGTAGAGGAGACCTCAGCTATAGACACTTTCCAATCACCAAGAAGTAGCAGAACCCCTACTGATAGCAGAGAGGAAACATCAAGCCCACCTCCAGCAACTTCAGTGATCGAAACGGGAAAGACGAGAGCTGAAACAACGGTTTCTCCGCCTTCTCCAAGTACATCCACCAGGAGCGTAGAGCAGACCTCAGCTGAACAAACTGATGCATTACAAACAAGCAGCGGAGCCCCTACAGAGAGCATAGAGGAAACGTCAAGCCCACCTCCAAGAACTTCAGTTACCGAAACGGGAAAGACGAGAGCTGAAACAACGGTTTCTCAGACTTCTCCAGGTACATCCACCAAGAGCGTAGAGGAGACCTCAAATATAGAAACTTCCCAATCACCAACAAGCAGCGGAGCCCCTACGGAGAGCATAGAGGAAACGTCAAGTTCACCTTCAGCAACTTCAGTTACCGAAACGGGAAAGATGACAGCTGAAACGTTTTCTCAGCCTTCTCTAGGTACATCGACCAAGAGCGTAGAGGAAACCTCAGCTATAGAAATTTCCCCTTCACCAATAAGTAGCAAAACCCCTACTGATAGTACAGAGGAAATGTCAAGCCCACCTCCAGGAACTTCAGTTACCGAAACGGGAAAGACGAGAGCTGAAACAACGCTTTCTCCGTCTTCTCCAACTACATCCACCAAGAGCGTAGAGCAGACCTCAGCTGAAGAAACTGACGCATCACAAACAAGCAGCAGAGCCCCTACTGATAGCACAGAGGAAACGTCAAGCCCACCTCCAGGAACTTCAGTTCCTGAAATGCAAAATACGACAGCTGAAACAACAGTTTCTCAGGCTTCTCCAAGTACATCCACCAAGAGCGTAGAGAAGACCTCAGGTATAGAAACTTTCCCATCACCAAGAAGTAGCAGAACCCCTACTGATAGCACAGAGGAAACGTCAAATCCACCTCCAGCAACTTCAGTTACCGAAACAGAAAAGACGAGAGCTGAAACAACGGTTTCTCCGCCTTCTCCAAGTACATACACCAGGAGCGTACAGCAGACCTCAGCTGAAGAAACTGCCACATCACCAACAAGCAGCGGAGCCCCTACAGAGAGCATAGAGGAAACATCAAGTCCACCTGCAGGAACTTCAGTTACCGAAACGGGAAAGACGAGAGCTGAAACAACGGTTTCTCAGACTTCTCCAGGTACATCCACCAAGAGCGTAGAGCAGACCTCATCTGAAGAAACTGCCGCATCACCAACAAGCAGCGGAGCCCCTACAGAGAGCATAGAGGAAACGTCAAGCCCACCTCCAGCAACTTCAGTTACCGAAACGGGAAAGACGGGAGCTAAAACAACGTTTTCCCAGCCTTCTCCAAGTACATCCACCAAGAGCGTAGAGCAGACCTCAGCTATAGAAACTGCCGCATCACCAACAAGGAGCGGAGCCCCTACTGAGAGCATAGAGGAAACGTCAAGCCCATCTCCAGCAACTGCAGTTACCGAAGCGGGAAAGATGAGAGCTGAAACAGCGGTTTCTCCGCCTTCTCCAAGTACATCCACCAGGAGCGTAGAGCAGACCTCAGCTGAAGAAACTGATGCATCACAAACAAGCAGCGGAGCCCCTACTGAGAGCATAGAGGAAATGTCAAGCCCACCTCCAGCAACTTCAGTTACTGAAACGGGAAAGACGAGAGCTGAAACAACGGTTTCTCAGCCTTCTCCAGCTACATCCACCAAGGGCATAGAGGAGACCTCAGTTGAAGAATCTTTCCAATCACCAACAAGCAGCGGAGCCCCTACTGATAGTACAGAGGAAACGTCAAGCCCACCTCCAGCAACTTCATTTCCTGAAATGCAAAATACGACAGCTGAAACAACGGTTTCTCAGCCTTCTCCAAGTACATCCACCAAGGGCGGAGAGGAGACCTCAGGTATAGAAACTTTCCCATCACCAAGAAGTAGCAAAACCACTATTGATAGCACAGAGGAAACGTCAAGCCCACCTCCAGCAACTTCAGTTACCGAAACGGGAAAGACGAGAGCTGAAACAACGGTTTCTCAGCCTTCTCCAAGTACATACACCAGGAGCGTAGAGCAGACCTCATCTGAAGAAACTCCCACATCACCAACAAGCAGCGGAGCCCCAACAGAGAGCATAGAGGAAACGTCAAGCCCACCTCCAGCAACATCAATTACCAAAACGGGAAAGATGACAGCTGAAACAACGGTTTCTCAGCCTTCTCCAGGTACATCCACCAAGAGCGTAGAGCAGACCTCAGCTATAGAAATTTTCCCATCACCAAAAAGCAGCGGAGCCCCTACTGAGAGCATAGAGGAAACGTCAAGCCCACCTCCAGGAACTTCAGTGACCAAAACGGGAAAGACGAGAGCTGAAACAACGGTTTCTCAGCCTTCTCCAGGTACATCCACCAAGAGCGTAGAGCAGACCTCAGCTATAGAAATTTTCCCATCACCAAAAAGCAGCGGAGCCCCTACTGAGAGGATAGAGGAAACGTCAAGCTCACCTCCAGCAACTTCAGTTACCGAAATGGGAAAAAAGAGAGCTGAAACAACGGTTTCTCAGCCTTCTCCAGGTACATCCACCAATGGTGTAGAGGAGACCTCAGCTATAGAAACTTTCCCATCACCAAGAAGTAGCAGAACCCCTACTGAGAGCATAGAGGAAACGTCAAGCCCACCTCCAGGAACTTCAGTGACCGAAACGGGAAAGACGAGAGCTGAAACAACGGTTTCGCAGCCTTCTCCAGGTACATCCACCAAGAGCGTAGAGGAAACCTCTGCTATAGAAACTTCCCCATCACCAATAAGTAGCAGAACCCCTACTGATAGAACAGAGGAAACGTCAAGCCCACCTCCAGCAACTTCAATTACCGACACGGGAACGAGAGCTGAAACAACGGTTTCTCAGCCTTCTCCAGGTACATCCACCAAGAGCGTAGAGCAGACCTCAGCTATAGAAATATTCCCATCACCAAAAAGCAGCGGAGCCCCTACTGAGAGGATAGAGGAAACGTCAAGCTCACCTCCAGCAACTTCAGTTACCGAAACGGGAAAGACGAGAGCTGAAACAACGGTTTCTCAGCCTTCTCCAGGTTCATCCACCAATGGTGTAGAGGAGACCTCAGTTATAAAAACTTTCCAATCACCAAGAAGTAGCAGAACCCCTACTGATAGCACAGAGGATACGTCAAGCCCACCTCCAGCAACTTCAGTTCCTGAAAGGCAAAATTCGACAGCTGAAACAACAGTTTCTCAGGCTTCTCCAAGTACATCCCCCAAGAGCGTAGAGGAAACCTCAGCTATAGAAATTTCCCCATCACCAATAAGTAGCAAAACCCCTACTGATAGTACAGAGGAAACATCAAGCCCACCTTCAGCAACTTCATTTCCTGAAATGCAAAATACGACAGCTGAAACAACGGTTTCTCAGGCTTCTCCAAGTACATCCACCAAGAGCGTAGAGCAGACCTCAGCTGAAGAATCTGCCGCATCACCAACAAGCAGCGGAGCCCCTACGGAGAGCATAGAGGAAACGTCAAGCCCACCTCCAGCAATTTCAATTACCAAAACGGGAAAGATAACAGCTGAAACAACGTTTTCTCTGCCTTCTCCAAGTACATCCACCAAGAGCGTAGACGAGACCTCAGGTATAGAAACTTTCCCAATACCAAGAAGTAGTAGAACCCCTACTGATAGCACAGAGGAAACGTCAAGTCCACCTCCAGGAACTTCAGTTACCGAAACGGGAAAGACGAGAGCTGAGACAACGGTTTCTCAGCCTTTTCCAGGTACATCCACCAGGAGCGTAGAGCAGACCTCATCTGAAGAAACTGCCGCATCATCAACAAGCAGCGGAGCCCCTACTGAGAGCATAGAGGAAACGTCAAGCCCATCTCCAGCAACTTCAGTTACCAAAACGGGAAAGATGAGAGCTGAAACAACGGTTTCTCAGCCTTCTCCAAGTACATCCACCAAGAGCGTAGAGCAGACCTCAGCTGGAGAATCTGCCGCATCAGCAACAAGCAGCGGAGCCCCTACTGAGAGCATAGAGGAAACGTCAGGCCCACCTCCGGCAATTTCAATTACCGAAACGGGAAAGATGACAGCTGAAACAACGTTTTCTCAGCCTTCTCCAGGTACATCCACCAAGAGCGTAGAGGAGACCTCAGGTATAGAAACTTTCCCAATACCAAGAAGTAGCAGAACCCCTACTGATAGTACAGAGGAAACGTCAAGCCCACCTCCAGCAACTTCATTTCCTGAAATGCAAAATACGACAGCTGAAACAACGGTTTCTCAGGCTTCTCCAAGTACATCCACCAAGGGCGGAGAGGAGACCTCAGGTATAGAAACTTTCCCATCACAAAGAAGTAGCAAAAACCCTATTGATAGCACAGAGGAAACGTCAAGCCCACCTCCAGCAACTTCAGTTACCGAAACGGGAAAGACGAGAGCTGAAACAACGGTTTCTCCGCCTTCTCCAAGTACATACACCAGGAGCCTAGAGCAGACCTCATCTGAAGAAACTCCCACATCACCAAGAAGCAGCGGAGCCCCTACAGAGAGCATAGAGGAAACGTCAAGCCCACCTCCAGCAACTTCAGTTACCGAAACAGGAAAGACGAGAGTTGAAACAACGGTTTCTCAGCCTTCTCCAGGTACATCCACCAAGAGCGTAGGGGAGACCTCAGCTATAGACACTTTCCAATCACCAAGAAGTAGCAGAACCCCTACTGATAGCACAGAGGAAACGTCAAGCCCACCTCCAGCAACTTCAGTTCCCGAAACGGGAAAGACGAGAGCTGAAACAACCGTTTCTCAGCCTTCTCCAAGTACATCCACCAAGAGCGTAGAGCAGACCTCAGCTATAGAAACTGCCGCATCACCAACAAGCACCGGTGCCCCTACAGAGAGCATAGAGGAAACGTCTAGCCCACCTCCAGCAACTTCAGTTACCGAAACGGGAAGGACGAGAGCTGAAACAATGGTTTCTCAGCCATCTCCAGGTACATCCACCAAGAGCGTAGAGGAGACCTCAGCTGAAGAAACTGCCGCATCACTAAGAAGTAGCAGAACCCCTAATGATAGCACAGAGGAAACATCAAGCCCACCTCCAGGAACTTCAGTTACCGAAACGGGAAAGACGAGAGCTGAAACAACGGTTTCGCAGCCTTCTCCAGGTACATCCACCAAGAGCGTAGAGCAGACCTCAGCTGAAGAAACTGCCGCATCACTAAGAAGTAGCAGAACCCCTAATGATAGCACAGAGGAAACATCAAGCCCACCTCCAGGAACTTCAGTTACCGAAACGGGAAAGACGAGAGCTGAAACAACGGTTTCGCAGCCTTCTCCAGGTACATCCACCAAGAGCGTAGAGCAGACCTCAGCTGAAGAAACTGTCGAATCACCAACAAGCAGCGGAGCCCCTACTGAGAGCATAGAGGAAACGTCAAGCCCACCTCCAGGAACTTCAGTTACCGAAACGGGAAAGATGACAGCTGAAACAACGTTTTCTCAGCCTTCTCCAGGTACATCCACCAAGAGAGTAGAGCAGACCTCATCTGAAGAAACTGCCGCATCACCAACAAGCAGCGGATCCCCTACTGAGAGCAAAGAGGAAACGTCAAGCCCACCTCCAGTAACTTCAGTTACCGAAACGGGAAAGACGAGAGCTGAAACAACGGTTTCGCAGCCTTCTCCAGGTACATCCACCAAGAGCGCAGAGCAGACCTCATCTGAAGAAACTGCCACATCACCAACAAGCAGCGGAGCCTCTACTGAGAGCATAGAGGAAACGTCAAGCCCATCTCCAGCAACTTCAGTTACCAAAACGGGAAAGACGAGAGCTGAAACAACGGTTTCTCAGGCTTCTCCAAGTACATCCACCAAGGGCGGAGAGGAGACCTCTGGTATAGAAACTTTCCAATCACCAAGAAGTAGCAGAACCCCTACGGAGAGCATAGAGGAAACGTCAATCCCACCTCCAGCAACTTCAGTTACCGAAACGGGAAAGATGACAGCTGAAAGAACGGTTTCTCAGCCTTCTCCAGGTACATCCACCAAGAGCGTAGAGCAGACCTCATCTGAAGAAACTGCCGCATCACCAACAAGCAGCAGAGCCCCTACGGAGAGCATAGAGGAAACGTCAAGCCCACCTCCAGCAATTTCAATTACCAAAACGGGAAAGACGAGAGCTGAAACAACGGTTTCGCAGGCTTCTCCAAGTACATCCACCAAGAGCGTAGAGGAGACCTCAGCTATAGAAACTTTCCAATCACCAAGAAGTAGCAGAACCCCTACTGATAGCACAGAGGAAACGTCAAGCCCACCTCCAGCAACTTCAGTTACCGAAACGGGAAAGACGATAGCTGAAACAACGGTTTCTCAGCCTTCTACAGGTACATCTACCATGAGCGTAGAGCAGACCACAGCTGAAGAAACTGACACATCACAAACAAGCAGCGGATCCCCTACGGAGAGCATAGAGGAAACGTCAAGCCCACCTCCAGCAATTTCAATTACCAAAACGGGAAAAATGACAGCTGAAACAACCGTTTCTCAGCCTTCTCCAGGTACATTTACCAAGAGCGTAGAGCAGACCTCAGCTGAAGAAACTGTCGAATCACCAACAAGCAGCGGAGGCCCTACTGAGAGCATAGAGGAAACGTCAAGCCCACCTCCAGCAACTTCAGTTACCGAAACGGGAAAGATGACAGCTGAAACAACGGTTTCTCAGCCTTCTCCAGGTACATCCACCAAGAGCGTAGAGCAGACCTCATCTGAAGAAACTGCCGCATCACCAACAAGCAGCGGAGCCCCTACGGAGAGCATAGAGGAAACGTCAAGCCCACCTCCAGCAATTTCAATTACCAAAACGGGAAAGACGAGAGCTGAAACAACGGTTTCGCAGGCTTCTCCAAGTACATCCACCAAGAGCGTAGAGGAGACCTCAGCTATAGAAACTTTCCAATCACCAAGAAGTAGCAGAACCCCTACTGATAGCACAGAGGAAACGTCAAGCCCACCTCCAGCAACTTCAGTTACCGAAACGGGAAAGACGATAGCTGAAACAACGGTTTCTCAGCCTTCTACAGGTACATCTACCATGAGCGTAGAGCAGACCACAGCTGAAGAAACTGACACATCACAAACAAGCAGCGGAGCCCCTACGGAGAGAATAGAGGAAACGTCAAGCACACCTACAGCATCTTCTGTTACCGAAATGGGAAAGACGAGAACTGAGACAACGGTTTCTCCGCCGTCTCCAAGTAGATCCACCAGGAACGTAGAGCAGACCTCAGCTGAACAAACTGATGCATTACAAACAAGCAGCGGATCCCCTACGGAGAGCATAGAGGAAACGTCAAGCCCACCTCCAGCAATTTCAATTACCAAAACGGGAAAAATGACAGCTGAAACAACGGTTTCTCAGCCTTCTCCAGGTACATTTACCAAGAGCGTAGAGCAGACCTCAGCTATAGAAATTGCCGCATCACCAACAAGCAGCGGAGCCCCTACTGAGAGCATAGAGGAAACGTCTAGCCCACCTCCAGCAACTTCAGTTACCGAAACGGGAAGGACGAGAGCTGAAACAACGGTTTCGCAGCCTTCTCCAGGTACATCCACCAAGAGCGTAGAGCAGACCTCAGCTGAAGAAACTGTCGAATCACCAACAAGCAGCAGAGCCCCTACTGAGAGCATAGAGGAAACGTCAAGCCCACCTCCGGCAACTTCAGTTACCGAAACAGGAAAGACGAGAGCTGAAACAATGTTTTCTCAGCCTTCTCCAGGTACATTCACCAAGAGCGTAGAGGAGACCTCATCTGAAGAAACTGCCGCATCACCAACAAGCAGCGGAGCCCCTACGGAGAGCATAGAGGAAACGTCAAGCCCACCTCCAGCAATTTCAATTACCAAAACGGGAAAGATGACAGCTGAAACAACGTTTTCTCAGCCTTCTCCAGGTAAATCCACCAAGAGCGTAGAGGAGACCTCAGGTATAGAAACTTTCCCAATACCAAGAAGTAGCAGAACCCCTACTGATAGTACAGAGGAAACGTCAGGCCCACCTCCAGCAACTTCATTTCCTGAAATGCAAAATACGACAGCTGAAACAACGTTTTCTCAGGCTTCTCCAAGTACATCCACCAAGGGCGGAGAGGAGGCCTCAGGTATAGAAACTTTCCCATCACCAAGAAGTAGCAAAAACCCTATTGATAGCACAGAGGAAACGTCAAGCCCACCTCCAGCAACTTCAGTTACCGAAACGGGAAAGACGAGAGCTGAAACAACGGTTTCTCCGCCTTCTCCAAGTACATACACCAGGAGCGTAGAGCAGACCTCATCTGAAGAAACTCCCACATCACCAACAAGCAGTGGAGCCCCTACAGAGAGCATAGAGGAAACGTCAAGCCCACCTCCAGCAACTTCAGTTACCGAAACAGGAAAGACGAGAGCTGAAACAACGGTTTCTCAGGCTTCTCCAAGTACATCCACCAAGAGCGTAGAGGAGACCTCAGCTATAGAAACTTTCCAATCACCAAGAAGTAGCAGAACCCCTACGGAGAGCATAGAGGAAATGTCAAGCCCACCTCCAACAATTTCAGTTACCGAAATGGGAAAGACGAGAGCTGAAACAACGGTTTCGCAGCCTTCTCCAGGTACATCCACCAAGAGCGTAGAGCAGAACTCATTTGAAGAAACTGCCGCATCACCAACAAGCAGCGGAGCCCCTACGGAGAGCATAGAGGAAACGTCAAGCCCACCTCCAGCAATTTCAATTACCAAAACGGGAAAGATGACAGCTGAAACAATGTTTTCTCAGCCTTCTCCAGGTACATTCACCAAGAGCGTAGAGGAGACCTCATCTGAAGAAACTGCCGCATCACCAACAAGCAGCGGAGCCCCTACGGAGAGCATAGAGGAAACGTCAAGCCCACCTCCAGCAATTTCAATTACCAAAACGGGAAAGATGACAGCTGAAACAACGTTTTCTCAGCCTTCTCCAGGTAAATCCACCAAGAGCGTAGAGGAGACCTCAGGTATAGAAACTTTCCCAATACCAAGAAGTAGCAGAACCCCTACTGATAGTACAGAGGAAACGTCAAGCCCACCTCCAGCAACTTCATTTCCTGAAATGCAAAATACGACAGCTGAAACAACGTTTTCTCAGGCTTCTCCAAGTACATCCACCAAGGGCGGAGAGGAGGCCTCAGGTATAGAAACTTTCCCATCACCAAGAAGTAGCAAAAACCCTATTGATAGCACAGAGGAAACGTCAAGCCCACCTCCAGCAACTTCAGTTACCGAAACGGGAAAGACGAGAGCTGAAACAACGGTTTCTCCGCCTTCTCCAAGTACATACACCAGGAGCGTAGAGCAGACCTCATCTGAAGAAACTCCCACATCACCAACAAGCAGTGGAGCCCCTACAGAGAGCATAGAGGAAACGTCAAGCCCACCTCCAGCAACTTCAGTTACCGAAACAGGAAAGACGAGAGTTGAAACAACGGTTTCTCAGCCTTCTCCAGGTACATCCACCAAGAGCGTAGAGGAGACCTCAGCTGAAGAAACTGCCGCATCACTAAGAAGTAGCAGAACCACCAATGATAGCACAGAGGAAACGTCTAGCCCACCTCCAGGAACTTCAGTTACCGAAACGGGAAAGACGAGAGCTGAAACAACGGTTTCGCAGCCTTCTCCAGGTACATCCACCAAGAGCGCAGAGCAGATCTCAGCTGAAGAAACTGCCACATTACCAACAAGCAGCGGAGGCCCTACTGAGAGCATAGAGGAAACGTCAAGCCCACCTCCAGCAACTTCAGTTACCGAAACGGGAAAGACGAGAGCTGAAACAACGGTTTCACAGCCTTCTCCAGGTACATCCACCAAGAGTGTAGAGCAGAACTCAGCTGCAGAAACTGCCACATCACCAACAAGCAGCGGAGCATCTACTGAGAGCATAGAGGAAACGTCAAGCCCACCTCCAGCAACTTCAGTTACCGAAACGGGAAAGACGAGAGCTGAAACAACGGTTTCTCAGCCTTCTCCAAGTACATCCACCAAGAGCGTAGAGCAGACCTCAGCTGGAGAATCTGCTGCATCACCAACAAGCAGCAGAGCCCCTACTGAGAGCATAGAGGAAACGTCAAGCCCACCTCCGGCAACTTCAGTTACCGAAACAGGAAAGACGAGAGCTGAAACAACGGTTTCTCAGGCTTCTCCAAGTACATCCACCAAGAGCGTAGAGGAGACCTCAGCTATAGAAACTTTCCAATCACCAAGAAGTAGCAGAACCCCTACTGATAGCACAGAGGAAACGTCAAGCCCACCTCCAGCAACTTCAGTTACCGAAACGGGAAAGACGATAGCTGAAACAACGGTTTCTCAGCCTTCTCCAGGTACATCTACCAAGAGCGTAGAGCAGACCACAGCTGAAGAAACTGACACATCACAAACAAGCAGCGGAGCCCCTACGGAGAGAATAGAGGAAACGTCAAGCACACCTACAGCATCTTCTGTTACCGAAATGGGAAAGACGAGAGCTGAAACAACGGTTTCGCAGCCTTCTCCAGGTACATCCACCAAGAGCGTAGAGCAGAACTCAGTTGAAGAAACTGCCGCATCACCAACAAGCAACAGAGCCCCTACTGAGAGCATAGAGGAAACGTCAAGCCCACCTCCAGCAACTTCAGTTACCGAAACAGGAAGGACGAGAGCTGAAACAACGGTTTCTCAGGCTTCTCCAAGTACATCCACCAAGAGCGTAGAGGAGACCTCAGCTATAGAAACTTTCCAATCACCAAGCAGTAGCAGAACCCCTACGGAGAGCATAGAGGAAATGTCAAGCCCACCTCCAACAATTTCAGTTTCCGAAACGGGAAAGACGATAGCTGAAACAACGGTTTCTCAGCCTTCTCCAGGTACATCTACCAAGAGCGTAGAGCAGACCACAGCTGAAGAAACTGACACATCACAAACAAGCAGCGGAGCCCCTACGGAGAGAATAGAGGAAACGTCAAGCACACCTACAGCATCTTCTGTTACCGAAATGGGAAAGACGAGAGCTGAAACAACGGTTTCGCAGCCTTCTCCAGGTACATCCACCAAGAGCGTAGAGCAGAACTCATTTGAAGAAACTGCCGCATCACCAACAAGCAGCGGAGCCCCTACGGAGAGCATAGAGGAAACGTCAAGCCCACCTCCAGCAATTTCAATTACCAAAACGGGAAAGATGACAGCTGAAACAATGTTTTCTCAGCCTTCTCCAGGTACATCCACCAAGAGCGTAGAGGAGACCTCATCTGAAGAAACTGCCGCATCACCAACAAGCAGCGGAGCCCCTACGGAGAGCATAGAGGAAACGTCAAGCCCACCACCAGCAATTTCAATTACCAAAACGGGAAAGATGACAGCTGAAACAACGTTTTCTCAGCCTTCTCCAGGTAAATCCACCAAGAGCGTAGAGGAGACCTCAGGTATAGAAACTTTCCCAATACCAAGAAGTAGCAGAACCCCTACTGATAGTACAGAGGAAACGTCAAGCCCACCTCCAGCAACTTCATTTCCTGAAATGCAAAATACGACAGCTGAAACAACGGTTTCTCAGGCTTCTCCAAGTACATCCACCAAGGTCGGAGAGGAGACCTCAGGTATAGAAACTTTCCCATCACCAAGAAGTAGCAAAAACCCTATTGATAGCACAGAGGAAACGTCAAGCCCACCTCCAGCAACTTCAGTTACCGAAACGGGAAAGACGAGAGCTGAAACAACGGTTTCTCCGCCTTCTCCAAGTACATACACCAGGAGCGTAGAGCAGACCTCATCTGAAGAAACTCGCACATCACCAACAAGCAGTGGAGCCCCTACAGAGAGCATAGAGGAAACGTCAAGCCCACCTCCAGCAACTTCAGTTACCGAAACAGGAAAGACGAGAGTTGAAACAACGGTTTCTCAGCCTTCTCCAGGTACATCCACCAAGAGCGTAGGGGAGACCTCAGCTATAGACACTTTCCAATCACCAAGAAGTAGCAGAACCCCTACTGATAGCACAGAGGAAACGTCAAGCCCACCTCCAGCAACTTCAGTTACCGAAACGGGAAAGACGAGAGCTGAAACAACAGTTTCTCAGCCTTCTCCAAGTATATCCACCAAGAGCGTAGAGCAGACCTCAGCTATAGAAACTGCCGCATCACCAACAAGCAGCGGTGCCCCTACAGAGAGCATAGAGGAAACGTCTAGCCCACCTCCAGCAACTTCAGTTACCGAAACGGGAAGGACGAGAGCTGAAACAACGGTTTCTCAGCCATCTCCAGGTACATCCACCAAGAGCGTAGAGGAGACCTCAGCTGAAGAAACTGCCGCATCACTAAGAAGTAGCAGAACCGCCAATGATAGCACAGAGGAAACGTCTAGCCCACCTCCAGCAACTTCAGTTACCGAAACGGGAAAGACGATAGCTGAAACAACGGTTTCGCAGCCTTCTCCAGGTACATCCACCAAGAGCGCAGAGCAGATCTCAGCTGAAGAAACTGCCACATTACCAACAAGCAGCGGAGGCCCTACTGAGAGCATAGAGGAAACGTCAAGCCCACCTCCAGCAACTTCAGTTACCGAAACGGGAAAGACGAGAGCTGAAACAACAGTTTCTCAGCCTTCTCCAAGTACATCCACCAAGAGCGTAGAGCAGACCTCAGCTATAGAAACTGCCGCATCACCAACAAGCAGCGGTGCCCCTACAGAGAGCATAGAGGAAACGTCTAGCCCACCTCCAGCAACTTCAGTTACCGAAACGGGAAGGACGAGAGCTGAAACAACGGTTTCTCAGCCATCTCCAGGTACATCCACCAAGAGCGTAGAGGAGACCTCAGCTGAAGAAACTGCCGCATCACTAAGAAGTAGCAGAACCGCCAATGATAGCACAGAGGAAACGTCTAGCCCACCTCCAGCAACTTCAGTTACCGAAACGGGAAAGACGATAGCTGAAACAACGGTTTCGCAGCCTTCTCCAGGTACATCCACCAAGAGCGCAGAGCAGATCTCAGCTGAAGAAACTGCCACATTACCAACAAGCAGCGGAGGCCCTACTGAGAGCATAGAGGAAACGTCAAGCCCACCTCCAGCAACTTCAGTTACCGAAACGGGAAAGACGAGAGCTGAAACAACGGTTTCACAGCCTTCTCCAGGTACATCCACCAAGAGCGCAGAGCAGAACTCAGCTGCAGAAACTGCCACATCACCAACAAGCAGCGGAGCATCTACAGAGAGCATAGAGGAAACGTCAAGCCCACCTCCAGCAACTTCAGTGACCGAAACGGGAAAGACGAGAGCTGAAACAACGGTTTCGCAGCCTTCTCCAGGTACATCCACCAAGAGCGTAGAGCAGACCTCAGCTGAAGAAGCTGTCGAATCACCAACAAGCAGCGGAGGCCCTACTGAGAGCATAGAGGAAACGTCAAGCCCACCTCGAGCAACTTCAGTTACCGAAACGGGAAAGACGAGAGCTGAAACAACGGTTTCTCAGCCTTCTCCAAGTACATCCACCAAGAGCGTAGAGCAGACCTCAGCTGGAGAATCTGCTGCATCACCAACAAGCAGAAGAGCCCCTACTGAGAGCATAGAGGAAACGTCAAGCCCACCTCCGGCAACTTCAGTTACCGAAACAGGAAAGACGAGAGCTGAAACAACGGTTTCTCAGGCTTCTCCAAGTACATCCACCAAGAGCGTAGAGGAGACCTCAGCTATAGAAACTTTCCAATCACCAAGAAGTAGCAGAACCCCTACTGATAGCACAGAGGAAACGTCAAGCCCACCTCCAGCAACTTCAGTTACCGAAACGGGAAAGACGATAGCTGAAACAACGGTTTCTCAGCCTTCTCCAGGTACATCTACCAAGAGCGTAGAGCAGACCACAGCTGAAGAAACTGACACATCACAAACAAGCAGCGGAGCCCCTACGGAGAGAATAGAGGAAACGTCAAGCACACCTACAGCATCTTCTGTTACCGAAATGGGAAAGACGAGAGCTGAAACAACGGTTTCGCAGCCTTCTCCAGGTACATCCACCAAGAGCGTAGAGCAGAACTCAGTTGAAGAAACTGCCGCATCACCAACAAGCAACGGAGCCCCTACTGAGAGCATAGAGGAAACGTCAAGCCCACCTCCAGCAACTTCAGTTACCGAAACAGGAAGGACGAGAGCTGAAACAACGGTTTCTCAGGCTTCTCCAAGTACATCCACCAAGAGCGTAGAGGAGACCTCAGCTATAGAAACTTTCCAATCACCAAGAAGTAGCAGAACCCCTACGGAGAGCATAGAGGAAATGTCAAGCCCACCTCCAACAATTTCAGTTACCGAAACGGGAAAGACGATAGCTGAAACAACGGTTTCTCAGCCTTCTCCAGGTACATCTACCAAGAGCATAGAGCAGACCACAGCTGAAGAAACTGACACATCACAAACAAGCAGCGGAGCCCCTACGGAGAGAATAGAGGAAACGTCAAGCACACCTACAGCATCTTCTGTTACCGAAATGGGAAAGACGAGAGCTGAAACAACGGTTTCGCAGCCTTCTCCAGGTACATCCACCAAGAGCGTAGAGCAGAACTCATTTGAAGAAACTGCCGCATCACCAACAAGCAGCGGAGCCCCTACGGAGAGCATAGAGGAAACGTCAAGACCACCTCCAGCAATTTCAATTACCAAAACGGGAAAGATGACAGCTGAAACAATGTTTTCTCAGCCTTCTCCAGGTACATCCACCAAGAGCGTAGAGGATACCTCATCTGAAGAAACTGCCGCATCACCAACACGCAGCGGAGCCCCTACGGAGGGCATAGAGGAAACGTCAAGCCCACCTCCAGCAATTTCAATTACCAAAACGGGAAAGATGACAGCTGAAACAACGTTTTCTCAGCCTTCTTCAGGTAAATCCACCAAGAGCGTAGAGGAGACCTCAGGTATAGAAACTTTCCCAATACCAAGAAGTAGCAGAACCCCTACTGATAGTACAGAGGAAACGTCAAGCCCACCTCCAGCAACTTCATTTCCTGAAATGCAAAATACGACAGCTGAAACAACGGTTTCTCAGGCTTCTCCAAGTACATCCACCAAGGGCGGAGAGGAGACCTCAGGTATAGAAACTTTCCCATCACCAAGAAGTAGCAAAAACCCTATTGATAGCACAGAGGAAACGTCAAGCCCACCTCCAGCAACTTCAGTTACCGAAACGGGAAAGACGAGAGCTGAAACAACGGTTTCTCCGCCTTCTCCAAGTACATACACCAGGAGCGTAGAGCAGACCTCATCTGAAGAAACTCCCACATCACCAACAAGCAGTGGAGCCCCTACAGAGAGCATAGAGGAAACGTCAAGCCCACCTCCAGCAACTTCAGTTACCGAAACAGGAAAGACGAGAGTTGAAACAACGGTTTCTCAGCCTTCTCCAGGTACATCCACCAAGAGCGTAGGGGAGACCTCAGCTATAGACACTTTCCAATCACCAAGAAGTAGCAGAACCCCTACTGATAGCACAGACGAAACGTCAAGCCCACCTCCAGCAACTTCAGTTAACGAAACGGGAAAGACGAGAGCTGAAACAACAGTTTCTCAGCCTTCTCCAAGTACATCCACCAAGAGCGTAGAGCAGACCTCAGCTATAGAAACTGCCGCATCACCAACAAGCAGCGGTGCCCCTACAGAGAGCATAGAGGAAACGTCTAGCCCACCTCCAGCAACTTCAGTTACCGAAACGGGAAGGACGAGAGCTGAAACAACGGTTTCTCAGCCATCTCCAGGTACATCCACCAAGAGCGTAGAGGAGACCTCAGCTGAAGAAACTGCCGCATCACTAAGAAGTAGCATAACCGCCAATGATAGCACAGAGGAAACGTCTAGCCCACCTCCAGGAACTTCAGTTACCGAAACGGGAAAGACGAGAGCTGAAACAACGGTTTCTCAGCCATCTCCAGGTACATCCACCAAGAGTGTAGAGCAGAACTCAGCTGCAGAAACTGCCACATCACCAACAAGCAGCGGAGCATCTACAGAGAGCATAGAGGAAACGTCAAGCCCACCTCCAGCAACTTCAGTGACCGAAACGGGAAAGACGAGAGCTGAAACAACGGTTTCGCAGCCTTCTCCAGGTACATCCACCAAGAGCGTAGAGCAGACCTCAGCTGAAGAAACTGTCGAATCACCAACAAGCAGCGGAGGCCCTACTGAGAGCATAGAGGAAACGTCAAGCCCACCTCCAGCAACTTCAGTTACCGAAACGGGAAAGACGAGAGCTGAAACAACGGTTTCTCAGCCTTCTCCAAGTACATCCACCAAGAGCGTAGAGCAGAACTCAGCTGGAGAATCTGCTGCATCACCAACAAGCAGCAGAGCCCCTACTGAGAGCATAGAGGAAACGTCAAGCCCACCTCCGGCAACTTCAGTTACCGAAACAGGAAAGACGAGAGCTGAAACAACGGTTTCTCAGGCTTCTCCAAGTACATCCACCAAGAGCGTAGAGGAGACCTCAGCTATAGAAACTTTCCAATCACCAAGAAGTAGCAGAACCCCTACTGATAGCACAGAGGAAACGTCAAGCCCACCTCCAGCAACTTCAGTTACCGAAACGGGAAAGACGATAGCTGAAACAACGGTTTCTCAGCCTTCTCCAGGTACATCTACCAAGAGCGTAGAGCAGACCACAGCTGAAGAAACTGACACATCACAAACAAGCAGCGGAGCCCCTACGGAGAGAATAGAGGAAACGTCAAGCACACCTACAGCATCTTCTGTTACCGAAATGGGAAAGACGAGAGCTGAAACAACGGTTTCGCAGCCTTCTCCAGGTACATCCACCAAGAGCGTAGAGCAGAACTCAGTTGAAGAAACTGCCGCATCACCAACAAGCAACGGAGCCCCTACTGAGAGCATAGAGGAAACGTCAAGCCCACCTCCAGCAACTTCAGTTACCGAAACAGGAAGGACGAGAGCTGAAACAACGGTTTCTCAGGCTTCTCCAAGTACATCCACCAAGGGCATAGAGGAGACCTCAGGTATAGAAACTTTCCCATCACCAAGAAGTAGCGGAGCCCCTACGGAGAGCATAGAGGAAAAGTCAAGCCCACCTCCAGCAACTTCAGTTACCGAAACGGGAAAGACGACAGCTGAAACAACGGTTTCTCAGCCTTCTCCAAGTACATCCACCAAGAGCGTAGAGCAGACCTCTGCTATACAAACTGCCGCATCACCAACAAGCAGCGGAGTCCCTACGGAGAGCATAGAGGAAATGTCAAGCCCACCTCCAGCAACTTCAGTTACCGAAACGGGAAAGACGATAGCTGAAACAATGGTTTCTCCGCCTTCTCCAAGTACATCCACCAGGAGCGTAGAGCAGACCTCAGCTGAAGAAACTGACACATCACAAACAAGCAGCGGTGCCCCTACAGAGAGCATAGAGGAAACGTCTAGCCCACCTCCAGCAACTTCAGTTTCTGAAACGGGAAGGACGAGAGCTGAAACAACGGTTTCTCAGCCATCTCCAGGTACATCCACCAAGAGCGTAGAGGAGACCTCATCTGAAGAAACTGCCGCATCACCAACAAGCAGCGGAGCCCCTACGGAGAGCATAGAGGAAACGTCAAGCCCACCTCCAGCAATTTCAATTACCAAAACGGGAAAAATGACAGCTGAAACAACGGTTTCTCAGCCTTCTCCAGGTACATTTACCAAGAGCGTAGAGCAGACCTCAGCTATAGAAATTGCCGCATCACCAACAAGCAATGGAGCCCCTACTGAGAGCATAGAGGAAACGTCAAGCCCACCTGCAGCAACTTCAGTTACCGAAACAGGAAGGACGAGAGCTGAAACAACGGTTTCTCAGGCTTCTCCAAGTACATCCACCAAGGGCATAGAGGAGACCTCAGGTATAGAAACTTTCCCATCACCAAGAAGTAGCGGAGCCCCTACTGAGAGCATAGAGGAAAAGTCAAGCCCACCTCCAGCAACTTCATTTACCGAAACGGGAAAGACGAGAGCTGAGACAACGGTTTCTCAGCCTTTTCCAGGTACATCCACCAGGAGCGTAGAGCAGACCTCATCTGAAGAAACTGCCGCATCACCAACAAGCAGCGGAGCCCCTACTGAGAGCATAGAGGAAACGTCAAGCCCATCTCCAGCAACTTCAGTTACCAAAACGGGAAAGATGAGAGCTGAAACAACGGTTTCTCAGCCTTCTCCAAGTACATCCACCAAGAGCGTAGAGCAGACCTCAGCTGGAGAATCTGCCGCATCACCAACAAGCAGCGGAGCCCCTACTGAGAGCATAGAGGAAACGTCAAGCCCACCTCCGGCAATTTCAATTACCGAAACGGGAAAGATGACAGCTGAAACAACGTTTTCTCAGCCTTCTCCAGGTACATCCACCAGGAGCGTAGAGCAGACCTCATCTGAAGAAACTGCCGCGTCACCAACAAGCAGCGGACCCCCTACTGAGAGCATAGAGGAAACGTCAAGCCCACCTCCAGCAACTTCAGTTACCGAAACAAGAAAGACGAGAGCTGAAACAACGGTTTCTCAGGCTTCTCCAAGTACATCCACCAAGAGCGTAGAGGATACCTCAGGTATAGTAACTTTCCCTACACCAAGAAGTAGCAGAACCCCTACGGAGAGCATAGAGGAAATGTCAAGCCCACCTCCAACAATTTCAATTACCAAAACGGGAAAGATGACAGCTGAAACAACGTTTTCTCAGCCTTCTCCAGGTACATCCACCAAGAGCGTAGAGGAGACCTCAGGTGTAGAAACTTTCCCAATACCAAGAAGTAGCAGAACCCCTACTGATAGCACAGAGGAAACCTCAAGTCCACCTCCAGGAACTTCAGTTACCGAAACGGGAAAGACAAGAGCTGAAACAACGATTTCTCAGCCTTCTCCAAGTACATCCACCAAGAGCATAGAGCAGACCTCAGCTGAAGAAACTGCCGCATCACCAACAAGCAGCGGAGCCCCTACTGAGAGCATAGAGGAAACGTCAAGCCCACCTCCAGCATCTTCAGTTACCAAAACGGGAAAGACGAGAGCTGAAACAACGGTTTCGCAGCCTTCTCCAGGTACATCCACCAAGAGCGTAGAGCAGACCTCAGCTGAAGAAACTGACGCGTCACAAACAAGCAGCGGAGCCCCTACTGAGAGCATAGAGGAAACGTCAAGCCCACCTCCAGCATCTTCAGTTACCAAAACGGGAAAGACGAGAGCTGAAACAACGGTTTCGCAGCCTTCTCCAGGTACATCCACCAAGAGCGTAGAGCAGACCTCATCTGAAGAAACTGCCGCATCACCAACAAGCAGCGGAGCCCCTACTGAGAGCATAGAGGAAACGTCAAGCCCACCTCCAGCATCTTCAGTTACCGAAACGGGAAAGACAAGAGCTGAAACAACGGTTTCTCAGCCTTCTCCAAGTACATCCACCAAGAGCATAGAGCAGACCTCAGCTGAAGAAACTGCCGCATCACCAACAAGCAGCGGAGCCCCTACTGAGAGCATAGAGGAAACGTCAAGCCCAACTCCAGCATCTTCAGTTACCAAAACGGGAAAGACGAGAGCTGAAACAACGGTTTCGCAGCCTTCTCCAGGTACATCCACCAAGAGCGTAGAGCAGACCTCAGCTGAAGAAACTGACGCGTCACAAACAAGCAGCGGAGCCCCTACAGAAAGCATAGAGGAAACGTCAAGCCCACCTGCAGCAACTTCAGTTACCGAAACGGGAAAGACGAGAGCTGAAACCACGGTTACTCAGCCTTCTCCAAGTACACCCACCAAGGGCATAGAGGAGACCTCAGCTATAGAAACTTCCCAATCACCAACAAGCAGCGGAGCCCCTACTGATAGTACAGAGGAAACGTCAAGCCCACCTCCAGCAACTTCATTTCCAGAAATGCAAAATACGACAGCTGAAACATCGGTTTCTCAGGCTTCTCCAAGTACATCCACCAAGGGCGGTGAGGAGACCTCAGGTATAGAAACTTTCCCATCACCAAGAAGTAGCAAAACCCCTATTGATAGCACAGAGGAAACGTCAAGCCCACCTCCAGCAACTTCAGTTACCGAAACGGGAAAGACGAGAGCTGAAACAACGGTTTCTCCGCCTTCTCCAAGTACATACACCAGGAGCGTAGAGCAGACCTCATCTGAAGAAACTCCCACATCACCAACAAGCAGCGGAGCCCCTACAGAGAGCATAGAGGAAACGTCAAGCCCACCTCCAGCAACCTCAGTTACCGAAACAGGAAAGACGAGAGTTGAAACAACGGTTTCTCAGCCTGCTCCAGGTACATCCACCAAGAGCGTAGGGGAGACATCAGCTAAAGACACTTTCCAATCACCAAGAAGTAGCAGAACCCCTACTGATAGCACAGAGGAAACGTCAAGCCCACCTCCAGCAACTTCAGTTACCGAAACGGGAAACACGAGAGCTGAAACAACCGTTTCTCAGCCTTCTCCAAGTACATCCACCAAGAGCGTAGAGCAGACCTCAGCTATAGAAACTCCCGCATCACCAACAAGCAGCGGTGCCCCTACAGAGAGCATAGAGGAAACGTCTAGCCCACCTCCAGCAACTTCAGTTACCGAAACGGGAAGGACGAGAGCTGAAACAACGGTTTCTCAGCCATCTCCAGGTACATCCACCAAGAGCGTAGAGGAGACCTCAGCTGAAGAAACTGCCGCATCACTAAGAAGTAGCAGAACCCCTAATGATAGCACAGAGGAAACATCAAGCCCACCTCCAGGAACTTCAGTTACCGAAACGGGAAAGACGAGAGCTGAAACAACGGTTTCGCAGCCTTCTCCAGGTACATCCACCAAGAGCGTAGAGGAGACCTCAGCTGAAGAAACTGACACATCACAAACAAGCAGCGGAGCCCCTACGGAGAGCATAGAGGAAACGTCAAGCCCACCTCCAGCAATTTCAATTACCAAAACGGGAAAGATGACAGCTGAAACAACGTTTTCTCAGCCTTCTCCAGGTACATCCACCAAGAGCGTAGAGGAGACCTCATCTGAAGAAACTGCCGCATCACCAACAAGCAGCGGTGCCCCTACAGAGAGCATAGAGGAAACGTCTAGCCCACCTCCAGCAACTTCAGTTACCGAAACGGGAAGGACGAGAGCTGAAACAACGGTTTCTCAGCCATCTCCAGGTACATCCACCAAGAGCGTAGAGGAGACCTCAGCTGAAGAAACTGCCGCATCACTAAGAAGTAGCAGAACCCCTAATGATAGCACAGAGGAAACATCAAGCCCACCTCCAGGAACTTCAGTTACCGAAACGGGAAAGACGAGAGCTGAAACAACGGTTTCGCAGCCTTCTCCAGGTACATCCACCAAGAGCGTAGAGGAGACCTCAGCTGAAGAAACTGACACATCACAAACAAGCAGCGGAGCCCCTACGGAGAGCATAGAGGAAACGTCAAGCCCACCTCCAGCAATTTCAATTACCAAAACGGGAAAGATGACAGCTGAAACAACGTTTTCTCAGCCTTCTCCAGGTACATCCACCAAGAGCGTAGAGGAGACCTCATCTGAAGAAACTGCCGCATCACCAACAAGCAGCGGAGCCCCTACGGAGAGCATAGAGGAAACGTCAAGCCCACCTCCAGCAATTTCAATTACCAAAACGGGAAAAATGACAGCTGAAACATCGGTTTCTCAGCCTTCTCCAGGTACATTTACCAAGAGCGTAGAGCAGACCTCAGCTATAGAAATTGCCGCATCACCAACAAGCAGCGGAGCCCCTACTGAGAGCATAGAGGAAACGTCAAGCCCACCTCCAGCAACTTCAGTTACCGAAACAGGAAGGACGAGAGCTGAAACAACGGTTTCTCAGGCTTCTCCAAGTACATCCACCAAGGGCATAGAGGAGACCTCAGGTATAGAAACTTTCCCATCACCAAGAAGTAGCGGAGCCCCTACGGAGAGCATAGAGGAAAAGTCAAGCCCACCTCCAGCAACTTCAGTTACCGAAACGGGAAAGACGACAGCTGAAACAACGGTTTCTCAGCCTTCTCCAAGTACATCCACCAAGAGCGTAGAGCAGACCTCTGCTATACAAACTGCCGCATCACCAACAAGCAGCGGAGTCCCTACCGAGAGCATAGAGGAAATGTCAAGCCCACCTCCAGCAACTTCAGTTACCGAAACGGGAAAGACGATAGCTGAAACAACGGTTTCTCCGCCTTCTCCAAGTACATCCACCAGGAGCGTAGAGCCGACCTCAGCTGAAGAAACTGACACATCACAAACAAGCAGCGGTGCCCCTACAGAGAGCATAGAGGAAACGTCAAGCCCACCTCCAGCAACTTCAGTTACTGAAACGGGAAGGACGAGAGCTGAAACAACGTTTTCTCAGCCTTCTCCAGGTACATCCACCAAGAGCGTAGAGGAGACCTCATCTGAAGAAACTGCCGCATCACCAACAAGCAGCGGAGCCCCTACGGAGAGCATAGAGGAAACGTCAAGCCCACCTCCAGCAATTTCAATTACCAAAATGGGAAAAATGACAGCTGAAACATCGGTTTCTCAGCCTTCTCCAGGTACATTTACCAAGAGCGTAGAGCAGACCTCAGCTATAGAAATTGCCGCATCACCAACAAGCAGCGGAGCCCCTACTGAGAGCATAGAGGAAACGTCAAGCCCACTTCCAGCAACTTCAGTTACCGAAACAGGAAGGACGAGAGCTGAAACAACGGTTTCTCAGGCTTCTCCAAGTACATCCACCAAGGGCATAGAGGAGACCTCAGGTATAGAAACTTTCCCATCACCAAGAAGTAGCGGAGCCCCTACGGAGAGCATAGAGGAAAAGTCAAGCCCACCTCCAGCAACTTCAGTTACCGAAACGGGAAAGACGACAGCTGAAACAACGGTTTCTCAGCCTTCTCCAAGTACATCCACCAAGAGCGTAGAGCAGACCTCTGCTATACAAACTGCCGCATCACCAACAAGCAGCGGAGTCCCTACCGAGAGCATAGAGGAAACGTCAAGCCCACCTCCAGCAACTTCAGTTACCGAAACTGGAAAGACGATAGCTGAAACAACGGTTTCTTCGCCTTCTCCAAGTACATCCACCAGGAGCGTAGAGCAGACCTCAGCTGAAGAAACTGACACATCACAAACAAGCAGCGGTGCCCCTACAGAGAGCATAGAGGAAACGTCAAGCCCACCTCCGGCAACTTCAGTTACCGAAACAGGAAAGACGAGAGCTGAAACAACGGTTTCTCAGGCTTCTCCAAGTACATCCACCAAGAGCGTAGAGGAGACCTCAGCTATAGAAACTTTCCAATCACCAAGAAGTAGCAGAACCCCTACTGATAGCACAGAGGAAACGTCAAGCCCACCTCCAGCAACTTCAGTTACCGAAACGGGAAAGACGATAGCTGAAACAACGGTTTCTCAGCCTTCTCCAGGTACATCTACCAAGAGCGTAGAGCAGACCACAGCTGAAGAAACTGACACATCACAAACAAGCAGTGGAGCCCCTACGGAGAGAATAGAGGAAACGTCAAGCACACCTACAGCATCTTCTGTTACTGAAATGGGAAAGACGAGAGCTGAAACAACGGTTTCGCAGCCTTCTCCAGGTACATCCACCAAGAGCGTAGAGCAGAACTCAGTTGAAGAAACTGCCGCATCACCAACAAGCAGCGGAGCCCCTACGGAGAGCATAGAGGAAACGTCAAGCCCACCTCCAGCAATTTCAATTACCAAAACGGGAAAAATGACAGCTGAAACAACGGTTTCTCAGCCTTCTCCAGGTACATTTACCAAGAGCGTAGAGCAGACCTCAGGTATAGAAATTGCCGCATCACCAACAAGCAGCGGAGCCCCTACTGAGAGCATAGAGGAAACGTCAAGCCCACCTCCAGCAACTTCAGTTACCGAAACAGGAAGGACGAGAGCTGAAACAACGGTTTCTCAGGCTTCTCCAAGTACATCCACCATGGGCATAGAGGAGACCTCAGGTATAGAAACTTTCCCATCACCAAGAAGTAGCGGAGCCCCTACGGAGAACATAGAGGAAAAGTCAAGCCCACCTTCAGCAACTTCAGTTACCGAAACGGGAAAGACGACAGCTGAAACAACGGTTTCTCAGCCTTTTCCAAGTACATCCACCAAGAGCGTAGAGCAGACCTCAGCTGAAGAAACTGACACATCACTCACAAGCAGCGGAGCCCCTACGGAGAGCATAGAGGAAATGTCAAGCCCACCTCCAGCAACTTCAGTTACCGAAACGGGAAAGACGATAGCTGAAACAACGGTTTCTCCGCCTTCTCCAAGTACATCCACCAGGAGCGTAGAGCAGACCTCAGCTGAAGAAACTGACACATCACAAAGAAGCAGCGGTGCCCCTACAGAGAGCATAGAGGAAACGTCTAGCCCACCTCCAGCAACTTCAGTTACTGAAACGGGAAGGACGAGAGCTGAAACAACGGTTTCTCAGCCATCTCCAGGTACATCCACCAAGAGCGTAGAGGAGACCTCAGCTGAAGAAACTGCCGCATCACTAAGAAGTAGCAGAACCCCTAATGATAGCACAGAGGAAACATCAAGCCCACCTCCAGGAACTTCAGTTACCGAAACGGGAAAGACGAGAGCTGAAACAACGGTTTCTCAGCCTTCTCCAGGTACATCCACCAAGAGCGCAGAGCAGATCTCAGCTGAAGAAACTGCCACATCACCAACAAGCAGCGGAGGCCCTACTGAGAGCATAGAGGAAACGTCAAGCCCACCTCCAGCAACTTCAGTTACCGAAACGGGAAAGACGAGAGCTGAAACAACGGTTTCTCAGCCTTCTCCAAGTACATCCACCAAGAGCGTAGAGCAGACCTCAGCTGGAGAATCTGCTGCATCACCAACAAGCAGCGGAGCCCCTACTGAGAGCATAGAGGAAACGTCAAGCCCACCTCCGGCAACTTCAGTTACCGAAACAGGAAAGACGAGAGCTGAAACAACGGTTTCTCAGGCTTCTCCAAGTACATCCACCAAGAGCGTAGAGGAGACCTCAGCTATAGAAACTTTCCAATCACCAAGAAGTAGCAGAACCCCTACTGATAGCACAGAGGAAACGCCAAGCCCACCTCCAGCAACTTCAGTTACCGAAACGGGAAAGACGAGAGCTGAAACAACGGTTTCGCAGCCTTCTCCAGGTACATCCACCAAGAGCGTAGAGCAGACCTCAGCTGAAGAAACTGCCGCATCACCAACAAGCAGCGGAGCCCCTACGGAGAGCATAGAGGAAACGTCAAGCCCACCTCCAGCAATTTCAATTACCAAAACGGGAAAGATGACAGCTGAAACAACGGTTTCTCAGCCTTCTCCAAGTACATCCACCAAGAGCGTAGAGCAGACCTCAGCTTTAGAAATTGCCGCATCACCAACAAGCAGCGGAGCCCCTACTGAGAGCATAGAGGAAACGTCAAGCCCATCTCCAGCTACTTCAGTTACCGAAACAGGAAAGACGAGAGCTGAAACAACGGTTTCTCAGGCTTCTCCAAGTACATCCACCAAGAGCGTAGAGGAGACCTCAGCTATAGAAACTTTCCAATCACCAAGAAGTAGCAGAACCCCTACTGATAGCACAGAGGAAACGTCAAGCCCACCTCCATCAACTTCAGTTACCGAAAGGGGAAAGACGACAGCTGAAACAACGGTTTTTCAGCCTTCTCCAAGTACATCCACCAAGAGCGCAGAGCAGATCTCAGCTGAAGAAACTGCCACATCACCAACAAGCAGCGGAGGCCCTACTGAGAGCATAGAGGAAACGTCAAGCTCACCTCCAGCAACTTCAGTTACCGAAACGGGAAAAACGAGAGCTGAAACAACGGTTTCTCAGCCTTTTCCAGGTACATCCACCAAGAGCGTACAGGACACCTCAGCTGAAGAGACCGTCCCATCACCAAGAAGTAGCACAACCCCTACTGATAGGTTAGAAGAGACATCAAGCCCACCTCCATTAACTTCATTTATCCAAACGGGAAGGGTGCCACAGACGGCTGCCATGTCTCCAAAACCTAAAATTACCACCATAGACAACAATGAGTTTACATTAACTGTTGACTCCTCCACATCTCCCATGTTTACAGTTTCCCTCGCGTTGACATCGCCTGAAGCTTACCCTTCTTCTTCACCTTCATTCATCCCCGCAGAACGCACGCCGTTAACACTGGCTGACAAGATACCGGTAGCTGTCTCTTTCCTGTCTACACCTCCAGCAGAAAGGAGAGTGTCACCACCACCTGATGACATAACAGCTTCCCTCATGCCCAAGACATCTCCCAGTGAGACAACACAGATAACACGAGCCAAGGACACAACCATTTCTTGGCTGACTACAACACATCCAACTATGATGAGAAAGGTTACTACAGGTGGAGTGACAGTCAGTTCCCTCCTGGGTACAGTCTCTTTCCATAGGAGCACAGATTTAAAATTAGCTGAAGACCCAACTTCTTTTCCCATGACCACAACATCTCCGACTGCCAGGGCAAAACCAACCACATTTGATGAGACCACCACTTATTTCATGACCACAACGTCTCCCACTGAAAAGACATGGTTAACCACAGCAGCAGAGTCAAGTCCTTCTTCATTGACTACAATCTATCCCACTGAGAGTACAAAGTTCACAACAGCTGAGGAGGCTACATCCTCCATCCTGCCTCCAACAATGGTTTCAGAGGTCATGCCAGCTGATAAGACACCGAAAGTGGGAAAGTTATCCACTTCCCGTCCTTCTTCCGGGGGTCCTGCAGAGACCACGGCAGTACCATCACATGAGAAGACATCGTCTTTTCAAATGTATCCCACTGAGATTACTGAGGTAAAATCTTCTCAAGGGACAGCCACCTCTTTCTCTAAAATGTTTTCTGTTGAGAGTGAAATGTTTACTTCAGCCATAGAAGAGAGGTCCTCTTTCCTCTCATCTCCTTCTGATAGGACAGTGTCCACCTCAGCTGGAGAGCCAAGCTCTTCTGCCCTGAGTGTTATCTCTCGACACGAGGGGGCAGAGTTAACATCAGCTGGGATGGGAACCACTCACCCTCTGTTTGTAACATCTCCCCCACCAGTGACCATGTTAACATCAGCTGAAGGCCCAACTGCCTCTCGAATGACTGACGTGACACCATCTGAGGGGAAGCAGCTAACCTCAGAGACAGCCTCAACCATATCTCCCATGACTTCAGCGTTTCCCCCTGACACACCAACAGAAGTGGAGACATCGATTCCTCGGCATTCCACTGGGCCTTCAGCAGACACTGACAAAGCACAGTCGCAGGAAGAGGCGTCTTCTAACCCTTCCTCTGATAGTACAGAGGTGCCAACTTCTCTCCTTTCTAAAAGGTCCACCGTTGAGAGTACAGCGCTCACCTCAACCCTAGCCAGTACATCCTCTTCCCTCTTCGCTGCATTATCTCCCACAGAGAGTTCTGAGTTAGCGCCAGCTGAAATGAAGCCCACTTCCTTCTTCAGTACTGTGTCCAGATCAGCTGAAGGGACCACCACTGCCCACCAGACTCCATTTCCCACGGAGAAGACAGTGGCAACGTCAAGCGGAGCTGAGACATCTTCTTCTGTCTTCACTCCCTCTCAGCGTATGGAGGAAATACCCACCGAAGAGACATCTTCTCACCCAGCATCAACAGCCGAGAGTACAAGGTCTGCTACATCAACTGGCCTGGAGGCGTCTCCAATTATCCAGACTGTGAGGACTACCACCAAGACACCCGCTTCTCCCACAACTACAGCAATGTCCTCTGCAAAGATGGCCCCTTTGCTGTCTACTACATCATTAGCCACAGAGGTCACCTCAGCCAAAAAGGTCCCAAGTCCTGTCCCAGAGAGAACGAAGGGGATCTCATTTGAAGGGACAACCATCTCCCTCCGGACTGTGACGTCTCCCTCTGCGAGGACAACCGTTTCATCAGCTACAGTAGAGATTCTGGGTAGGTTTGGATTATATCTATCTATCATCTATCCATCATCTATCTATCTATCTATCTATCTATCTATCTATCTATCTATCTATCTATCTATCTATCTATCTATCTATCTATCATCTATCTATCTATCTATCATCTATCTATCATCTATCTATCTATCTATCATCTATCTATCATCTATCTATCTATCTATCTATCTATCTATCTATCTATCTATCTATCTATCTATCATCTATCTATCTATCTATCATCTATCTATCATCTATCTATCTATCTATCATCTATCTATCATCTATCTATCTATCTATCTATCTATCTATCTATCTATCTATCTATCTATCTATATCTATCTATCTATCTACACACACACATACACACATACTGAGGATTATAGTTTGGAGAAATCCAATGGATAATTGCAACATATTGTGGCCCACATATTTAGTTCCCACTGGGATTTGCAGGAATTGCATGGTGGAATTCTGAAAATGAGGAAGGGGTGGAATGAGGAAGGGATGGTCAGGCTAAACCTGAAGCCTCCTTGAAGGAGGACCAGTGGGGCGCAGGATCACCACAAAGCCTAATCTGACAAGCCACACAGCTCTGTGGCAACACGATGCTGCTTCCATGATGCCTTATTGGCTGGGTCACGTAACCAGAAAGAATTTTTTGCTGGAGGGGGCAGGGAAAGGAAAGGAAATGTGTCAAAAGCTATCTGGTTGAGGCTGTTTCTTGGGAAACATTGCGAGATCCACAGATTCTCTTTAGCACCCCAAAATGTTCATCTGTGAGAATTTGGCTCCGCAGTGATGTGTTTGCTTTAATAGAATCATAGAGTTGAAAGGGACCACAAGGGTAAATCACCCCCCCCCCCAACAGATGCTTTCCATTCCAACCTCTGTTTAAAAATCTCTGCGGGAGTCTGTTCCACTGTCAAACAGCTCTCACTGTCAGAAGGTTTTTCCGAATGTTGAGTTGGAATCTCCTTTCTTGTAACTTGAAGCCATTGGTTCGAGTCCTACCCTCCAGAGCAGGAGAAAACAAGCTTCTCCCTCTTCCATGTGACAGCCCTTGAGCTATTTGAAGATGGCTATCATACCTTCTCTCAGTCTCCTCTTTCGCAGGCTAAACATCCCACTTGTCACTTTCCCCCAGGATGATGCGGAACCATTAATGCAGGCTTCCTCAAACTCGGCCCTCCAGATGTTTTGGCCTACAACTCCCATGATCCCTAGCTAGCAGGACCAGTGGTCAGGGATGATGGGAATTGTAGTCTCAAAACACTTGGAGGACCGAGTTTGAGAAAGCCTGCATTAATGAGTGCTCTCTGGGTTCAGTTAGTCAACCAACCACAAATCCATCTAACAGTTCCCTCATTAAACCCACATTTTACCAGATTCCTCGTGAGAATAATAATAATAATCCTAGAATTCATTAATTTCTAGGGTTATGGGGGATTCCCTCCCCAATCTATAGCAATACTTAAAGATTGGACTCCAACTCCCCGAACAATGGCCATTGCTAGCTGAGGCTGCTGGGAGTTAGAGTCCAGCAATATCCAGAGAGGTGCAGGTTCCCGCCCCTGATCTTAGGAAGAAACATTCCCTTCTTTCGGTAGAGAATTGCTCCTGCGCTCCAGCATCTGGCGAGCGAGAAGCCGATTTGTGTCGAAATTGAATTCAGGATCTTTGTCCTACTCGGACTCCCTGAAGAGTTCGTTTAAGACTTGCACGCTTCTTTTTAAAACTGTAACAAGGCAAAGGGTAGCGAGGAAGAAACTCGTTAATTAAATGAAGGCTCGCCCGGCAGACCAGACTGCTACAGCGAAGAGCCAGCCATGCCAGAGCTCCCCGGGCAGGGAAAAAAGATTTAAATCAGGCTTGTTCCTTGGTTATCCCAGCAATTTTACAAGTATTATTAGCCTGGCGATTAAGGACCAGAGAGAAGAATGCTGAGGGTGGTGGGGGAAAGTCTGGACTCACGAGAATGGTGCTGAGTTGCGCCATTGGATGGCATTATCTGTCATGGACGCTTTAGCTGAGATTCCTGCACTGCAGCGGGTTGGACTAGATGACCCTCAGTGTCCCTTGCAACTCTGCAATTCTATGATTCTTTAACAGCTCCAGCAAGCTTGGAACTGGAGCATTTTAGGGGAATCGCAGAGCTGAGAGAGGTTTCAGGAAGAGGGTAAGGAGAAAGGCAGCCTCCCCCATCTCTCCCTAGAAAACTTCCTCTGATGTATTAAAGGTAAAGGTAAAGGGACCCCTGACCATTAGGTCCAGTCGTGACCGACTCTGGGGTTGCGCGCTCATCTCGCATTATTGGCCGAGGGAGCCGGCGTACAGCTTCCAGGTCATGTGGTCAGCATGACAAAGCCGCTTCTGGCGAACCAGAGCAGCACACGGAAACGCTGTTTACCTTCCCGCTGCAGCGGTTCCTATTTATCTACTTGCATTTTGACGTGCTTTCGAACTGCTAGGTTGGCAGGAGCAGGGACCGAGCAACGGGAGCTCACCCCGTCGCAGGGATTCGAACCGCCGACCTTCTGATCGGCAAGCTCTAGGCTCTGTGGTTTAACCCACAGCGCCACCTGCGTCCCCTCTGATGTATTACATTGTGCTAGAAATGGTCAGGTTTAGAGATGATCAACCCCTTGATTATATGGAAGGGTGTGTGGATGTGGATTGTTTGGGAGAGAGAAGGGTGATCCTATTTTTCCGCACCCTCTCCACCAACTTTTTATAATGCAACTTTTTATAATGCAAGGAGTTTTAAAACTCCATGGCATGCTTCCCCCCCCAGTCCTAATCCGTGCTATTACTTAAGCTTTCCCATGGAATGATGAGCCCATCCAGACCTTCATTTATTTTCTTTTAATCAACACATTGTGGCCGGTTTTCTGAACTGCTTTGGAACTGCCGTTGTTACGTTATGTATTAGAATCGTAGAATCATAGTTGGAAGAGACCACAAGGGCCATCTAGTCCAACCCCCTGCCAAGCAGGAAACACCATCAAAGCATTCTTGACATATGCCTCTGCTTAAAGACCTCCAAAGAAGGAGACTCCACCACACTCCTTGGTAGCAAATTCCACTGCCGAACAGCTCTTACTGTCGGTAAGTTCTTCCTAATGTTTAGGTGGAATCTTCTTTCTTGAAGTTTGAATCCATTGCTCCGTGTCCGCTTCTCTGGAGCAGCAGAAAACAACCTTTCACCCTCCTTTATATGACATCATTTTATATATTTGAACATGGCTATCATATCACCCCTTAACCTTCTCTTCTCCAGGGTAAACATACCCAGCTCCCTAAGCCATTCCTCATCAGGCTTTGTGCTGTATTCTCTGTTTTATTGATTTTTTTTTTAAAAAAAAACTAGTATGATTTTGTGTGGCTGAGAAGCCCCTAGGCGATGCCCAAATAACCAGTTTTGTTGCTTTGCTGCCAAAATGTTTGTTGTGGAAACACCCAGCCTGGGCATTTAGCATAGCTGCCAAGTTCTCCCTTTTTTTAAGGGAAATTCCCTTATGCTGAATAGGCTTCCTCGCGAGAAAAGGGAAAACTTGGCAGCTATGGCATTTAGAAGGGTAACGGTGACGATGCAAAAACAACAACAACCTGTGACTTTGCCTATAGTTGGCCCCAATTCGCTGCCAGAATGATCGTCACGGGAACACCCAAGCTTGGTATGAGAGGGCGTAGGGCAGTGACGAGAGCATAAGGTATCTGGGGATTCCTCCGTTGCTGCGAAGTGGAAGAGTTAAGATTCCAAGGGATTGTCCATTGCACTCCACCTGTTCTCAGCAGGCTGCATTTACCAGATGAGTCCAGTAGGAGGCGGCGTCTAATCATGGGAGGTGAGGGAGGGCTGGGCAAGGTGGCATCTTCTCAGAGCAAGACTAGAGCAATATTTTACTGTAGCCTAATAGGACAGGGGTGGAGGGGGAGAGAGAACCTCTCAAATAAGCACTTCGGTAAGCTAGATGTTAAACAAAAATGATGTGGAAGAAGGGAAATTGTTCTTGAGCATAGTAAAAAAAAAGACATCATTTATTTATTAATCGCCTTTCAAACAACCCTAATTCCTGCAATGAAAGTGGGTTGGACTAGATGACCCTTGGGGTCTCATCCAACTTGGAATGTCCTTCTTTTCCTTAAAATGTCCCTATTTTTGTTGGAGAAATGTTGGAGGGGGTGGGAAAGGATGTCCCTATTGTTGTCATTGGAGGACGTCCCTATTTCCATCGGGGAAATGTTGAAGGTTATGAAATAGGATGTCCCTATTTCCACCAGAGAAATGTTGGAGGGTATACAAGAGTTGTCCCCAGCAATGTTCTTCTCAGAGTAGCCCTATTGTTGTGAATCGGCACGGCTAATTTTGGTCCATTCATTTCAATGGCACCGCATTCACGTCAGACACTCTGGTGAAAACAGGGACGTCCTACCACACACTCCAAGCTTTCGCCAATGAAAATAGGGATGTCCTAAGGAAAAGCAGGAGATTCCTGGATCAAATCAGAAACCAGGACGGCTTCTGAAAATCTGGGGCTGTCCTTGGAAAATAAGGACCCTCGGAGGGTCTGCTCCCTTTGCAGATACAAGTCCCATTTAGCTGCCATAAAGGTAAAGGTAAAGGGACCCCTGACCATTAGGTCCAGTCGTGACCGACTCTGGGGTTGCGCGCTCATCTCGCATTATTGGCCGAGGGAGCCGGCGTATAGCTTCCAGGTCATGTGGCCAGCATGACAAAGCCGCTTCTGGCAAACCAGAGCAGCACATGGAAACGCCGTTTACCTTCCCGCTGTAGCGGTTCCTATTTATCTACTTGCATTTTGACGTGCTTTCAAACTGCTAGGTTGGCAGGAGCTGGGACCAAGCAACGGGAGCTCACCCCGTCACAGGGATTCGAACCGCCGACCTTCTGATCAGCAAGCCCTAGGTTCAGTGGTTTAACCACAGCGCCACCTGGGTCCCTTTAGCTGCCATAGTTAACAGCAATTTGTTGTTGCTTAGTTGTTTAGTCATGTCTGACTCTTCGTGACCCCATGGACCAGAGCACGCCAGGCACTCCTGTCTTGCACTGCCTCCCGCAGTTTGGTCAGACTCATGTTCATAGCTTCGAGAACACTGTCCAACCATCTCGTCCTCTGTTGTCCCCTTCTCCTTGTGCCCTCCATCTTTCCCAACTCCTCCTCCTCCTTCTTCTTTGGCGATCACTCGTAGCCAAGTAAGATTGTCTTCCATAAACACGGTTTTAACAATGGGTCCGTAAGTGACTGTGGAGGCCAATTCTGGATCCACACATCCTTCCGCAGTGGGGAAATCGGTTTCCAGGCGGGAGCTGACACATCACTTGGGAAGACAGGCGAACTAATACCATTGTAGCCAACATCAGGGTCTTTTCCAGGGAGTTTTCTCTTCTCATGAGGTGGCCAAAGTATTGGAGCCTCAGCTTTAGGATCTGTCCTTCCAGTGAGCACCCAGGGCTGATTTCCTTCAGAATGGATAGGTTTGATCTTCTTGCAATTTGTCTAATCCTCCCCAAAACCACCTTAATCCCCCGGGGCCATCACCACACCTGCTCTGCCGTGTGTTTCATAAGGAAATAATTCAATGTATGCAGAGATACTTCCTTCTGCCAGTCTGCGGTTACCCAAGAAGCAAACAGCACTTTCTCCCCATAGTGCATTATCTTAAGAACACAAGAAGAGCCTGCTGCTGGATCAGGCCAGTGGCCCATCTAGTTCAGCATCCATTGCAGATGCCCATTGTGGGAAACCGGTAAGCAGGATCCGAGCACAAGAGTTAACTCTCCCCTCCTGCAATTTCCAGCAAGTGGTTTTCAGAAGCATTGTTTCTCCTGACCATGGAGACATAGCATAGCTATCCTGCCTAGTAGTCTTCAGTAGGCTTCTCCTTCGCCATTAATTTGTCAAATCCTCTTTTAAAGCCAACCAAGTTGGGGGCCAACACTGCCTCCTGTGGGAGTGAGTTCCACCGTCTAACTGTGCACTGCAGAAACAACTCCTTTCTTGTATGTCTGCTGTTACACTCAGGTCCTGCTGGTGGGCTTTCTATTGGACCACCTGGTTTCCCACTGTGAGGTGGGATTCCCTTTTGTCCTGGTCCAGCAGGCTCTTCTTCTGGTCTGATATTCTCCGTCATGAATATTGAGCCAGAGCCATTAGGTCCATCTAGCTTCGTATTGTCTACACTGACTGGCAGCAGCTCTCCAGGAGTTCAGGCAGGGTTCTATCCCTGCCCTACCCAGAGATGCCATTGGGGATTGAACCCGGGACCTTCTGCATGCAAAGCAGCTGCTCTACCGCTGAGTTGCAGCCACCAAAACATAATACGCTTGCAGTATTAGCAATGGGATCAAACTGAGTTTTGCCAGCGCGGGGCACTCTGTCGCACGTGAATCCCATCGGGATGTGCCCCTCCAACTAGAAAACCCAGCAGCTCTTTCCAAAAAGGAGGGAGTCCCTCCAGGCCCAGTGCTGCGGTCTGCAAATGTCAGGGAGCCAACAAGGAGAACAGGTCGTTTGCAGATCAGAGAAAGACAGCGAAACACCGGCTAACGTACAGTTAGTTTCTTTATTATGGAAGCAGAACAGAGAACCCACGGAGAGTTCTAAGGGTTCCTCCTGTCTAGATGAAGCATTTGCGCAGACTGGCTTGTAGCTCCCCCCTCCACCCCTTATCCATCTGTGCCAGGCCCCTTTCCTCTGTCTATGGTGAGCCCCAAGGGGCCCTCTCCGTTTCTGCCTGGCTCTCTGCTCTGTAACATGCAATAGACAACCTTGTTCTGGGGGACTTGCAGGCTGTCAGCAGAGAAGCTGTTGGGGTGGCTCTGCAGGAGAACTGCCTGGTCTAGGACACGGGTTCAAATCCTCACTTGGCCAGAAAGCTCTGTCGGTGGCCTTGGGAGCCAACAACTCTTGCCTCTCAAGCCTAACCTCCCTCGCAAGGTTGTTGTTGGGATTCGATGAGGGTTAGAACCCTGAGCTCCTTGGAGGAAAAGCAGAATAAATAAATAAGCCCTAATTCAAAGTACGTCCCCTCCGAAGCTCAAATATTTGGGGCGATTAGTGTCCCTTGCGATGGGCGTCTGATGAGTCACATGCTCCGCTGTCCCAGATCAATGTTCCAGGAAGTGATGACCTTTCTTCGAGACACAGAAAGTTTCTCTCGATTCCTCTTATCAAAGACGTGGGGAAGGCAGGGCTCTAAGAGGCAGGGATGGGTGTGTCTTCTGACACCTGCTCCTCAAACAAAAGGTTTGGCCAAGTGAGCAGGAGATGGCACTTGGGGACAGGACCTGATCCAAGCCAGAAGCATCGTGCTCATAGTCGGAGAGAAACCACAAGCGGTGCATGGCATTCTCGCGGTGCCTGCATGCTGGAGGAAAACAACTTTGATGACAGAGAGGTGCAATTTCACGAAGTTTCCATGAGATGGGAGCGTACACGATTGTTTGTTACCTTCTGGGTAAGTCACTTTTGGAGGTCTTTTTAGAGTTATGGATTGTATTCAGGGTAGCACTGAGAATCATAGAATTGTGGAGTAGGAAGGGACCTCCGAGGGTCAACAAGTCCAACCCCCTGCAATGCTACAGGATTCTGTCAGGGATCCTTCATGCAACCTCCACCACCTTCCGAGGGAGTCCATCCCACCACCTAATGGATTTCTCTGTCGGAAAGCTCTTCCTGATGTTAAGTCGGAATTGCTTTTCTTGCAACTTGGATCCGTCGGTTCAGGTTCCCCCCTCCGGAGCGGAAAAGGCAAGCTTGCTCCATCTTCCATGGGACAGGCCTTGAGATATTTGAAGGTGGCTAAGGTGCCGTCGCGGGGACGCGGGTGGCGCTGTGGGTTAAACCACTGAGCCTAGGGCTTGCCGATCAGAAGGTCGGCGGTTCGAATCCCCACGGCGGGGTGAGCTCCCGTTGCTCGGTCCCTGCTCCTGCCAACCTAGCAGTTCGAAAGCACGTCAAAGTGCAAGTAGATAAATAGGTACCACTCCAAGCGGGAAGGTAAATGGCGTTTCCGTGCGCTGCTCTGGTTCGCCAGAAGCGGCTTAGTCATGCTGGCCACATGACCTGGAAGCTGTACGCCGGCTCCCTCGGCCAATAACACGAGAGTCGGTCACGACTGGACCTAATGGTCAGGGATCCCTTTACCTTTACCTCTAAGGTGCTGTCACTGTGAAGGTTTTTTCCTTGCATGATTCCCAGGTGAATCCACTGTGTCCCTCCAAATTTGTCCAGGGAGTTTCCGCAACCCTCTGGAGCAGATTTTGGGGTGGAGGGTGGGAGATGAAGAGGAGATATACTTTTTGTGTTAGCATTAATCTTTGTGCTAACACAAAAAGCGTGTTGAATAAGAACGTAAGTGAAGCCTTCTGGATCAGGCCAATGGCCCTTCTAGTCCAGCATCCTGTTCTCACAGTGGCCAACTAGTTGCCTCTATGGGAAACCTGAAAGTAGGATCTGAGTTCAAGAGCCCCCTCCCTCCTGCGGCTTCCAGCAGCTGGTATTCAGAAGCATTTACTGCATCTGAATATGGAGGCAGAGCATAGTTATCATGGCTAATAAACCATCAATAGCCCTCTGCTCCACAAATTTGTCCATTTGTCTTTTAAAGCCATCCAAGTTGATGGCCACCCCTGGCTCTTGTGGGAGTGAGTTCCATAGTTTAACTCTGTGCTGCATGAAGAAGGACTTTCTCATACCCTCCGACATTTCTCTGATGAAAATAGGGACATCCTATTCCATACTGCTACTAATTTTATTATTTGTACCCAGGCCATCTGACTGGGTTGCCCCAGCCATGCTAGGTGGCTTCCAACATATGTAAAAACATAATAAACATTAAAAGACTTCCCTATACAGGGCTGCCTACAGGTGTTTTCTAAAGGTTGTCTAGTGACTTATCTCCTTGGCTCTGGGGTTGCATAACTCTATACCCCTCCAACGTTTCTCTGATGGAAATAGGGACGTCCTAAGAAAAAGCGGGACATTCCAGGATCAAATCAGAAACCAGAACGGCTTCTGTAAATCCCTGGAAAATAGGGGCACTCGGAGGGTCTGAAGTAAAATGCCAATTACGTTATTGCAGACACACACGGTGAAATGATCAGGCCCGGCTCTAGGTAGACCCCTGGTGGCGCAGGGCACCATGGCGCCGGCCCGCCAGGAGGGCGCCGCGAGCTGCGCCCGCCCGCTAGCCGGCCGATCCGCCGGACTGCCGCGCAGCTGCGCCTGTGGGAGCCGCGCTGCGTGCTGCGCCCACCTGCCCACCGCGCTGGGAAACGGGGCGGGAGGGCGCCAGAGAGATCGCACTGTGCCTGCCCGCCCGCCCGCCCGCCGCTGCGCCCACCCGCCCGCCGCGCTGGGAAACGGGGCGGGAGGGCGCCGGAGAGATCCGGCGCACCACAGTGGCAGGGGCGTTTAAGACGGCACTGGAAATGATTGGTAATTTGTTAATTAACACACTGCATATTAATGGGTTTTGGATTTCGGCAAGTGCTTTTAAGGTTGGAATTTATTTGTTTTTTGTTTCCCTGGTTGGCTGACGATTGAAACATTGCACGGTCCGAGAGAGTGTTGTCCCTGCTCCTCCTGTTCTCTTCCACACCCTCTCATGGGCAAAGGAGCAGAACCTCCCTGCCTTGTTTCAGATGGCAATAGGTGCGGGCAGCAAGGTTGCCCGCCGGGGGTGGCACAGGGCAAAGCTGGCAGAGCGCCAAGGGCATTTTTTTGAAATAGGTCCCCAGCTTTTACCAAGAAAGTCCTCACTTCCTTGCTGACAAACACCTACGGCTCTAAATTGTATCCTCCTGTGGTCAGTGGACTAGGGGGACTAGGCTAGCCCCCAAAATGTTCCCCTGCCACCTCCTTCCCAAAGCTTGGGAAGCTTCTGCCTGGCTTAGGGAGGGAGGTGCGACGCTTACCTGCCTCTGAACATAGCCATATAAGCTAAGAGGACTGCAGGTTGGACTCAATGATTCTTAGGGTCCCTTCCCGCTCTATAGTTTTATGATTCAATGACAAGCCCATTTGGATGCAGTGGAGAGGGAAAACTTAGAATCATAGAATCGTAGAGTTGGAAGAGACCACAAGGGCCATCCAGTCCAACCCCCTGCCAAGCAGGAAACACCATCAAAGCATTCTTGACATATGCCTGTCAAGCCTCTGCTTAAAGACCTCCAAAGAAGGAGACTCCACCACACTCCTTGGTAGCAAATTCCACTGCTGAACAGCTCTTACTGTCAGAAAGTTCTTCCTAATGTTTAGGTGGAATCTTCTTGTAGTTTGAACTTGTCTATCATGCTCCTTACCTCTGTGGCCCATTTAATGCCTCTGGGTAAGCCATGGCTTGGAGGCCAGAGCACAGAATCCCCTTTGTTAATCATAATTTTTTAATTCATTTTCATATAGTTTAACAAATTCAGATCAGTATCCATAGAGTATTCCCTTAGCCTATTGATTTCCCATCTGCACTTCCGTGATGTTTCTGCTCAAACCCTTTTCTCTACTGCCTTAAATGTAATACTTGTTTCTATAATACATATCCTACATTATATTCCTTTCTCGTTCTCATTCCTTCGCTTAAATTTCTTGTCCTGCCTGTGATTTCAATCTACTATAACGTTTTCTCAGATAACCGAAAAAAGGGTCTCCACTCTCTCACAAATATTTCATCTTTTGGGGGGGGTCTCTTATATTTGCTGTCAGTTTCGCCATCTACATATAGTCCAATAGTTTTAGAAGTCCACTCCTCTTCTGTTGAAATAATAGAATCACAGAATCATAGAACTGTAGAGTTGGAAAGGACCACGAGGGTCATCTAGTCCAACCCCCTGCAATGCAGGAATCTTTGCCCCAATGTGGGGCTTGAACCCACAACCTTGAGATCAAGAGTCTCATGCTCTACCGAGTCAACTTCTTCTTCTTTCCATTTCTACCAGAGCACAGAGGGGCCCAGAATAGGAAATGACATCCACCCTTAATAAGTTGTTTGTATTTTTTTTTACACTGCCCATGGATTATATCCCAAGGGCGGACTGATGCTTGATCCCCAGTGTTGGTGACTCTGAGGTAGACTGCCTTGACTGGGGAGGCTCCATTGAGCTCTCGTGGTTAATTGAGCTCTCAGGAGAAACTAATCCTCAACGGATACATCCTTTCTATTTTTAGTGATAAAGGACCAAACTTGCTTGGTCAGGAAAAGGTCACTGAACATTAAGGGCCTGAGCTGGCTCTGGGGAGGAGCTAAATGCTTAATTTTTTTACAGTGATCTGCTCTTGGTGCAAAAGAACATACATATTTTCTTCTCCGTTGCGTCTTAGTCAGAGCCGATGTCAAAACCGTTTGAGATCAGGCATTGGAAGGGAGGATCCTCCCCCTCGCAGATCTAATCCTCTGTGACACCACCTGTCATATTCTGGCGAGCCACAAACTGTTGACCTTGGAGGCGAAAATTAAGCCACCCAGTTAAGCAACCTGCCTGGTTGCTCTGTCAAGGGGTTTGATTTGCTTAACATCCCGATCTATCTGGAAACGGAACGCATCTCGGGTGACAGCTCTTCCTCTGCTTCCGCGTAACGGTGCCAGAGAACATCGGAAGAGAACGGGAACAGGATCAGGCCATCTAAATCTCTCATCCTGTCCTTGCGGTGGCCAACAAAATGCCCTGAGTGATGGGAAGCAAGGACCTGAGTGCAACAGCAACTCTCCCCACTTGCAATTTTTAATTACTTTACAGTTACAACATGAAATCACAATATATAAAAAAACACAAAATACATAATAAAAACCCAAACCCAAAGAATCAGCCCAAGGCCTGGTTGAAGAGGGACGTTTTTGGCAGCTAAAGGTGCACAATGAAGGCACCAGCTGAACCTCCCCGGGGAAAGCATTCCACAAATGGGGAGCCACCACGGAAAAGGCCCTGTTCTCATGTTGCTGACCTGTCGTGGAGGAGGCACACAAAGAAGGGTCCGGGGGTAGTTTCATATGGAAAGAGGCGGTCCTTGAGGTTTTGTGGTCCTGAGCCATTTAAGGTATTCAGGGGTAGATGATCTCTGGTACTGCAAGTAATATGTAACCACCATGGCTAGTAGCCATCAATAGTCTCCTCCTCCTCCTCTGTGAGTGTTCCCAATCCTCTTTGAAAGCCATCCAAGTTGCTAGCCATTGCTGCCTCCTGTGGCAGTGAGTTCCGTAGTTTACCTATGCATGAAGGAGTACAGTACTTCCTTTGATCTTTGCTGAACCTCCCAGCCAGCATTGAGGTCCGGCTCTGAGTGCTCCTCTCCCTCCCTCCGTGCTGAATGTTTTGCAAATATTCACCAAAATCTATCTATTGCAGTCTTTGCTGGGGTGCGTTGGGGTCTGTCCTTTTCTCTCTCTCTTTTTTTAGAGGGGGGAGTGATAGAGTGTGGTCTGAATGTACGAAAAATTCCCAGCTTGCAGGTTTCAGTCCATTATTGACAGGTGAGCAGCCACCCGTGTCTAGAAAATAATGGTCTGTCCTTTGGAAGGAAAGGTGTTTGGGATGACGAACTTTGAGAGCACATAAAAAAGGAGGAAGAGGTATTAGGTTGAGACAGACGAGGTTGTTTTCACTGGCTTCCTTCTGCTATTTGTTTGGGCACAGAAAGGGCACCAGCAAATGGCATGTTTTTGTTGTCTTAGGGTTAATTCAATGTCGCAACAACATCTGTACATGACGTGGTCGCCTCTTTCAGGTTAAACTTTGGGCGAATCTATCAACGGTGTCAGTGCTCTGCCTCTGCAGATGAAATCCCAAAGGGTGCTCATCAATGGCTCCTCTTCATCCTGGAGAGTAGTGACTAGTGGGGTGCCACAGGGTTCTGTCTTGGGCCCAGTCTTATTCAACATCTTTATCAATGACTTGGATGATGGGCTTGAGGGCATCCTGAGCAAGTTTGCAGATGACACCAAATTGGGAGGGGTGGCTAATACCCCAGAGGACAGGATCACACTTCAAAATGACCTTAACAGATTAGAGAACTGGGCCAAAGCAAACAAGATGAATTTCAACAGGGAGAAATGTAAAGTACTACACTTGGGCCAAAAAATTTGAAAGGCACAAATACAGGATGGGAGACACCTGGCTTGAGAGCAGTACATGTGAAAAGGATCTAGGAGTCTTGGTAGACCACAAACTTGACATGAGTCAACAGTGTGATGTTGTAGCAGCTAAAAAAGCCAATGCAATTCTGGGCTGCATCAAGAGGAGTATTGCATCTAGATCAAGGGAAGTAATAGTACCACTGTATTCCACTCTGGTCAGACCTCACCTGGAATACTGTGTCCAGTTCTGGGCACCACAGTTCGAGAAGGATACTGACAAGCTGGAACGTGTCCAGAGGACGGCAACCAAAATGGTCAAAGGCCTGGAAACGGTGCCTTATGAGGAATGGCTTAGGGAGCTGGGTATGTTTAGCCTGGAGAAGAGAAGGTTAAGGGGTGATATGATAGCCATGTTCAAATATATTAAAGGAGGGAGAAAGGTTGTTTTCTGCTGCTCCAGAGAAGCGGACACGGGGCAATGGATTCAAGCTGCAAGAAAGAAGATTCCACCTAAACATTAGGAAGAACGTCCTGACAGTAAGAGCTGTTCAACAGTGGAATTTGCTGCCAAGGAGTGTGGTGGAGTCTCCTTCTTTGGAGGTCTTTAAGCAGAGGCTTGACAGCCATCTGTCAGGAATGCTTTGATGGTGTTTCCTGCTTGGCAGGGGGTTGGACTGGATGGCCCTTGTGGTCTCTTCCAACTCTATGATTCTATTCAGGTTTCCCCACAGGCATCTAAGTGGCCACTGTGAGAACAGGTTGCTGCATTTGATGGCCAGCTGGCAGCAGGAACCTCATCTGTTAGCTTCTGGCTTACTAGCAGCACATGTGAAAAAGATCTCAAGGTCTTGCATGATCACAAGCTGAACATGAGCCAACCGAGTGATGCAGCAGCAAAAAAAGCTAATGCTATTCTAGGCTGCATCAACAGAAGTCTAGTGTCCAGATCAAGGGAAGCCATGGCCCTACCCTGTTCTGTCTTGGTTAGACCACACCTGGAAATACTGGGTCCACTTCTGGGCACCACAATTTAAGGAGGATATTGACAAGCTGGAGGGTGTGCAGAGTAAGGTGACAAGGATGATCAAGGGTCTGGAAACCAAACCTGATGAGGAATGGTTGAGGGAATTGGGGATGTTTAGCCTGGAGAAGATGAGACTGAGAGGAGATAGGAGAGCCATCTTCAAATATCTCAAGGGCTGTGACAAGGAAGAAGGAATAAGCTCGTTTTCTTCTGCTTTAAATGTTAGGACTCGAACCCATGGCTTCAAGTTACATGAAAGGAGATTCTGACATCAGGAAGAATTTTCTGACAGCAAGAGCTGTTTGGCAGTGGAATAGTCTCCCTTGAGAGGTTGCGGACTCTCCTTCCTTGGAGTTTTTTTAAACAGAGGTTGGATGGCCATCTGCCATGGATACTTTATCTGAGATTCTTGAATTGCAGGGGGCTGGACTAGAGGACCCATGGGATCCCTTCCAACTATCATTCTATCATTCTATGATTAACCTCCCCCCCCCAAGTTTACTGGATCTCTAAGAGGCCCAGCCCTACTCTTACCTGTGTAACAGCAGACTCAGCTGGCAGGGGGCAGGCAGTGCCCAAGTGCTGAGAGCACAGACCTGTTGTAAGAACATAAGCAGAGCCCTTTCAGGATCAGGCCAATGGCCACCTAGTCCAGCATCCTCTTCTCACAGTGGCCAACTAGATGCCCCAAACAGAAACCTCCAAGGAGGACCTGAGTGCAACAGCAACTCTCCCCTCCTTTGGCTTCCAGCAGCTGGTATTCAGAAATATTTGTGGCTCCAGCCTTGGAGGCAGAGAAATAGCCAACATGGCTAGTAGCCTTTGTGTGGCTGCCCTGAGCTCCCCAAGTGAGCCCACTGCCTTCAGATGCAGTGATGTAGTGGAGACTGTTATCCTGTTGCCAGGGGTTGAAACAAGGAAGGATTTGCTCCACAAGACCTCCTTCCTTTTCCCTTGCCACGATGCAAAGGAAAGAGTGGGGAGGGATTCTTTCTCCTTGGCTCCTCTCCCTGTCCTGAAGCTATCATTATGGGATTACTTTGGATGGTGAAAGGTTGAGGGCTTGAGCTTTGCCCGCTAAATGCCGAAGAGCGGGTTGCTGCCATTTGACCCTTGGAAAACACACCAGAGGATTTCTCAGCAGGTTAATTCACTTGCAAGCTGGACAAGGCTTCTGCACTCTTGACTGTGACTGCTGCATGATGACAGCCTTATGTTTTTATTTATATAGGAGGATACATATAGGAGGATGTGAAGTCTTAGTTGTGTCTGATGTGCTCAGAGAGGGATAGGAGGACCTGTCCATTTTGATTCTCAAAAGTTTCTCATTTTTCCAATCTGAAATTCTGTTCCCCACTTTTTGCAGAAGTTTGCAATTCTTTTCTATTCCTTGTCAAAATCTGCCAGCCTTTTAGTGCAGCTTTCTCCCGCTGAACACATTTTTACCTTGCCGTTTTGACGAATGTCCATATTTCTGCCAGCAATTTTCCTTAATGCATTGCAACTTTACAGTGTTACTTTTACTAATCTATTCATATATATTTTTGCACACTTTCCCTAAATATATGCCTTTTTGTTAATGTTGGCTGGAGAACTGCATTGCAAATTTTGGATAAGTACAGATGTGTTTCGGTACTAAAATTGTTTCAGAAAGTGGAAATTAGTTTTCCTTTAAATGTGAACAGTCCATTGCATCTGAATCAAAAGAGGCTCTGCAGGTTGAATCAGGACCAACAGTCTAGTCCAGAGATTGACTGGATTGAGGCCCAGTGAATTTAAGATGAATCCTGATAAATTAGAAGTGCTGGGTGGGGGTCCGTTTCCACCAAAATTGGGTGGAATGAATTATGCCAGGAAAGGATGAAATACCCCTGAAAGAACAGGTTCATAGTCTCATACAGTGTTTCCCAAACATGGGTTTCCAGCTGTTTTTGGACTATAACACCCATCATCCCTAGCTAGCGAGACCAGTGGCCAGAGATGATGGGAAATGTAGTAAAAAAACCCTGGAGACCCAAGTTTGGGAAACGCTGGTCTAGGAATATTCATAGATTCAGACTCTCAATAGAGTCCAAAGTAGCTGCTGTGGACAGGAGTGTCAAGGCCCACCTTAGACTGGCTTCTGAACCAGCATAGCCTAGACTCCATTCTCCAGAGACTTCCTGGCTTGACTACTGCAAAGCATTCTATGTGGGGCTGCCCTTGACAGTGGCCCAGAGGCTGCAGCTAGTGAAAATGGCAGAGGCCCCAGTCTGCATAATGTAGTGTCGTATGTATAATCAAGAGAACTTGCTTGGTAAACAATTGCCTATTGTAAAATTGGGTAATGCAAATGGAAAAATAAAAAAGCAAAATGTAATCCATGGGATTACAAATGCACAAAGTCAAGAAACACATGCCAAAGGAAATCTTCAAACAAATATGAATGTGCCATTTATACTACCTTCCGTGTTTCTTTAACAAATTGCATTCTACAAAAACTAATAACATTCTGTCCAGAGCATGGAAGTAAAATTAATCCTGTTTCACTTTTAAGTGGCAGGAAGCCTGCTGCCTTTGTTTCCAACACAGGCAACAACAGCATCTTCAGAAGCCACATTTTCTCCAATCTCCACTACGGTTCCCCCACCAAGTACTGAAAATGAATCCAATACCACCAAAAAGACAACGGGGCGAATATCAACATCTTCAGCAGCCACAACTTCTGTGATGTCCACTACAGTTCCCCCATCAAGTACGGAAACTGAATCCAGTACCACCACAAAGACAACAGGACCAATATCAACATTTGCAGAAGCCACAACTTCTGTGATCTCCACTACGGTTCCCCCATCAAGTACGGAAACTGAATCCAGTACCCTCACAAAGACAACAGGACCAATATCAAAATCTGCAGAAACCACAACATCTGTGATCTCCACTACAATTCCCCCATCAAGTACAGAAACTAAATCCAGTACCGCCACAAAGACAACAGGTCCAATATCAACATCTGCAGAAGCCACAACTTCTGTGATGTCCACTATGGTTCCCCCATCAAGTACCGAAACTGAATTCAGTACCGCCAGAAAGACAACAGGGCCAATATCAACATCTGCAGAAGCTACAACATCTGTAATCTCCACTACAATTCCCCCATCAAGTACAGAAACTGAATCCAGTACCGCCACAAAGACAACAGGACCAATATCAACATCTGTAGAAGCCACAACTTCTGTGATCTCCACTACGGTTCCCCCATCAAGTACAGAAACTGAATCCAGTACCGCCAAAAAGACAACAGGACCAATATCAACATCTGCAGAAGCCGCAACTTCTGTGATCTCCACTACGGTTCCCCCATCAAGTACAGAAACTGAATCCAGTACCGCCAAAAAGACAACAGGACCAATATCAACATCTGCAGAAGCCGCAACTTCTGTGATCTCCACTACGGTTCCCCCATCAAGTACCGAAACTGAATCCAGTACCACCACAAAGGCAACAGGACCAATATCAACATCTGCAGAAGCCGCAACTTCTGTGATCTCCACTACGGTTCCCCCATCAAGTACCGAAACTGAATCCAGTACCACCACAAAGACAACAGGGCCAATATCAAAATCTGCAGAAGCCACAACATCTCTGATATCCACTACAATTCCCCCATCAAGTACGGAAACTGAATCCAGTACCGTCACAAAGACAACAGGACAAATATCAACATCTGCAGAAGCCACAACTTCTGTGATCTCCACTACAGTTCCCCCATCAAGTACCGAAACTGAATCCAGTACCGCCACTAAGACAACAGGACCAATATCAACATCTGCAGAAGCCACAACTTCTGTAATCTCCACTACGGTTCCCCCATCAAGTACCGAAACTGAATCCAGTACCGCCACAAAGACAACAGGACAAATATCAACATCTGCAGAAGCCACAACTTCTGTGATCTCCACTACAGTTCCCCCATCAAGTACCGAAACTGAATCCAGTACCGCCACTAAGACAACAGGACCAATATCAACATCTGCAGAAGCCACAACTTCTGTAATCTCCACTACGGTTCCCCCATCAAGTACCGAAACTGAATCCAGTACCGCCACAAAGACAACAGGACCAATATCAACATCTGCAGAAGCCACAACTTCTGTGATCTCCACTACGGTTCCCCCATCAAGTACCGAAACTGAATCCAGTACCGCCAGAAAGACAACGGGTCCAATAACAAGATCTGCAGAAGCCACAACTTCTGTGATCTCCACTACGGCTCCCACATCAAGTACCAAAACTGAATCCAGTATCACCACAAAGACAACAGGGCCAATATCAACATCTGCAGAAGGCACAACTTCTGTAATCTCCACTACAGTTCCCGCATCAAATACAGAAACTGAATCCAGTACCCTCACAAAGACAAAAGGACCAATATCAAAATCTGCAGAAGCCACAACTTCTGTAATCTCCACTACGGTTCCCCCATCAAGTACCGAAACTGAATCCAGTACCGCCACAAAGACAACAGGACCAATATCAACATCTGCAGAAGCCACAACTTCTGTGATCTCCACTACGGTTCCCCCATCAAGTACCGAAACTGAATCCAGTACCGCCAGAAAGACAACGGGTCCAATAACAAGATCTGCAGAAGCCACAACTTCTGTGATCTCCACTACGGCTCCCACATCAAGTACCAAAACTGAATCCAGTATCACCACAAAGACAACAGGGCCAATATCAACATCTGCAGAAGGCACAACTTCTGTAATCTCCACTACAGTTCCCGCATCAAATACAGAAACTGAATCCAGTACCCTCACAAAGACAAAAGGACCAATATCAAAATCTGCAGAAGCCACAACTTCTGTGATCTCCACTACGGTTCCCTCCTCAAGTATGGAAGCTGAATCCAGTACCCTCACAAAGACAACAGGTCCAATTTCAACGTCTGCAGAAGCCACAACTTCTGTGATGTTCACTACGGTTCCCCCATCAAGTACCGAAACTGAATCCAGTACCACCACAAAGACAACAGGTCCAATATCAACATCTGCCACAACTTCTGTGATGTCCACCATGGTTCCCCCATCAAGTACCGAAACTGAATTCAGTACCGCCAGAAAGACAACAGGGCCAATATCAACATCTGCAGAAGCTACAACATCTGTGATCTCCACTACAATTCCCCCATCAAGTACAGAAACTGAATCCAATACCACCAAAAAGACAACAGGGCGAATATCAACATCTGCAGAAGCCACAACTTCTGTGATGTCCACTACAGTTCCCCCATCAAGTACCGAAACTGAATCCAGTACCGCCACAAAGACAACAGGTCCAATTTCAACATCTGCAGAAGCCACAACTTCTGTGATCTCCACTACGGTTCCCCCATCAAGTACCGAAACTGAATCCAATACCGCCAGAAAGACAACAGGACCAATATCAACATCTGCAGAAGCCACAACTTCTGTGATCTCCACTACGGTTCCCCCATCAAGTACCGAAACTGAATCCAGAACCACCACAAAGACAACCGGGCCAATATCAACATCTGCAGAAGCCGCAACTTCTGTGATCTCCACTACGGTTCCCCCATCAAGTACCGAAACTGAATCCAGTACCACCACAAAGACAACAGGGCCAATATCAAAATCTGCAGAAGCCACAACATCTCTGATATCCACTACAATTCCCCCATCAAGTACGGAAACTGAATCCAGTACCGTCACAAAGACAACAGGACAAATATCAACATCTGCAGAAGCCACAACTTCTGTGATCTCCACTACAGTTCCCCCATCAAGTACCGAAACTGAATCCAGTACCGCCACTAAGACAACAGGACCAATATCAACATCTGCAGAAGCCACAACTTCTGTAATCTCCACTACGGTTCCCCCATCAAGTACCGAAACTGAATCCAGTACCGCCACAAAGACAACAGGACCAATATCAACATCTGCAGAAGCCACAACTTCTGTGATCTCCACTACGGTTCCCCCATCAAGTACCGAAACTGAATCCAGAACCACCACAAAGACAACCGGGCCAATATCAACATCTGCAGAAGGCACTAGTTCTGTAATCTCCACTACGGTTCCCGCATCAAATACAGAAACTGAATCCAGTACCCTCACAAAGACAACAGGGCCAATATCAAAATCTGCAGAAGCTACAACATCTGTGATCTCCACTACAATTCCCCCATCAAGTACCGAAACTGAATCCAGTACCGCCACAAAGACAACTGGTCCAATATCAACATCTGCAGAAGCCACGACTTCTGTGATGTCCACTACGGTTCCCCCATCAAGTACAGAAACTGAATCCAGTACCACCACAAAGACAACAGGGCCAATATCAACATCTGCAGAAGCCACAACATCTGTGATGTCCACTACAGTTCCCCCATCAAGTACCGAAACTGAATCCAGTACCGCCAGAAAGACAACAGGACCAATATCAACATCTGCAGAAGCCACAACTTCTGTGATCTCCACTGCAGTTCCCCCATCAAGTACCGAAACTGAATCCAGTACTGCCAGAAAGACAACAGGACCAAAATCAACATCTGCAGAAGCCACAACTTCTGTGATCTCCACTACGGTTCCCCCATCAAGTACCGAAACTGAATCCAGTACCACCACAAAGACAACAGGACCAATATCAACATCTGCAGAAGCCACAACTTCTGTGATCTCCACTACGGTTCCCCCATCAAATACAGAAACTGAATCCAGTACCACCACAAAGACAACAGGACCAATATCAACATCTGCAGATGCCACAACTTCTGTGATCTCCACTACGGTTCCCCCATCAAGTACCGAAACTGAATCCAGTACCGCCAGAAAGACAACGGGTCCAATAACAAGATCTGCAGAAACCACAACTTCTGTGATCTCCACTACAGTTCCCCCATCAAGTACCGAAACTGAATCCAGTACGACCACAAAGACAACAGGGCCAATATCAACATCTGCAGAAGCCACAACTTCTGTGATCACCACTACGGTTCCCTCATCAAGTACGGAAACTGAATCCAGTACCCTCACAAAGACAACAGGACCAATAACAACATCTGCAGAAGCCACAACATCTGTGATCTCCACTACAATTTCCCCATCAAGTACAGAAACTGAATCCAGTACCGCCAGAAAGACAACCGGACCAATATCAAAATCTGCAGAAGCCACAACTTCTGTGATCTCCACTACGGTTCCCTCCTCAACTACGGAAATTGAATCCAGTACCACCACAAAGACAACAGGTCCAATATCAACATCTGCAGAAGCCACAACTTCTGTGATGTCCACTACGGTTCCCCCATCAAGTACCGAAACTGAATCCAGTACCGCCACAAAGACAACAGGTCCAATATCAACATTTGCAGAAGCCACAACTACTGTGATCTCGACTACACCTCCCCCATCAAGTACCGAAACTGAATCCAGTACCGCCAGAAAGACAACAGGACCAATATCAACATCTGCAGAAGCCACAACTTCTGTGATCTCCACTACGGCTCCCCCATCAAGTACCAAAACTGAATCCAGTATCACCACAAAGACAACAGGGCCAATATCAACATCTGCAGAAGGCACAACTTCTGTAATCTCCACTACGGTTCCCGCATCAAATACAGAAAATGAATCCAGTACCCTCACAAAGACAAAAGGACCAATATCAAAATCAGCAGAAGCCACAACTTCTGTGATCTCCACTACGGTTCCCTCCTCAAGTACGGAAACTGAATCCAGTACCGCCACAAAGACAACCGGGCCAATATCAACATCTGCAGAAGGCACAAGTTCTGTAATCTCCACTACGGTTCCCGCATCAAATACAGAAACTGAATCCAGTACCCTCACAAAGACAACAGGACCAATATCAAAATCTGCAGAAGCCACAACTTCTGTGATGTCCACTACGGTTCCCTCATCAAGTACGGAAACTGAATCCAGTACCACCACAAAGACAACAGGTCCAATATCAACATCTGCCACAACTTCTGTGATGTCCACTATGGTTCCCCCATTAAGTACCGAAACTGAATCCAGTACCACCACAAAGACAACAGTGCCAATATCAACATCTGCAGAAGCCACAACTTCTGTAATCTCAACTACGGTTCCCGCATCAAATACAGAAACTGAATCCAGTACCCTCACAAAGACAACAGGACCAATATCAAAATCTGCAGAAGCCACAACTTCTGTGATGTCGACTACAGTTCCCTCATCAAGTACGGAAACTGAATCCAGTACCATCACAACGACAACAGGTCCAATATCAAAATCTGTAGAAGCCACAACTTCTGTGATCTCCACTACGGTTCCCTCCTCAAGTACGGAAACTGAATCCAGTACCATCACAAAGACAACAGGTCCAATATCAACATCTGCAGAAGCCACAACATCTGTGATCTCCACTCCGGTTCCCCCATCAAGTACCGAAACTGAATCCAGTACCGCCAGAAAGACAACAGGACCAATATCAAGATCTGCAGAAGCCACAACTTCTGTGATCTCCACTACGGTTCCCTCATCAAGTACGGAAACTGAATCCAGTACCACCACAAAGACAACAGGTCCAATATCAACATCTGTCACAACTTCTGTGATGTCCACTACGGTTCCCCCATCAAGTACAGAAACAGAATCCAGTACCACCACAAAGAAAACAGGGCCAATATCAACGTCTGCAGAAGCCACAACTTCTGTGATTTCCACTACAGTTCCCCCATCAAGTACGGAAACTGAATCCAGTACCGCCAGAAAGACAACAGGGCCAATATCAACATCTGCAGAAGCTACAACATCTGTGATCTCCACTAGAATTCTGCCATCAAGTACAGAAACTGAATCCAGTACCGCCAGAAAGACAACAGGTCCAATATCAACATCTGCAGAAGCCACAACTTCTGTGATGTCCACTACGGTTACCCCATCAAGTACAGAAACTGAATCCAGTACCGCCAAAAAGACAACAGGGCCAATATCAACGTCTGCAGAAGCCACAACTTCTGTGATTTCCACTACAGTTCCCCCATCAAGTACCGAAACTGAAACCAGTACCACCACAAAGACAACAGGGCCAATATCAACGTCTGCAGAAGCCACAACTTCTGTGATGTCCACTACGGTTCCCTCATCAAGTACGGAAACTGAATCCAGTACCACCACAAAGACAACAGGTCCAATATCAACATCTGCCACAACTTCTGTGATGTCCACTATGGTTCCCCCATCAAGTACAGAAACAGAATCCAGTACCACCAGAAAGACAACAGGGCCAATATCAACGTCTGCAGAAGCCAAAACTTCTGTGATGTCCACTACAGTTCCCCCATCAAGTACGGAAACTGAATCCAGTACTGCCAGAAAGACAACAGGGCCAATATCAACATCTGCAGAAGCTACAACATCTGTGATCTCGACTACAATTCCCCCATCAAGTACAGAAACTGAATCCAGTACCGCCAGAAAGACAACAGGTCCAATATCAACATCTGCAGAAGCCACAACTTCTGTGATGTCCACTACGGTTCCCCCATCAAGTACAGAAACTGAATCCAGTACCGCCACAAAGACAACAGGTCCAATATCAACATCTGCAGAAGCCACAACTTCTGTGATCTCCACTACAGTTCACCCATCAAGTACGGAAACTGAATCCAGTACCGCCAAAAAGACAACCGGACAAATATCAGCATCTGCAGAAGCCACAACATCTGTGATCTCCACTACGGTTCCCCCATCAAGTACCGAAACTGAATCCAGTACCACCACAAAGACAACAGGGCCAATATCAACATCTGCAGAAGCCACAACTTCTGTAATCTCCACTACGGTTCCCGCATCAAATACAGAAACTGAATCCAGTACCCTCACAAAGACAACAGGACCAATATCAAAATCTGCAGAAGCCACAACTTCTGTGATGTCCACTACGGTTCCCTCATCAAGTACGGAAACTGAATCCAGTATCACCACAAAGACAACAGGGCCAATATCAACAACTGCAGAAGCCACAACTTCTGTGATCTCCACTACGGTTCCCCCATCAAGTACCGAAACTGAATCCAGTACCAGGACAAAGACAACAGGGCGAATATCAACACCTGAGGAAGCCACAGCTTTTGTGATCTCCACTACACTTCTCCCATCAAGTACCGAAACTGAATCCACTACATCTAGAGAAACAAGATCTACAATGCTATCAGAACAATCAACATATTCTCCCCTGCAGACCACAGAGATCCCATCAAGTACTGAGGCTCTATCCACTTCACCAAAGGACATTAAAGGGCTAACATCAACTGCACCAGAAGCCACCACTTCTCCACTGCAGACCACAGAGATCCCATCAAGTACTGAGGCTCTATCCACTTCTCCAATTGAGATTACAAGGCTGACATCAACTGCACCAGAAGCCACCACTTCTCCACTGCAGACCACGGAGATCCCATCAAGTACTGAGCCTATATCCACTTCACCAAAGGAGACAACATTCATGACATCAACTGCAGCAGAAGCCACCACTTCTCCACTGCAGACCACAGAGATCCTATCACGTACTGAGGCTCTATCCACTTCTCCAACGGAGACTACAAGGCTGACATCAACTGCACCAGAAGCCACCACTTCTCCACTGCGGACCACAGAGATCCCATCAACTACTGAGGCTCTATCCACTTCTCCAATGGAGACTACAAGGCTGACATCAACTGCACCAGAAGCCACCATTTCTCCACTGCAGACCACAGAGATCCCATCAACTACTGAGGCTCTATCCACTTCACCAAAGGAGACGACATTGATGACATCAACTGCACCAGAAGCCACCACTTCTCCACTGCAGACGACCGAGATCCCATCAAGTACTGAGGCTCTTTCCACTTCACCAAAGGAGACGACATTGATGACATCAACTGCACCAGAAGCCACCACTTCTCCACTGCAGACCACCGAAATCCCCTCAAGTACTGAGGCTCTCTCCACTTCACCAAAGGAGACAACATTGATGAAATCAACTGCACCAGAAGCCACCACTTCTCCACTGCAGACCACAGAAATCCCATCAAGTACTGAGGCTCTATCCACTTCTCCAAAGGAGACTACATTGATGACATCAACTGCACCAGAAGCCACCACTTCTCCACTGCAGACCACAGAAATCCCATCAAGTACTGAGGCTCTCTCCACTTCACCAAAGGAGACTACATTGATGACATCAACTGCACCAGAAGCCACCACTTCTCCACTGCAGACCACAGAAATCCCATCAAGTACTGAGGTTCTATCCACTTCTCCAAAGGAGACAACATTGATGACATCAACTGCACCAGAAGCCACCACTTCTCCACTGCAGACCACAGAGATCCCATCAAGTACTGAGCTTTTATCCACTTCTCCAATGGAGACGACATTGATGACATCAACTGCACCAGAAGCCACCACTTCTCCACTGCAGACCACAGAGATTACATCAAGTACTGAGGCTCTATCCACTTCTCCAATGGAGACGACATTGATGACATCAACTGCACCAGAAGCCACCACTTCTCCCCTCCAGACCACCGAGATCCCATCAAGTACTGAGGTTCTATTCACTTCTCCAATGGAGACTACCTTGATGACATCAACTGCACCAGAAGCCACCACTTCTCCACTGCAGACCACAGAGATCCCATCAAGTACTGAGGTTCTATCCACTTCTCCAAAGGAGACAACATTGATGACATCAACTGCAGCAGAAGCCACCACTTCTCCACTGCAGACCACAGAGATCCCATCAAGTACTGAGGCTCTCTCCACTTCACCAAAGGAGACTACATTGATGACATCAACTGCACCAGAAGCCACCACTTCTCCCCTCCAGACCACAGTGATCCCATCAAGTACTGAGGCTCTCTCCACTTCACCAAAGGAGACGACATTGATGACATCAACTGCACCAGAAGCCACCACTTCTCCCCTCCAGACCACAGAAATCCCATCAATTACTGAGGCTCTTTCCACTTCTCCAACGGAGATGACATTGATGATATCAACTGCACCAGAAGCCACCACTTCTCCACTGCAGACCACAGAGATACCATCAATTACTGAGGCTCTTTCCACTGCTCTGAAAGAGACTACAGGACTGACATCAACTGCGCCAGAAGCCACCACTTCTCCACTGCAGACCACAGAGATCCCATCAAGTACTGAGGTTCTATCCACTTCTCCAAAGGAGACAACATTGATGACATCAACTGCACCAGAAGCCACCACTTCTCCACTGCAGACCACAGAGATCCCATCAAGTACTGAGGTTCTATCCACTTCTCCAAAGGAGACAACATTGATGACATCAACTGCACCAGAAGCCACCACTTCTCCCCTCCAGACCACCGAGATCCCATCAAGTACTGAGGTTCTATTCACTTCTCCAATGGAGACTACCTTGATGACATCAACTGCACCAGAAGCCACCACTTCTTCACTGCAGACCACAGAGATACCATCAAGTACTGAGTCTCTATCCACTTCACCAAAGGAGACGACATTGATGACATCACCTGCCCCAGAAGCCACCTCTTCTCCACTGCAGACCACTGAGATCCCATCAAGTACTGAGGCTCTATCCACTTCTCCAAAGGAGACAACATTGATGACATCAACTGCACCAGAAGCCACCACTTCTCCAATGCAGACCACAGAGATCCCATCAAGTGCTCAGGCTCTCTCCACTTCACCAAAGGAGACCACATTGATGACATCAAGTGCACCAGAAGCCACCACTTCTCCACTGCAGACCACCGAGATCCCATCAAGTACTGAGGCTCTATCCACTTCTCTAAAGGAGACTACAGGGCTAACATCAACTGCAGCAGAAGCCACCACTTCTCCACTGCAGACCACCGAGATCCCATCAAGTACTGAGGCTATATCCACTTCTCCAAAGGAGACAACATTGATGACATCAACTGCACCAGAAGCAACCACTTCTTCACTGCAGACCACCGAGATCCCATCAAGTACTGAGGCTCTATCCACTTCTCCAAAGGAGACTACATTGATGACATCAACTGCACCAGAAGCCACCACTTCTCCACTGCAGACCACCGAGATCCCAACAAGTACTGAGGCTATATCCACTTCTCCAAAGGAGACTACATTGATGACATCAACTGCACCAGAAGCCACCACTTCTCCACTGCAGACCACAGAGATCCCATCAAGTACTGAGGCTCTCTCCACTTCACCAAAGGAGACTACATTGATGACATCAACTGCACCAGAAGCCACCACTTCTCCCCTCCAGACCACAGAAATCCCATCAATTACTGAGGCTCCTTCCACTTCTCCAACGGAGATGACATTGATGATATCAACTGCACCAGAAGCCACCACTTCTCCACTGCAGACCACAGAGATACCATCAATTACTGAGGCTCTTTCCACTGCTCTGAAAGAGACTACAGGACTGACATCAACTGCGCCAGAAGCCACCACTTCTCCACTGCAGACCACAGAGATCCCATCAAGTACTGAGGTTCTATCCACTTCTCCAAAGGAGACAACATTGATGACATCAACTGCACCAGAAGCCACCACTTCTCCACTGCAGACCACAGAGATCCCATCAAGTACTGAGGTTCTATCCACTTCTTCAAAGGAGACAACATTGATGACATCAACTGCACCAGAAGCCACCACTTCTCCCCTCCAGACCACCGAGATCCCATCAAGTACTGAGGTTCTATTCACTTCTCCAATGGAGACTACCTTGATGACATCAACTGCACCAGAAGCCACCACTTCTCCACTGCAGACCACCGAGATCCCATCAAGTACTGAGGCTCTATCCACTTCTCTAAAGGAGACTACAGGGCTAACATCAACTGCAGCAGAAGCCACCACTTCTCCACTGCAGACCACCGAGATCCCAACAAGTACTGAGGCTATATCCACTTCTCCAAAGGAGACAACATTGATGACATCAACTGCACCAGAAGCAACCACTTCTTCACTGCAGACCACCGAGATCCCATCAAGTACTGAGGCTCTATCCACTTCTCCAAAGGAGACTACATTGATGACATCAACTGCACCAGAAGCCACCACTTCTCCACTGCAGACCACCGAGATCCCAACAAGTACTGAGGCTATATCCACTTCTCCAAAGGAGACTACATTGATGACATCAACTGCACCAGAAGCCACCACTTCTCCACTGCAGACCACAGAGATCCCATCAAGTACTGAGGCTCTCTCCACTTCTCCAAAGGAGACGACATTGATGACATCAACTGCACCAGAAGCCACCAGTTCTCCCCTCCAGACCACAGAAATCCCATCAAGTACTGAGGCTCTCTCCACTTCACCAAAGGAGACGACATTGATGACATCAACTGCACCAGAAGCCACCACTTCTACACTGCAGACCACAGAGATACCATCAATTACTGAGGCTCTTTCCACTGCTCTGAAAGAGACTACAGGACTGACATCAACTGCGCCAGAAGCCACCACTTCTCCACTGCAGACCACAGAGATCCCATCAAGTACTGAGGTTCTATCCACTTCTCCAAAGGAGACAACATTGATGACATCAACTGCACCAGAAGCCACCACTTCTCCACTGCAGACCACAGAGATCCCATCAAGTACTGAGGTTCTATCCACTTCTCCAAAGGAGACAACATTGATGACATCAACTGCACCAGAAGCCACCACTTCTCCCCTCCAGACCACCGAGATCCCATCAAGTACTGAGGTTCTATTCACTTCTCCAATGGAGACTACCTTGATGACATCAACTGCACCAGAAGCCACCACTTCTTCACTGCAGACCACAGAGATACCATCAAGTACTGAGTCTCTATCCACTTCACCAAAGGAGACGACATTGATGACATCACCTGCCCCAGAAGCCACCTCTTCTCCACTGCAGACCACTGAGATCCCATCAAGTACTGAGGCTCTATCCACTTCTCCAAAGGAGACAACATTGATGACATCAACTGCACCAGAAGCCACCACTTCTCCAATGCAGACCACAGAGATCCCATCAAGTGCTCAGGCTCTCTCCACTTCACCAAAGGAGACCACATTGATGACATCAACTGCAGCAGAAGCCACCACTTCTCCACTGCAGACCACCGAGATCCCAACAAGTACTGAGGCTATATCCACTTCTCCAAAGGAGACAACATTGATGACATCAACTGCACCAGAAGCAACCACGTCTTCACTGCAGACCACCGAGATCCCATCAAGTACTGAGGCTCTATCCACTTCTCCAAAGGAGACTACATTGATGACATCAACTGCACCAGAAGCCACCACTTCTCCACTGCAGACCACCGAGATCCCAACAAGTACTGAGGCTATATCCACTTCTCCAAAGGAGACTACATTGGAGACATCAACTGCACCAGAAGCCACCACTTCTCCACTGCAGACCACAGTGATCCCATCAAGTACTGAGTCTCTATCCACTTCACCAAAGGAGACTACATTGATGACATCAACTGCACCAGAAGCCACCACTTCTCTACTGCAGACCACAGAAATCCCATCAAGTACTGAGGCTCTCTCCACTTCTCCAAAGGAGACTACAGGGCTGACATCAACTGCACCAGAAGCCACCACTTCTCCACTGCAGACCACAGAAATCCCATCAAGTACTGAGGCTCTCTCCACTTCACCAAAGGAGACGACATTGATGACATCAACTGCACCAGAAGCCACCACTTCTCCACTGCAGACCACAGAAATCCCATCAAGTACTGAGGCTCTCTCCACTTCACCAAAGGAGACAACACTGATGACATCAACTGCACCAGAAGCAACCACTTCTCCACTGCAGACCACAGAGATCCCATCAAGTACTGAGGCTCTCTCCACTTCACCAAAGGAGACGACATTGATGACATCAACTGCACCAGAAGCCACCACTTCTCCCCTCCAGACCACAGAAATCCCATCAATTACTGAGATTCTATCCACTTCTCCAACGGAGATGACATTGATGACATCAACTGCACCAGAAGCCACCACTTCCCCACTGCAGACCACAGAGATACCATCAATTACTGAGGCTCTTTCCACTGCTCTGAAAGAGACTACAGGACTGACATCAACTGCACCAGAAGCCACCACTTCTCCACTGCAGACCACAGAGATACCATCAAGTACTGAGGTTCTATTCACTTCTCCAATGGAGACTACCTTGATGACATCAACTGCACCAGAAGCCACCACTTCTCCACTGCAGACCACAGAGATACCATCAAGTACTGAGGCTCTATCCACTTCTCCAACGGAGACTACCTTGATGACATCAACTGCACCAGAAGCCACCACTTCTCCACTGCAAACCACAGAGATCCCATCAAGTACTGAGGTTTTATCCACTTCTCCAATGGAGACAACATTGATGACATCAACTGCACCAGAAGCCACCACTTCTCCACTGCAGACCACCGAGATCCCATCAAGTACTGAGGTTCTATTCACTTCTCCAATGGAGACTACCTTGATGACATCAACTGCACCAGAAGCCACCACTTCTCCACTGCAGACCACAGAGATACCATCAAGTACTGAGGCTCTATCCACTTCTCCAACGGAGACTACCTTGATGACATCAACTGCACCAGAAGCCACCACTTCTCCACTGCAGACCACAGAGATCCCATCAAGTACTGAGGTTTTATCCACTTCTCCAATGGAGACAACATTGATGACATCAACTGCACCAGAAGCCACCACTTCTCCACTGCAGACCACCGAGATCCCATCAAGTACTGAGGTTCTATTCACTTCTCCAATGGAGACTACCTTGATGACATCAACTGCACCAGAAGCCACCACTTCTTCACTGCAGACCACCGAGATCCCATCAAGTACTGAGGCTCTATCCACTTCACCAAAGGAGACGACATTGATGACATCACCTGCCCCAGAAGCCACCTCTTCTCCACTGCAGACCACCGAGATCCCATCAAGTACTGAGGCTCTATCCACTTCTCCAAAGGAGACAACATTGATGACATCAACTGCACCAGAAGCCACCACTTCTCCACTGCAGACCACAGAGATCCCATCAAGTGCTCAGGCTCTCTCCACTTCACCAAAGGAGACCACATTGATGACATCAAGTGCACCAGAAGCCACCACTTCTCCACTGCAGACCACCGAGATCCCATCAAGTACTGAGGCTATATCCACTTCTCCAAAGGAGACGACATTGATGACATCAACTGCACCAGAAGTAACCACTTCTTCACTGCAGACCACAGAGATCCCATCAAGTACTGAGGTTCTCTCCACTTCTCCAAAGGAGACAACATTGATGACATCAACTGCACTAGAAGCCACCACTTCTCCACTGCAGACCACCGAGATCCCATCAAGTACTGAGGCTCTCTCCACTTCTCCAAAGGAGACAACATTGATGACATCAACTGCACCAGAAGCAACCACTTCTCCACTGCAGACTACAGAGATCCCATCAAGTACTCAGGCTCTCTCCACTTCACCAAAGGATACTACATTGATGACATCAACTGCATCAGAAGCCACCACTTCTCCACTGCAGACCACCGAGATCCCATCAAGTACTGAGGCTCTATCCACTTCTCCAGTAGAAACTACAGAGTTAACATCAACTGTACATGTTACATCTACTATTCCCGTTGTCCCTGTGGAGGTCACGTCTAGTGGAGAACATCCATCGACCTCTGAAATGTGGACTACTGAGTTAACATCATGGTCAAGAGCTCTTTCTACTTCCCATGGGGAGACTACTGGATTCACATCAGAGACAGCCACCACTCTAGAGACAGAGAGAGGTATGTTCATTTTTTTCCTAAGGGCTCATCCACGCTTACCTTTCCTCCAAATTTTCTAGGCACAGGTTTATGGTTTATTACACTGTATCTGAATGTTTAAAAAACAAGAACTCTGACTCTTTCAACACAAAAACTTGCTGTTTAATGCTGAATTGGAAGAAATGACACATTCAGGTTTTCTGCCAATTTAATGATAAAATGCGAGCTTCTGCAAAGGAAAGCGCTGGGGTGGGCAAAAAAGGACTCAGCCTTTCCACTTTTTAACGAGCAAAGAGTGCTTTACTTACAAACTCTCCTAAGGTCAGATTCATGTCATTTCCCATACAGCATTCAGAAAAAGTTGCACAGGCAGTAAAACTTAGTTTAGTTACAGTGGTAATTTTTTCCCATACCAATGGTTTATAAGAACAATGTGGTCTTGTAAGAACAATGTGGTCTGAGCTTCAGCAACTAGCTCAGACCTCCTCACACATTGAGCTTCTCAGGTGCTGTGGTTTAAATCACTGTGCCGCTTGGACTTGCTGATTGGAACGTTGGCGGTTCGAGGCCCCACGACGGGGTGAGCTCCCGTTGCTCTGTCCCAGTTCCTGCCAATCTAAGAGTTCGAAAGCACGCAGTGCAAGTAGATAAATAGGTACCACTCCAGCGGGAAGGTACCAGCGTTTCTGCTTTGCCAGAAGTGGCTTAGTCATGCTGGCCACATGACCTGGAAAAACTGTCTGCGGAAGCGGACAAACACCGGCTTCCTCGGCCTGTAAAGCTAGATGAGCGCCGCAACCCCAAAGTCGTTCGCGACTGGACTTAACTGTCAGGAATCCCTTTACCTTTACCTTTAAGCCTGTCAGGACAGCTTACTCTCTGGTCTTAACCCTCTCATGCAAAGGGCGAACCTCAGCCTAGAAACACGGCACAAAAGGAAACCTCAATGATCCCTTCCTTTATATACAGGATGCTTTGCAAGGAACAGGTATGGGGTCACCTGCCCCAGGCACTCCCTTTGTGACACAAACAGGAAGCAGTTTAGGATTTGGAGACCTGGAGGATGGGTTGGTGTCCTGGGTCCTGTGGAGAGATCTTGGAAGGTTTGGTTAGACTGGGTGGAGGAATGGGATGAGGATGTAGAGCTCTCAGAACTGGATCCCAAGGAGGTGCTCAGTGGATTGGGCGGCCATGGCCTTGGGGATGGCCTGAGAGAAGCATCCTGAGACCCCAAGTGTTGCATCACAGCAGTCTGTTGTGACCCCAGCACTGTCAGAAAAGAGTCATTTGTATTTGAATATTCTCAACAGGTACAAACATTATAATGTTTGTTGTCAACATAAGAAGGAGGTGACACATTTATTTTCTATCCCATGTAATGACTTTTTGACAGTCCACTGTTTGTTGGGGGTTCCCCCAGACCACCTCTCAGTGGTCCTACCTGAGGATCAGGTCACCACCCATGCAAGTGTCTGACTTCTCCGCTCATTGAATGGGAGGCCCCATGGGGCCAGTGGCGTAGCGTGGGTTGCCCAGGGCCGCGTGGAGCAGGATGGGTAGGAGGCAAACGGTTGGAGTACGCATGCACGTTCAACTGCATAGCAGTGTCACCCAGGAGATTGCAGCTGCAGAGATAAGAAAAGAAGAGCCATTCTATGGTCTGGAGAGGTCACTTCCGGGTTCCCATGGAGAAGCCCAGTGACGGAAGCATGTACCTCAGCAATACCTTGGTGCCTTGCAAGACGAATGCTTCGCACAACGAAAAACTTGCAAGACGAAAGCATTTTGCGATCTTTTTGTTGACTCGCAAGACAAATTTTTCTATGGCCGTGCTTCACAAGACGAATTTTTTTGCAATTTTTCTTTTTGGCTTTGATTTGTTTAAATTGGAAAACCGCAAGACGATATTTTCGTAATACAAAACAACTCGCGGAACGAATTAATTTCGTCTTGCGAGGCACCACTGTAGCTGTATTGAGGAAGCACCGGGTGTTGACATTTTGTGCCCCTTACAAGTTTGTGCCCAGGGCAATCGCCTATAGGGCCCCCCCCCTATGCTACGCCACGGCACGGGGACTGTAAGTTGTTGGCACAACATCTTAGCTTCTGCTTTGCCCCATATCTCGGCCTCGGTTGCATTTCTTGACCTGCATGCCGTATGCATCATAGTAACTGGCTGAGAGTCTGTGTCTGAAAGTGGGATCTGGGACCTCAGCAAAGATCTCTGGCCGGCAGTAATGGAAATCTGTTCCCTTCCAGCCACCAATGGCAACGAATCTGTGATCCAGCCTGTTACCGAGAGGCCAATCCTGCAACCGGGAGGTGTTAAGAATGCCACAACACCACAAGCAACTACGCCCCATGTCGGAACAACAAGTAAGTATTAACTATTGCTGTTGCTGATGAAATAAAAAATAAAAAATTGTCCAGTAGCAGCTTAGAGACCAACTAAGTTTGTTCTGGGTATAAGCTTTCGTGTGCATGCACACTTCTTCAGATTAGGGATAATTCACTTTCTGACCCACCCTTCACTACAATGTCCCTGTCAGGTTGCAACAATGGTCTTGCTCTCATTTTGAAAAGATGTCTATCTATATTCTGCAAATAAAATATATATATTTTGATACTCTTACTATACTACACTGAAATGTTTCTTGGATTGTCCTTGAATCTTCCTGCCACACTTCCCATCCTCTCCTGCTAATTCTGGATCCGCATGTCCTTTTCTAGTCCCTCCCCCTTTTCTGGGTGAGCAGAGTGGATCCAGAGTCATGGATACAGTACAGCTGCCGAGCTGCTCAACTGCCTCGTTCCTTTAGTTAAATATACTGAATCTGTATCTGCCGCCCATGTGCCGGTTCATCAGTAGGAGCTTCCAGATTTCACGGTCCTGCTCCCGTTACCATTTGCCGATCGCCATGGGACTTTTTTGGGGGGTGTGTGTGGCTTTTTTGAAGAAGCCTGTGTGTGAATTTGTTTTATGTGTGGAGATCAGTAAGGGTCTATTCCGATGGCATGAGGATCACGACGACCGGTAGATTGTTTGTCCGCCTTCACAGCCGTTGTAACATGCCCCTTGTTCTCTTCTGCCTGTTCTGCTGTTGAGGACTTTGTGGATCATTCTTTGTCTAGCTCCTCCCCTTTGACCTTACCCCCTTGGGTGACCCTGCTGGGAGTACGAGATTCCCGACAGCTTCACTCGCAAGGTTCATAGGAATCTGCAAGCCCACTCACCATGACAAGGTGATGGTCCTTTGAGAACCAGTGCTCTAAGCATGCATCACATAGGCTCTCTGTCGATTTCATTGATTTCATTGATTCATTTACGTCCCCTTTTTGGGGACTTCATTGATTTCATTGATCATTGTCGATCATTGATTCATTGTCGATTTCATTGATTCATTTAAGTCCCCTTTTTGGGGGCTTAAAGGGCAGGCAAGGGAGAAGAATTATCTCATCTCCCCATCACATCTTCTCGTGGTAACCCCCTGGCTCTCTATTTCCTCCATAGACTCTTCCACAAAGCCTCTTCTGCCTCCACTTATACCTGCAACAGCCCGTACAACCACCAAAATCACTCCAGCAGCGACAACCCCCAGACAGCATCCAGTAACTTCCTCCATGGCACCCCAGTTGACAAGTAAGAAAATCCCATCAAGTACTGAGGCTCTATCCACTTCACCAAAGGAGACTACATTGATGACATCAACTGCACCAGAAGCCACCACTTCTCCACAGCAGACCACAGAAATCCCATTAAGTACTGAGGTTCTATCCACTTCTCCAACGGAGACTACCTTGATGACATCAACTGCACCAGAAGCCACCACTTCTCCACTGCAGACCACCGAGATCCCATCAAGTACTGAGGTTCTATCCACTTCTCCAACGGAGACTACCTTGATGACATCAACTGCACCAGAAGCCACCACTTCTCCACTGCAGACCACCGAGATCCCATCAAGTACTGAGGTTCTATCCACTTCTCCAACGGAGACTACCTTGATGACATCAACTGCACCAGAAGCCACCACTTCTCCACTGCAGACCACCGAGATCCCATCAAGTACTGAGGTTCTATCCACTTCACCAAAGGAGACGACATTGATGACATCAACTGCACCAGAAGCCACCACTTCTCCACTGCAGACCACCGAAATACCCTCAAGTACTGAGGCTCTATCCACTTCACCAAAGGAGACTACATTGATGACATCAACTGCACCAGAAGCCACCACTTCTCCACTGCAGACGACCGAGATCCCATCAAGTACTGAGGCTCTTTCCACTTCTCTGAAAGAGACTACAGGACTGACATCAACTGCACCAGAAGCCACCACTTCTCCACTGCAGACCATAGAAATCCCATCAAGTACTGAGGCTCTTTCCACTTCACCAAAGGAGACGACATTGATGACATCAACTGCACCAGAAGCCACCACTTCTCCACTGCAGACCATAGAAATCCCATCAATTACTCAGGCTCTTTCCACTTCTCTGAAAGAGACTACAGGGCTAAAATCAACTGCACCAGAAGCCACCACTTCTCCACTGCAGACCACAGAGATCCCATCAAGTACTGAGGCTCTATCCACTTCTCCAACGGAGACTACATTGATGACATCAACTGCACCAGAAGCCACCACTTCTCTACTGCAGACCACAGAGATTACATCAAGTACTCAGGCTCTATCCACTTCTCCAACGGAGACTACATTGATGACATCAACTGCACCAGAAGCCACCACTTCTCCACTGCAGACCACAGTGATCCCATCAAGTACTGAGGCTCTCTCCACTTCACCAAAGGAGACGACATTGATGACATCAACTGCACCAGAAGCCACCACTTCTCCACTGCAGACCACCGAGATCCCATCAAGTACTGAGGCTCTATCCACTTCTCCAACGGAGACTACATTGATGGCATCAACTGCACCAGAAGCCACCACTTCTCCACTGCAGACCACCGAGATCCCATCAAGTACTGAGGCTCTATCCACTTCTCCAACGGAGACTACATTGATGGCATCAACTGCACCAGAAGCCACCACTTCTCCACTGCAGACCACAGAAATCCCATCAAGTACTGAGGCTCTATCCACTTCTCCAAAGGAGACTACAGGGCTGACATCAACTGCACCAGAAGCCACCACTTCTCCACTGCAGACCACCGAGATCCCATCAAGTACTGAGGCTCTCTCCACTTCACCAAAGGAGACTACATTGATGACATCAACTGCACCAGAAGCGACCACTTCTCCACTGCAGACCACCGAGATCCCATCAAGTACTGAGGCTCTATCCACTTCTCCAAAGGAGACAACATTGATGACATTAACTGCACCAGAAGCCACCACTTCTCCACTGCAGACCACCAAGATCCCATCAAGTACTGAGGCTCTTTCCACTTCACCAAAGGAGACGACATTGATGACATCAACTGCACCAGAAGCCACCACTTCTCCACTGCAGACCATAGAAATCCCATCAATTACTCAGGCTCCTTCCACTTCTCTGAAAGAGACTACGGGGCTAAAATCAACTGCACCAGAAGCCACCACTTCTCCACTGCAGACCACAGAGATCCCATCAAGTACTGAGGCTCTATCCACTTCACCAAAGGAGACTACATTGATGACATCAACTGCACCAGAAGCCTCCACTTCTCCACTGCAGACCATAGAAATCCCATCAATTACTCAGGCTCTTTCCACTTCTCTGAAAGAGACTACAGGGCTAAAATCAACTGCACCAGAAGCCACCACTTCTCCACTGCAGACCACAGAGATCCCATCAAGTACTGAGGCTCTATCCACTTCTCCAACGGAGACTACATTGATGACATCAACTGCACCAGAAGCCACCACTTCTCTACTGCAGACCACAGAGATTACATCAAGTACTCAGGCTCTATCCACTTCTCCAACGGAGACTACATTGATGACATCAACTGCACCAGAAGCCACCACTTCTCCACTGCAGACCACAGTGATCCCATCAAGTACTGAGGCTCTCTCCACTTCAGCAAAGGAGACGACATTGATGACATCAACTGCACCAGAAGCTACCACTTCTCCACTGCAGACCACCGAGATCCCATCAAGTACTGAGGCTCTCTCCACTTCACCAAAGGAGACTACATTGATGGCATCAACTGCACCAGAAGCCACCACTTCTCCACTGCAGACCACAGAAATCCCATCAAGTACTGAGGCTCTATCCACTTCACCAAAGGAGCCTACATTGATGACATCAACTGCACCAGAAGCCACCACTTCTCCACTGCAGACCACCGAAATCCCCTCAAGTACTGAGGCTCTATCCACTTCACCAAAGGAGCCTACATTTATGACATCAACTGCACCAGAAGCCACCACTTCTCCACTGCAGACGACCGAGATCCCATCAAGTACTGAGGCTCTCTCCACTTCACCAAAGGAGACTACATTGATGACATCAACTGCACCAGAAGCCATCACTTCTCTACTGCAGACCACAGAAATCCCATCAAGTACTGAGGCTCTATCCACTTCTCCAACGGAGACTACATTGATGGCATCAACTGCACCAGAAGCCACCACTTCTCCACTGCAGACCACAGAGATTACATCAAGTACTGAGGCTCTATCCACTTCTCCAATGGAGACGACATTGATGACATCAACTGCACCAGAAGCCACCACTTCTCCCCTCCAGACCACCGAGATCCCATCAAGTACTGAGGTTCTATTCACTTCTCCAATGGAGACTACCTTGATGACATCAACTGCACCAGAAGCCACCACTTCTTCACTGCAGACCACAGAGATACCATCAAGTACTGAGGCTCTATCCACTTCACCAAAGGAGACTACAGGGCTGACATCAAGTGCACCAGAAGCCACCACTTCTCCACTGCAGACCACAGAGATCCCATCAAGTACTGAGGCTCTCTCCACTTCTCCAAAGGAGACAACATTGATGACATCAACTGCAGCAGAAGCCACCACTTCTCCACTGCAGACCACAGAGATCCCATCAAGTACTGAGGCTCTATCCACTTCTCCAGTAGAAACTACAGAGTTAACATCAACTGTACATGTTACATCCACTATTCCCGTTGTCCCTGTGGAGGTCACGTCTAGTGGAGAACAACCATCAACCTCTGCAATGTGGACTACTGAGTTAACATCATGGTCAAGAGCTCTTTCTACTTCCCATGGGGAGACTACTGGATTCACATCAGAGACAGCCACCACTCTAGAGACAGAGAGAGGTATGTTCTTTTTTTCCCCAAGGGCTCATCCACACTTACCTTTCCTCCAAATTTTCTAGGCACAGGTCTATGGTTTATTATGCTGTATCTGAATGTTTAAAAAACAAGAACTCTGACTCTTTCAGCACAAAAACTTGCTGTTTAATGCTGAATTGGAAGAAATGACAATTCAGGTTTTCTGCCAATTTAATGATAAAATGTGAGCTTCCACAAAGGAAAGCGCTGGGGTGGGCAAAAAAGGACTCAGCCTTTCCACTTTTTAACGAGCAAAGAGTGCTTTACTTACAAACTCTCCTAAGGTCAGATTCAGGTCATTTCCCATACAGCATTCAGAAAAGGTTGCACAGTCAGTAAAACTTCGTTTAGTTACAGTGGTAATTTTCCCCCATATCATTGGTTTATAAGAACAATGAGGTCTTGTAAGAACAATGTGGTCTGAGCTTCAGCAACTAGCTCAGACCTCCTCACACATTGAGCCTCTCAGGTGCTGTGGTTTAAACCACTGTGCCGCTCAGACTTGCTGATTGGAAGGTTGGCTTTTCAAGGCCCCACGACGGGGTGAGCTCCCATTGCTCTGTCCCAGTTCCTGCTAACCTAACAGTTCGAAAGCACGCAGTGCAAGTAGATAAATAGGTACCACTCCAGCGGGAAGGTACCTGTGCTCAGTGGATTGGGCGGCCTTGGCCTTGGGGATGGCCTGAGAGAAGCATCCTGAGACCCCAAGTGTTGCATCACAGCAGTCTGTTGTGACCCCAGCACTGTCAGAAAAGAGTCATTTGGATTTGAATATTCTCAACAGGTACAAATATTATCATGTTTGTTGTCAACATAAGAAGGAGGTGACACATTTATTTTCTATCCCATGTAATGACTTTTTGACAGTCCACTGTTTGTTGGGGGTTCCCCCAGACCACCTCTCAGTGGTCCTACCTGAGGATCAGGTCACCACCCATGCAAGTGTCTGACTTCTCCGCTCATTGAATGGGAGGCCCCATGGGGCCAGTGGCGTAGCGTGGGTTGCCCAGGGCCGCGTGGAGCAGGATGGGTAGGAGGCAAACGGTTGGAGTACGCATGCACGTTCAACTGCATAGCAGTGTCACCCAGGAGATTGCAGCTGCAGAGATAAGAAAAGAAGAGCCATTCTATGGTCTGGAGAGGTCACTTCCGGGTTCCCATGGAGAAGCCCATTGACCGAAGCATGTACCTCGCAATACCATAGTACTTCGCAAGATTAATGCTTCGCGCAACGGAAAACTCGCAAGACGAAAGCATTTTGCGATCTTTTGGTTGACTCGCAAGACGAATTTTTTTGCAATTTTTTTTGGCTTTGACTTGTTTAAATTGGAAAACCACAAGACGAAATTTTCGCAATACAAAACAACTCGCGGAACGAATTAATATTGTCTTGTGAGGCACCACGGTAGCTGTATTGAGGAAGCACCGGGTGTTGACATTTTGTGCCCCTTACAATTTTGTGCCCAGGGCAATCGCCTATAGGGGCCCCCCTATGCTACGCCACGGCACGGGGACTTTAAGTTGTTGGCACAACATCTTAGCTTCTGCTTTGCCCCATATCTTGGCCTCGGTTGCATTTCTGGACCTGCATGCCGTATGCATCATAGTAACTGGCTGAGAGTCTGTGTCTGAAAGTGGGATCTGGGACCTGTCAGCAAAGATCTCTGGCCGGCAGTAATGGAAATCTGTTCCCTTCCAGCCACCAAAGGCAACGAATCTGTGATCCAGCCTGTTACCGAGAGGCCAATCCTGCAACCGGGAGGTGTTAAGAATGCCACAACGCCACAAGCAACTACGCCCCATGTCGGAACAACAAGTAAGTATTAACTATTGCTGTTGCTGATGAAAAAAAAATGTCCAGTAGCAGCTTAGAGACCAACTAAGTTTGTTCTGGGTATAAACTTCTTCAGATTAGGGATCATTCACTTTCTGACCCTCCCTTCACTACAATGTCCCTGTCAGGTTTCAACAATGGTCTTGCTCTCATTTTGAAAAGATGTCTATCTGTATTCTGCAAATAAAAAAATAAATATTTTGATACTCTTACTATACTACACTGAAATGTTTCTTGGATTGTCCTTGAATCTTCCTGCCACACTTGCCATCCTCTCCTGCCAATTCTGGATCCGCCTGTCCTTTTCTAGTCCCTCCCCCTTTTCGGGGTGAGCAGAGTGGATCCTAAGTAGGGCTGCTCAGTCATGGATACAGTACAGCTGCCGAGCTGCTCAACTGCCTCGTTCCTTTAGTTAAAATTACTGAATCTGTATCTGCCGCCCATGTGCCGGTTCATCAGTAGGAGCTTCCAGATTTCACGGTCCTGCTCCCGTTACCATTTGCCGATTGCCATGGGACATTTTTTTTTGGGGGGGGGTGGCGGCTTTTTTGTAGAAACCTATGTGTGAATTTGTTTTATGTGTGGAGATCAGTAAGGGTCTATTCCGATGGCATGAGGATCACGACGACTGGTAGATTCTTCATCCGCCTTCACAGCCGTTGTAACATGCCCCTTGTTATCTTCCGCCTGTTCTGCTGTTGAGGACTTTGTGGATCATTCTTTGTTTAGCTCCTCCCCTTTGACCTTACCCCCTTGGGTGACCCTGCGGGAGTCCGAGATTCCCGACAGCTTCACTCGCAAGGGTCATAGGAATCTGCAAGCCCACTCACCATGACAAGGTGATGGTCCTTTGAGAACCAGTGCTCTAAGCATGCATCACATAGGCTCTCTGTCGATTTCATTGATTTCATTGATTCATTTAAGTCCCCTTTTTGGGGAAGGAATTTTTTTATTTTGCTTCGACTCAGACCAACACGGCTACCTACCTGTAACATCTTCTTGTGGTAACCCCCTGGCTCTCTATTTCCTCCATAGGCTCTTCCACAAAGCCTCTTCTTCCTCCACTTATACCTACAACAGCCTGCACAACCACCAAAATCACTCCAGTATGGACAACCCCCAGACAGCATCCAGTAATTTCCTCCATGGCACCCCAGTTGACAAGTAAGAAAATTGCATGGTGGTGATTTTGTTTTTAATGATTTGAAAATAATTTTTAAAAGGAGGGGGGAGCCGGAAGCATATTAATAATGATCTTGTTATTTATACCCCACACATCTGACTGGGTTTCCCCAGCCACTCTGGGCAGCTTCCAGCGTATACAAAAACATTAAACATAAAAAAAACTTCCCCATACAGGGCTGCCTTTAGCTGTCTTCTAAAGACTGTATAGTTACTTATCTCCTTGGCATCTGATGGGAGGGCGTTCCACAGGACCAGCCCCTGGGGAACTCCCACCTGAAACCTGCCGGCATTGGCCAATTTGCTGGCAATTGGGAGATCCTTCCCCAGCCCGCCAACAGATCACTGGAGCGGCCTGGCCACACCACCTTTGAAGGCTGGCAAACTTATGACATTCGTTTCAAATATTGTATTCTGGGTATTGCTTCATTTGATTCCCCGTTTTTAACCATCCTGGGTCCCCTTTGGTAAGGAAGAGTGGGGTGGAAATTTGCCGAATACACACGTTCATTTATTCCCCCTTCTGTTCCAGCCACTCTGCCCACGGCAGCCCAAACAACAACCCCAATTCCAGCTGTCGAACAATTCACCGTCAATTTCACCACCACCAACCTCAAGTACAGGGAAGAGATGGGAACTCACAATTCCAAAATATTCAATGCAACGGAGAGAGATCTCATCCGCCTGGTAAGCCTGACCCCATGGTAATTAGAAAGGGACATGTAGATAAATTTGTGGAATATGCTCAATGTCTCCTTCCTTCCTCAGCTTGACAGAATCCTCCTCAACAGCAGCATTGGCCCGGCATATCTGAGGTGCAAAGTGACTCAACTCAGGTGAGAACATATCTGCTCTGCTGACAACCCAGGCAAACAAGGTTGGCATCTTCTGTCCTCCCTTGTCCATATCTGTGGTCAATTCCTGGATCCTGATTTCCCTCTCCTTCCAGACCGGTGAGAGACGGGGATGAAACCGGAATGGACGCTGTCTGCACTTACCGCAATGACTCCACCATGCCCTCCTTTGACCGGGTGAAGGTGTACCACGAGATCGTCAACCAGACCAATGGTTTCACCGAGATGGGGCAATACTATCTGGAAAGATACAGCCTCTACGTCAACGGTAGCTGAGTGGTTTTTTGAGCTTTGGATGTGCATCAATTATCTGGATGGGTATGGATGGGTGTTTGGGTCCATGAATGTTAATAGAAGCAACACAGCAGTTTCCCAAGCCCAGCCGTCTCCAGAGGCCAAATTTCTAGGACCGAATGCTGCGGACTTTGATGAAAATGGTATTGTGTGTTGTTTGGGTAGAACGGGGCTAATCATGGTGCAGAGATACGACCATGGAGGTTTTCACCTGATGTTGTGGGGGGGTCTGAGGTTCCCTTTGCAGTGAGATGATTTTGTCATAGAGGTGGAGGATGTTCCTTCCTGTTTGCAGGTGATGCACCGTCCAAAACAGTGAGAAATCCCAACCAGTTACTATTATATTTCAAAAGCTTGCTTGTGGTATTACATTATGCAATTTGACGAATGAACGTCTCTTCCATTTCCATAGGTTATAATGAAGCCCCTCTTGAAACAAGTAAGTAGGTTCAAATTTAAACACAGTGAAAAGAGTGGTTTGGGTGTGTGTGTGCTGATTTGGACAATGGACCAGGAGAAGGCTAGCAATATGAGGACTCTTTGGTTTGTTTGTTTGTTTGGTTATATTTCCCAATTTCACCATGTGATTGACTTCTGGTTGACATCCAAAATATTTCAATCTGTTAAGAAGGGGATATATAATTTGAGAATATGAAGGTTCATGAACTTCGTTTTAATTCTTGCATTCTGAATATTGTTTATTTGGTCTTCTTTTCTTTTCTCAATTCTCAATCACAACATTCCACCGACTTCTAGTATTTCAAACTCTTAAGGAGGAAATATATATTGTGAGAACCGGGAGTATGATGCCTTTCATTTTAATTATTGTATTCTGGGAATTTCAATTGAGTTTCTCTTGTTTTAACTATTCTGCTTCCCATTTGGGAAGGGTGGAATGGAAATTTATGAAATACCTATGTCTGTTCCAGCCACTCTGCCCACGCCAGCCCAAACAACAACCCCAATTCCAGCGGTTGAACAATTCACTGTCAATTTCACCATCACCAACCTCAAGTACAGGGAAGAGATGGGACGACCCAATTCAAAAATATTCAACGCAACGGAAAGAGCACTCATTGAAGTGGTAAGTCTGATTCCGACTGCTTGTGAGAACGGCTTGTGATGAGGGGTAGACGATGCCCATGTTTGGACATTGTGTCTCATTCCTCTTTCAGCTTGGAAAATTCCTCAGCAACAGCAGCATTGGCCCTGCGTATCTGGGGTGCAAAGTGACTCAACTGAGGTAAGTCTTCCATCTATGGGAACACACCTTGGCTAGTGAGAGTCAATCCTTTCTTCCCTTGTGGTCCATTCTGCATCCTGAATGATCGCCCTCTCTCTTTGTCCTCCCAGACCAGTGAAGAACGGGGATGAAACTGGAATGGACGCCATCTGCACTTACCGCAATGACTCCACCAGTCCCGCCTTTGACCGAGTGAAGGTGTACCACGAAATCGTCAACCAGACGGACAACTTCAGCAAGATGGGGCCCTATGAGGTGGAAAGATACAGCCTCTACGTCAATGGTAAAGAAGTTGTGGAGCCCTTGTTGTGCACAGATTGTCCGTGTGTGTGTGTGTGTGTTTTGTGCAGCCCCCCAAGCTCAGTCTTCATCAATGTTTGCAAAGATATTCGGACCCTTTCTTGTGAACTGAATTCTGGGGTATTTTCATATTATTTTGTGATGCTTGAGTTGCTGTGCCATTTGGGTGCAGGGATGACGCCATGAAGGTTTTTGTCTTCTGCCCAGGAGGCCTCCCCAAGTCCTGAAAGTGTTCTAAGCCTCAGGAGGTGGCTGTCATGTGACGGACATGAAAGTGCCAATAATACGTGTGAGATGCTTCTCACCCCCTTTCTGTAGTGCATCTTCCAAATAGGACATAACAATTCCCCTGCCCCAGAAAAATACCCTCCATATTTTAAACATCAGTATATTGAGAGCTTCTCAAATGACCGTCTCTTCCTTTTCTGTAGGTTATCATGAAGACCCCCCTGAAACAAGTAAGTAGAACTACATTTAAGTTCTAACACAGCACACACACACACCCCGACAAACACAGGGATGGGGAGTGATGGGGGGAGGGGTTATCTGGACAATGCACCAGGGGCAGGCTAGCAACATGAGCACTCTTTGGTTGGATGGTTGCTTGGTTGGTTGGTCGATTGATTGATTGATTGATTAGATTTCCCAGTCTCGCCGTGTGATCGACTTCTGGTTGACATTCAAAATATTTCAATCTGTTTAGAAGGGGATACATATTTTGAGAATATGAAGTTTCATGGCCTTCATTTTAGTTCTTGCCTTCTGAATATTGCTTTATCTGGTTTCCTTTTCTCAGTTCTCAAACACACCATTCCACCGACTTCTATTTGAAATTAAAAGTATTTCAATCTCATAAGGAGGAAATATATATTGTGAGAACTGGGAGTATGATGCCTTTCGTTTTAATTATTGTATTCTGGGAATTCCTTCATCGGATTTTCTCTTGTTTTAACTATTCTGCTTCCCCTTTGGGAAGGGTGGAATGCAAATTTATGAAATACCTGCGTCTCTTCCAGCCACTCTGCCCACGCCAGCCCAAACGACAACCCCAATTCCAATGGTTGAACAATTCACCGTCAATTTCACCGCCACCAACCTCAAGTACAGGGAAGAGATGGGACAACCCAATTCAAAAATATTCAATGCAACGGAAAGAGCACTCATCGCAGTGGTAAGTCTGATTCCGACTGCTTGTGAGAACGGCTAGTGATGAGGGGTAGACAATGCTCTTGTTTTGACATTGTCTCTCATTCTTTTCTCAGCTTGGAAAATTCCTCAGCAACAGCAGCATTGGCCCTGCGTATCTGGGGTGCAAAGTGACTCAACTGAGGTAAGTCTTCCTCCAATGGGAGAACATTTCTTTGCTGGTCCTGCCACACCTTGGCTGGTGGGAGTCCATCCTCCCATCCCTTGTGGTCCATTCTGCGTCCTGAATGATCTCCCTCTCTCTTTGTCCTCCCAGACCAGTGAAGAACGGGGATGAAACTGGAATGGACGCCATCTGCACTTACCGCAATGACTCCACCAGTCCCGCCTTTGACCGAGTGAAGGTGTACCACGAAATCGTCAACCAGACGGACAACTTCAGCAAGATGGGGCCCTACAAGGTGGAAAGATACAGCCTCTACGTCAATGGTAAAGAAGTTGTGGAGCCCTTGTTGTGCACAGATTGTCCGTGTGTGTGTTTTGTGCAGCCCCCCAAGCTCAGTCTTCATCAACGTTTGCAAACATATTTCGACCCTTTCTTGTGAACTGAATGCTGGGGTATTTTCATATGGTTTTTGTGCTGCTTGAGTTGCTGTGCCAATCTGGGTGCAGGGATGACGCCATGAAGGTTTTTGTCTTCTGCCCAGGAGGCCTCCCCAAGTCCTGAAAGTGTTCTAAGCTTCTTGAGGTGGTTATCGTGTGGCGGACATGATTGTGTCAATAATACGTGCGAGATGCTTCTCACCCCCTCTGTGTAGTGCATCTTCCGAATACAGTGGTGCCTCGCAATATGAAAGTAGTTCGTTACGCGAGTTGCTTTGTCTTGCGATAAATTCGTCTTGCCAAGCGCGGCCGTAGAAAACGGCATCTTGCAAATCACCAAAAACATCGCAAAATGCTTTCGTCTTGGGAGTTTTTCGTTGCGCGAGGCATTCATCTTGCGAGGTACCACTGTACAGGAGAACATAACAATTCCCCTGCCCCAGAAAAATACCCTCCGTATTCTAAACATCAATATATTGAGAGCTTCTCAAATAACCGTCTCTTCCTTTTCTGTAGGTTATCATGAAGACCCTCCTGAAACAAGTAAGTAGAACCACATTTAAATCCCAACACAACACACACACCCCGACAAACACAGGGCAAAGAGTGATGGGGGGCTGATTTGGACAATGGAGCAGGAGAAGGCTAGCAACATGAGCACTCTTTGGTTGGTTGGTTGGTTGGTTTAGATTTCCCAATCTTACCATGTGATAGACTTCTGGTTGACATTCAAAACATTTCAATCTGTTAAGAAGGGGATATATAATCTGAGTTTATGAGGTTTCATGGCCTTTGGTTTTAGTTCTTGCATTCTGAATATTGCTTTATTGCATTTTCTTTTCTTTTCTCAATTCTCACACCATTCAACCGACTTCTATTTGAAATTAAAAGTATTTTAATCTCTTAAGGCAGAAATGTTTATTGTGAGAACCGGGAGTATGGTGCCTTTCGTTTTAATTATTGTATTCTGGGAATTTCAATTGATTTTCACTTGTTTTAACTATTCTGCTTCCCATTTGGGAAGGGTGGAAGGAAGATTTATGAAATACCTGCGTCTCTTCCAGCCACTCTGCCCACGCCAGCCCACACAACAACCCCAATTCCAGTGGTTGAACAATTCACCGTCAATTTCACCGTCACCAACCTCAAGTACAGGGAAGAGATGGGACAACCCAATTCAAAAATATTCAATGCAACGGAAAGAGCACTCACCACAGTGGTAAGTCTGATTCCAATGGCTTGTGAGAAAGGCTTGTGATGAGGTGTAGACGATGCTCTTCTTTTGACATCGTCTCTCATTCCTCTCTTAGCTTGGCAAATTCCTCAGCAACAGCAGCATTGGCCCTGCGTATCTGGGGTGCAAAGTGACTCAACTGAGGTAAGTCTTCTTCCAATGGGAGACCATTTCTTTGCTGGTCCTGCCACACCTTGGCTAGTGGGAGTCCATCCTCCTGCCCCTTGTGGTCCATTTTGCATCCTGAATGATCTCTCTCTCTTTGTCCTCCTAGACCAGTGAAGAACGGGGATGAAACTGGAATGGACGCCATCTGCACTTACCGCGATGACTCCACCAGTCCCCACTTTGACCGAGTGAAGGTGTACCACGAAATCGTCAACCAGATGGACAACTTCAGTGAAATGGGGCCCTACAAGGTGGAAAGATACAGCCTCTACGTCAATGGTAAAGAAGTTGTGGAGCCTTTGATGTGCATAGATTGTCCGTGTGTGTTTTGTGCAGTCCCCTCTCCCCCATGCCCAGCCTCCATCAATGTTTACAGAGATATTTGGACCCTTTCTTGCAAACTGAATGCTGGGGTATTTTCATATGGTTTTGTGCTGCTTGAGTTGCTGTGCCAATCTGGGTGCCGGGATGATGCTATGAGGTTTTTGTCCTCTGCCCAGGAGGCCTCCCCAAGTCATGGAAGTGTCCTAAGCTTCATGAGGTGGTTGTCATGTGACAGACATGATTGTGTCATAATATGTGCCTCTGCATAGTGCATCTTCCAAATACAGGAGAACATCAGAGTTCCCCTGCAACAGAACAAACCTCCTTATTTAAATCATCAATATATTGAGAGCTTCTCAAATGACTGTCTCTTCCTTTTCTGTAGGTTATCATGAAGACCCTCCTGAAACAAGTAAGTAGAACCACATTTAAATTCTAACACACACACACACACACACACACACACACACACACACACACACACACAACAATTGGAGGAGCTGATGTTGACAATGCAAGAGTGGAAGAGTACCAAAAGGAAGATTCTTTCATTCAAGTGATTCGTTGCTTAGAGTTATCAGTCTCACTATGTGATGGACCTCCTGCCTACATTCACAATATTTCTATCCTTTAATGAGGGGAAATAGATTGTGAAAGCAGCGTGTCTGGTGGCCTTCATTTTAGTTATTGCATTCTGGATATTGCTTCCTTGGCTTTTCTCTCCTTTTTCCATCCTGGGGGCCCTTGGGCAAGGAGGAGTGGCATAGACATTCATTTATTCCCCCCTCTGTTCTAGCCACTCTGCCCACGCCAGCCCAAACGACAACCCCAATTCCAGTGGTTGAACAATTCACCGTCAATTTCACCGTCACCAACCTCAAGTACAGGGAAGAGATGGGACGACCCAATTCAAAAATATTCAATGCAACGGGAAGAGCACTCACCACAGTGGTAAGTCTGATTCCAATGGCTTGTGAGAAAGGCTTGTGATGAGGTGTAGACGATGCTCTTCTTTTGATGTCATGTCTCATTCCTCTTTCAGCTTGGCAAATTCCTCAGCAACAGCAGCATTGGCCCTGCATATCTGGGGTGCAAAGTGACTCAACTCAGGTAAGTCTTCCATCTATGGGAACACACCTTGGCTAGTGGGAATCCATCCTTTCTTCCCTTGTGGTCCGTTCTGCATCCTGACAGATCTCCCTCTCTTTTTGTCCTCCTAGACCAGTGAAGAACGGGGATGAAACCGGAATGGACGCCATCTGCACTTACCGCAATGACTCCACCAGTCCCGCTTTTGACCGAGTGAAGGTGTACCATGAAATCGTCAACCAGACGGACAACTTCAGCAAAATGTGGCCCTACGAGGTGGAAAGATACAGCCTCTACGTCAATGGTAAAGAAGTTGTGGAGCCCTCGATGTGCATAGATTGTCCGTGTGTGTTCTGTGCAGTCCCCCCTCCCCCAAGCCCAGCCTTCATCAATGTTTGCAGAGATATTTGCACCCTTTCTTGCGAACTGAATGCTGGGGTATTTTCATATGGTTTTGTGCTGCTTGAGTTGCTGTGCCAATCTGGGTGCAGGGATAACGCTATGAGGTTTTTGTCCTCTGCCCAGGAGGCCTCCCCAAGTCATGGAAGTGTCCTAAGCTTCTTGAGGTGGTTATCGTGTGACGGACATGATTGTGTCATAATATGTGCAGGATGTGTCTCACTGCTTCTGTGTAGTGCATCTTCCAAATACAGGAGGGCATAACAATTCCCCTGCCCCAGAAAAATACCCTCCATATTTTAAACATCAATATATTGAGAGCTTCTCAAACTACCGTCTCTTCCTTTTCTGTAGGTTATCATGAAGACCCTCCTGAAACAAGTAAGTAGAACTACATTTAAATTCTAACACATCACACCTCTTGTCCTTTTCTAGGTTATAATGAAGCCCCTCTTGAAGCAAGTTATTACCACCTACGTTGCTGTGGTACTATGGTCTCTTACAACCTAGTCAGGGATGAGACTCAAGATGTTAAAACTGTTGGCAATACATCAGTGAACTAGTGTCAATATGAGCACCCTTTAATGGCTTGGATATAATAATCGTTTAATGCTGCTATCAATCTCTTGGCCCTAGTACATATCTTTCTCCTCCTGTTCCAGCCACTTTGCAAGCACCAACACAAACACCAACCCCGACCCCAGTGTTTGAACACTTCACCGTCAACTGTACCGTAATCAACCTCAGATACAAGCCAGAAATGGGAACTCCCAACTCAAAGACCTTCAACGCTACAGAGAAAGCGCTCACTATGTTGGTAAGTCTGATTCTGTGATTACATGAGTCTATGAACACTGTTCTGCAAATCTACCCATTAGGGTGATGACTTTTTCATTTTCCCCCCTCAAAAATTATTTCCTGTAGCACAAATGAATGAACTTTAGCCTGTTAATGACTAAAACGAAGTATATTCCATTGAAATATTTAAAAAGGTTACACACAAACCGTTTTTAATTTTTTTGTATGCCGTTTTACCATTTCATAAAATTGTATTAACAATCCTATATAATAATGTGCAAGTTGTCCCTGCGTCCAAGCTGTCCCGTGTGTCCCTGGGGTACTGCGAATGTGCCCCAGGGATACAGGGATTGGACAGCAGAGACTGCGCACACGCACTCTCCCCCCCCTGCCTCCTCCAACCGCCGCTCCCGCCGGACACCGCCTCACTGCAGGGCACGTCAGCGAGGGTGGAGGCCGGCGAAGGCCTCCTCACAACCCTCCCTGGCCGTGAGGAGCGGCGGTTGGAGGAGGCAGGGGGGGGAAAGAGTGTGCGCGTCCTTCCTGTCGGCGGCTGGGGGAGAGGAATGGAGGAGGAGAACGCAGCGCTTTCTCCTCCTCCGTTCCTGTCCCCCTGCCGCCGACAGCAAGGACAGGTCCCAGGGATGTCTTCTTCCTGTCGGCGGCTGCAGGAGAGGAATGGAGGAGGAGAACGCAGCGCTTTCTCCTCCTCCGTTCCTGTCCCCCTGCCGCCGACAGCAAGGACAGGTCCCAGGGTTCGGAGAAGCGCTGCACAAGCGCTTCTCCGAACCCCAGGATGTTCTAGCGCCCGTTATTAAACGGGCTGAAATACACTAGTTCTATATATATTTCATATCAAATTTGGACACAACACCACATTCCACAATGGGGAGTGTTCTTAGCAACATAGGCTATACAAATGTCACACCTGCGCAAGGTAAAAGCCCCTTTTTGGGACCTCAAAACTCAGCCAGCAGACCCTGCCGGGCATGCTGGGAAAAGAACCTACAGGAGAGGTAGCAAAACATCGTCCTCTAGCGGCGTCTATACTGTTACTGCAGCTTAAAAAAGCTTCCTTGTGTGTTTGATGGCCCTATATAATGTTGTATATATGTGACTCTAAAGCTTGGGTTCAATTTTATATCTGCTTACAGTGACCTCAAAAATGGTCAAAAAACTGATAAATTTTTTTAAATCATTTTGTGCGTGAGGTTTTTTTTATCAAATCTCTTTGACAGTAAGATTTTATCTAATCTTTAAGGAAAGCTCATCAGATTATGATACAGGGAAATAAGGTTGTAAAAAAGTCATCACCCTACTACTCATATTATGGATGTGTTTATGAAATACATCAATTTTCTGCTTCTGCGCTGAAGAAGTTCTCACGAAACTGTGCAACATTCCGGAAACACTGTCCGACTAGTTCATTGAATACTTCAGTTACTTTGGAACTTTGGAATATGACAAGTTTGCTGATTACTGTACTTTGGAACTTTGCTATACAAAGCTTTTCAGCTTGTTTCTTACTGAATGACTTTTTTATTTTTTAAAAATAAACTTCATTGAAATTCAGATTAATACAAACACACACGTAAGCACATACACACACTTGAAATAATAACATACAAAATAAAATATAATACAAAATCAAATAATAATATGACTTGAAACTTAAACTCATACATTCAACTTAAATCCAACTCAGATTTTAACACTCGTAACCCTGAAAAAGGTACGAGTAAAAAAAAAAACACACACACACACAAAATGACTTTCTGCCATTTGGTTCCATTCATATCGACAGGGACCTCCAGAGACCTATTGGAATTGTTTTCATGTGCATTATATTATATTATATATTCTAGTCTTGTTTGACATTACATATGTTATATATATATATATATATATATATATATATATATATATATATATATATATATATATTGTTCATTTGTAATTGGCCACGTGTTGCTCTGTTCTTGGTTCTCACTTGTGAGAATGGCATGCAATGAGGTGTGAGTGAGCCTGTTGATTTCACCAATCAAGTGTTTCTTTTCTTCTTCAGTTTGGAAGACTTCTTCGCAACAGCAGCATTGGCCCAGCGTTCGTGCAATGTGAAGTGACTCAACTGAGGTAAGCCTTCCTCCAATGTGGATACAGATATCCTCTGGACATTACTCACTCAGGCAACAGTGACTTTGTCTCTCCTCTCTTGTCCACCTTTGTGGTCTGTCTTACACCTGAAATTCTTTCTCTCTCCTCCCAGACCAGTGAGAAACGGGGATGAAACTGGAATGGATGCTGTCTGCATTTACCGCAATGACTCCACCACGCCAGCCTTTGACCGGGTGAAGGTGTACCATGAAATTGTAAACCAGACCAACGGCTTCACCGAGATGGGTCCCTACAAAATGGAAAGATACAGCCTCCATGTCAACGGTAGCCAGGAGATTCTTAGGCGCTTCATTGTGCATAGATTAATTCTGTCTGTGGTTTGTGTAATGGAATAGACCAGGCATCCCCAAAGTTCGGCCCTCCAGATGTTTTGGACTACATTTCCCATCTTCCCCAACCACTGGTCCTGTTAGCTAGGGATCATGGGAGTTGTAGGCCAGAGCATCTGGAGGGCCGCAGTTTGGGGATGCCCGGAATAGACCGTCCGATGAGCTCAGTTTTCTTCTTGTGTCCATGATTTCCTGAGAGATGCATAGCTGCCAAGTTTTCCCTTTTCTCGCGAGGAAGCCTATTCAGCATAAGGGAATTTCCCTTTAAAAAAGGGAGAACTTGGCAGCTATGGAGAGATGAGGCATCTCACGTCCGAACTGAGAGCTCTCTAAATGGGCATTTCTTGTTTCATAGGCAGAAGGAAATTTGGGAATGGGGCATGGAGAGGGGGGAGCCTCCCCTGAGGAGGAGTATGCTCAGAGAAAGTCTAGATAGAACCCTTTTCAAGTTTCTACAACTGAAACACAGCTGTCTTGGTCCATTCATAAAGCAGCCTGTCTTTCTTTGTCCTAGGTTATCATGAAGTCCCAGGTGAATCAAGTAAGTTTGCTTTTAATAATCCTACATCTTAAAGCCCTTAATGTCCCTTTCACCGAACTCACGGAAAGGAATTATAGGAAGGCAATAGTGTTGGCCATATGTCAATGGAAGAGCTTCAGGGTGAACACATATAAATTGATTGGTTGTTATTTTGATCAGTCACACCATGCAGCGAGCTGCTAGCCTCTGCCTGATACATTTATTTCCTTTCCTGTTGTAGCCCCTCCACCAGCCCTGACACCAACCCCAACCCCGGCAGTTGAACCCTTCACCGTCAACTGGACTGTAACCAACCTCAAGTATAACCCAGAAATGGGGATGCCCAATTCAAAGGCCTTCAACGCTACAGAGAAAGCTCTCACCACGCTGGTAAGTCAAATTCCTGCCCAGTTGTGAGAGTGGCTTGCCATGATCCTGTTGGTTTGACGTACTCAGTGCCTCCTTTATTTTTCAGCTGGGAAGAATGCTCCGCAAAAGCAGTATTGGCCCGGCGTATGTGGGGTGCAAAGTGACTCAGCTCAGGTCAGCCATCCTCGAAACACAGGAACCTTTTAGCTCTGATCATCCCTTGAACAGACACACATGATCCTGTCTCACACAACCATTCCAACTGCTCATAATTCTGCTCAACCTTTCTCTCTTTCCTCCCAGACCTGTGAGTAACGGGGATGAAACCGGAATGGATGCTGTCTGCACTTACCGCAACGACTCCACCACGCCCGCCTTTGACCGGGTGAAGGTGTACCATGAAATCGTCAACCAGACCAACGGTTTCACTGATATGGGTCCCTACAAGCTGGAAAGATACAGCCTCTACGTCAATGGTAACCAGGTGTTTCCTAATTATCTCCCTGTGGGGTTTGTGTCATAGTACAGAATTAGACTGTCCTCTGAGCTCAGTTTTCTTGTTGTGTCCATAATTTCCTGAGAGATGAGGCCTCTCACTCCAGAACTGAGAGTTCAGGCTTCATGGGCAGAAGGAAATTTGGTGTGGATAATGGGGATCCTCCCCTGAGGAGGCTTATGCTCAGGGGAAGTCTGGATTGAACCCTTTTTGAGTGTCTACAACTGAAACACCATATTCTTAGTCCATTCATAAACCAGCATGTCTTCCTTTGTCCTAGGTTATCATGAAGTTCCTGTTTCATCAAGTAAGAACCATATCATTATCCTTAAATTGTGTCCATATGTTGTAGATATTTCCCCACATTTATTATGGTGTTTTGTGATATACAAACGACATGAGAATACTTGCTATGCTTGTTTGTATAACATTATGCTTGTTTATAAAGCTCAATAAAATAAAAATATAAAAAATTGTGCTCCTCATGACAAACTCAAGGGAACGAGTAAAATGAGGGTGTCAGTAATAATAATAATAATAATAATAATAATTATTATTATTATTATTTATTTATACCCCGCCCATGTGGCTGGGTTTCCCCAGCCACTCTGGGGGGCTTCCAACAGAAAAATAAAATAATCGATTAAAGATTAAAAGCCTCTCTAAACAGGGCTGCCTTCAGATGTCTTCTAAAAATCTGGTAGCTGTTTTTCTCTTTGACATCTAATGGGAGGGCGTTCCACAGGGCGGGCGCCACTACCAAGAAGGCCCTCTGCCTGGTTCCCTGCAACTTGGCTTCTCGCAGTGAGGGAACCGCCAGAAGGCCCTCGGAGCTGGACCTCAGTGTCCGGGCTGAACGATGGGGGGTGGAGACGCTCCTTCAGTAATGGCCGTGACTCAGTGGAAGAGCCTCAGTATGAAAATCTTTCATTGATTGCTTTGCTGTGTGTCACAATCCCATCACACCATGTTCCTCTGAGCACTGCCATGCGTCCTTCTCTTCCACTTGCAGCCACTCGGCCAACGCCAACACAAACGCCAACCCCAATCCCAGCACTTCAACACTTCACCCTCAACTGTACCGTGACCAACCTCAGATACAAGCCAGAAATGGGAACTCCCAACTCAAAGGCTTTCAACGCTACGGAGAGAGCGCTCACCGTGCTGGTAAGTCTGATTCCCATCTACTTGTGAGACTGGCATGGGATGTGTTGTGAGTGATCCTGGTGATTTCACCAATTCAATGTTTCCTTCCTTCTTCAGTTTGGAAGAATTCTTCACAACAGTGGCATTGGCCAGGCATTCTTGGGATGCAAAGTGACTCAGCTCAGGTAAGCCTTCCTCAAGTGCGGGGAAATATACCCTCTGGTCATTTCTCACTCTGGCAAGACTGACTTCCTCCCGCCTCTGTTTTCCACCTTTGTGGAGAGGCCTGCATCCCAAATTCTCTCTCTCTTTTCCCAGACTGGTGGGAGACGGGGATGAAACCGGAATGGACGCCGTCTGCACTTACCACAATGACTCCACCAGTCCCGCCTTTGACCGAGTGAAGGTGTACCACGAAATCGTCAACCAGACGGACAACTTCAGCAAGATGGGGCCCTACAGCATGGAAAGATACAGCCTCTACGTCAACGGTAACCTAGTGTTTCTTAAAGATTTCATGTACATAGATTACCCCTCTGTGTGGTTTGTGTCGTAGTTACAGCCAGGTAGTCCTGAGGGTCCCATCTTCTCATCCGATCTAATGTTTTCAGAGAGATGAGGGTTCCATCTCCCGAATGACATGCTTTCAAACAGGGGGTTTCAAACTCTATGGGCTGAAGGAAGCTGAATGGGCTGCCGAGATAGATAATGGAAGAGGTCATCAACCACTGAGAAGGACGCCTCCTTCCTGGTGCTGCCCCTATTACTGCACCACGTAGCCCATGTTCAAGAAGCTTTCCTAATCCCCACAAAGATGATTGGCAGGGAGAGAGATTGGAGACTTCCCCCGCCCCCGGTCCGAGCAGTACACCACGCAAGGGAATTCTGGATGCAACCAGTTACAGTGGTACCTCTACTTACGAATAACTCTACTTACGAATTTTTCTACTTACAAATGGAGCTCCATCCGCCATATTGGATGCGGTTTAGATAGGATTTTTTCTACTTACGATTTTTAGATAGGGTTGCTTCAACTTACAAATTTTTTCTCCCAATGCATTCCTATGGGATTCGACTTACAAATTTTTTTGACTTACAAATGTGTGTTCGGAACGCATTAAATTCGTAAGTAGAGGTACCACTGTATATTTTTTGCCAGAATCTCCATCTGAAACACCACTGCTTTGCCTCATTCATAAACCTCTGCATCTTCTTTTCCTCCAGGTTATAATGAAGTCCCAGTTGAATCAAGTAAGTTTGCTTTTAAAAATCCAACATCTTAAAGCCCTTCATGGACCTTTCATGAAACTGAGGGAAAAGAGTAATATGAAGGCAATTGTCAGGAAAGTGGCCCCCTGAGCGCAGGGGATGGGTTAGACTCAGAGATTGAACTAGGGACTGACTCTGCAAATTAGAACTGCTTGTCAGAATCGTGAGAGGGCAGTTTGAGTCCCCTTTTTGGAGAGGACCCTATTAGCTCTCAAGGAGAGGAAGAATTGGGAAGGCAGCCAAACATTGCTAGGCAATCAGCAGATAAACAGTGGTCTGAGTCTGGGTTGAGTGAGAGTGAGGAGGAGGGGGAAGGTCAGCCTCTCAGTCCCAATTCCAGGCATTTGGGTGAAATAAAAAAGCAACAGAAGGGCAGGAGGGGAAAGGCGGGAGTCTGGCGTCCTTCCTGTTGTGGAAGGAGCAAAACTTCAGACTGACCAACAAATGTAATTGCAAGCAGGCGAGATGCCGGGCTCGGGATGAGCCTTTTGTAAATAAACCTGCATAAAAACTGCCAGAGGGTCAATTACTTCTTACCAGAGCTTGCTTGTCTGCTAGAGATCATTACAGAAATAGTGTTGGTGATATGTCAATGGAAGACCATCGGTGTGAACTCATATAAATTGATTTGTTGTTATTTTGATCAGTCACACCATGCAGCGAGCTGCTAGCCTCTGCCTGATACATTTATTTCCTTTCCTGTTGTAGCCCCTCCACCAGCCCTGACACCAACCCCAACCCCGGCAGTTGAACCCTTCACCGTCAACTGGACTGTAACCAACCTCAAGTATAACCCAGAAATGGGGACGCCCAATTCAAAGGCCTTCAACGCTACAGAGAAAGCTCTCACCACTCTGGTAAGTCAAATTCCTGCCCACTTGTGAGAGTGGCTTGCCATGATCCTATTGGTTTGACGTACTCAGTGCCTCCTTTATTTTTCAGCTGGGAAGAATGCTCCGCAAGAGCAGTATTGGCCCGGCGTATGTGGGGTGCAAAGTGACTCAGCTCAGGTCAGCCATCCTCGAAACACAGGAACCTTTTAGCTCTGATCATCCCTTGAACAGACACACATGATCCTGTCTCACACAACCATTCCAACTGCTCATAATTCTGCTCAACCTTTCTCTCTTTCCTCCCAGACCTGTGAGTAATGGGGATGAAACCGGAATGGATGCCGTCTGCACTTACCGCAATGACTCCACCACGCCCGCCTTTGACCGGGTGAAGGTGTACCATGAAATCGTCAACCAGACCAACGGTTTCACCAAGATGGGTCCCTACAAGATGGAAAGATACAGCCTCTACGTCAATGGTAACCAGGTGTTTCCTAATTATCTCCCTGTGGGGTTTGTGTCATAGTACAGAATTAGACTGTCCTCTGAGCTCGTTTTTCTTGTTGTGTCCATAATTTCCTGAGAGATGAGGCCTCTCACTCCAGAACTGAGAGTTCTGGCTTCATGGGCAGAAGGAAATTTGGTGTGGATAATGGGGAGGCTCCCGCAAGGAGGGTTCCACTCAGGGGGAGTCTGGATCAAATCCATTATCTTTTCAAGTGCTACAACTGAAACACCCATAGTCTTAGTCCATTCATAAACCAGCATCTCTTCCTTTGTCCTAGGTTATCATGAAGCTCCTGTTTCATCAAGTAAGAACCATATCATTATCCTTAAATTGTGTCCATATGTTGTAGATATTTCCCCACATTTATTATGGTATTTTGTGATATACAAACGACATGAGAATACTTGCTATACTTGTTTGAATAACATTATTCTCGTTTATAAAGCCCAATAAAATAAAAATATGAAAAATTGTGCTCCTCATGACAAACTCAAGGGAACGAGTAAATTGAGGGTGTCAGTAATAATAATAATAATAATTATTATTTATTTATACCCCGCCCATGTGGCTGGGTTTCCCCAGCCACTCTGGGGGGCTTCCAACAGAAAAATAAAATAATCGATTAAAGATTAAAAGCCTCTCTAAACAGGGCTGCCTTCAGATGTCTTCTAAAAATCTGGTAGCTGTTTTTCTCTTTGACATCTAATGGGAGGGCGTTCCACAGGGCGGGCGCCACTACCAAGAAGGCCCTCTGCCTGGTTCCCTGCAACTTGGCTTCTCGCAGTGAGGGAACCGCCAGAAGGCCCTCGGAGCTGGACCTCAGTGTCCGGGCTGAACGATGGGGGTGGAGACGCTCCTTCAGTAATGGCCGTGACTCAGCGGAAGAGCCTCAGTATGAAAATCTTTCATTGATTGCTTTGCTGTGTGTCACAATCCCATCACACCATGTTCCTCTGAGCACTGCCATGTGTCCTTCTCTTCCACTTGCAGCCACTCGGCCAACGCCAACACAAACGCCAACCCCAATCCCAGCACTTCAACACTTCACCCTCAACTGTACCATAACCAACCTCAGATACAAGCCAGAAATGGGAACTCCCAACTCCAAGGCTTTCAACGCTACGGAGAAAGCGCTCACCGTGCTGGTAAGTCTGATTCCCATCTACTTGTGAGACTGGCATGGGATGTGTTGTGGGTGATCCTGGTGATTTCACCAATTCAATGTTTCCTTCCTTCTTCAGTTTGGAAGAATTCTCCACAACAGCGGCCTTGGCCAGGCATTCTTGGGATGCAAAGTGACTCAGCTCAGGTAAGCCTTCCTCAAGTGCGGGGAAATACACCCTCTGGTCATTTCTCACTCTGGCAAGACTGACTTCCTCCCGCCTCTGTTTTCCACCTTTGTGGAGAGTCCTGCACCCCAAATTCTCACTCTCTTTTCCCAGACTGGTGAGAGACGGGGATGAAACCGGAATGGACGCCGTCTGCACTTACCGCAATGACTCCACCACGACCTCCTTTGACCGAGTGAAGGTGTACCATGAGATCGTCAACCAGACGGACAACTTCAGCAAGATGGGGCCCTACAGCATGGAAAGATACAGCCTCTACGTCAACGGTAACCTAATGTTGGTTTTTTAAGAGGGGTGTGTGTGTTTGCATTATTCTAATGCTTTTGAATGGTTGTTGTGGCTGTACACTTTGGAGTGACAGGTGGCAAGTTAGGAAGTTTGGAAAACCTTGTGCATCAGTTTGTTCCTTCACATTCAGGGAGGGATAACCAGATGCATAACAGAGAATGGGGGGAGACATCTGACTTGACAGCATGTCAAGGGATGAGAGGGGCTCAGTTAGGGGCTCAATTAGTGCCAGCGCCTTCTGTCAAGAGTTTGGGTGTAACCTTCGACGCCTCCCTTTCCATGGAGGCGCAGGTTGCAGCCACAGCTAAGGTGGCATTTTTTCCATCTCCGCCCTATTAAGCAGTTGGTCCCTTACCTCTCTCACCCTGTTCTGGCCACAGTGATCCATGCGACGGTCACCTCCAGGCTTGATTACTGTAACTCTCTCTATGCGGGGCTCCCCTTGAAGCTGACCCAGAAACTCCAGCGGGTGCAGAATGCCGCAGCAAGGCTCCTCACGGGGTCCTTGCTGCGGGATCACATTCATCCAGCGTTTTACCAGCTGCACTGGCTCCCGGTGGAGTACAGGATCAGGTTTAAGGTGCTGGTTTTTACCTTTAAAGCCCTATGCGTCTTAGGACCCTCATACCTTCGGGACCGCCTCTCCTGGTATGCCCTGCGGAGGACCTTAAGGTCCACAAACAACAATACTCTGGAGATCCCTAGCCATAAGGTAGCTAGGTTGGCCTCTACTGGGGCCAGGGCCTTTTCAGCATTGGGCCCAACTTGGTGGAACGTTCTTTCACAGGAGACCAGGGCCCTGCGGGATTTGTCATCTTTCCGCAGGGCCTGCAAGACAGAGCTGTTCCGCCTGGCCCTTGGGTTGGATTCAGTCTGACCCCCCTGTGTTTTCCTCCCTCATGGACTACTTAAAATGAGGCTGCATTTTAAGTTTTAATATTGTATTTTAATCTGTATTTTAATTAATAGTTTTTTTAATGTCTTATTGTAATTTTATTGGTGTTAGCTGCCCTGATCCCGGTTTTGACTGGGGAGGGCGGGGTATAAATAAAAATGTATTATTTATTATTATTATTGTTATGTGAAAAAGATCTAGGTATCTTAGTAGACAACAAGCTTAACATGTATCAACAGTGTGAGGCAGCAGCAAAAAAAGTGAGTGCTATTCTAGGCTGCATCAACAGAAGTCTGGTGTCCAGATCAAGGAAAATCACAGCCCCACTCTATTCTGCCTTGGTCAGACCACACCTAGAATACTCTGTCCAGTTCTGGGCACCACAATTTAAGAATGATGTTGACATGTGCAGAAAAGGGTGACTAAGAAGGGCCTGGAAACCAAACCTTATGAAGAATAGCTGAGAGAGTTGGGTAAGTTTAGTGTGGTGACGAGGAGACTGAGAAGAGACAGGATAGCCATCTTCAAATGGCGTGGAAATATCTGAACATGGAAGATGGAGAAAGCTTGTTTTCTGCTGCACCGGAGGGTGGGACACAAACGAATAGGTTCAAATGACAAGAAAAAAAGATTGTGACTGAACATCAGCAATAACTTTCTGATGGTGAGAGCTGTTCAACAGTGGAAGAGAGGGCCTTGGAAGGTGGTGGGCTCTCATTCATTGGAGGGATCCTTTCAGTGTGACTTCTGCATTGCAGGGGTTTGGACTAGATAACTTTCAGAGTCCCTTCCACCACCACAATTCTATGATTCTGTGCCTTTGATTGTGTATTTGTTATGGCTTCCTGGGATGTGGTGGGGGTTCCCCCCCCCCAACTGTCCAAGGGCAATTGCATATTGTAGACCAGGGATCAAAGCAAGAATTCTCTCATCACACTGATTCTAACACAAACCATTCCTTCCTTCCCTTTTGCCTAGGCTATAACGAACAGCCTCGCGAAACAAGTAAGTACCATATTGGGAACCTGATTTTAAGTCCATTCAGAACATGGAGGGCAGGGAAGGAGAACGGGGGGGGGCGGTCTGATGATAGAGCTTCAACAGAAGACTGTCAAGATATCGTTGTTTTCCTTTCCAGCTGTTTTGCCCCCAGTGCCAACCAAAGCACCAACCCCAACCCCAGCCCTGGCGGTTGAACGATTCACTGTGAACTGCACCGTAACCAACCTCAGATACAAGCCGGAGATGGGAACTCCCAATTCGAAGGTGTTCAACTCCACAGAGAAAGCACTCACCACCCTGGTAAGACTGGTTCCAGTTGGCGTCGATTGTTTGGGATGCTGTGGTGGTGTTCCCTGGTAGTTTGACCTCCACTGGTAGGCTAGGACTTTTCTTCTTCTTTATTTAGACAGGCATTTGGTAAGAGTTGGGTTCCGATCCACTTGGCAAAATCGATTCTCATAAGGTGCGAAGCATCAAGGTTCAACGTACTCAATGTATCTTGTCTCCCCCCCCCCCCCCAGCTTGGCAGAATCTTCTCCGGAAGCAGTATCGGCCCAGAGTATTCGGGATGCAAAGTCACAGCTTTGAAGTAAGGCTTGCTTTTTTTTTCTGAGTCATGCAGAGTGATGCAGTGGTTTCACCCTTGAAGCCCTAGTGTTGTAGTAGACTCCACACATGAGTCTTTGAAGATGACTCTTTACTTGCAAGATGGCAGCTATTACAAGCAATATCATACATATATGCTAAGTCCAATGCAACGCGTCTCACTCTCTTGAGTCCAAGAGAGGATCTTCTATCTTCCAAAACTCCTTTGAAGCAGCCCATAAATTATAGCTTGCAATACACATGGCCACTTTTAAAGAGTGTTAGCACATTGACAAGGCCACGATTCAGCATTCTGCGCCCTTAATTGGAGTCACAAGATTTTGCAGCCATTACATTACATAGGTTTTGATTTTCCCCAGCACAACTTATTCTTTGCAAAATACATTTCCTAATAAATACAAGTACCAACAGGCAGGTAATGGGGAACGGAAGGGAAGGTAGTGAGTCTGGCCCTGGAGAGTGGAAAATACCAAGCCAGATGGTCTGACTCAGTATGGGGCGGCTTGCTGATCTCCTGTTTAACCTAGCCCTTTATTCTGGACCATGAGGACTAGAATCTTGTACTACCTTTAGGGGAAAGACCATAACTTGGTTGCTGAGTGTCCGCAATGCAAGCAGTAGGCCCCAGACTCAGTCCCCAGCACCTCTGGGTAGGGCAGGGTGGTAGGGAAGACTGCTGGAGAGGTGCTGCCAATCAGTGTGGACAATATTGAGCTTGATGGACCAGCTGGTATAAGTCAGTTCCCTGGGTTCCTAGTTAAACCAGCCATTGTTCAAAATCATGAGGACTAGCAGCATCCTGTGCCCTTCTGTTCCTAGCAATTCGATACTCCCTTCTCTTGTATTGACCCCCCCCCCCAATATTTCTGCTAAAACCTTCTCTTTCCTTCTCCCTCTCCTCCCAGACCAGTGAGAGACGGGGATGAAACTGGAATGGACGCCGTCTGCACTTACCGCAAAGACTCCACCACACCCGCCTTTGACCGGGTGAAGGTGTACCATGAAATTGTCAACCGGACCAACGGTTTCACCGAGATGGGTCCCTACAACATGGAAAGATACAGCCTCTGCGTCAATGGTAGATATTGATTATGTGAATCAGTGGAATTTGCTACCAAGGAGTCTGGTGGAGTCTCCTTCTTTGGAGGTCTTTAAGCAGAGGCTTGACAGGCATATGTCAAGAATGCTTTGATGGTGTTTCCTGCTCGGCAGGGGGTTGGACTGGATGGCCCTTGTGGTCTCTTCCAACTCTATGATTCTATGATTTTGTGGTTTTATATTTTGATTTTGTTCTGTGAACCACCTTGAGACCTCCAGGCGGTATATAAATTCAATAAATAATAAATAATAAAATAATGGTAGGCAAATTAAAAGTGAAATGAAAAAATGAAACGAAACAACAGTGGCCAGATAGCTTTTATGCATTTCACATGCGTTGAATGTCTGTGGGCGTGTTTGCATTATTGCAGTGTTGCAGCACATCACGGGAGCAGTATCTTCTGCTGTGATTATTGCATGTTCCTTATAGATATGGAGGGGGTTTGGTGTGTGTGTGTTCCCACGGGTGCCTGCATATTGTAACCAGCGATCATTGTAACAATTCTTTCTCCCCCTTGAATTCCATGCTAATTGCTCTTATCTTTCCTTCTTGCCTAGGCTACAATGAGCAACCTCTCAGATCAAGTAAGTCCCACAATCAAATCCTAACTTTGAGTCCGTCCAGAACATGGGGAGAGGGGAAGGGGAGCCAGAGCATGTGGGGTCTCTTGCAGAGCTTCAATGGAAGAGCATCGATTTATAACTGTTTTCCTTTCCAGCTGTTTTGCCCCCAGTGCCAACCAAAGCACCAACCCCAACCCCAGCCCTGGCGGTTGAACGATTCACTGTGAACTGCACCGTAACCAACCTCAGATACAAGCCGGAGATGGGAACTCCCAATTCGAAGGTGTTCAACTCCACAGAGAAAGCACTCACCACCCTGGTAAGACTGGTTCCAGTTGGCGTCGATTGTTTGGGATGCTGTGGTGGTGTTCCCTGGTAGTTTGACCTCCACTGGCAGGCTAGGACCGTTTAGACATAAGCTTTGGTCCATAAACTGGCTACTAAGTAGGTTTCAAATGTTGGGATCATAGCTGCCAAGTTTTCCCTTTTCTCGTGAGGAAGCCTATTCAGCATAAGGGAAAATCCCTTTAAAAAAGGGATAACTTGGCAGCTATGGTTGGGATGTGACTTGATGCTAGGAGAGGATAGATTTATAAGATATTATCTTTCCTTCCTCATCTTTGTGAGTTCAGCAGCTTGAAAGGGTAGCTTAGATCAGATAATTTTAGCCTTAATCCAGGATGCTTTAAGGCAGACTGGATTCTCATGTTATTTCCCCCTTAAAATAACAATCACACCATCTTGTAAAAGTACAAATAACAAGTACATGGAAATGGCTGAGATGACTGGAAGAATCCGCGACCGGGGAGAAGAAGCAACAGAAGAAGAGTGGAAAGACTTTAAAACCTATTTTTAAAAATATGCAAAAATTGTATATCAAGAATAGATTTAGAATTGTATAGAAGCTAAGTATCTAAGGTCTAAGTGAAGTATATAGAAAGGATATATTTGAAATTTTAAGAAATTTATATAAAAATGCATTGGAAATTGCCAAAAGATAAAAAATGAAATGAAGCGCAGATGGAGGGAACTCGAGGAGGTCCCTATATACAATGTTAAAGAAATTTGGATTTGTATTTAGATGTTTGTTTTTCCCTTTGTTCTTATGTTATTGTTTTTTAACGTGTTTTATTGTTTTTTAAGTTGTTGTTGATCTTTTGTTTTTCTCTTTTGTGTTTATAAAATCAATAAAAATCATTATTTAAAAAATACAAATAACATTCACTCACTCAGAATATTGGATTCAAAATAATAATATTCAACGGATACTTTCTTTTTCAGTTTGGAAGAATCCTCCAGAGTAGCAGTATCGGCTCGGCATTTATGGGATGCAAAGTGTCAACTCTGAGGTAAGCCTTCCTCTTATTTGTAGACTAGGGTGATGACTTTTTCATTTATTTATTTTTCTTAAAAATTATTTCCTGTAGCACAAATGGATGAACTTTTGCCTATTAATGACTAAAATGAGGTATATTCCATTGAAATATTAAAAAAGGTTACGCACAAACCGTTAAAAAAATTTTTTTTTGTATGCCGTTTTACCATTTCATAAAATTGTATTAACAATTCTATATATATTTCGTATCAAATTTGGACACAACACCACATTCCACAATGGGGAGTGTTCTTAGCAACATAGGGTATACAAATGTCACACCTGCGCAAGGTAAAAGTCCCTTTTGGGGACCTCAAAACTCAGGCAGCAGACCCTGCCGGGCATGCTGGGAAAAGAACCTACAGGAGAGGTAGCAAAACATCGTCTATACTGTTACTGCAGCTAAAAAAAGCTTCCTTGTGTGTTTGATGACCCTACATAATGTTGTATATATGTGACTCTAAAGCTTGGATTCAATTGTATATCTGCTTACAGTGACTTCAAAAATGGTCAAAAAACTGATAAATAATTTTTTTAATCATTTTGTGTGTGAGGTTTTTTTTCAAATCTCTTTGAAAGTAAGATTTTATCTAATCTTTAAGGAAAGCTCATCAAAATATGATACAGGGAAATGAGGTTGTAAAAAAGTCATCACCCTCTTGTAGACATTTCAGCTTTGATAATCTCTTCCCAGCAGCTTCATTCCTCTCAGACCCACCGCTTTGGCCAGTTCCAAAGGCTCCTGCTCAAATCCTTTCTCTTGCCTTCCAGACCAGTGCAAAACGGGGACGAAACTGGGATGGATGCCGTCTGCTCTTACCGGATCAGCTCTGCTGCACCAGCGTTCGATCGAGTGAATGTGTACCACGAAATCGTTAACCGGACAAGGAGCTTCTCCAAGATGGGCCCCTACGACTTGGAGAGATACAGTCTCTGCGTCAACGGTAGTGAAGCAGTTTTTGGGCATTTGCTCTTCGTGCTATAGATTGCCTCAGGTGCCGTGCTTTCGATAGGCCTTCCCATTGGGGTGTCAAGGGGCTAACAGGAAGATCAGGTCATTCACAGGTCAGAGAGGAAGACATGAGTCTATCGCACATTTAGTTTCCTTATTAAGGGAAGGAAAAAATACAAGGAGGCACCATTCCCAAGATGGAGAGCTGCAGGGCGGAAGGGAGCTTACCTTCCAAGTCCCGGACTGCAGAATCCGGGACCGGCAGCCGTGTGACACCGGAAGTTGCGTCGACATAACTTCCGGTGTTGCTTTGCCCTTCTATGGGCACCAAAAATGGCCACCGCCGGCTTCGAAAGCCGCTTGTACGCATGTCAGGAAGTGCGTCGACGCAACTTTCGGTGTCGCTCCGCCCATCTATGGGCACCAAAAATGGCCGGCGACGACGCCAGAAGTCGCGCCTATGCACTTCCGGACATGCGTAGATGCGACTTTTGAAGCCGGCGGTGGCCATTTTTCGTGCCCATAGAAGGGCAAATCAGGAAAGAAAAAAAATGGCCGTCGGCAGGAGAAAATAACGGAGAAAAACGGGAGACTGAGTGATACGGGGGACCACCAGGAAAAGGTAAGTAAAAACGGGGGTTTCCTGGGGAAAACGGGGTACTTGGCACTATGGAAGGGAGGGAGAATCTTGCCTATTTTCCTGCCGGTTTTGCCTTAGAGCTGCAATGTCTTCTTTTTCTCTCCACAAACTATCACCTCTTCTCTTTCCCCCCCAGGATATAAGGAAGTCCCTCTGGAACCATGTAAGTATAACTGCAAAAGGCTGTAGAATCCTTACAAAGCCCATGTTAATGAGGCATATGGGTGTCTTGACAATGGCTCTAAAGGGAATGAAGTGATCGGGGGTTTTTTAGTTTCTCACCCCCTCATCTCATTTTCATTTCACTTAAAATTTGTATACCGCCTTTCTATATACACAAGGCAGTTTACAGCGACAAAATATGCCACAAAAAAACACGCAGCTTATAATAATCCGATCCAATACAAAAAACAGTAACGATAAAACATAGCTTTTAAATGGGACGACTTGTGTCAAATGAAGTAATAGTCAATAATCTATTTAGAACATAATAGCACACAATAAAATTGATTCCCAGGACATCAGGAAATGACGATTCAACAGAAATTTACTCTTAGCAATTAACAATAAGCAGTTACTAAACTGCGATCAATCAAAATAAATGCAAAAAATACCACAATACATTCAAAACCTTTTAAAAGCATCAAATTGAGAAACAAAGACATACAGCTTATAAAAGTATTTTTTAAATTAAGTTTGCCACATTTCTGTATCAATTTCTTATTTATTTCTTTTCGAAAGGCCTCGTGAAAATTTGCCAGCATTTTAGCATGCTTCTCTCCTACAACACACATTTCTGCAAGCCGTTCCTCTAATATCTTCGTAGGTTGCTTACAATGACCCCCCCCCACTCCCGACACAAACACAAACCCCCAACATACACATTTTTTGTACACTCCCCCCCCCAGGGGGCAGGGAGGAATCTGAGGAAGTGAGAATCTTGAAGGAGAGCTGTGTTTCAGTTCCCAAATTGTTTCTGGAAATGTAAACTTGTTAGTTGTGCATTGAAATGAGAGCCAAGCTGAATTTTCTCCCTCCGTCTCCGCTTTATTCCAGCAACAACTCAGACCCCCCCAGCTTGGGCAATTGAACACTTCACCGTCAATTACACTGTCACTAACCTCAAATACAAGTCGGAAATGGGAATTCTGCATTCGAAGGTCTTCAATGCCACAGAAAAAGCTCTCACCACGGTGGTAAGAGTCCGGTTCTGATCCAGTTGTTGATAATTGTTTGTGGTCCTTTTGAGTTGACATAGTCAGTGTATCTGCTGGAATTTTGCTCCTCAAAGGTCTCTAGGAGCTCTACATTCTGTTTGTGCCAGAGACCTGCCTTGTGTTGGAACCCCGCCCAGTTGGGCTCTTCTCTCTCTCTTCTAAACTTTTATTTACATGGTTCCATCATCACAGTTTTCATTCAACATTACAACCAAAAATTTAAGAATTAGAACATTGGCTTCCTTTCTGCCTTTCCATGCCTTCCTTCTAATATCTTTTACCACTGCACATTAGAATCACTCTGTCTTTTCTCTTTTCACATTTTATTTCCACATATTTTGCACTGCTGAATTTATTCTAAACCTGCTAGCGTTTTGACCCATTTACAGAAGTTCTCCATATAGTCTACAAACATTTTCCAATCCTCTTTAAATACTTTTTTTCCCTTTTGCTCTCCAATTCCGCTGCTTAGCCTCACCAACTCTGTGTATTCCATCATATTTGCCATTCCTCCCTCGTTGGGACTCCCTCCACTTTTGAGCATATAAAATACAAGCTGCAGTTGTTGCATAGAGAAATAAATTCTTATAGTTCTTAGAAACATTTGACTCAATTATTCCTAAGAGAAATGCCTCTGGTCTTTTGGGGGGGCAAGCTTTTAAACACCCCCCCCCCAATCTCATAAATTGTCTCCCAAAAGTCCCAGCTCGGCTCTTCCCATCACAGAATGCCTGTGAGTCAGCCTATTTTCCGGAGGGTACCCTACCTACAATCCCATGTAGCAGGGTGTTTGTTTGTTTTTGTAGTCTAAACAAACTGTATTAGAAATAAATGCCACTCCCCAACCTCCCATGTTTTTTTGGAGGGTGGGGGGAAATGGTGCTCCTGTCTACAAGGTATTTTTGGTAGCAACGATATTAACAAAGTTTGTTGTTGTTTAGTTGTTTAGTCGTGTCCGACTCTTCATGACCCCATGGACTATAGCACGCCAGGTCAAACCCCTTCATGGATCAATGCCTTGTCGTGGTGAAGGGGCTTGAATAACTCAGAGAAGCTATGAGCTATGCCATGCAGGGCCCCCCCAAGATGGACAGGTCATAGTGGAGAGTTTTGACTAAATGTGATCCACCTGGAGAAGGAACTGGCAAGCCACTCCAGTATCCCTGCCAAGAAAACTCCATGGACAAAGACAACAGGCATATAACAAAGTTTACCAACAGTATTTTTTCTCTTTCAGCTTGGCAGAGTCATCTCCAGTGGAAGAAGCATCGGCCCAAACTATCAGGGATGCCGAGTGACAGCTCTGAGGTCAGCCTTCCCCAACACAAGCCTGCCTTCCCACTCTCTAAGACTCCTCCTCTCCCAGATGTTTCCCAAGCAGTCTGTGTCTGTGCACCTCTGGCCTCTGTTCTGCCCTCCTCGTTATTCTGCTTGTTCTTGGAGAGAACTTGTTGCAGCCAGAGAGGGAGACTCCCTGGTTCTTCTGCAGCCTCTATACTCCCCTCCTCTGCTTCAGCCTGGAGTCTGAACTGCTCACTGTCACCGGCTCTCCCTGCTCACTAAACCCTCTTGCCCCTTCAGTATCCAACGCCACCTCCTAATCTTACCCCTATTCGGTGTCCCACCACCAATCCCTGAGATCTGTGCCTTCCTCCTCTGGAGGTTCTGTTGAGAGTTCCCTGGCTGGCTCCTCCCACCACTCCTCTTCCGTCCAAGCAGTCCCTGACATGTGCTTACGTTGTCCAGACAATAGGAATTGCATCTTCTCCATCACCTCTGGTCCCCCTCTGAGTGTTTCTCTTTGCATTCTTCCTTTCCTTCCAGGCTGTTGAGAGATGGGGACGAAATGGCAATGGACGCTGTCTGTGCCTACAGGGCACCATCCTCCTCACCCCCCTTTGACCGAGTAACTGTGTACCACGAAATTGTGAACAAGACCAATGGCTTCACCAAGATGGGGCCCTACAATCTGAGCCCAAACAGCCTCTTTGTGAACGGTAACCAGGTTTTCAATTTGTCCGATATTTTCTATCTGCCTGCTGTGTCTCAGAACGTTTAGGATATAAGCCAGTAGGGTTGCTAACCTCCAGTTTCAGGGCCTGATCTGCCCCACCAAGTCTAACAACTTCAGAAAATAGGGAAAGACCCCTTCACCCCATCTATCTCCTCCTCCACCTCCTCCTCATTTTATTATTTGTACCCAGCCACTCTGGGTGGCTTCTAGGATATGCAGGAACAATAAAACATCAAACATAAAAAACTACAAGGCTACCCTGAGATGTCTTCTAAAGGTTTTATAGTTACTTATCTCCTTGATATCTGATGGGAGGGCGTTCCACAGGGAGGGTGCCACCACCAAGAAGGCCCTGTGCCTGGTACTCTGTAGCTTCACTCCTCTGAGTGAGGGAACCGCCAGAAGGCCCTCAGAGCTGGACTTCTGTGTCCAGGCTGGACAATGGGGATGGAGACGCTCCTTCAGGTATACAGGGCTGAGGCTGTTTAGGGCTTTCAAGGTCAGCACCAACACTTTGACTTGTGCTCGGAAACGTACTGGGAGCCAATGTAGGTCTTTCAGGACCGATGTTATATAGTCACGGTGGCCGCTCCCAATCACTAGTCTGGCAGTTGCATCCTGGATTAATTGTAGTTTCCGAGTCACCTTCAGAGGTAGCCCCACGGAGAGCACATGGCAGTATCCCAAGTGGGAGATAACCAGAGCATATCCTACTCTGGTGAGACGGTGCGCAGGCAAGTAGGGTTTCAACCGTCGCACCAGATGGAGCTGGTAGACATCTAGATGAAAGGGGACCAAAAATACTAAAACATTAGCCACTCCTGGTATAAAGAGACCCAACCCTATCCAAGGACAAAAGTGGGCGAACATCCACGCTAGAAAGTGGAAGCAACTGAACCCGATTCTGCCTTTAAACACGTGTTCCTTTTCTTTCCAGGTTACAAGGAAGCATCACATCCTACAAGTAAGGGCATAATAACCGTTGCAATGCTTAATTTTTATTCATTGTGGGCAGGCTAATCCAAAATTGTGGCGCATTGGTTACATCCGTGGTTCTCAAAGTGGGCAGCTCTGCCCCCTGGGGGAGAATGGGATTGCTTAGGGGGTTACTAAGAGGCAAGGAAGGGGGCGGCACGGGGGTGCAGGAAGTGTAAAGTTCCTTGAATGAAACTGAGCAGTTTTATTTGAATTCTGAATGAAAGTGCAATCAGTTGTTACTGTTCTATTGTGTCATGATCTTCCTCTTTCGAACAGTGCTTTTCCTTTTTTGCAAATATTATTTTTTTACTACGTTTCCAAAATTTCTCAAATTATCTTCAGATTAGATAATGACATGGCAGCTTTGTTTCATGGATTGATCTCCCACCCTGACCTCCACCGTGTTTTTATTCAGACCCATTGCATCCTTGTTGACTTAATTAATTCATCCTGGGTTGAACAATGCTTAAAAAAAAATATATAGAGCAGAGTAGGGGCACTGGGGGTGAGTTTTTGGAACCAACAGGAGGCTGCCCTGAAAATGAGTGGCAACCTCTGATCTATCAGTTACATCAGGCATCCCCAAACTACGGCCCTCCAGATGTTTTGGCCTACAACTCCCATGATCCCTAGCTAACAGGACCAGTGGTTGGGGAAGATGGGAATTGTAGTCCAAAACATCCGGAGGTCTGAAGTTTGGGGGTGCCTGAGTTAGATGGATAGCCAATTTTAGCGCTGAGAGCCAGATCAGAAATTAAAATTAAAAGCTGGGAGAGAGCAGGAAACAAAGGCTGGAATTGAAGCCACATGTGTATGGAGTGCACACCATCTCAGTGTGACTAATCATGTGACTCAGGTCATAGGAGACATCTCTGGGGGGGCCCTGGCTGCCAAGGCACTCACAAAATTATCACTGCGGGTGCCCAGGCAGGCGACCCAACACAGCGCTTGCATGACAGCACACAGCACGCCAAGGCCCAACAGCGCCAGTCATCATGTGTGTGATGTTCGTGAGGTCATGCACATGCGCCGGGCACCCACAATGCGGGGCGGACCCCCTCACCACCCCTGCACTTTGCATTATGCCCCGTAGCCCTATAAGCAAAAGGGAGCACTGATTTAAGATTTTTTTAAAGGGAGGGCAGCAGTTCCAGGGCCCAAGGAACGAGACCCAGAGGGCTCAGACCCCTTGGATGACCCCCTTCTGGAGGAAGGATCTGGAGAAGAGAAGGCCAGCGCACTGTTCGGAGATGTCTGAGGCAGTAGGACAGGATAGTGAGGCTGGGACTACCTCCTGTTGAACTCCAAACCTCATCAGCTTCAGTCAGCATGGCCAACGGTCAGGGATGATAGGAGTGGTAGTCCCGCCACATCTGGAGGGTCAAGTCTGGATAGGCTTGCGTAAACAAAAAAAAAATGTTTTCGGCTGGAGCCAGAAAGAGTATAGGAAAGGAGTCGGCCCGATGTCAAGAGGCAGGGAGTTCCAAAGGGTAGCTTCTGCCACACTCAAAGATGGATTTCTTCCGAGTGTAGAATGAGTATTAAGTGCCGGTAATGCAGACTGGTGAGGTCGGGTGGGGGGCATACATGGGGCAAGGCTGCGATCTCACAGATTATCTCCCTTACAGCTGCCTCGCCCGCCACTCCTCGACCTCCAATGGCAGTGGATCACTTTACAGTGAACTACACCGTGACGAACCTCATCTACAAGCCAGAGATGGGCACTCCCCAGTCGAAGGTGTTCAACGCGACGGAGAAGGCCCTTTCGGCGCTGGTAAGCCCTCCGGGAGAGCACCATAGCTGCCAAGTCTCCCGTATTCCCCGGGAAACCCGTTTTTCCAGCTGTCCCCAGCCGAAAAAAACAGATTTTTTTTGTTTTTCCCCAGTTTATTCTGGCACGGCGGCCATTTTGGAACTGAGCGGAGCATGCTCAGAACCGACTTTTGATGCATGGCTGCAGCGCGACTTCTGGTGCGGCAGCCATTTTGGAACAGGGCAGAGCAGCATCAAAAGTCGCTTCTGAGCATGCTCCGCCCAGTTCCAAAATGGCGGCAGCACTACTTCCGGTCTGCTACTTCCAGTCCAGTCCCTTATTTCTTGGCAGGTATGGAGAGCACACCTTCTGCTTTTTAAGGGCAGGAATAAATAAATGACATCACCTTCCTTTATGCCTAGATGGGTCGAGCAGTGCGGACAAGCAGCGTTGGTTCTGCGCTCATGGGATGCAGAGTTTCGGAGTTCAGGTACAGATGTGGGATGGGTGCTTTTTTATTATTACTTTAAAGGTGGTCTTTGAAATTTTATCAGGCAAGTAAGAGATGCCAAATAACAAGCACAGCATACGTCACAAAGCTTGACTGTGAATGCAGTCCTTGTATTAATGATATGGAAACAGGGACAGGAATTGAAGCAAACACTTTCAGTATCAAACTTTATTTCGGTCACAGACCAGCATCTGGATAAACTGAGCACATAAGACTTAAACAGGTAAGGAATAAAAACTAGTAAGTAGTTAAAAGGTGATGATATCATACATAAAAAGACAAAAAAAACAACATCCAGAGGACACAAAAATAGGGAAGATGTAGAAACAGCAATCTGGTAGGCAGAAGGAGCGCTTCTCCGAACCCTGGGACCTGTCCTTGCTGTCGGCGGCAGGGGGACAGGAATGGAGAAGAAAGCACTGCTTTCTCCTCCTCCGTTCCTCTCCCCAAGCCGCGGACAGGAAGGCGGTATCCCGGGGTTCGGAGAAGCGCTTGCGCAGCACTTCTCCGAACCCTGGGACCTGTCCTTGCTGTCGGCGGCAGGGGGACAGGAACGGAGGAGAAGAAAGCGCTACTTTCTCCTCCTCCGTTCCTCTCCCCAAGCCGCGGACAGAAAGGAGGCATCCCGGGGTTCGGAGAAGCGCTTGCACAGCGCTTCTCCAAACCCCGGGACCTGTCCTTGCTGGACGCACACACGTGCGCGCTCCCCCCCGCCAATGCTCAGTCCAGCCAGGAGCGGCGGTTGGCAGCCGCAGTGGTGGGGAGAGCGTGCGCGTGTGTGCGTCCAGTCTCTGCTGTCCAATCCCTGTGTCCCTGGGGCCCGTGCGCAGTAACCCAGGGACACACGGGACAACTTGGACGCAGAGACAAGAAGAAGTGTGCATGCACATGTAAGCTCATACCAAAATAAAAACTTAGTTGGTCTTTAAGGTGCTACTGGAGGAATTTTTTCATTTTGCTTCGAATCAGACCAACATGGCTACCTACCTGTAAATTTAATAGTGAAATTCAACTTTATGCCGCTTTTGACCTGTTGTAATACTGCCACCCTGCATCATAAGATGTCAGAGTGGTTCACAGAATAAAATACAGAATAAAAACAAGAACATAATTAAAAACAAAGTAGCAAAACACTAACAATAACTATGCAATATTTGTCCATATATACCTTTATTTACTTTACTGGGTCTAAAATCAATAACAGATTATTATATATAGTAAGTCGCTTTGAGTAGCTGTGGCAAAACAGCAACTAATTCTAGTGCTAATACTAATTTTTAAAGACCTCAATACACATCTAATCTCGGGCAGGGCAAGTGGCTCACAGGGAGCTCTCCATGGTGCTGAAACATCTGACCTGCCTTGTCCTCTTGGAGGTGCCACTCTAGCAAAGTCCCTGCTCCTTACCAGAACCACTGGTCCTTTCCTGGGACATCTAATTTAGGGCCAAAAGTGTTGAAATGGAAGGAGGAGGAAGAGATCCCACCTAGGAAGAGTTTTTAAGTTTTTAACCTTTCCATTCCCAGATCCATAGATGACGGGAAGAACACTGGTGTGGACAGCGTCTGCAGCTACCAGAGAGACTTGATGGCATCCCCTTTTGACCGGATGCAGGTATATCGGGAGATTGTCAACAAGACAAAGGACTTCACCAAGATGGGGCCCTACGACCTGGACCAGGACAGCCTCCTTGTGAATGGTGAGGAGAGGAAATTTGCTGTTATGGTTGAAGCATGTGGAGGTGTTCTTATGGAAATCAAACCACAAGACAACTCTTATTTCCCAGCTGAAGCCTCTCTTTATTCCAAATGCCTGGGGGAGAGATACCTGCTCTCCTGAGAGCCAGAGAGTCCTCTGAACATGACACAGAGGCCAGAATATTTCTGCAATGATTGATATGCAATAAGTGCAGAGACTTACTTCCTCAATTATAAATGCAATATTACATAAGATTCAAAGCATAGAATCATAGAGTTGGAAGAGACCACAAGGGCCATCCGGTCCAACCCCCTGCCAAGCAGGAAACACCATCAAAGAATTCTTGACATATGGCTGTCAAGCCTCCGCTTAAAGACCACCAAAGAAGGAGACTCCACCACACTTCTTGGCAGCAAATTCCACTGCCGAACAGCTCTTACTGTCAGGAAGTTCTTCCTAATGTTTAGGTGGAATCTTCTTTCTTGTAGTTTGAATCCATTGCTCCGTGCCCGCTTCTCTGGAGCAGCAGAAAACAACCTTTCTCCCTACTCTATATGACATCCTTTTATATATTTGAACATGGATATCATATCACCCCTTAACCTTCTCTTCTCCAGGCTAAACATACCCAGCTCCCTAAGCCGTTCCTCGTAAGGCATCGTAATATTCAAAGCAATATTTCAACATGTTCCAAAATAGTTGCTTACTCTTTAAATTCAGCTTGTGTTGCTGTGATTTACTGGCAGTGTATGGTTACATGTGTTAGAACAGGCACCCCCAAACTTCGGCCCTCCAGATGTTTTGGACTACAATTCCCATCTTCCCCAACCACTGGTCCTGTTAGCTAGGGATCATGGGAGTTGTAGGCCAAAACATCTGGAGGGCCACAGTTTGGGGATGCCTGTGTTAGAACATTGTTCTCTGTCCTGATTTCTTCAGCCTGGGTGGGATGTTCCCCCAACAATGTGCTCTCTGTCACCTTCTAACAGGTCTTCCCTCCTTCAACAGGTTATCATGAACTATCTCGTCAACCCGGTAAGTGTGCTATTCACAGAACTGTGACATCTCAACCACACCCCAACTGACCATAGAAAAATGCCCTATGCAGAGGCAAACCATGCCCACCTAGCTCAATATCATCTGCACTGACTGGCAGCAGCTTTCCAGGGTTTCAGACTCAAGGGCCTTTCCCAGACCTGGAGGCCCTGGAGATGCTGGAGATCAAACACAATGCTTTCCTTTAAAACAAAGCACAATTCTAGTCCTTGTGGCCAGTGGCGTAGGGTGGGTTGCCAGTGCCCAGGGCATTCAAGCATCACCTAGGAGATCGCAGCCACTGACGTAAGAGAAGTATGGAGAGGTCACTTCCTGATTTGCATGGAGAAAGTGTTTTCAATGAAGCCCAGGGATGGAAGTGTGCAGCTGTATTGAGGCAGCACTAGGTGTTGAAATTTTGCGCCCCTAACAATTTTGTGCCCGGGCCAACCGCCTCTTGTACGCCATTGCATACGGCCTGTCAATTGTTGGCAGAACATCTTAGCTTCTGCTTTGCCACGTATCTCGGCCTTGGGGCAGCCACCCCTGTGACCCTCCCTCACACTACGCCACTGCTCATGACCTTACCTGCCGCCTTGTGGGGCATCTGGGGGGGGGGCTACACAAATCCAGAGTGGAGTCCCTAAGGCAGTTGGATGCTGCCTTGTCAGCCTGCTTCCAGCAACCTGCAGTCAAATGAGGGCCAAACGTCTTGCTCTGCTTTCCTTTTGGGCCCCCTCAGCAAGACCTCCAGACACACGGCCCAGGATTATGGCATTTCAGGAAGGTGATGATCATGACGGTGCAATGTGAAAAAACTGTTTCAGCTCAGCTCTTGGGAGACAGTAATATCCCCGAGGAGACAGACACCTATGTCAATAATGGCTTTTTCTTCTCCGTTATGCAGGCTTTGTCCCAACTCCTCCCCACCCTCCAGCCAGTGAACACTTCACGACCAACTTCACTCTGACCAACCTCAGATACAAGGCGGAGATGGGGGATCCGAGTTCGAAAGCTTTCACTTCCACACAGAGAGTTGTAACCACTTTGGTGAGTCTTGGTGTTCCTGTACTAACTTCATGGGCACAGGATATTAGTAGGTCTGGATGAGAGATTTGGTCTTTGCAAAGTCTTGTATGGTCTGGCATGTTCTGCAAATGAGGAGCAAAGACTGCTGTTCTTTCCCCCACTTCCATGGGAAGAAGGCCCATTGAATTCAACAGGACTTACTTCTGAGCAGATAGTCATAGAATCATAAAATTGCAGAGCTGGAAGGGACCCTTAGAATCATCTAGTCCACCCCCTGCAATACACTAATGTGCAGGTGTCCCATATGGGGATTGAACATGCAACCTTGGTGTTATCAACATCATGCTCTAACCAGCTGAGCTATCATGCACTGGTCATAATCCACCGGCTTTCGCCCTTCCAAAAAAATCCAATGTGAGCATTTCTATTTTTTGCAAGGGAGGGGAATCAATTAGTGCATAAATGAGATTGAATACGTGTGTGCTGACAGATAACGCCTCACATTCCTACCAGCAGCAAGAGTAATTGTTATTGGTAATTAACAATGGGTTGGCTCCATCTAAGTTCTAAGAGTAGACTCATTGAAATTAATAGGCCCAAGCTAGTCAATATATATATTAGCTTCAGTGGGGCTGCCCTGAATAGGGCCAACATTGGTTATTGCCCAATATCATACAATAATCTGTTAATTATTATGGAATATATAATTATTACTAGCTGGCCCTGCCACGCGTTGCTGTGGCTCATTCTATGAAATGGAGCCTCAGAGTCCCCCTTCAAACTCCCCTCACCTTCAGAGTCCCCCTGTTTTATGTGTGTTATGTTTACACAGGTGCATCCCTGTGAGACCCCCCACCCTGCCCCCTCCTCCCCTCATCCCCCAGCCAGGCAAGCCCCCACCTCCACTCGGCCCAGTCTGCAAAGCTGAGCCGAGATGCTGCGGAGAGGGAAGCTTTCCTAGGTGCAGGAGCAGTGTAGCTGTCACTAGAGGGCACTGGTTTGCAACCTCTCCTGTGCTCCCAGCTTGCACTTTCATGTGATTTGTGAGTTCTGAAACACGGGGGTTTGGGGTTTTTACCTGGCTTAGGTTGACAGGTCTGTCTTGGCAAACTTTATAAGAGCCTTTGGACATTTGCATGTGATGTTGTGTCAAAATTTCACCTCAATCGGTCAAGCGGTTTTGGTGAAAAGTGGAGACACACCCACATGCCATATATATATATATATAGCATTCTTAGTATCATTTTAAGCTGTTAGTATCATTTTAAGCTGTTAGTATCATTTTAAGCTAGTACTATTACCATTAATCCACTCATAATAATCATTAATCTATTATTGTTATTGTTAATTTATTATCTCTCAACAACATAATAGCAACATTAAAAGAACCACCTGTGCTTCCTCCAATGAACTCTTCCACTGTTTGGCAGTGGAATTTGCTGCCAAGGAGTGTGGTGGAGTCTCCTTCTTTGGAGGTCTTTAAATAGAGGCTTGACAGGCATATGTCAAGAATGCTTTGATGGTGTTTCCTGCTTGGCAGGGGGTTGGACTGGATGGCCCTTGTGGTCTCTTCCAACTCTATGATTCTATAACTCGAGGTCACCACCCCCTAATCCCCCCTCACAACAACCTTGTGATGTAGGCCAGGCCCTAAGGTCATGGGCCCGACGTAATGTACAGTGCAATCCTATGTTGGTTTAGTCATAGAATCATAGATTCATAGAATTGTAGAGTTGGAAGGGGACCCCGAGTGTCATCTAGTCCAACCCCCTGCAATGCAGGAATCTCAGCTAAAGCATACATGACCGATGGCCATCCAACCTCTGCTTAAAAACCTCCAAGGAAGGAGAGTCCACCACCTCCTGAGTAAAAAGCAGGTTCTGCTCTATTCAACGGGACTTATTCCTTAATAAGCGTGTGGTGCTTTCCTAAACCTGGACCAAAGGGGCCAAAGGGCCAGGCTGGATGCCAGACCACCCGGAGTCACAATTTAATCATTCCTTATCCAGAGTGTGAGTCGGGCTAATCTAAGATTCTTTTTTGCCCTTAGCTGGGCCAAATGTTGAGGAAAAGCAGCATTGGAGAAGCCTATTCCGGATGCAAGGTTACGGCTTTACGGTAAGACGTCTCGACATTCCTGAACCTTCCATGTTCTCATGGAGAATTAAATAAGCGCAGTGGCTATTATTGATTTGAACCCGAATGTTGCCGTTAAGCAGTATTTCCATTCCAATGAATTTCAACACCAGTGTCCTGCAACCTTTAGATGAGAATCATAGAATTGTTGAGTTGGATATAGCAAAGCAAAGAGTAATTCTGTCTTGTTTGGAAAATATGTTATAGGGTTGTTGTTGTTGTTGTTTTCAGAAATGTTTATTAAAGTTTTTTCAATACAGTATAAACTACATCTAGAACAGATGAAATCATAAAAAACAAAGAGAGAGAAACATCAAAAGAAAAGAGAGGAAGACAAAGGAAGAAAGGAAACAGAGAAAGACAAACGAGATACACACACACAGACAGACAGACAGACAGACACACACACACACACACACACACACGTTAATAAAAGGAAGGGCAGGGATTGAAATATACACAATGGAAAATGATGAGATGAAGACTTACAAAATAATGTTAAAATGATAAATTATTTTAAATAATAAAGTGACAAGTAGATTTAAATATGTTTTATAACGCAGCAAGATAGGAAGAACAAGGGCACACATGAAGGAAGGGTGGGAAAGCAACTTTTGAATATTTAATTCAGATTAATTTGACATGAATTTGTTAATTTTTTTGAAAAGCAATACAAATTACTAAAGATAAACCGGGGGGAAATAATAATTGTAGACTTGGAAGGGACCCCCAAGGGTCATCTAGCCCAACCCCGTGATGCAGGTAAAGAAATTCCTGTTCAGTCAGAGAAAAGGGTGGTGCACCAAAACACTTTTAAAAAAGAAAATGAAATAAAGGAAAAGGAAAAAGAATATAAAGCAATCAATGGTAGGATTTGAGACCCACAGGCCTGGCCCTCCAGATCCTTTGCTATCTGGCCCTTGAGAACTCTCCCTAGGCCACACCCCCTCTCCCTTGGCCACACCCCTCACTTCACACCCCAGCTGACTGATATTCGCCAGGCTAGAGATATGCCCTGGACTGCTGATCTTGCCCTGTGACTGTGGGTAGCAGCTAGCCGCCCATTTCTGCCTCTGGCATGCGGTCGCTGCAATGCAGCTTCCAGGCCGGAAAAACGCTCAACCCCTGCCTGCTTAGGGACTGACCGTTGCGCCTTCAATCTTGCAGGTCTTCGGATGGTGTGACGGCAACTACGGTGGATACCGTCTGCAGCTACCAGCGAGATGCGGCGGCGCCACAATTCGACCGAGTGAAGGTGTACCGGGAGCTGATAAATATGACCAATGGCATGACCAAGATGGGGCCCTACACTCTAGACAAGGACAGCCTCTACGTCAATGGTGCACTAATAATAATAATAATAATAATAATAATAATAATAATAATAATAATAATATTTACAGCCCACCCATCTGGCTGGGTTTCCCCAGCCACTCTGGGAGGCTTTCAACAGCTATGAAAACACAATGAAGCATCAAACATTAAAAACCTCCCTAAACAGGGCTGCCTTCAGATGTCTTCTAAAAGTCAGATAGTTGTTTATTTCCTTGACATCTGATGGGAGGGTGTTCCACAGGGAGGGCACCACCACCGAGAAGGCCCTCTGCCTGGTTCCCTATAACCTCACTCCTGCCAGTGAGGGAACCGCCAGAAGGCCCTTGGAGCTGGACCTCAGTGTCCGGGCAGAACGATGGGGGTGGAGACGCTCCTTCAGGTATACTGGGCCGAGGCCGTTTACGGCTTTCAAGGTCAACACCAAGGCTTTGAATTGTGCTCGGAAACGTACTGGGAGCCAAAGTAGGTCTTTCAGGACCAGTGTTATGTGGTCTCGGCGGCCGCTCCCAGTCACCAGTCTAGCTGCCGCATTCTGGGTTAGTTGTAGTTTCCGGGTCACCTTCAAAGGTAGCCCCACGTAGAGCGCATGGCAGTAGTTCATGCGGGAGATAACCAGAGCATGGACCACCCTAGCGAGACATTGTGCAGGCCGGGAGGGTCTCAGATGGAGCTGTAGATAGCCGCCTTGGACACAGAATTGTCCCATGCCTCCATGGACAGCTGTGGCCCCCAGGCTGCACACCTGGTCCTTTAGGGTCACAGTTACCCTGTACAGGACCAGGGAGTCCCCCACACCTGCCAAACCCTTGTTCCCCCCCCCCCAGAACAGTACTTCTGTCTTGTCAGGATTCAACCTCAATCCATTAGCCAGCATCCATCCCCCAACCACCTCCGGGCGGGTGACTCCAGGTCAAGAGTCAAGAGCAGGCATCCCCAAACTTCAGCCCTCCAGATGTTTTGGACTACAATTCCCATCTTCCCCAACCACTGGTCCTGTTAGCAAGGGATCATGGGAGTTGTAGGCCAAAACACCTGGAGGGCCGCAGTTTGGGGGTGCCTGGTCAAGAGGCTTCTAAGTCAGAACACCTGGCTTCACACACAACAAACTTCCCCAGTCAGCAAGCTGCAAGGCGGACCCTGAACACATCTTGGGGGGGGGGGGGGTTAGATAGCATGGCTGCTAGTCCTCATGAAGGGCAGGAATAGCAATTTTATTTGTTTAGCTATAAGCCCTAACCATAACAAAAGGCCATCCGAGTTGAGCCACCCACTTGGCAGGCAAGGCAAATGAACCCCCAGGAGTCCATACTTTTCCTCATCTGACAGCAGGAAAACATGCAAACTCGCTTGATGCAAGACTTCTTTTCCCCCTGCGGCTTGATGGATATATTTCACGGAGATCTTTGAATAGAGGAGGCTGGATAATTCAGTGGACAATGTCCTCTGTGACTGTTTTTTTGGAACACACAGAGGGTGATTTCTTACTGCACCATCCAGAAAGGATATGAAGGATAATAATATTAAGTTATTAATTCGGGGCAGGGAGGACCACAATACTACATGGAGGCACAAGCTCACTTGCAGTTAGTGACGAAGCCTTTATTTTTTAACAAAGAGGGATCCTGTTTCTTGAGCAGGAAAACAGTTTTCTTTACGTGCCTCTAGTTTCTTTACGAGGGTATTTGTTTCTTTCCTTTCCAGGTTACAGCGACCTGCGTAGCATTCCGTGTAAGTATTCTGAAGTGCCACCTTGTGCATGGAAAACTCTCCGATTGAAACGACTCCTGCCTTGAAATTCACATTGTTCCTCCTCCTTCCAGATCTCCCCGCCGCGACCCCTGCCAAGATGCCAACTTTGCGGAATTTCACGGTCAGCTACACCTTGTCCAGCCTCCCCTACACGAATGACATGGGGACCCCTGGTTCTCGCAAGTTCAACGCCACGGAGAAAGCCCTGAACTTCTACGTACGTTTCATATCCCACTAGTGTGCGCCACCTGCAGCGCAACTAGCCCAGCCCTGGAGACTTCCTGGTTAGACTACTGCCCTGCATTAGATGTGGGGCTTGTCCTTGAAGACTGCCTCCAGTGCTAGAAACTCCGATATAGAAGCTAAAAAACCAAATGGTTCCTTAAACGAAGGTTGTAGTTGCCGAAATGGAATGTCTAGTTGCCAATTGATGGACTGACTGTGATTGATTCTCAGCTAAACATCTGGCTAGTTCACCTTGAGCTCGTTTTAAAACTTTTTGTGCTCAGGCTGCACACAAAAAAAGCACTTTGGTTCCGGAATTTCATTCTGAGTTACCGGTATCTATTTTTAGCCTATAGTTAATTTCTTGAAAGTATTAAATTATGGCTGTTCCTTTTTCTTATGTATATTTTTATTGCTTTCCCCTTTTTTGTAGTCAGCTTTGAGGCCGTTGTTTTGCTTTTGTGCAATCAATTTTTTGCAAACAATTTTTTATAAAATAAATAAGTAAGTGCCTGGGTTGCTAAAAGGGGCTCTTGCCACTGGACCCCACTGTTGGTTGTGAGTCCTTGGAAAATGCCTCACTGGGCCAACTCTTGATGCCTATTCGCTCTTGAGAAACCTTTATTATCCCCACGTCCTATCTCTTGTGTGCATTTATTTATTTTGCAAAAATCTATATATCGCTTGATCATAGGAAACCTCAAAGCGCTTTACAAAAAGAATAAAACAGTAAGAGTATTAGTAAAAACTATTAAAACATTCAGAAAAATAATAATCAAATCAACAACTTAAAAACACATCAGCATTCTAAATTTCTGAGTCTAATAAAATAAAGTGTCTTTAGCAAGTGCGGGAAAGAGTACAGGGAAGGTGCCTGCCCGATGTCAAGAGGCAGGGAGTTCCAAAGTTTAGGTTCCACCATGTGCTGAAAGATTGATTTTTTACAAATGCAGAATAATCTTCTTCTTCTTCTTCTTCTTCTTCTTCTTCTTCTTCTTCTTCTTCTTCTTCTTCTTCTTCTTCTTCTTCTTCTTCTTCTTCTTCTTCTTCTTCTTCTTCTTCTTCTTCTTCTTCTTCTTCTTCTTCTTCTTCTTCTTCTTCTTCTTCTTCTTCTTCTTCTTCTTCGGCATCACTCATTAGGTGGCACCGTTAACAGTGCCAGCTCCGCAGATCATTCTGCCTTTCAGGCAAAGCTTTCAAAGTGACTGATCTGCATGTGACGGAACTCTGCCAATGTTTTTTCTTTTCTTTTCCCCCTCCAGATGGAGCCTCTTCTCAAGAAAACACACGTTGGCCCGGCGTTTGCGAACTGCCAAGTGGAGAGATTTCGGTAAGGGCCTGGGATGGGCAGCTAAGAGGGTGGGCAACAGCCAGGCTTTCAAATTCCAACCAATTCCTCTGGCAGGTCTCCAATGTAGATTGCTGTTGAACATGGATGTTCCATATACCCCTTTTGAGCCCCCCCCCCCCCCCCGATAAGATATTGAGAATTTGGAATTTGTGCAGAGGAGGGGGATCAAGGGTCCTGAAACCAACCCTTATTAGGAACTGTTGAAGGAACTGGGTATGTTTAGCCTGGAAAAGAAGAAACAGACAGCCATCTTCAAATGAGTCAGCAGTGTGATGCAGCAGCTTAAAAAGCCAATGCAAGTCTGGGCTGCATCAATAGGAGTATAGCATCTAGATCAAGGGAAGTAATAGTACCACTGTATTCTGCTCTGGTCACACCTCACCTGGAGTACTGTGTCCAGTTCTGGGCACCACAGTTCAAGAAGGATACTGACAAGCTGGAACGTGTCCAGAAGTGGGCAACCAAAATGGTCAAAGGCCTGGAAATGATGCCTTATGAGGAACGGCTTAGGGAGCTGGGTATGTTTAGCCTGGAGAAGAGAAGGTTAAGGGGTGATATGATAGCCATGTTCAAATATATGAAAGGATGTCATATGGAGGAGGGAGAAAGGTTGTTTTCTGCTGCTCCAGAGAAGCGGACACGGAGCAATGGATTCAAACTTCAAGAAAGAAGATTCCACCTCAACATTAGGAAGAACTTCCTGACAGTAAGAGCTGTTCGGCAGTGGAATTTGCTACCAAGGAGTGTGGTGGAGTCTCCTTCTTTGGAGGTCTTTAAGCAGAGGCTTGACAGGCATATGTCAAGAATGCTTTGATGGTGTTTCCTGCTTGGCAGGGGGTTGGACTGGATGGCCCTTGTGGTCTCTTCCAACTCTATGATTCTATGATTCTATGAAATATCTGAAGGGCCGTCGCAGGGAAGGTGGAGCAAGCTTGTTTTCTGCTGCTCTGGAGGGGAGGACCCCCTTTCATTGAAGGGGGTTGGGCTAGATGACTCTTGAAGGACCCCTTCTGGTTTATATGATCCTATAATGTGCATTTGCCTTTCCTTAGGGCTCCACAAACCAGGCATGCTGTGGCGGTGGACACTGTCTGCACCTACTGGGAAGATCTTCTCCCTGCCCCCTTAGACCAAGCGAGGCTTCACCGGGAGATCAGTAACCTGACGTGGGACAGCACGAGGCTCGGCCACTACAGCATGGAGAAGGACAGCCTGTCTGTGAATGGTAAGCCAGTTGGGGGCCAGAGGCCGGACGAGAACCCGAGACCCGTGGAAATCGACAGGCTTAAGCCATTCATCATGGTGCCCATTCATCTCAATGGGTTTGCTCCTTTCCCACCCTGAGGGCCTGAGTTACCTTCTGAGGGCTGCATGCCATGGTGGGCGGGGCCAGGTGCAAAAGTGGGCAGGGAAATGAATGGTAAATGAGATTGCTTTAGTTGGGATTCTTGCATTGCAGCAGGTTGGACTAGATGACCCCCGGGGGTCCCTTCCAACTCTACGATTCTATAAAATGTCAGCTTTGTAGAGAATAGGCTAGTTTCCACACACACACACAGCCCTCTCTACACTTCATCCAGGCAAGCAAGAGGCCGGATCTGAGTTTGAAACACTCAAGGAGGGTGAGGAACAGGGAGGGCCTAATTCTTTTTTTAAAAAAAACGATTCTCAGTTTTTATACATTTCAATAATTTTACGACCGTTTTAACATTTCAAAACTCGGCTTCCTTCCCTCTCTTTCTGCAGTTCCTTAAATTTGTTTTTTAAAATATTTTCTGCATATTCCAAATTGTGGGAAGGTTTACTTTAGCAGAGTTAAGCAATCCCCTTTATAAGTTTATGCAGCGATCAGCTTGTTGCTGACTCGTCTGAATTCTACTAATAAAGATGTTACTATGAAACTATTTTACTCTCAGATTCATTCAGGTTTACAGAAGTGTACTTGAAGGCAGGCTTAGGTTACATAATAAACTATACCAGAGGGACTTTGGTCCTGAGGTGGCTGCAACCCAGCAGATATCTTTCAAAACTACCAGCAACCGACAAACTGGTTGTCACAGCAACCGGTTAGAACATGGAGGCCGTTAGTCCTCTGCCGGAATGCTGCACTTGACTGCACCTTTTCGTCCCACACAAATTAACTTAATTAACTTAATTTACCCATTTATTCATTATACAGTATTGTTTATACAATAATCCTGCCAATGTTCTCATCTGTTTACAATTTATTTGTGAATGTTCCGTTGGGGAGGGCCTAGTTCAGTCCTCAGTCTCCTCCGAGGGTGACTTTCACCATGCCTTTGGGTAAAAGGTAAAGGGACCCCTGACCATTAGGTCCAGTCGTGACCGACTCTGGGGTTGTGGCGCTCATCTCGCGTTATTGGCCAAGGGAGCCGGCATACAGCTTCCAGGTCATGTGGCCAGCATGACAAAGCCGCTTCTGGCGAACTAGAGCAGCACACGGAAACGTTGTTTACATTCCTGCCGGAGCGGTACCTATTTATCTACTTGCACTTTGAGGTGCTTTTGAACTGCTAGGTTGGCAGGAGCTGGGACTGAGCAATGGGAGCTCACCCCGTCACAGGGATTCGAACCGCCGACCTTCTGATCAGCAAGCCCTAGGCTCTGTGGTTTAACCCACAGCGCCACCTACATTCCTGCCTTTAAAGAGAGGCTTCCGTAAATCCAGGACCGTCGCTATAAAATAAGGACATCTGGAGGGCCTGCCATTGCCTACACACCTGTTCACGACCTGATCCTTCCAACTCTTTGCAGGATACCCGCCAGCCCTCAGAGGAGGAGCAGAAGGGGTCGGCTATGAGCTCGCCTTCACGGTCATCAACCAGAACCTGACCCACACGGACCCGTCCTCTCCAGAATACCAGCGTGTGAAGTCTGCCATCGCCCACGAGGTCAGGATCTGTGCGCTGGGACTCACCAGACCCTAGAAGGCATAGGAGCCTTCAGGAATGGGTCATACACACTTCCTTCAGTGTCCTCGTTTTCTATGTGTTATATTTATATTGAAATAATTTCAATAGCAAAGAAATAAAGTGATAGAAAGGGGGGAAAGGGGGGAAGTGGGGGGGAACCAAAGATGTGTATAAGAATATATATATATATATATATATATATATATATATATATTTGCGCAATGTAATAGACTTCCCTGCATTGCAATATTAATTGATATAGTGTCATTATCCATGTTAAATTTTTAATTGACCATCCTCGCACCTTTCTTCTGCCTTTCTGGAGTTTAAGGAAGAAGAATGACAACGCGTGTTTTGTCTAATCCCTTTGTAAAGCTGTCCCTAAGAACAGCAGCTGGATCAAATCCAAATTCTGAAACCCCCACGGCAGATAAAATGCAGCACGGAGATCGCTTCCCATTCCTATTTTTATTTTACCATACATACATACATATAGCAAAATATGTGTATGTCAAACAGTGAGGCTGCATGGTTTTTCTCACACATTGCAAGGCACAGGTGATTTAACACGAGAGGCAGCGTGGCGCAGTGGTTAGAGTGTTGAGTTAGGACCTCAGGGCCCAGGGTTCGAATTCAGACCAATCCATGATGCTCACTGGGTGCCCTTGTGGGCCAGTCGCTCACTCTCAGCCCAACCTACCTGGTAGGGTTGTTGTGAGGGTTAAGCGAGGCGGAGGGAAACCGTATTAGCCGCCTCCTCGAAGGATGCAAATGCGATAAAAAAATAAAAATAAAAAAATAATCCCAGCAGTTCCTAATTTCAGTTTGTTCCACCCATTCCAGTTAAATCAACTCTTCCTCCGGAGTGCCATCCGAAATGGATTCAACATTTGCAAAGTAACTAGAATGAGGTCAGTACCGATAGAAAAGAAAGTGTAAGCAGTTATCCAGGCTCCTGAGACATCTACCTGAATCAAAGATAAGGAATCTTTAGACTTCTTTATGTTGAAGGACTCCAACCCCCATCATCCCTTGCATGTTGAGGGATTCCAACCCCCATCATCCCTTGCATGTTGAGGGACTCCAACCCCCATCATCCTTTGCATGTTGAGGGATTCCAACTCCCATCATCCCTTGCATGTTGAGGGACTCCAACCCCCATCATCCCTTGCATGTTGAGGGACTCCAACTCCCATCATTCCTTGCATGTTGAGGGACTCCAACCCCCATCATCCCTTGCATGTTGAGGGACTCCAACTCCCATCATCCCTTGCATGTTGAGGGACTCCAATCCCCATCATCCTTTGCACGTTGGCCGTGCTAGCTGAGGCTAATGGGAGATGGGAGTCACAGATACGAACATCAGGAGAGCCTTGCGGGATCAGGTTTTTTGAATTAACCATGTTGTTCAAGGGATTGCCTGCCTCTTGGGGTTGGCTTCATTTTTGTTTGGGATGTCCTCTTGTCCCTGACTCTTCCTCTGCACATTGCAATTCTTAGGTACGGCTCCATTGTGGTCGATTGCAAGTGCTACTTTGACCCGGCCACAAACACCAGCCAAGAGGTAGTCCGAGAGACGTTTCAGCAGGAGACGAGGAACGCCACGTCTCTGTGGCTGGGAAAGCAGTTCCAGCTCAAGGGCGTGACTGTGCGAGGTACATGAACACCGTTCACCATAAATCGGGAAAGGTCACCGGTTGTGAGAAGTAAAACACGCGTGGTTCTGTTGGGTCCACTATTTGGACCAGGGCAGCCTTTGGCTCAGTTGGTCAATGAAAGCCAACAGACTCGGGAGATCCAGGGAAAATACTCTTTTTAATCAGCTGAGTAAAACAGAGGGCAACACTTTCAATCTAGAGAAAGAAACTGCTACAAGGGGAAAAACTTTCCCCTTGCCCTTTAAAGCAGGGGTCAGCAATCTTTTTCAGCAGGGGGCCGGTCCACTGTTCCTCAGACCTTGGGGGGACGACTATATTTTGGGGGGGGGGGGAGGAATGAACGAATTCCTATGCCCCACAAACAACCCAGAGATGCATTTTAAATAAAAGCACACATTCTACTCATGTAGAAATACACTGATTCCCGGACTGCCCGTGGGCTGGATTTAGAAGGCGATCCGGCCAGATCCAGCCCCTGTGCCTTACTTTGCCTACCCATGCTTTAAAGCTGCTCCGTCCCCCGCTCTCCCCCTCCTTTCCTCCTTGCAATTCCTATTGGTTAAGACTTCCCTAAACACCCATTTCATATCTACTCCCTGATGTGTGCCCCCTCCCTTTACATACAACCCATGTTCATGTAAATTAGCAGTTTAAGGAGTGTGTTTTTTTTAATTTTCATGAGGCTCTAGAACAGGCATCCCCAAACTGCGGCCCTCCAGATGTTTTTGCCTACAACTCCCATGATCCCTAGCTAACAGGACCAGTGGTCGGGGAAGATGGGAATTGTAGTCCAAAACATCTGGAGGGCTGAAGTTTGGGGGTGCCTGCTCTAGAGCATGCGCAGAGCCCTCAAGCTAGCACCTGCTAAATCTCCCAGTTTATGAACTAACCCTAAACCAACCCTAAACCTATAAATCTGTCAGTCTCAGGGGCCTCTTGCCTATAAATCAGACCATGCTGGTTTATAAACCTTGAGCACCAGACACAGGAAAAATGACTCCCTACCATTCTCAGTACATTACATTCTTCTACATTACATTCTTCTACAAGTACAGTCATACCTCAGTTTAAGTACGCTTCGGTTTGAGTACTTTCAGTTTAAGTACTCCGTGGACCTGTCTGGAATGGATTAATCCACTTTCCATTACTTTCAATGGAAAAGTTCGCTTCAGGTTAAGTACGCTTCGGGTTAAGTACGGACTTCCGGAACCAATTGTGTACTTAAACCGAGGTACCACTGTACGACAATTAGGCTGATTAATGGGCTTACACAGGATACAAAAACAAAGACCAAGCTTCAAAGGAATTCAGATAGCAAGGCCACAAATTAATTGACAGGTTTTTGTTGCAGGAGACAAACTTCCAAGGTAACTTGGTATCTACTAACATTAAATTCCTTGGCAACCTTTCTGTTAACTGCAAACTATTAATTTGGCAAGCACGTTGTACAGAAGCAAATATGGCATTACTTATCCTATAAACAGAAAAGGAAAGGCTTCTACATCTTTTTCTGAGACCCTCATGTTTATTGAGACCCCACAGTTCCATACAGTGGTACCTCGGTTTATGAACACAATTGGTTCCGGAAGTCTGTTCATAAACTGAAGCGAACTTTCCCATTGAAAGTAATGGAAGGTGGATTAATCTGTTCCAGACGGGTCCGCGGAGTACTTAAACTGAAGCGTTCATAAACTGAAGCAAACTTTCCCATTGAAAGTAATGGAAAGTGAATTAATCCGTTCCAGATGGGTCCGCGGCATTCGTAAACTGAAAATTCGTAAATCGAGGTGTTCATAAACCGAGTGCGCCAAATGTGCCCAGACCATTTCGTCTCAGATGTTGCCTTCCTCGGGCTGTTGACATTCCTGTCTCTGTCTCACTTCCCTTGCCTCTTCTAGCCATAGCTGCCAAGTTCTCCCATTTTTATTAAGGGGAATTCCCTCATGCTGAATAGGCTTCCTCGCGAGAAAAGGGAAAACTTGACAGCTGTGCTTAGAATAACACATTTTAATGACCATTTGTACCACTTTCAAGGTTAGAGTTTCCTGTTTATGGCCTAGAGAGCATAAGGTTGCAAAATGCAGGCCACCACCCCCCACCCCCCGGAACCTTACCCAGAAATGAAACCTTTCCCTTCGTGCATTCTGTCTAAAAGGTTGAATGCGACTTAAAAGTGAAACGTAGTATCTTTATTAAAATCAAAAGTATACACCTTGGGGATTGCTTGGGGACAACGATTATGAGATGAGGGGTTGCGTTGGGGGTGGCAACGACTGCCAGACTTGGGATGAAGGTAATCAGATTTGTTGAATTAATAAAACTTTGGCAATTAATTAATTAATTAATTAATTAATAAAAATTGGTTTTCTGAATATTAAAAAAAAAAACTCCTGCATGTACACGAAAGCTCATACCAATGACAAACTTAGTTGGTCTCTAAGGTGCTACTGGAAGAAGAAGAAAAAATTCTATTTAATAAAACTGAATCGTTTTAGTTGGATTTCCAATATATGTGCAATGTGTTTGATTTTGTTTGTTAGTTGGTCATGCAAAGCGGTCTTTTAAATAATATCAGATGGGGGCACTGGGTGGCCGAAGGGGTATTTTTTTGGGATTTTTAGGATCTCCCCTTCCTCCCCAGCTCCTGAATCGGCTATTGAGTCTGCCACTGCCGCCCTGCCGCTCCAACTCCAGCTGAAGAACTTTGCGGTCAATTTCACCGTCACCAACCTGCCGTACGCAGGGGAAATGGCAGATCCCGACTCGGGTGTCTACTGGAAGACCAAAATGAGTCTTGAGAGCGAGGTAAACAGCTTGGGAGAGACGCTAAGCAGAGGCCAGGCCTCACTCCTGACTTTTACTGCGGCCCTCCAGACCACTCTGCCAGGCCCCTGAGACTCCTTTCAGGCTTGCCCCTGACCCAGACTTCTTTCTCTCCCTCCGGCCTCCTCGAGTGTTTTGGCCTGGCTGGAAATATGTACAATATATGTATTGTTATTTCTTGAACTTCTATATCCTGCCTCTCCTCCCCAAGTTTGTTTAAAAAACAAAGCGAAAACATTCTAAGAGCAGCTCAAGATATTTTAAAAGAGTTAGAGTTAAAATCTTCTCCTATCAGGTTTTATTTTATAATCTTTATTGGAAAATGCAGAGTACAAAATGAAAACTGCACAGAGTAATATAAGACACAAGACGTCATCCCCATGAGGGAAACGAAACAGGGGAAAAAGATATCGTGCACATTACAGAAAAAGAGGAAATTGTTATTGCAGTTAACCATAACTTAATCAAAAACGTGTATCTGAAGAAGTGTGCATGCACACGAAAGCTCATACCAAAATATAAACTTAGTTGGTCTTTAAGGTGCTACTGAAGGAATTTTTTTATTTTGCTTCTACTCAGACCAACACGGCTACCTACCTGTAACTTAATCAAAAACGGTGTTTATAAAAATGAATTCCAAATTCCACGGACAATTTTTAAAATCATCTCAAATCATATATATGAACACATATCCTGTTTCTCTGAGGATCTCAGTGTAGCTTGGGTAAGGTAGGTAGGTAGGCCTGAAAGGTCACTCAGTGAGCTCCACAGCCAAGTGGGGATTTGAACCCTGGTCTCTCCCCAAGCCGAGAGGGCAGCCGACCTCCACGAGGAGCGGGTACCACAGGGGCACAGCGAGCCAAGTCCACCCATTGCCTCCTGCACAATGCCCGCACTGAGGTTAGGGGGCACAATCCTTGCCTTGCCCCAGTCGCTGGCAACGCATTGTACGCCACCTGACTAAAACTGCTCTTGTTTTGCGATGTGAATTAAGTTTAATACATTCAAATAAAGTGGCCATTATTTCCAGAGAATATTTCCCAAATTGCTGAAGGGTGAAGGGTTGGTTTTCTGCGGGGTGGGGGGCACCTGCTATGTGTGTGTGTGTGCATCTTAAAACCCGTGTAACAATGGCACAGGCCACGCCAATGTAATATGACTCAAAGAGGGACCCGAATTGCACCTCTCTCTGGCTACGTTCGCCCTTATTGATCCTGTGTGCCAGCGTGGTGTAGTGGTTAAGAGCGGTAGGCTCGTAATCTGGGGAACTGGGTTCGCGTCTCTGCTCCTCCACATGCAGCTGCTGGGTGACCTTGGGGGCTAGTCACACTTCTCTTAAGTCTCTCAGCCCCACTCACATCACAGAGTGTTTGTTGTGGGGGAGGAAGGGAAAGGAGAATGTTAGCCGCTTTGAGACTCCTTCAGGTAGTGATAAAGCGGGATATCAAATCCAAACTCTTCTTCTTCTGTCCTCCCCTTTTTCCTCCAAACAGCTCCACCAGTTATACCAACGCAGCGACCTGCAGAAGGAGTTTGTGCAGTGCTCTGTCAAGAGCTTCAGGTGCGTGTGTGTATGGTTCGAATGGAGTCCAAGTGAGGGTCGGTAATCTCCGCTGCCATTGGGAGTCTCCAACATCCCTACTTAAGAGACATCAGTCATGGCGGTTGACCAACGTTTGGCTTTGATTTAATTTTTGCATAGACCAACCGGCCAGCCTACCGAGACAGGGGTCGGCGGCGCCTGCACATTTGCGATGGATTCGTCCACGAGGACTTTTGGCCGAGCTGTGGTGTATGATGCGTTTAGGAACTGGACGGGCAATGCCACAGCGTTGGGGGTGTACACACTGGACAACGGAAGCCTGCTGGTCAGCGGTAAGAATGCAGTGAATGCCAGAGATCCTGGACAATGGCAGAAGCTTCTGGGGGAAAGACAGAAGGGCCTGCTGGATTAGGCCAATGGGTCATCTAGTCTAGCACCCTTGTCTCACTGTGGTTCAAGAGCCACACTGCCCTCCCATGGCTTCCAGCAACTGGGAGTCAGGAGCATAACTGCTTCCAAGACTGGGGTGTTAGGGGCGCGGGGGGGGGGGGTTACCTCTGGTGGGGGACATACCATGCTCCTCCTGGGGTAGTTTGCCCACATTTGGTCCCCACCTGCACCCAACTCTCACCTGTGGCTTCTAGAAGCTGTCAGCGGCCACAACCCAAGAACGGCTTCAACTGGCCAGCTAAACCAGGCGAGGGGAGCTGATGGGTCCCAATCCCTCGGGGGGTTAGGGACTTTCCCCGCATGCAAAAACGGGCTCCAGCAGATGGAGTGGAGGAGACCAATGGTCAAGAAGGTAGTCTCTGCACATGCTGTAGAAGGAAGTGAGGGGCAGATGGGACTCATCTCCTGTCTAGGAGAAGGAAAGCTCTGGTCCTGTGTCAGCCTCTTCCCAGCAACTCCTTCAGCCAAGTAGGTGCCAAATGTCTTGCTCTGCCTTCCTTGGGCCCCATCAACGAGGCCGAGAGGGGAGTCTTGCTCTCTGGGCAGCCCAGGACCTCTAGACACAACACCCTGCACACCTGGTCCTTCAGGGGCACAGTTACCCTATTCAGGACCAGGGAGTCCCCCACACCTGCCCGTCCCCTGTCCCCCAGAAACAATACATTAGATGGGGCCCTTTTGGCTCGATTCTGCTCCTGGGTTCATTTCATGCTGTTATGTTTATGCTATATTTACTTGACAGGTTATCCTTCAACAGGGACCCCAGTGCACCACCAAGGAGGTCAGTGATTTTTATTTGGTTCAGTGTTGATTCGAGGTTGGAGGGGTCCTGGTTTCTGGTGGGTGGGTCTCCTCTTTCAATTCTTCCACTGGCCGTCGGATTTACTCAAATGCCTCAGCCTCAGAAGCTGCCCACCATTTTAATTCTCCACAATGCCATGGGTCAAAGCCTGCCAACATTTAATACTTCTTTTTTTTGTCCTTCCAGGGTTACCTTTCTGGGCCATCATCCTTATAAGTCTGTCTGCTCTCCTGGGCTTCCTCCTCCTCTTCCTCATCTGCTTCCTGGTATGTTCATCCTCTGCGTTCAGGACATAGGGGATAGGAAGTTCTTTCCTCTTTTTTTTTTATCGGACACAAGCAATGCACATTTCCCCCCCCCCAGAACCATTTCACAATTTTGGGGCAGGGTATCTCGCTTCTGACACCAGTTGCACCCAACGTGTGGGAAATCGCATTTCCCCAGAACCATTTCACATGGAAGGGGGCTGGAGAATGCCGTGGGAGAACTACTTGCACAAGTATTTTTTATTTTTGAATTGGGAAATGTCCTGGTGTGCTGATGGAGGTCATTTGGGGAGGGGAGGACCCAAACGGCATTTAATTTCAGCCAGGCTGGCAGAGGGGGCCTCGCTATCTCACCTTTCGCTCAGATGCAGCTGATGGACTCCCCTCTGACACAGCTAGCGGTAGGTGGAACAGCTTGTCCCAGCCAGACCAACAGAGGGAGCCTTCCTGCCTCACCTCTCTGTCTGACGTAGCCAGGTGTAACGGTTTGTCCTAAGCAGCCACAAAGAGCATCTGTAAGGGACTGGCTGGATGAAGAGGAGGGGTGGGAGGCACCAGCTGGGGAACCCCCAAGAGAAACCCCAGAGGAGGAAGGCTCAGAGCCAGGGAGTTGGTGGTGGGACACTGAGGAGAGGTCAGAGGGAGAAGATTGGGAAGATCAATCTTCAGTGCTGACATGAGTCAGCAGTGTGATGCAGCAGCTAAAAAAGCCAATGCAATTCTGGGCTGCATCAATAGGAGTATAGCATCTAGATCAAGTGAAGTAATAGTACCACTGTATTCTGCTCTGGTCAGACCTCACCTGGAGTACTGTGTCCAGTTCTGGGCACCTCAGTTCAAGAAGGATACTGACAAGCTGGAACGTGTCCAGAGGAGGGCAACCAAAATGGTCAAAGGCCCAGAAACGATGCCTTATTAGGAACGGCTTAGGGAGCTGGGCATGTTTAGCCTGGAGAAGAGAAGGTTAAGGGGTGATAGCCATGTTCAAATATATAAAAGGATGTCATATAGAGGAGGGAGAAAGGTTGTTTTCTGCTGCTCCAGAGAAGCGGACATGGAGCAATGGATTCAAACTACAAGAAATAAGAACTTCCTGACAGTAAGAGCTGTTCGGCAGTGGAATTTGCTACCAAGGCGTGTGGTGGAGTCTCCTTCTTTGGAGGTCTTTAAGCAGAGGCTTGACAGCCATATGTCAAGAATGCTTTGATGGTGTTTCCTGCTTGGCAGGGGGTTGGACTGGATGGCCCTTGTGGTCTCTTCCAACTCTATGATTCTATGACTCTATTCTATGATTCTATGTTCTGAGGGCGGGGACAGCCACGATGGCACCCTACTGGGATCACACTGCCAGGGGCGGCGCACTCCCACCACCCCCCTCTTCCTACGCCCCTGCTTAAAAACCTCTAGACCTCTGTGCCAGATGCTGACGGAGCAACAGGCTTTAGTGAGCAGGAAGAGGCTGCGACAGGGAGCAATTCAGACTGAGGCTGAAACAGGGGTGGGGATGGTCTAGAGGCTGCAGAAGAATCCAGGGAGTCTCTCTTTCTGGCTGCGACAAGCTCTCTCCACCCTAGTCTCCGAAAATAACGAGGAAGGCAAAACAGAGGCTGGAGGTGTGCAAGCACAGTTTGAGACTGCTTGGGAAACATCCGGGAGAGAAGGAGCCTTAGAGAGGGTGGAAGGCAGGGACCTTCAGTCCTGGCAATGGCTCCATAGGGGCAAGACCTGATGGGAAGGGTTGCTGAGCTGTGTGCCGCTTCCTTGAATAAAAAGTTAACTATACTGGCATCGAAGATCTGCTTCTTTCCTAGCTGACCTGTGTCCAACTCCAGCCCTGACAGCAGCTGCAGATGGATCTGGTTACAGGGCACAAAGGGGAGTGTGGTCCTCACACAGACTTAGACTCAATAGAACTGTAGAGCTGGAGGGTACCCCCAAGGGTCATCTAGTCCAACTCCCTGCAATGCAGGAATCTCAGTTAAAGCATCCATGACAGATCGTCCCCCAACCTCTGCTTAAAAACCTCCAAGGAAGGAGAGCCCACCACCTCCTGTGGGAGATTGCTCCACTGTTGAACGGCTCTTACTGTCAGAAAGTTATTCCTGACATTTAGTCAGAATTTGTTGTAACTTGAAGCCATGGGTTCAAGTCCTATCCTCCAGAACAGGAGAAGACAAACTTGCTTCCTCTTTCATGTGGCAGCCCTTGAGATATTTGAAGGTGGCTCTCATATCACCTCTCAGTCTCCTCTTCTCCACACTAAACATACCCAGCTCCTTCAACCATTCCTCATAAGGCTTGGTTTCCAGACCCTTGATCATCTTGGTCGCCCTTCTCTCTGCACACCTTCCAGCTTGTCAATGTCTTTCTTAAATTGTGGTGCCCAGAACTGGGCACAGTATTTCAAGTGTGGTCTGACCAAAGCAGAACAGAGTGGGACTATGACTTCCCTTGATCTGGACACTAGGCTTCTGTTGATGCAGCCTAGAATAGCATTTGCTTCTTTTGCTGCTGCATCACACGGTTGGCTCATGTTCAGCTTGTGGTCCATCTGCTGATGCAGGACAGGAAGGGGAGCATTGTCCGCACACAGACTTGTATGACGAGCATTCTTTTTCTCCCTCCTCTGTTCTTTCTGCACCAACCAGGTTGCCTTCTGTCTGCGGAAGAAAGGAGGGAAGTACCAAGTGCAGCAGGACGTCCTCGGTCTCTACTTCCCGCACTTGGACATGAGGAAAGCACGGTGATGTGCAGACTTTTGGCGGCCTTGACTCTCTGCGCCCCACGAGGTGGAGGTGGGGTAGCGGTCTCCTTTTGCACGCTCCTCCCACCGTCCGCAGCAAACAACTGTTTTGGCACAGCTGGAACAGACGTCTTGATTAAGAAATGAATCACAACCAATCAACGTTAGAGAGAGAGATGGTTCCTGCATTGCAGGGGGTTGGACTAGATGACCCTTGTGGTCCCTTCCAGCCCTATGATTCTATGACTATTGAGCATGCTCTATGAGATATTTTGGACATTGACCTCGGCGACCCTGAAGACTTCCGGATTCAGAAGTGAGTGGAGTGGGGAATGTCCGTTCTAATTTATTTATTAATGCACGGTGGACTTTCGAATGTAATTTTAATATATATATATGTATGTAGCCACAGATTATTTAACTATTTGTAGAAGGATTCTGCCTGGGATGCAGATCAGTGTCAAGTCTTTCTCCCCCCGCCCCACATTCTCTGAAACGTCCAGAGATGCATCAAAGGAAGTTTAGACTGTATTGCACTTTTGATTCCCTTAGAATTTTGCTTTTCATTCATTCAGCCTTTGTTGGCAGAGCTTAGACAGTAGAATCAGTTTTTTTAAAATAAAATAAAAACCATCCATAAAACATTCATAATCTAGACATATTAAACTCATAAAACATGATGAAAGACCCAGTAGCCACTATTAAATAAATTAAGCAGTTTTAAATTTGACACTAAAAATCTCAGCTAAATATCTCGAAACAATCTCAGCATTTTGGGGAATATCATCCCTCAGCAGATATTGTATCTACTTGCAGAAACAAATTCCGTTAAGCTTGGGGACTGGGAGAGCTCCTTCAGCTCAGGGGCCGGGCCCCCTCTTGGGGGATCTTCCGAGGTTCCACATACCGTTGGAGGGCCGAGCCGGGAGCAAAAAAATAGGCGGGCCTATGCTACTTACCTTTGTGCGGTAGGCTACACGCCGCCAGAACGAAGACTAGAGGTTTCTATGTCTGGCCACTCCTCTTTCCGTCCTCCGTCCAGGCCAGCAGGAGGCATTATCACAGACACATTTCCAGGCAGGCTAAAGCACTTATAGAAGGTGGGGTGGAAGGTTAGTGAAGGATGTGGCCTGACAAGAGAGCTGTGGCTCCGGAAAGACAACTGGGGCTGTGGTTTAGGAGAGAACCAGATTCCAAAATAATATATATTTGTATGTCAGCGATTGATATGATGATTGTTCTTTGTTTTCTAAAATATCTCAATATTTAAAAACGTTCTCGATTTCTTACGAACCAATCAATAAACAGCAAGCTGAAAAACGAACGTTTGTGTGTTTGTATCTGGAATCTAAAGCCAACCTACAAGAAAATGAAAAGGTAAAGGTAAAGGGACCCCTGACCATTAGGTCCAGTCGTGACCGACTCTGGGGTTGCGCGCTCATCTCGCATTATTGGCCGAGGGAGCCGGCGTATAGCTTCCAGGTCATATGGCCAGCATGACAAAGCCGCTTCTGGCAAACCAGAGCAGCACATGGAAACGCCGTTTACCTTCCCGCTGTAGCGGTCCCTATCTACTTGCATTTTGACGTGCTTTCGAACTGCTAGGTTGGCAGGAGAAAATGAAACCCGCCTGTAATCATACATCCATTATGCCGCAATGCAGCTCGTGATGTGAGAGTCAGGTCCCAATAACATACATTTATTTGCCTTAAGCCTGGGTACTGGAATGGCAGAAGAGGAAGATCCGGTTTCTGAGTTAAGACTCCTTGATCTTTAAATCCCCAAATGACTGGCATATAAAAGAGGCAAGAGTCCTCAATTTGTATGATTGTTCTCTTAAGAGGGCAAACCCTCTCTTTTTATGATTATTAAATTGAGAGCAGGGTGTGTGGGGGGGTGTTAGGGGAGGGGTAGCACCTCTTGTGGGTATCATGTTGTGCTCCTCCTGGGGTCGTTGGTCCACCTTTGGTCCCCACCCTGCTCTCCACTGCGGCTCCTAGAAGGTGACAGCAGCCACAAACCTGGGAACGGCTTCGACTGGCCGGCTAAATCAGGTAAGGGGAGCCGATGGGTCTCAAACCCACAATGAGTTAGGGGGTTCCCCTGCATGTGAAGACAGGCCCTGGGGGGTGGAGTGGATATACCAAGAGGGGGTCCAACAGTCAAGAACAAGACAGGAGGTGGGCAGGTGTGGAGGATTCCCTGGTCCAGAATGGGGTAACTGTGCCCCTGAAGGACCAGGTGCGCAGCCTGGGAGTCATTTTGGACTCACAGCTGTCCATGGAGGCGCAGGTCAATTCTGTGTCCAGGGCAGCTGTCTATCAGCTCCATCTGGTATGCAGGCTGAGACCCTACCTGCCGGCGGACTGTCTCGCCAGAGTGGTGCATGCTCTGGTTATCTCCCGCTTGGACTACTGCAATGCGCTCTACATGGGGCTACCTTTGAAGGTGACCCGGAAACTGCAATTAATCCAGAATGCGGCAGCTAGACTGGTGACTGGGAGCGACCGCCGGGACCACATAACACCAGTCCTGAGAGATCTACACTGGCTCCCAGTACGTTTCCGAGCACAATTCAAAGCCTTGGTGTTGACCTTGAAAGCCCTAAACGGCCTCGGTCCTATATACCTGAAGGAGCGTCTCCACCTCCACCGTTCAGCCCGGACACTGAGATCCAGCGCCAAGGGCCTTCTGGCAGTTCCATTACAGGGAACCAGACAGAGGGCCTTCTCGGTAGCAGCACCCACCTTGTGGAATGCCCTTCCATCAGATGTCAAGGAAATAAGCAGCTATCCTAATTTTAAAAGACATCTGAAGGCAGCCCTGTTTAGGGAAGCTTTTAATATTTAATGCTGTATTGTTTTAATATTCGATTGGGAGCCGCCCAGAGTGGCTGGGGAGACTCAGCCAGATGGGCGGGGTATAAATAATAAATTATTATTATTATTATTAATTTATTTATTTATTTATTTATTTAGGGAGGTGGTTTCTGCCCATGCCATAAAGGGAAGCGAGGGCCAGGTGGGGCTCATCCACCTGGGAAGGGAGCCCATCTAGGAGAAGGACCCTAAACATCCACTGCCTTGTGGGACATCTTTGAGAGAGAAAAGTCTCAGGAGCAAACCCTACACAAATCCAGAGCGGAGTCCCTAAGGCAGTTGGATGGCGCCTTGCACAAGTTCCGGCAACCCCTGCAGCCAAGCTGGTGCCAAATGAATTGCTCTGATTTTCTTTGGACTGCATCAGCCCAGGACCTCCAGACACACTGACTACTAGGCTTGCGCCGCAGAGAAGTCACTTTGGTGCTGCTTAACATGAGACCACCGTGTGATGCAGCAGCAAAAAAAGCTAACGCTATTCTAGACTGCATCAACAAAAATATAGTGTCCAGGTCAAGGGAAGTAATAGTCCCACTCTATTCTGCCTTAGTCAGACCACACTTGGAATACTGTGTCCAGTTCCGGGTGCCACAATTTAAGAAGGATGTTGACAAGCTGGAAGGTGTGCAGAGGAGGGAGGCCAAGATTATCAAGTTCCTGATGAGGAACAGTTGAAGGAGCTGGGGGTGTTTAGTCTGGAAAAGAGGAGACTGAGAGGAGATAGGATAGCCATCTTCAAACAGCTCAAGGGCTGTCACATGGAAGAGGGAGCCAGCTTGTTTTCTCCTGCTGCGGAGGGTACGACTCGAACCCATTGCTTCAAGTTACAACAAAGGAGATTCTGACTAAACATCAGAAAAAACTTTCTGACAGTAAATGCTGTTCGACAGTGGAATGGACTCCCTCGGGAGGTGGTGGACTCTCCTTCCTTGGAGGTTTGTAAGCAGGGGCGTAGGAAGAGGGGCGTGATGGGAGCGTGCCGCCCCCGGCAGTGCGATCCCAGTAGGGTGCCATTGTGGCTGTCCCCACCCCCAGAACAAGCGCCACGGGGCGTGCACCAGCCCCGTCCCCACCTGCTCTCCGCCCCCGGTGCCGGAGCATGAAGCTCCGCCACTGTTTGTAAGCAGAGGCTGGGTGGCCATCTGTCCTGGATGCTTTAGCTGAGATTCCTGCATTGCAGGGGGTTGGACTAGATGTCCCTCGGGGTCCCTTCCAACTATACAATTCTATCATTGTATGCGTCTGGATCCCAGTTGCTGCCAGCCGCAGGAGGGGAGTGTGATCAAATCCTGCTTGTGGGTTGGCCTCCGAGAGAAAGGGATGCTGAACTCGATGAGCCTCTGTCCTGATCCGGCAAACCCTTCTTACGTTTTCTGCCTCTCGGAATGCAAATACCCTTCATTCTTCCGCCCTCTCAGTCACCTCTCCTGCCCTCGGCTGTTTTGAGAATGGGCGTCTTTCTGTGCTTTTGATCCTTATGTATTCTACTAAAAAAAGGGAGCAGAGTAAATGGACCGTGGCTCAACTGAAAGTGAACTTTTGGTGAATGGATGTCCTGGGGTGCCTTGCAGAAATCCAGGGCAAATTGGGAGGGATTAGACATGTGAGCAAAAAAATGGTGTGTCATGCAGGAATGATGAATCCGTTCCAGATCATAATTTCTCCATAAGTTTACTATTATTGTTAGTATCTTAATTACTAACACTCTGACAACATGATATAGACCAGCCTTGCCCAACTAGCTCCCCTCCAGATACTTATGGACTCCAAATTCCATCATGCCTCTGGACTGCTGGGAGTTGGAGTCTAACCGCATCAGGAGAGTCATCAATGTTCCCTGTCCCTGCTGTAGGGACCTGCTGTGGACTCTCAGACTTGCAGAATTGAAAGGTACCCCTAAAGGTCATCCAGTCCAACCCCTTGCAATGTAGGAAACTCAGCCCCTGCTTAAAAACCTTCAAGAAAGGAGGGTCAATCACTTCTCTTGGGAGTCTGTTCTATGGCTGAATAGCTTTAACTGGCAGAATGTTCTTCCTGAAGTTTAGTCGGAATCTCCTTTCTTGTAACTTGAAGCCATGGGTTCAAGTCCTACCCTCCGGAGCAGAAGAAAACAAGCCGGCTCCCTCTTCCATGTTTCCACCCTTGAGATCTTTGAAGATGGCTCTCGTATCTCCTCTCAGTCTCCTCTTTTGCAGGCTAAACATACCCAGCATGCTCTCCAACACTCTTCCAGTGAAAATAGGGATTACAGACATTCACCAATCATTGAATCACAGAATTGTTGAGTTGGAAGGGTACCCCGAGGGTCATCTAGCCCAGCCCCCTGCAATTCTGGACTGATAGCTGAATCACACCTGACAAACAGCCACCCAACCTCTGTTTAAAAACCTGCAGTGAAGGAGTCCCCCACCATTTTTCTGACACTATAGATGATAATTGCTTCTAAGCCATATCAGTCGGATAGCTCAGTCGGTTGGACCATGGTGCTCATAATGCCAAGGTTGCAGGTTCAATCCCCTTATGGGAATTGTAGTCCCAAAACAGCTGGAGACCCAACTTGGGAAACCCTGATCTAGATCAGGCATCCCCAAACTTTGGCCTTCCAGATGTTTTGGACTACAATTCCCATCATCCCTGACCACTGGTCCTGTTAGCTAGGGATCATGGGAGTTGTAGGCCAAAACATCTGGGGGGGCCGCAGTTTGGGGATGCCTGATCTTGATTAACAGCTTTTCATTTTGGTGGGATGGTGATTAATTGATTCACTCCTGCCACCTGCTGGAAAACTTAAGACATTGTTGCCTTAACTATGTTCAGCGCATTAGGACTGTATAGGAAACTGCCTTGTACCCTCTGAGGCTAATGGTCTGTCTAGTTTAGTATTGCCTACACTGACTGGCAGTGTCTCTCAGGTTTCCCAGCCTTACCCAGCTGCAGATTGATTGTTGTGGCACTGAAAAAATGGGTATTAAAAAGTCAAATTCCTGGATGCCAAGATCCAGATTTGTGGCAGGTACTTTGAATACATATTTTCCTTTACTGGTCCCGAATTTTCCAAAAATCTGCCTTCATTGGATAATAAAAAAAGGAAATTTTCCCGGCTGCATTCCTATCAGCTAGTGCTCAGAGATTGACTACCTCTGAAACTGCAGGTAATAGCCATTGCTAACCCTCTGTGAATTTGTCCAAAGTCATTCCTAAGAACAGCAGCAGTTCCCTGTTGGATTGGGCCAAAGGGGCCCCCATTAGGTTATGCAGAAAGTCGCAGGTTTGATCCCGGGGATATCCAGAGAGGAGTCCCCTTGTCTAAAATCCTGAAGTGCTGCTGTTAGTCAGCGTACAAAATGCCTGCTCAACTAAATGAACCTGTGGGTCTTTGACTCACTCTGTATCCATGGAAGGAGAACATGTTGTTGTTGTTGTTGTTTAGTCGTTTAGTCGTGTCCGACTCTTCGTGACCCCATGGACCAGAGCACGCCAGGCACTCCTGTCTTGCACTGCCTCCCGCAGTTTGGTCAAACTCATGTTCGTAGCTTCGAGAACACCGTCCAACCATCTCATCCTCTGTCGTCCCCTTCTCCTAGTGCCCTCAATCTTTCCCAACATCAGGGTCTTTTCCAAGGATTCTTCTCTTCTCATGTGGTGGCCAATGTATTGGAGCCTCAGCTTCACAATCTGTCCTTCCAGTGAGCACTCAGGGCTGATTTCCTTCAGAATGGATAGGTTTGATCTTCTTGCAGTCCATGGGACTCTCAAGAGTCTCCTCCAGCACCATAATTCAAAAGCATCAATTCTTTGGCGATCAGCCTTCTTTATGGTCCAGCTCTCACTTCCATACATCACCCATAGCTTTAACTATACGGACCTTTGTAGGCAAGGTGATGTCTCTGCTTTTTAAGATGCTGTCTAGGCATAGCTGCCAAGTTATCCCTTTTTTAAAGGGATTTTCCCTTATGCTGAATAGGCTTCCTCGCGAGAAAAGGGAAAACTTGGCAGCTATGTGTCTAGGTTTATAATTGCTTTTTTCCCAAGCAACAGGCGTCTTTTAATTTCGTGACTGCTGTCACCATCTGCAGTGATCAAGGAGCCCAAGAAAGTAAAATCTCTCACTGCCTCCATTTCTTCCCCTTCTATTTGCCAGGAGGTGATGGGACCAGTGGCCATGATCTTGGTTTTTTTGATGTTGAGCTTCAGACCATATTTTGCGCTCTCCTCTTTCACCCTCATTAAAAGGTTCTTTAATTCCTCCTCACTTTCTGCCATCAAGGTTGTGTCATCTGCATATCTGAGGTTGTTGATATTTCTTCCGGCTTGGGATTCATCTAGGTCAGCCTTTTGCATGATGAATTCTGCATATAAGTTAAATAAGCAGGGAGACAATATACAACCTTGTCGTACTCCTTTCCCAATTTTGAACCAATCAGTTGTTCCATATCCAGTTCTAACTGTAGCTTCTTGTCGCACATAGAGATTTCTCAGGAGACAGATGAGGTGATCAGGCACTCCCATTTCTTTAAGAACTTGCCATAGTTTGCTGTGGTCAACATAGTCAAAGGCTTTTGCATAGTCAATGAAGCAGAAGTAGACGTTTTTCTGGAACTCTCTAGCTTTCTCCATAATCCAGTGCATGTTTGCTATTTGGTCTCTGGTTCCTCTGCCCCTTCGAAATCCAGCTTGCACTTCTGGGAGTTCTCGGTCCACATACGGCCTAAGCCTGCCTTGTAGAATTTTAAGCATGACCTTGCTAGCGTGTGAAATGAGCGCAATTGTGCGGTTAGTTGGAGCATTCTTTGGCACTGCCCTTCTTTGGAATTGGGATGTAGACTGATCTTCTCCAATCCTCTGGCCATTGCTGAGTTTTCCAAACTTGCTGGCATATTGGGTGTAGCACCTTAACAGCATCATCTTTTAAGATTTTAAATAGTTCAGCTGGAATATCATCACTTCCACTGGCCTTGTTATTAGCAGTGCTTTCTAAGGCCCATTTGACTTCACTCTCCAAGATGTCTGGCTCAAGGTCAGCAACCACACTACCTGGGGTGTACGAGACCTCCATATCTTTCTGGTATAATTCCTCTGTGTATTCTTGCCACCTCTTCTTGATGTCTTCTGCTTCTGTTAGGTCCTTACCACCTTTGTCCTTTATTATGGTAATCTTTGTACATAAGAATCTTAATTCTTAACATTCTTATAATGTTAAGAGAACATAAGAATGTTAATATGAGACTGATCTTCTGGCCCATCAAATCCAGTGCAATTTGGTGCAATTTGCACCAAATCTGGGCAATTTCCTACACATATAAAAACATAATAAAACACCAAACATTAAAAACTTCCCAATACAGAGCCGCCTTCTAAAAGTCAGATAGTTGTTTGTTTCCTTGACATCTGATGGGAGGGGACGTTCCACAGGGAGGGCACCACCACCGAGAAGGCCCTCTGCCTGGTTTCCTGTCACTTCACTTCTCGCAGTGAGAGAACTGCCAGAAGACCCTCAGAGGAGGACCTCAGGGTCCAGGCTGAGCGATGGGTATACTGGGCCAAGGCTGTTTAGGCTTTAAAATTAGGGACCAACACTTTGAATGGTGCTCGGAAACATACTGGGAGCCAGTGTAGATCCTTTAGGACCAGTGTTATATGGTCCCGGTGGCCACTACCAGTCACCAGTCTGGCAGTCACATTCTGGATTGGTTGCAGTTTCCGAGTCACCTTCAAAGGTAGCCCCACGAAGAGCACATTGTAGTAGTCCAAGCAGAAGATAACCAGGGCATGGACCACTCTGGCGAGACAGGGAGCAGGCAGGGAGGGTCTCAGCCGCCATACTAGCCCCACGTAGAGCGCATTGCAGTAGTCCAAGCGGGAGATAACTAGAACATGCACCACTCTGGCTAGACAGTCTGCAGGCAGGTAGGGTCTCAGCCTGCGTACTAGATGGAGCTGGTAGACAGCCGCCCTGGACACAGAATTAACCTGTGGCTCCATGGACAGCTGTGAGTCCAAAATGACTCCCAGCTTGTGCACCTGGTCTTTCAGGGGCATGGTTACCCCATTCAGGACCAGGGAGTTCCCCACCTGCCTGCCCCATCAACTAGAAACAGCCCTTCTGTCTTGTAGGGATTCAACCTCAATCCGTTGATCGCCACCCACACCCCAACCGCCTCCAGACACCTACACTGGATGTTCTCTGCCTTCACTGGTTTTGATTTAAAAGAGAGGTAGAGCTGGGTATCATCCGCCTACTGATGAACACCCAGCCCAAACCCCCTGATGATCTCTCCCAGAGGTTTCATATAGATGTTAAAAAGAATGGGGGAGAGGGCATAGCCCTGAGAGGCACCCCACAAGTGAGAGCCCAGGGGTCTGAAGACTCATCCCCCAACACCACTTTCTGGACACGGCCCAGGAGGAAGGAGCGGAACCACTGCAGAATAGGGCCCCCCAGCTCCCAGCCCTCCTAGACAGTCCAGGAGGATACTGTGGCCGACAGCCGCTGAGAGATCCAGTAATAACCAAATACCCCAAAGGGAAGCCCGCAAACAGAACCTGTGCGTGACAGCGCATTGTGATTCCCGGCAGCTGCAACTCCCAAGGTGTTTCCTGCCCCCAGCTGTGGATGGATGAACCATCACTTATCTGTGTTTCCAGATACAAAATGTGAATCTCTTAGACGCCACTCACTCAGGAGATAATATGCCCAGCTGACTTGTGGTGTTCCATGTTCATGGAATCATAGAATCATAGAGTTGCAAGGGACCCAAGAGTCATCTAGTACCGAAGATTCCAGGATTCCGGGCCTGCCACCCATTGTCTCTGGCGGAACAATTCAGAGCCTCCTGACGACCAGCGGTGGGATGGACTGAACACCCAGGTTTCGCGCTTCGAGCAATGGTCGGAGGGAGGGAATCGCAGCCGGCCGAGACCAAGTGGCCTGCCCCGAGCCACGTCACCCAAGGAGCTGGTGTGGTGTCATAGTTCCCTTTGTGACAGAGTGAGGCAGAATTCTGCCGGACAATCTGGTGTTGTAGCTCAGTGGCTGACCTTGAAGAAGGGGGTATCTCAAGGGCCCGTTCAAGATGTCATTCAGGAGTACCAGGAGAACCAGCCCCGGCCCTTCACGGACAAGGAGCCCAGCATCCTCACGATCAAAGAGCCCCGGGTCGAGGCCGGTCAGCCCAGGACGTGCCGGAACAAGGAACGCATCCCCGGGATTCACACTGGACCGCTCGTCCAGATCACGGGCATCTTCGAAAGAAGCTCCTCGGTCAAATACTCCGGAAAGAGGGCGCTCAGTTGTGAAGACAGGAGCAGTGATCATCGATACAGGTACAGGGACGTGTAAAGCGGGGTTCGCAGGTCAACAGACTCCTCAGGCGGTCATTGGAACGTTGGTTGGGCACCCCACCGAGAAGTCCATGAGGACGAGGAGAGACAGGCCAGATACCTTTGTTGGGGAGCGGGCGCGGTTAGAGCTGGACGTCGATATCGTTTTGCCAGTCCGGCACGGCATCATCATCGACTGGGACGCGGCGGAAATTCTGTGGAGGCACCTGTTCTACCATGACCTCAAGGTTGCTCCGGAAGACCACGCCCTCTTGATGTCCGACCCGCCGCTCTGCCCCACAACAAACAGGGAAAAGTTGGTGGAGGTGGTCTTCGAGTCGCTCAACTCCCCCGGGATGTACGTGGCGTACCAGTCAGTGTTGTCGGTGTACGCCCACGGCAAGATCAGCGGTTTGGTAGTGGACGCGGGACATGCCACATCCCACACCGTCCCCGTCCACCAAGGGTACAATCTGCCGCACGCCACCGAGAGGATGGACATCGCGGGCGCCAACATCACATCTTTCCTGATGGACATTCTCAGGAACATGGGACACTATTTTGACGAGAGGATGTTGGATGTCATTGACGACATGAAGCAAAAATGCTGCTACGTGGCCTTTGATTTTGAGAACGAGTGGAACCGTCCCAAGAGGGAGTATATGGCAGACTACCAGCTGCCCGACGGCCAGATCATCAGCCTGGGCAAAGAGAGATTTCAGTGTCCAGAGATGTTGTTCAACCCTCCGCAGATGCCCGGACTGAACCTTTTGGGGCTTCATGGTATGGCACTGAGAAGCATCCGGAAAGTCCCTGAAGAATCCCGGAAGGAAATGTACGAGAACATCATGCTCTGTGGTGGCTCGTCCCTCTTTGAGGGCTTCGAGAAGAGGTTCTTGCACGACCTCATGGTGGCTGTGCCCACCAACACGAAAGTGAAAGTCACGGCCATCCCTCTGAGGAAGTACTCTGTTTGGACTGGGGGGTCCATCCTCGCTTCCCTGAAGAACTTTCAGCCATGCTGGATCCGGAAGGAGCAATATCACGAACACGGCCCATACATCGTCCACAGGAAGTGCTACTGAGACGGGCCAGGCGAGAATCCCCCCGGGGGTAGTTTGGGGCTGGGATGCCAGGGGACCAAAAATAAATCAGTTTGCATAGGAATGACAACGAGGCTCACAGTTATTGGCTGGAGGGGATGAGCTCAGCGCCGGAGGCAGTGCTGCGGTCAGGGAGCCAACAAAGAAAGCAGCTCTGTTAAGAATGAACTTTACGGGCTCCCTGCACAATTTCTCTCCAAAAGGGCTTTTGCCCACAGCCGTGCTGGAGACCCCTGGGAGGGAGGCGGCAAGCCCCGAAGCCTCCTTGAGGCCGTTGCAACCGTAACCGTCTTTGCTGCAGGCAAGGAAACACAGCAGAGGCCTCTTTTCTTCTTATTACTGTATTAATAAATGGATTTCATAGAGTGAGAAAAAGAAAGGAAAAAGTGTGTGAAATGGGGGGGGGAACGCTGTTACATTGTTGTTGTTTAGTCGTTTAGTCGTGTCCGACTCTTCGTGACCCCATGGACCATAGCACGCCAGGCACTCCTGTCTTCCACTGCCTCCCGCAGTTTGGTCAGACTCATGTTCGTAGCTTCGAGAACACTGTCCAACCATCTCGTCCTCTGTCGTCCCCTTCTCCTTGCGCCCTCCATCTTTCCCAACATCAGGGTCTTTTCCAGGGAGTCTTCTCTTCTCACGAGGTGGCCAGTTCCTGCAGCAGGAACTGTCAAGCCACTCCAGTATCCCTGCCAAGGAAACTCCATGGACAAAGGCAACTATTACATTAGCATGGATCAATATACAGATGTGTATATTCTTATCATCCTAATACACATATACCGGTAGTTGCCAATAATCTAATACACTCTGTGTGAACCCATTCCCAATATAATTGCATTTATCCAAAGAAAGTATATGTGTCGATAAGCTGTCTGTTCACAGACCCTCCACGTGTCCCTGTTTTCCAGGAACCACCCCAGATTCACAAAAGGGGTCCTAGTTTCTTATTTGATCCTGGAATGTCCCACTTTTCCTTAGGACGTCCATATTTTAATTGGAGAAATGTTGGAGGGTATGGAGTTATCCAAGGCCCGAGCCATCTGAAGGCAGCCCTGTAAAGGGAAGTTTTTCAGTGTTTCATGTGTTTTTTGTGCCCCAGAGTGCCTGGGGCAACCAATAATAATAATAATAATAATAATAATAATAATAATAATAATATCTCCACCCCCATCATTCTGCCCGGACACTGAGGTCCAGCACCGAGGGCCTTCTGGAGGTTCCCTCATTGCGAGAAGCCAAGTTGCAGGGAACCAGGCAGAGGGCCTTCTCGGTGGTGGCGCCCGCCCTGTGGAACGCCCTCCCATCAGATGTCAAAGAGAAAAACAGCTACCAGATTTTTAGAAGACATCTGAAGGCAGCCCTGTTTAGGGAGGCTTTTAATGTTTAATCGATTATTTTTATTTTATTTTTCTGTTGGAAGCCACCCAGAGTGGCTGGGAAAACCCAGCCAGTTGGGCAGGGTATAAATAAATTATTATTATTATTATTATTATTATTATTATTATTATTATTATAGAATAGGACGTCCCTATTTTCATTGGAGGGTATGAAAAAGGTGAAAATAAGGGTATGAAATTAAGTTTCCAATGTTGTCATGCTGTCAAACCACTGATTAAGAGGAATTGTATCTCTATTCTTCCAATTCACTGTCCTGTCGTCAATTTCCATACAGTCGGTATATAGTTCAAGAGCATATTCACCTCTGCAGATCTTAAGTTTTTCCATAGTGCACTGTTTATATAGTCCAGCACTTTTCTCCCAAACTTAGTCAGTGTGCGACATAATAGAAGCATCTGTTTCAAAGAAGCATCGTCCGTATCACATCTCTAACAGAGTGATACATTAGATAGTCCTTTCTTATGCAAACATCAGGGAGTCCAATAATATTTTATTTTGCGCAATTCTTCGTTTAAGATCCATTGGTGTGGCTGATACTGAAGCCAAGACATTTTCACGCGGCCTTTGGCCTCTTAAGTTGCAGCCAAATTGCTCGTGCTAGGCTTCAATGCTGCGGCTGTAACCAGCATGGGCTGTGGTCAATTCTGCTTGCAACATTTTGCAATGCCTCTTTGTGGTAGGTTCCCTTTATTAATACCAGTACATCTCCTGCCTCCCCCCCCCTCCCCAGCAAAAGGCCCTCCCCCCCAGCAACAGGAAAGAGGGAACACAATGTCGCCATTAAATAAAAATATATTTTTATTACTTTTTGATCAGGTGGATAGAGACACACAATCAAGGATTTGCCCATTTTTGGTTTTGTGGTGCCAAGTGCTCCTGAGCATAGGCAGAGTGCTTTCCTCTCCTCCTCCTCTGAGTAGAACATTCCTCTCCCTTTCCCCTCAAATTGTAAGCATGCAAAGGCAGAGATCTGCCTTCCTTCTGTAAAGGGAGCAGGATTGTGTGGGGTGCGATTTTAAAGGTCGCTCATAGTACCTCTAAGCATTTGCAGAGTGCCTTCTCTAACCAGAAGCAGCATCACATAACGGTGGAAGATTCAAGAAAGGAGCAAATTTAGTTCCCTGTTGTAGACTCTCCTTCCATGCAGGTTTTTAAGCAGAGGTTGGATGGCCATCTGTCCTGGATGCTTTAGCTGAGATCCCTGCATTGTAGGGGGTTGGACTAGATGACCCTTGGTGGTCCCTGCCGACTCTACAATTCTACGCTTATTCTATGTTAACAAAAAAAAACCAAACAAACCAATAACTTCCCTCCCCTCCCCCCCCCAAAAAAACACACACACCACATTTAAAAGGCCATGGGTTGTTTAATCAGCCAAAGGCCTGGTTCTAGAGAAACGTTTTTTGTCTGACACCTAAAGATACATACCGTATATTCCGGCGTATAAGACGACTGGGCGTATAAGGCGACTCCCAACTTTTCCAGTAAAAATATAGAGTTTGGGATATACTCGCCGTATTAATAAAACGACCCGGCGTATAAGACGACTCCCGACTTTTGAAAAGATTTTCCTGGGTTAAAAAGTAGTCTTATACACAGGAATATACTGTAATAAAGGTGCTAGGCAATCCTCCCTGGGGAGAGCGTCCCACAAACAGGGAGCCACTGCAGAAAAGGTCCCGTTCTCATGTGGCCTCCCTCCGGACCTGTTGTGGAAGAGGCACACAAAGAAGGGCCTCAGATGTTGATCATGGGGTCTGGATATGTTCCTATGGTGGTTCTTGAGTTCCTTACAAAATGAAAAAAATTCCTTCCAGTAGCACCTTAGAGACCAACTACGGTAAGTTTGTCATTGGTATGAGCTTTCATGGGTGTCTAGGGTGCTACTGGAAGGAATTTCTTTATTTGGTTTCGACTACAGCAGACCAACACGGCTACCTACCTGTAACTTGAGTTCTTTGTTATTATAATTTTCTTTCCTATTCAGCCTTTCTTCCAAGGGGCTCAGGGCAGCATACAATAGTCATTCCTGCTGCCCACCATTTTATCCTCACAACATCCCTGCAAAGTAGGGTTTGTGTCTGGCCTAAGGTCACCCAGCAAGCTTCAGGGCCGCCTGGCTACTGGCAATTTGAACCTGTCTCTCCCCAGTTCTTGGTCCCATCATTGAAGTTCTGCCACCATGTTTGAGCTAGCGCAAGTATACAAAATTAATTCTACCTCCAACCCCCTCCCCCCTCTTCTTCTCTACCTCTCCCCCCCCCCCGGCAACCCTCCTCCTCCTTAACAGTCACGCGACTTTATGGAGCCACCCGACTTTATGGCTTGAGAGCAGTACATGTGATCTAGGAGTCTTGGTAGACCACAAACTTGACATGAGTCAACAGTGTGATGCAGCAGCTAAAAAAGCCAATGCAATTCTGGGCTGCATCAATAGGAGTATAGCATCTAGATCAAGGGAAGTAATAGTACCACTGTATTCTGCTCTGGTCAGACCTCAACTGGAGTACTGTGTCCAGTTCTGGGCACCGCAGTTCAAGGAGGATACTAACAAGCTGGAAAGTGTCCAGAGGAGGGCAACCAAAATGGTCAAAGGCCTGGAAATAATGCCTTATGAGGAACAGCTTAGGGAGCTGGGTATGTTTAGCCTGGAGAAGAGAAGGTTAAGGGGTGGTATGATAGCCATTTTCAAATACAGTGGTGCCTCGCTAGACGAATTTAATTCGTTCCACGGGTCTTATAACGAAAAATTTGTCTAGCGAATCCCATAGGAATGCATTGGGGGGGAAAATTGAATTTTTTTTTGCCCATAAGAACACATTAATTGAATTTCAATGCATTCCTATGGGAAACCGCGATTCGCTAGACAAATTTTTCGTAAAACGGATTCGTCTAGCGAGGCAACCTCCACTCGAAAAATCCTTTCGTTAAGTGGAAATTTCGTTAAGCAGGGCATTCGTTAAGCGAGGCACCACTGTATATAAAAGGATGTCATATGGAAGAGGGTGAAAGGTTGTTTTCTGCTGCTCCAGAGAAGCGGACACAGAGCAATGGATTCAAACTACAGTACAAGAAAGAAGATTCCACCTAAACATTAGGAAGAACTTCCTGACAGTAAGAGCTGTTCGACAGTGGAATTTGCTGCCAAGGAGTGTGGTGAAGTCTCCTTCTTTGGAGGTTTTTAAGCAGAGGCTTGACAGGCATATGTCAGGAATGCTTTGATGGTGTTTACTGCTTGGCAGGGGATTGGACTGGATGGCCCTTGTGGCCTCTTCCAACTCTACGATTCTATGAGTCGGGGGAAATATTGCAGGAAAGGACCATGTCTGCATGTGTGTGTAGTGCTGTGTGTTTCTTCCTTCCCTTCCCCACAATAACACAACATTCCTGCTTCTGATCTGAACCTTGTTTTGCCGTGGACTCAGAAAGGTTGCAAGCCACTGTCCTCGCCCAAATACCTGCATCCGAAAGTTGGTTGCTACGCCATAAGCCCCATGTCATCCTTCCTCCCCAAGGATCGACCCTCCATGCAGTGTCTGTGGATGCTCCCGGTTCCCCAAGAGTTTAAAGAACTCGCCTTAATCCGAAGTTTATGGGGCAAGGCAGAGTGGTGTTTGTTTGCCTGCAGCATTTCGGAAGCATCCGGCAACGACCTGCAAGGGGGCAACTTGGTCTCACCTTGCTGCTCAGGCCCACTGCTTGGTGGGGTTTGGGGTCGGCCATCCCTCCCTCCCTCGCCCGCGGTCAGCGTCACAATTTGGAAACGGGGGTCTCCAAACCCTGGGAAATGGCAGCCGTAACTGTGGACAAGGTGGTAGTCGAGGAACTTTGGGGAGAAGGCCAATCTGCAAAACTGGCCCCTTTCTTGCAGAGAACCCAAGCCTGGCAGAGAACCTGGGAGGTTCCTGGAGAGGTAGATAAAACCCCCTGTTTCTTGAGCTGCAGGGGGGTCATGGCGAACCCTAAAGCAGCCCCCGTCTTGTCTGGGAAGGAGAGGGGAGACTTGGGGGTCTGGGATTTGCTGGGCACCGTGGGCCTCCGAGTCGGCGAGGCTGAACCGGGCCCTCAGCTCTAAGACCTCCCAGCGGAGACGCAGGTTCTCCTCTTGGAGCATGGCCACTTGGCTCTCAATGGCGAAATCGTTGCAGCGCTTCCTTTCCCGGGACCGCCTGGCCGCCTCGTTGTTCTTCCTCCTCTTCTCCCAGTAGGCGGTGTCCTTTTTGTCGTCGGGGGTGAACTCCCGCTTCCTCCGCAGAGCCCCCTTGGGGCTGCAAGGGAGAGGGCCTGTTGTGCAGCGAACGGCGGGGCGGCTGAAGACCCCGGGGAGGGGGCCCTGGAAACCCTCCGCAGTCCGCTCACTGCCTTCTGCGAAAGAAAGGAAAAAAATGGGTTCAATAAGGGTGAGAAATCTCGCTTCGTCAAAGCCACCAGGGATGCTTGGCCTGAGATCGCTGCCTTGCAGGGGGTTGGACTAGATGGCACTTGGAGTCCCTTTCAACTCTACGATTCAATGAAAGGGTGAGCTGCTGGGAAATCTGAGGAAGACCCCTGTTTGAGACCCCAGGAAATCTGCTGCCAGTCAGAGAAGATGACACTGAGCTACAATAAGGGCAGCTTCCTGTTTAATTCCAACCTTCCCCCTGCCCCAGGATTCACGAGGACTAGAATCTCTGCAGAAAGTCCCAGGTTTGAGTCTGCCTTTCTGTCGGTAGAGCTGGAAATCCCCCTTGCCTGAAACTTTGGTGAGCTGCTGCCGGTCAGTGTAGACAATACTGGCCCAGTGAGAAAACAGCATCTTCCCAGGTTCCCATTTAAATCGACTTTTAAAATTCAGGACCACGAGGACTAGGATGTTACGCTATCTTTATGGGAGGGGCAATAGCTCAGGGGTGGAGCATGCAAGTGCCCCCCCCCCCGCTTCGATCCCTGATGGCATCTCCAGTTGCTGCCCTGACACCCTGTAGAGCTGCTGCCAGCCAGTGTCAACAACACTGAGCTAGATCCACCAACGGTTTGATGAGGCAAGGCAGTTTTAGTTGTTCTTATTTAAACGAGCCCTCCATTCCGAATCACATCTGGAGGGCCATGTCCCCCCCCATCCCTGCCCCCTTAGTCCATCTGTCCTGGTTGCGTTAGCTGAGCTTCCTACTTTGCAAGGGGTTGGACTAGATGACCCGTGGGGTCCCTCCCAACTATGGTTCTATGATAATTGGGAGGGGATGATGGCCAGCTGCCGTCTCACAACCTCTTGCCAGGAGTTATATTTCAATGCCACAGTCCCCTTGCCCTCGTTTCAGGCCTGCGATTGCTTACTCCGCTTCTCTGTTGTTGCCTCGTCGTGTTGCTGGCATTGACGGAGACGCTGACTCAGCGGAGGTGCTTGGGGTGGCCCCTCCGGCATCAAGGGATGAATCAGCATTTTGCCACCAGCTTCTCTCTTGCCCATTCACCCCCAGGAGGTTTCCTCTTCTTCAGCTCCCTGGGCACCACCTGAAAGTGTACAGGAGAGACAGAACACCCATGAGAAAAATGGACAGCAAAGAAGAAAAGAAGACTGGGGAGGGGGAGACAGAGGGGGTTGGATTTTGAAACAGGTTAGGAAGGGGGTGGGTTGAAGGAAGATTGTATATCAATTATTTAGGACAGACAAAAAGGACTGATAACTGGACTGACAACTTTGGAACTTACTGGACTGGAAGGGAAAGGCCGTGATCGGAGCGGGGAGGGGAAAATTATGATTTTTAATTTGTGAAAGTAAGAATAATAAAGAGGAGCTTTGGAGGATAAAAAATAGGCAGGTCAAAAAAAAAAGTAATGAGTAGATTTGATTATGAAAAGATTCAGAAATATCAAGTTAGTTTGATTAAAGAGGATTTAAAAATTGGGATAGTTTTTATGACATAAGGTTAATTTTTCTTTTTTGTGGAAATAGAATGGGAATAAGAATAAGAATACTGCTAAATAAGAATTGAAAATGGAAATCGGGGTAGGGGGGAGGTTGGGGAGGTCCACATAATGACAATGATTATAGAAATATAAGTAATAATGATGTTTTACTTTTTTTATTTCCTTTTTTCTTTTTTTTTCTTTTTTTATTTTTTTTTAATTTTTAATTTTTATTTTTAGGGGGGTCTTTTTCTTTTTGCTCCCCCGCCTTTTTTCCCTTCGTTTCTTTTTCCTTTATTTGGATAATTGGTTGGAGGGATGCCGCCCCCTTCGTTCCCTCTCTTGGAGCCTCTCGGTGGCAGGGGGGGGCTCCGGGGAGGGGAGGGAGGGGGGAGGAATCCAACCATAAAATGAAACACTGCTAGCTGCCTACCTTTCGGGGGTACCTCTGGTGGGAGGAGAGGGCTCTGGGAGGGTGGACGGAAGTCAGTGGAAAATATGTTATGTATTTTTTCTTCTGTATGTTTGGTCTTCTTATAATATAAAATCAATAAAATATAATTTAAAAAAAGGAATATGGCATTTTGAAATATGGCAGGCCTAGCTGTGTTCAGTTCTAGGCATCACAATTTAAGAAGGATGTTGACAAGCTGGAACATATGCAGAGGACGACAGCCAACATGATCAAGGGTCTGGAAACCAAGCCCTAAGAGGAACGGTTGAAGGAGCTGGGTCTGAGAGTGGCATGTTAATGTTTAGCTGACTTGCGTTGCTGCAGATTGGACTAAATGACCCTTGGTAAAGGTAAAGGTAAAGGGACCCCTGACCATTAGGTCCAGTCGTGACCAACTCTGGAGTTGCGCACTCATCTCACATTATTGGCCGTATAGCTTCCAGGTCATTTGGCCAGCATGACAAAGCCGCTTCTGGCAAACCAGAGCAGCACATGGAAACGCCACTTACCTTCCCGCTGTAGCGGTACCTATTTATCTACTTGCATTTTGACGTGCTTTCGAACTGTTAGGTTGGCAGGAGCTGGGACCAAGCAACGGGAGCTAACCCCGTCGCGGGGATTCGAACCGCCGACCTTCTGATCAGCAAGCCCTAGGCTCAGTGGTTTAACCACAGTGCCACCTGGGTCCCTTAAAAATGACCCTTGGGGTCCCTTCCAATTCTACAGTTCTTGACTCTACGATTCTAAGATCCAGTCCAACCCGCTGTAATGGAGGAATCCTCATCTTATGTTCTTACTTCAGAACCCCAGCTCAACTCAGCAGAAAAATGTAAAGACGCCAACTCTTCTTTCTATGTACGTCATTTGGGGTCACCTGGGGGGAATTTGGGCGGGACTTGGGGGCCGATTTGCCCTGTTCCTCCAAAAGCACGTCAGCTGCTAGGAAGGAACGATGTCTGGAACAAACAAAACGAAAGGCGAATGTCAGTTACCTAGAAAAGATGCCTTATTGCCAAGAACTAGTTGACCTTTCTCCATGGAAACGTCAACCTCAACATTGCCAGAGCAAACCACAGATTGTTTTGTCAATCTCTTACTGATACCTAAGTGCCGGTAACTGGCGTGGGAGAAGAGGAAATCGTTGGGGGTTATGAAATGAGGCTGGTGCATGGAAGATCTCTCAACCACAGGTCGATAAATTTCACTTTATCAAAGAACAAGGACACGGGGGGGGGGAGCATGGCAATGAAACATTCAGCTAACTTACGCCAGTACGCCAGTGAAATTGGCAAAGATGGTAAGATGGTATCTTACGCCAGTGAAACTGGCAAAGAAATATCACAATAAGGATAATAAATGTTGGAAATGCAAAGAAATAGAAGGGACCTTTTACCATATGTGGTGGACTTGTCCCCGAGTAAAGAGCTTCTGGGATAAGATTTATAATGAGTTGAAGAAAGTGTTTAAAAACACGTTTGTTAAGAACCCAGAGGCCTTTTTACTCGGAATTACGAGGAAAGAATTGCCAAAGAAGGATGTTACTTTTTTCCTGTACGCCACAGCAGCAGCTAGAATTGTATTAGCAAGGAATTGGAAATCTGAATATCTACCTACGGTGGATGACTGGCAGATGAAGCTGATAGAATTTATGGAACTGTCTGAACTGACTGTGAGAGTCCGAGATCGGGGAGAGGAGACAGTGGAAGAAGACTGGAAGAAATTTAAGATTTATTTAGAGAAATATAAGATTAAAAATGGACAATAAGGGAAGTGGATACTCAAAGATGCTGAAGAAGCATTAAGCGTTTGTGAGAAGGAAATAAGTCTTAAATGTAAAATAATTATTGAAAACATTTATTATAGCTATATTAGAAGAAGAAATAGATTAAGAAGTAGAGAGTGTTGCAATAGACAGGAATAGAAACGCGGAAGGGGGGAAGTCGGCAGTCGCCAGGGTAAGATATATATTGGATTAAATGTTGAAGAATTGTTTTTCTGTTTTTTCTTGGTTTTTGCTCTTTAATTTTGTCTTCTTTTCTTTAAGCTGTTTTTGTTTTTGTTTTTGTATTTCTGTTGTATTTTGTTCTTTTTCTATTTGTTACAAAATCAATAAAAAATATTTATAAAAAAAAAGAAACATTCAGCTAACTTGCAACCCACGGTGGTGGGTTAAATATCTGCAGATTAGTTAGGCTGCTGCCCACTGAGTAGCACACGAGGGATCATTAGGAAAGGGATTGCAAATAAAACTGCTGGCATCGTAATCCAGGCTGAGACCACAGTTGAAATACCATGTGCAAAATGTCTGTTCATGTGTACGCAATGACGGCTGCTTGCCCAGAAATGGAAAGATGACAAGATGCCTACGAAGGCGGACTGGCAGATGAAACTATTAGATGACGCAGAGATGGCAAGATTGACCGGGAAAATTAGAAATCTGGAGGACCGAAACTTCAGCAGAGATTGGGATGAATATAGATTGCATTTTCAAGAACACTGTGGACGCTTGAACTCTTTGGCAGCCTTTAAATAACTCCTGCAATGTTTTTTTTAAAAAAAACCAGTAGGAGAAACCAGTAGGAGAACACTTCGATCTCCCAGAACATTCTATACAAGATCTCAAAGCAGCTGTTTTATTACAGAAAATTTTCAGAAACAGACTGGAAAGAGAAGTTGCTGAATTGCAACTCATTAGCAAGCTTAAAACCATGGAGCCACCTGGAATGAACAGAGACATAGGATTCTTATCTCATTATACATGATCAAGCTTTCCGTAGCACCTCAGCCCTTGCTCGCCCCCCCCCCGCAAGACCAATTGCAGTCATTAACAGTCGTTAACAGTCATCAACAGGTTTACCACTCCTATCAGCCCATCACCCATTCCCATCACCCCCACCCTCTGACTATACATAAGGGTCTGGTGGCTTCTGTTTCAGTGTATCTGGTGAAGTGTGCATGCACAAGCAAGTTCATACCAAAATAAAAACTTAGTTGGTCTTTAAGGTGCTACTGAAGGAAATTTTTTATTTTGTTTCGACTCAGACCAACACGGCTACCTACCTGTATCCTGCAATGTTACAAAGACTTTGGAAAGAATGGAGAACTGAAATTTGGATGAACTATAATATGCGGTTGATATACTGTAGGTATTTTAAGAATCCATGGAGGGGAGGAGGGGAGTCCTAAGATTTGAACATTTCAAGAATGTTAATTGTGTGATTGATTTTGTAAAACCCAATAACAATTATTATTATTTTTAAAAAAGAAAGAAATACTGTGTGCAGTTCTGGTCGCCTCATCACAAAAATGATCTTGCAGAGATGGAAATAGTTCAGAAGGGGAAGAATTATTTTCTTTCACCTGTCACAAATCTTCCAATGCTGCACTTCCTTTCTGACCCTCAGCTTTTCAAATTCTGAGAGACAGAGTGGGGAGGTTACAGGTAGGTAGCCGTGTTGGTCTGAGTCGAAGCAAAATAAAAAAATTCCTTCAGTAGCACCTTAAAGACCAACTAAGTTTATATTTTGGTATGAGCTTTCGTGTGCATGCACACTTCTTCAGATACTGTGTATCTGAAGAAGTGTGCATGCACACGAAAGCTCATACCAAAATATAAACTTAGTTGGTCTTTAAGGTGCTACTGAAGGAATTTTTTTAGAGTGGGGAGGAATCGGCTGTCTCCTAATCATGCATAATTTTACATATCTCTGTTGTATCTCCCCCCCCCCAACAACTCACCTTTTCTCTAAACAAAAGGAAATTTTTAATTCAGAAGAATTGGGATATCATCACGCATATGAGAAGTAGAAAGAATCCACATTTGGCAATCCATGCGCCCCTTGGGTTTCAGATAGTGCCTGGGAAGACGAGTCTGAAAAGGCCAGGACACAAATTTTCACGGCCCTCTCGTGGCTACGCTGGCCCATTTACCAAAAGTAATGTATTTAGCATTAACTCTGGAAGTGTAGACTCAGTTTTGACAAAACTAAGCCTCCTCCACGCGGGGGGCTAGGGACGCGGGTGGCGCTGTGGGTCAAACCACAGAGCATAGGGCTTGCCGATCAGAAGGTCGGTGGTTCGAATCCCCGCGACGGGGTGAGTTCCTGTTGCTTGGTCCCTGCTCCTGCCAACCTAGCAGTTCGAAAGCACGTCAAAGTGCAAGTAGATAAATAGGTACCGCTCCAGCGGGAAGGTAAACGGCGTTTCCGTGCGCTGCTCTGGTTCGCCAGAAGTGGCTTAGTCATGTTGGCCACATGACCCGGAAGGTGTACGCCGGATCCCTCAGCCAGTAAAGCGAGATGAGCGCCACAACCCTAGAGTCATCTGCAACTGGACCTAATGGCATAGCTGTCAACCCTCCCTTTTTTTGCGGGAAACTCCCTTATTCCAAGCCAAAGCTGGCAACCTTCGCTTATTCCAGCACCGTTTCCCGCTGCTATCCTGGATTGTAGACTGTCCCCAGGACAGGTGAGGCTGCTGCTGATCCCTTATTTTCAAATCCGAAAGTTGACAGCTATGCCTAATGGTCAGGGGTCCCTTTACCTTTACCTAAGCCTCCTAGAGCAGGGATCAGCAAACTTTTTCAGCAGGGGGCCGGTCCACTGTCCCTCAGAACTTGTGGGGGGCCGGACTATATTTTGGAGAGAAAAATGAACAATTTCCTATGCCCCACAAATAACCCAGAGATGCATTTTAAATAAAAGGACACATTCTACTCATGTAAAAACACGCTGATTCCTGGACCGCCCGTGGGCCGGATTGAGAAGGCGATTGGGCCGCATCCGGCCCACGGGCCTTAGGTTGCTTACCCCTGGACTAGGACGTCCCTATTTCACTTGGAGAAATGTTGGGATGTCCCTATTTTCGTCAGGGAAGCGTATGCTGCGGACTGAGCTGCTGCTCAGGGCACAGGAGCAAAGGCTGGGTTGAAAAGTTTGCAAAACTTTTCATGTAAAAACACGTCTGCGGGCCAGATTGAGAAGGCGATTGGGCCACGTCCGGCCCCCAGGCCTTAGTTTGCCTTCCCATGAACTAAGCTGTCCTGAGAGGAAAGTTGTTGGTTTCTATGGGGAAAGCAATTGGATTCAGTTTGCATCTGAATACTATCAAATCCGTACTTTCTGAAGTAATACAAGAACCGAAAGAGGGCTGTCTTTTGAAATTTGCACTAATCTGAATTTTATCTGAAATTTGCACTTATCTGAATTTTATCAGACATTTGCACTCATCTGCATTTCCAGAAATGCATATGTTCGGGCAGGGGGAGTGTGTTTTAAAATTAACTTATTAGTGAAAATAGCATACAAGAACGCATTGTGTTGGGGGAAATCACTTGCACAAAATGGGCACATTAGTCAAAACTGCCTAGAAAAAATGTGTGTTAGGAAAAATCCACACTATAATTCTAAAGAAGTCTCGTGAGAATTTTTAAAAACAGAATTCACAAAATGCTGCAGAAATTTATACTCAGAGGAGATCCCTTGAGAGCAACAAACCTAAATTTGCAATGTCTGTTCCTTTCAGTTGGTCTAGCCTATGTAGAACAAAACTTGGCTACAACCTGACCTAGTTATCTCTTTCTTTAAAGATTTAATATAAAAATATTTGTACAGCATGGAACCAAAGGAGTGTGTGTGTAGAAAGAGAGAGAGTTATTTCTATAGACATATATGCACAGAACCATCCTTGGTTTGCTTCCATGAATAAAAATAATAACATATTTCTATCAGTCTAACGGGGGAAATTACCCTTGGTTATGACCCAACCTAGTTATCTCTTTATTTGCAGGTTTTTATTATTTTCTTAAATGTATAACAAACCAATCTGAAGTATTCCAATAATTTGACAAAGAAGAAATGAGAAGAAACTATTTAGCATGGCCAGGTATAAGATAGGGAGATGGAAAAATATGGAGGAGGAGGAGGAGGAGGAGGAGGAGGAGGAGGAGGAGGAGGAGGAGGAGGAGGAGGAGGAGGAGGAGAAGAAGAAGAAGAAGAAGAAGAAGAAGAAGAAGAAGAAGAAGAAGAAGAAGAAGAAGAAGAAGAAGAAGCAGCAGCAGCTTGTACAAAGGAAGCAATACAGCACTAGTCCAAGAAAAGACCTAAACAGTGGATCAAAAACTCTTATTGGATATGCTTTATAATGAAATTAAGAAAAAAATTAAAGTGATTTTTCCCAAGGGCCCAGAATCCTTCCTTCTGGGAATAATAGTGAAATCTCAAAGGAAGCCTCAACAATATTTATGGATGTGACTCCAGTGGCAAGGATTCTCTATGCTCAGAAATGGAAGGAGGAGAGAACAGCCTCCAAGGAAGAAAGGCAGATGGAAAAATTGAAATATGTGGAGATGGCAAAACTGACAGCACTGACTAAACACAGATTTTAGAATCTTTTAAAGAAGACTGGGACCCATTCCTAGTCTATATGAAAAGTCATTTCCCATACGCGAAGACCGCAGCAGGGTTCGAAGAGCAAGAAAAACAGCAGAGCATATTCAGAAACGTGCTAGCGAGGATGAAATCAGATAAGACACTGAGGACTGGAACCTTAAAGCGCAATTGTGTGTAATTTGAGTTAAAAGCATTGATGTTGGGTGAGTGGGAAGTCACTAGTTTTGTTGAATTGGAATAGAACTGTTGAGTAGCAAATGTAACTTTCTACATGGAAAAAGAATTATATATATACACAAAACTCATATAATAAAAACCAGCACCAGGCAAAATTGTATTTGGATGGCATTTGCCATTAAATTGGCTGACCCAAACCCATCGGAGAGCTGCAAAGTCCAACAGATTCAGTTCCTCTCTGAGAAACCCAGAGTCTGCGGGTCAATTTCTCTTAGTATGGCTTTTAAAAACTGATTTGAAATAAGAGCACGTAGAGGCCTCCTCGCAGCCTAGAGCTGTGACTAAGCAGGTAGCTTCAGTAGCACCTTAAAGACCAACTAAGTTTATATTTTGGTATGAGCTTTCGTGTGCATGCATGTGTATCTGAAGAAGTGTGCATGCACACGAAAGCTCATACCAAAATATAAACTTAGTTGGTCTTTAAGGTGCTACTGAAGGAATTTTTTTATTTTGCTTCGACTCAGACCAACACGGCTACCTACCTGTAACTAAGCAGGTAGCTGTTAGCAAGGAAGTTATTTGAGTTACTGTATATGGATCTATTTACAGATTGAATAAAATTTTCTGTATAGAACCAAAGGAATATATAGAATGAGAGAGAAAGAACCATCCTTTGGCATGCAATGATCATTTTAAAAAATTACTATTTTTTGATAAGCCTACCCTGAGCAGGACTAATCTCGACTGGGACTTGATGCATCTATCTATTTATCTGCAGATTTAATATAATGTATATGCAATGTATATAATGGGGGGTTGGACTAGAGTATGTGGCAACAGCAGCTAGAATATTATATGCACAGGAATGGAAAGAAGAGAAGGTAATAATAATAATAATAATAATAATAATAATAATAATAATAATAATGGCGGTTTTTGAAAGCAATGAACTATCAGAAATTAAGAGATCAAAATGATGAAGTTTTCACAGAAGAATGGAGACCTCTCGTGGAATATTTTTTTTAAAAAAAACATTACAGTCAAATGAAATCGCGGGCAGGATTCGAGATGAAAGCAGCGGAAGAAAAATAATTGTAATAGAGAAACTTTTTTGTAGGAGATAAAGATACAGTATAACGCAGTAGAAAAGGTTTGAGTAATTGTAGAGGGGAGGGGAGGAAGTCAGTTATGAAACAGCATTTGATTTGAAGGTTCTGGTGAAAACGTTTTGGGGGGGAGAAATAATTAAAAGTTATATAGGGAAATGCTGATAGGTCCGCCACTGAGGGTGAACTGAATTTGATTTCTAGCTCATCCCTAGAAGGAGGAAATCCATCTTACCTGCCAACATGTGGAGGATGAGAACAGCCCCCCCCCCCCGATCTTTCTAAGATGAACTGGGTTGGGAACGTCCAAAGGTCTCAACTCTGTCTGTCTGTCTCCAGTCTAAGAAAAATGGGTGAGCATCTCACAATTACCGGTACATGAAGGAGGGAGAGGGAGAGGGAGAGGGAGGGAGGGAAGGAAGGCGGTAAAGAAGGGGCGCAGGTGGAGATTTCATTTCCCTTTTGAACCCGATGCCCCAGATGGAAAGGGGAGGGGGGAAACAGACCGGGTCAAAGTGGCTGATCCACAGGGCAGCAGGTTTATTATTTCTAAGATCAGAGGGTGGGAAATGAGTCACCGGGGAAGTTGTGTGTGAAAAAGAGAGAAAGATGAGCGAGGCAGCCGCGCAGGTTGCAAACTTTTCAACCCAGCCTTTGCTCCTGTGCCCTGAGCAGCAGCTCAGTCCACAGCATACGCTTCTCTGACAAAAATAGGGACATCCCAACATTTCTCCAAGTGAAATAGGGACGTCCTAGTCCAGGGGTAGGCCACCTATGGCTCGTGGGCCGGATGCGGCCCAATCGCCTTCTCAATCCGGCCCACGGGCAGTCCAGGAATCAGCGTGTTTTTTACGTGAGTAGAATATGTGCTTTTATTTAAAATGCATCTCTGGGTTATTTGTGGGGCATAGGAATTCGTTCATTTCCCCCCCCCCAAAAAAATAGTCCGGCCCACCACATTGTCTGAGGGACCGTGGACCGGCCCACGGCTGAGAAAGGTTGCTGACCCCTGTCTTAGTCCATTCCCTCCAAGATTCTCCAATGAAAATAAGGAAGCCGTCAGAGAAATGTTGGAGTATATGGAATAGGGCACCCCTATTTTCATTGTAGGAAAGTTGGAGGGTATGCTGCTTCCATTCATTCATTCATTCATTCATGGACATCCTATTTAGCAATGGCTAAATTCGACATTTTTACATCACAGGAGTTTCTGAGGGCCTTTCTGGAACGGAAAAGTAATTTCTGGGGAAGACAGGGGAGTAGTTTCAGAATGAAATGGAAAAGGAGCGGGGTAGGAGGGGACTTAATACGCACAAAAGTTGCACTGGCTTTTGAAATGGCAGAAAGAGAAACAGGACGTAAGGTGGACATCGAAGTCCCCACTGTCTCTTTGCTGGTGAATCACAGCAAGCTTCAATCGGATTTTCTCTGATTTAGCACTAAAGGGGGGGGGGGTCAAAGGCAAAACTAGACATGCGGGATCTGGAAGTCCTAGAGAAGATCGTTGGGCTATTATTATTATTATTATTATTATTATTATTATTATTATTATTGCTGTTATTATTATATTTATATTTATCTGTCACCCATCTGACTGGGTTGCCGCAGCCACTCTGGGAGGCTCCCAACAAAATCTTAAAAACGCAATAGAACATGAGAAGGCCATCTGTCATGGATGTTTTAGCTGAAATTCCTGCATTGCAGGGGGGTTGGACTAAATGACCACAGGAGTCCCTTCCAACTCTACAATTCTATAATAAATATTTTTATTATTTATACTCCACCCCGCCCATCTGGCAGGTTTCCAGCAAAATACAAAAAATGTCAAACATTAAAAGCTTCCCGATACAGGGCTGCCTTCAGATGTCTTCCAAAAGTCAAATACCGGTAGTTGTTCGTTTCCTTGACATCTGATGGGAGGGTCTTCCACAGGGTGGGCGCCACTACCAAGAAGGCCCTCTGCCTGGTTCCCTGTAATCTCACTTCTCGCAGGGAGGGAACCGCCAGAAGGCCCTTGGCGCTGGACCTCAGTGTCTGGGCTGAACGATGGGGGTGGAGACGCTCCTTCAGGTATACTGGACCGAGGCCGTTTAGGGCTTTAAAGGTCAGCACCAACACTTTGAATTGTGCTTGGAAACGTACTGAGAGCCAATGTAGTTCCTTTAGGACCGGTGTTATATATGGTATGGCCCCAACAGCCGCTCCCAGTCACCAGTCTGGCTGTAGCATTCTGGATTATTGCGGTCCTGAGCCATTTATAATGCATTTGCAGACGTTATTTTCCACAATGTATTAATTTTTGTGAACATATTCCCCTAATATGCCATTTCTGCCAGTGGTGGTGTGTCAGCAAGCTACGCTGCAAAATTTAGATACCTGTGAATTTTGAAAGATTGGCGTGTTTTGGGTCTCAGATTGCTTCCAAAACTGCAAATTCAACAGATTTCTCTTTGGATGTGAACTGAATCAATAATAATAATAATAATAATAATAATAATAATAATAATAATAATATATTATTTATACCCCGCCCATCTGGCTGGGTTTCCCCAGCCACTCTGGGCGGCTTACAACAGAAAAATGAAATGAAACAATTAAACATTAAAAGCCTCCCTAAAATAGGGCTGCCTTCAGATGTCTTCTAAAAATCTGGTAGCTGTTTTCCTCTTTGACATCTGATGGGAGGGCGTTCCACAGGGCAGGCGCCACCACCGAGAAGGCCCTCTGCCTGGTTCCCTGCAACTTGGCTTCTCGCAACGAGGGAACCGTCAGAAGGCCCTCGGTACTGGACCTCAGTGTCCGGGCAGAACGATGGGGGTGGAACGCTCCTTCAGATATACTGGACCGAGGCCATTTAGGGCTTTAAAGGTCAGCACCAACACTTTGAACTGTGTTCGGAAACATACTGGGAGCCAATGTAGATCTTTCAAGACAGGTGTTATATGGTCTCGGCGGCCGCTCCCAGTCACCAGTCTAGCTGCCGCATTCTGGATTTGTTGTAGTTTCCGGGTCACCTTCAAAGGTAGAGCGCATTGCAGTAGTCCAAGCGGGAGATAACCAGAGCATGCACCACTCTGGCGAGACAGTCCGCGGGCAGGTAGGGTCTCAGCCTGCGTACCAGATGGAGCTGATAGACAGCTGCCCTGGACACAGAATTGACCTGCGCCTCCATGGACAGTGTGAGTCCAAAATGACTCTCAGGCTGCGCACCTCGTCCTTCAGGGGCACAGTTACTCCATTCAGGACCAGGGAGTCCTCCACATCTGCCCGCCTCCTGTCCCCCACAAACAGTACTTCTGTCTTGTCAGGATTCAACCTTAATCTGTTAGCCGCCATCCATCTTCCAACCGCCTCCAGGCACTCACACAGAAGTGCCTGGATCAATCAATCAATCTTTCCCCCCATCCCTAGACTGGCAACTTGTTCAGATTTACCTTTTTAAAAGACCTTTTTATCTGTGGTCCTTCCTTTGCAGGGGGTTGGACGAGATGACCCTTGGGATGCCTTCCGAATATTCACATTCTGTGATTTATAATGTTCAAGGGTTCTTACAAAACCATAAATGAGCATTGCCCCCAACCCCCAACCCTGAATTAAACAAACAAGAACATCACTTTACAGTCAGAACCTAAAACATGCACCTGTAAATAAAATACATCAGATATATATCTCTCCAGCGTTTGTCACATTTTAGCAGAGGACGGCTGTCTGTTTTTTCAGAAGTGCTGTGGTTGCCTCTTACTCTGATCAAAGGTGAGGACTGGCTGGCCTTCACAGACCTCGTAGGGAGAAAAAAAATGGCCGGGTGATCTCAGCCCTTAAAAAAACTCCTTTATTAAACATCTTTGAAGATACAAATTAAAAATTAGATGAGCAAAATGGATCCAAGAGGTGAGTTATTAATGTGAGAGAGAGCCTGTTATGTACTGAGCTGAATCATAGAACAATAGGATCCAGAATCAGCAGTCTGATTGGTCCGCAGGAGCCACCCAATCCAACTCCAGGTGGAAGTGAATCCGCAACCTGATTGGCCTGCAGGAGCAGCCAATCAGGCTGCTGGCAGAAGTCAATCCACAAACTGATTGGCCCACAGGTGTAGCCCTGAAGTAGCCAATCATGCAAGGCCCATTGTGTAAATAATGTATATAAGCACATGGTTTTGGGGAAAGGGCGATTGTTCTCTTCTTCTCCTTGATGACTACGAGCTGAATAAAGAGCATGAAATTCACTCTCGACTCCGAGTATATTTCAGAGCCATAACTAGGCACATGAATAATCTTAATACTTTCTTCCTCCTTTATATTTCCTTTGGAGGGTTTTCCTTTGCAGGGTTTCAAAGTGAAGAGATTACTCAATGGACTGGTATAGCTCAGTCGGTAGAGTTTGAGACTCTCAATCTCAGGGTTGTGGGTTCGAGTCCCACGCTAGGCAAGAAGACTCCTGCATTGCAGGGGGTTGAACCAGATGGTCCTTGGGTGTCCCTTCCGACCCTATGATTCTGTGACTATGCAAAGATGGCAGGAATATTAAGAGGTCAAAATGGTGAAATTTTTATAGAAAAATGGAGGCCTCTCTTCTTCTTTTTTTGGAGTATTTGAAAAGGGTCTGTAGCCAGATGAAATCGCAGGCAGGATTCGAGATCGTAGTAGCGAAAGAAAAATGATAAAGTAATTTTATTAAAGGGATCTGAGTTTGATTTAAAATGCAGTAGAAAAAGGTATGAACAGAAACACTGAGGAGGTTGTGGGGGGAGGCAATACATGAAACAATGCAACTACAGTATTTACTTTGAAGTCAATTTGGAAAAATTAGGAAATTCAATTAAAATTACATTATGTATAACAAAACAGATAACTCTTGAACTTGATGGGTCCCTTCCAATGAATTGTATTCTATGATTCTATGAAGGCTACTAGCAACAATCTCTACGGCTCTGCCTCCACAATCTGAGGCAGAGATGCCAGAAACAGCAGGAGGGGAGGGGGCTCTTGCGCACAGATCCTGCTTGCATGGTGGGGCCACTGTGAAAATAGCATGCTGGATTGGATGGGCCATTCATTGGCCTGATCCAGCAGGCTCTCGCGTTCATATTCGCTGACGGAAGGGGAAGGGAGAGGAAAACCTGGAGCCACTACTGAATTTGGATCAACAGTGTGCGGTGCCTGTTGTACAGGAGGACTGTCAGTAGGGGGCACCAGAGTCAATGAGAGGCAGAGAAGCTTTGCAAGACGGAGGGTGAGGGAGGAAGCCGACAGGCAAGGAGGGCTGGTTGCCCACAAGAAGGCAGGCAGTTGTGGGCTTGGGTGAGGGCAGACTGAGCTTGGTCTCCACCATCTCTGGATTTGCAGCCGCAGAGAAACAGCGCAGCCTGCAAGGCATCCCTTCCCAAAGGAGGACAGACGTCTTGGCTGCAGAGGGTTTGGGGTGGGTGTCTGGAGAGCTCAATCAGGCGTAATTTCCGCTTTCTCCTCTTGCCTTTCCTCTGTCCGGGCGGCGATGCTGTAGTAATAGGTGCGGATGAGCGTCTCCACCCTGGAAAAGTCCGGCCGGTCTTCCCACCTGGGAAGGGAGGGAAATGGAGGGGAGAAAATTAAGTGGGGGATCTGCATATCTGTCAATGAAATATCCTGGAGGCTCATACTTGCACTGACCTCTCCACACCCTGCCATAGCTGCCAAGTCTCCCGTTTTCCCCGGAAAACCCCCGTTTTTCCAGCTGTCCCCAGCCGAAAAAACGATTTTTTTTGTTTTTTCCCGGTTTATTCTGGCGCGGCGGCCATTTTGGAACTGGGCGGAGCATGCTCAGAAGCGACTTTTGATGCTGCCCTGCCCAGTTCCAAAATGGCTGCAGCGCGACTTCTGGTGCGGTGGCCATTTTGGAACTGGGCACAGCAGCATCAAAAGTCACTTCTGAGCATGCTCCGCCCAGTTCCAAAATGGCCACCATGCTACTTCCGGTATGCTACTTCCGGTCCGGTCCCTTTTTTTCCAGAGAAGAACTTGGCAGGTATGCACCCTGCAGCAGTGAGTTCCGCAGCTTAACTCCGTTCTGCACGAAGAAGCATTCCCCGTCTCAGGTATCAGGTGTGGGTATTCCTTGGCTCACAGAGTGACCATTCTGTGATGTTATGGCAGTGGGGAAAGCTGTATTGTAACTTTTGAATAAATGTTTGTTTGTTTTTAAACTTAAAGAATCCCAGATATTGGCCTGCCAACCCTGCATGGTTTTTGAGAGGGCTCGGCTAATCTAGAGCACTCAGCCAAGCCAGACCTCGTTGAACTGCAAAAAGAGTCTTACTTGAAAGTCCAGCACTGCTGCATCAGCTTGTACATCTCCGGGGGGCATTTCGGGGGGCAATCCATCCTCTTCCCGTCCTCGAGGAATGTTATCACCTCCGGTCCTTTCATTTTCTAGTGGAATGGTGGCAGAGAAATTGATTGGTTTGCCTTAAGAGCAGGGAACCATAGAATCATAGAGTTGGGTCATCTAGTCCAACCCCCTGCAATGCATATGATTAAGAGTCTCATGCTCTAACAACAACAACAACAACAACAACAACAACAACAACATGGTAAATAATAAATATAATAAAATATAGATAATTTTTATGAAATAAGACTAAACGGATAGGTAGATACTGTAGATTAAGATTGCCGGAAGAAATATCAACAACCTCAGATATGCTGATGACACAACCTTGATGGCAGAAAGTGAGGAGGAATTAAAGAACCTTTTAATGAGGGTGAAAGAGGAGAGCGCAAAATATGGTCTGAAGCTCAACATCAAAAAAAACTAAGATCCTGGCCACTGGTCCCATCACCTCCTGGCAAATAGAAGGGGAAGAAATGGAGGCAGTGAGAGATTTTACTTTCCTGGGCTCCTTGATCACTGCAGATGGTGACAGCAGTCACAAAATTAAAAGACGCCTGCTTCTTGGGAGAAAAGCAATGACAAACCTAGACAGCATCTTAAAAAGCAGAGACATCACCTTGCCGACAAAGGTCCGTATAGTTAAAGCTATGGTTTTCCCAGTAGTGATGTATGGAAGTGAGAGCTGGACCATAAAGAAGGCTGATCGCCAAAGAATTGATGCTTTTGAATTATGGTGCTGGAGGAGACTCTTGAGAGTCCCATGGACTGCAAGAAGATCAAACCTATCCATTCTGAAGGATATCAGCCCTGAGTGCTCAGTGGAAGGACAGATCTTGCAGTGTGTAGGGTTCCCAAGTTACTCAGCTTAGGGGTGTTCACCTTGTAGGGTTTCTGTCCGTAGCTAAACGCCTCCCACATCGTGACGCCGTAACTCCAGACGTCACTCTTGCTGGAGAACTTCCGGAAGAGGACGCACTCTGGGGCGTACCACTTCAACGGCCACTTCCCTGTTGTCTTGGCCTGCATCGAAAGGCACAGAAGAGGAGCAGTGAAGAACCGCCAGTTAACGTGCATGGTGCAGAAGGAGAAGACTTAGGTGGACAACTGGCTCTCCCCAAGCAGAGACAGGCCCCACCTTCGCCCAGCATCCTGTCCTCCTAGGGGCCAACCAAAGGCTTCCTCCCTCCTTTGTTCCCCGTCATTCTAAGGTAGACTGCCTCTGCCCATGGAAGCTCTATTTAGCAGTCGTAAGAAACTCAGGGGAGCCTGGCTGCTGGATCTGGCCATCCAGTCCACCCTCCTGTCCTCATGGTGTCCTAACAATAAGCCCTGACCTCTGAATGCAATGGCAGCAACTCTCCCCAGTTGCGACTCCCAACAGCTCATATCAAGAGGTAAGTCATTAGAAATTAATTTCAATGGGCAAGACCTGTTTTTTTTATTCCGTTTCTACCCCAGATTTCTTCCCAGGAACTCAAGGTAGCATGCATGACTCTCCTTTGGCCCATTTTTATTCTTCTGAAGAACACTTAGAGACTGTGGCTCACCCCAAAGTCACCCGGTGAGCCTGATTGAGGGTTTGAACCCTGTTCTCCCAGGTCCTAGTCAGTCAGTCAACTCCAAACAAAAGATCAGCAATATAATAATAATAATAATAATAATAATAATAATAATAATAATAATAATAATAATAATTTATTATTTATACCCCGCCCATCTGGCTCGGTTTCCCCAACCACTCTGGGCGGCTTACAACAGAAAAATAAAACACAATAATCTATTATACATTAAAAGCCTCCCTGAACAGGGCTGCCTTCAGATGTCTTCTAAAAGTCTGGTAGTTGTTTTCCTCTTTGACATCTTTTGGGAGGGCGTTCCACAGGGCAGGCGCCACCACCGAGAAGGCCCTCTGCCTAGTTCCCTGCAACTTGGCTTCTCGCAACGAGGGAACCGCCAGAAGGCCCTCGGTGCTGGACCTCAGTGTCCGGGCAGAATGATGGAGATATCATCATCGGAGGGCAGGACAAATTGTTATAATATGTTATTCAATAAAAGAGATTTACGTTTTTTAATACCGGTAGCTAAGGTGCAAAATTTGGCCACAGTGTAGGATACTGAGCTCAGAGAATCTTCCAAAACGTAATGTTTCGGGGGGGAAATACCAGATAATATTGCAAGGGTGTGAATTTTGATAATAGGGGTAAAATGAGTCGCGTTCGTTCTTCACCTTAGAGTTCACAAAATAAAAGAATGTGAATAACAGATTCCACCTTATTGGACATCCATGGGCAAAGGCACTCATTGATTGGTACACGCAAGAATTTGCCGTGTAACACAGCTGAAGGCATCGCATCAAATCGAGCTCTGGAGAAGGCCCATCTATAAGATTCATAAGTAATATTGGATAGATACGGGGCAGCTGCCAAATTAGGCCAAGATTTTAGACACCTGTAGTTATCAGGGAGTAAGGCACCTTCTTTTTGCAGTTCAATATCGAAAAGCCTCTGAGTACGAATTGTTTTTGCCTTATTCAAAGTTCCATTAAAGAGGTCTTCTGGGTTTAGGCCACACATGTCCTTGTTCATAACACCAACACCACCACAACCACCACCAACAACTTATTGCTTACACTCTAACCATGACGTAGTTGGCGTCACCTCGATATAATCAAATGCCTTCTTGTTTTCTCAGGATCTGGTTGGGCAGTGTCCCCCTTCCCTTAGATATCTCTAGGGCTGGGCGATATATCAATATATTGTCCAAAACCAGTTTGAAGTCATAGAATCATAGAATTGGAAGAGACCACAAGGGCCATCCAGTCCAACCCCCTGCCAAGCAGGAAACACCATCAAAGCATTCTTGACATATGCCTGTCAAGCCTTTGCTTAAAGACCTCCAAAGAAGGAGACTCCACCACACTCCTTGGTAGCAAATTCCACTGCCGAACAGCTCTTACTGTGAGGAAGTTCTTCCTAATGTTTAGGTGGAATCTTCTTTCTTGAAGTTTGAATCCATTGCTCCGTGTCCGCTTCTCTGGAGCAGCAGAAAACAATCTTTCTCCCTCCTCCATATGACATCCTTTCATATATTTGAACATGGCTATCATGTCACCTTATTGTGAAATCAGTTTCATAGTTTTTGACCTGGCAATAAATATATCGTGAATCATGATGTGTGTTAGGGCTGGGTGATATATCATCCAAAGCTGGTTTCAGGTCCATATCATGATATTGGTTCCATAATTCTTGACTTGGCAATATATTGCAAATCATGATGTGTGTGTGTGTGTGTTTGCAAAAATCACAATGTGGGGGAAACAGTGAAGCCAGCCAATGCCTCTACATAGCTCCAATCTTATTTCAGACATTGAGATATATCAGTATATCGTGGTATTTAGCTGGTGATATATCACAAATTTGAGAACCAGCTCCATCCTTATTTCAGACATCATGTATCACAATGTTTACGGTAGCTGATGATATATCACAATGTTGAAAACCAGATATTGCCCAGCCCTAATCTCAACCATTCTTGCATCCCAGCAGATCACTCTCTGACCTTCCAGGCATGTCAAACCTGCGGCCCTCCAGATGTTTTGGACTACAATTCCCATCTTCCGCAACCACTGGTCCTGCTAGCTAGGGATCATGGGAGTTGTAGGCCAAAACATCTGGAGGGCCGCAGGTTTGACATGCCTGCAACCCGTTTTTCATTTCTCACCAGGTAGTAACTGTCATCAGCGGCCAGAGCTTTGGACAGCCCAAAATCACTGATCTTGGCGTAGTGTTGGTTGACCAGCAGAACATTCCGGGCAGCCAGGTCTCGGTGGACGAAGTTCTTCTCTTCCAAATATTTCATGCCAATGGCCACTTGGTGCATCAGCTCGACCACATTATTTACGGGGACTTCATCCCTAGGGGAGGGAAAGAAAGTTCTTCCACGGTTAAGGCATTGACTTAATGAGGGTTCCTGAGCTGGAGAACCCAATTGCTTTAGAACAGGGAAGGGGAAACTTGTGCATGTGTGTGTTTAAGATATTGAACAATAAAATCCAAACTCATGTATGAAAGAACGATAAAAATCAACATCTCAAGAGAATAAGAAAAGAGAAAAAGCAAGAGGGGGGAAACGGTGAGGATGGACAAAAGAGATAGAGATAAAAGAAAAGGACCTCCTCCACAACCCTTTCTGTCAATTGTTAGTACTACATTATATTATTTGATATATAAACACTCCATGAAAATTTCTGGCTGCACTTAAAATTACAGTTCTCATACTATTCTGCTAAATGGTATTTTGTCACATTTCCCTCCCAGGCGCAGCCTTCCTCTTTTGTCACTCAAAAAGTCCAAGACGGAGAAAGTTTCTTAGCCTGAGGACTTCCAGGGAGGTATTACTTGTATTCTGTTTCATAGAACCAGAGTTGGGAGGGACGCCGAGGGTCATCTAGTCCAACCCCTCAGGGTCCCTTCCAGCTCGACAATTCTATGACCTCAAAAGGTGGCGAACTCTCCGTCGTTGGAGGTTTCTAAACAGGGGCTCGGGGGGGGGCACCTGTCAGGGATTCCTGAGCTGGGAGTCCTGCGTTGCAGAAGGTGTCCCTCCCAGCTCTACAATTCTATGCTTTTATGGTTAGTGGCATCCCCGTGGCTCAGATCCGTGGCTCATATCTCTCAGGAGCCAAATATTCCATAGTGCAATCCCAATATCGTAAAACTCCCTCCCGGCGAGGCCCCTCCCTTGCTGAACTTGACAAGGACATTTCTATTCCAGAAGGTCCCTTCCAACCCTACAATTCTACGATTCTAAAGGAAATCGCATTAGGCCTATTTGTATCCCCTTTTATTCAGCGGATGAACTGCTTAATCGATCCGCCATCTGCTTTCTTACCTTCTTTGGAGAAGAGAAGAAGAAGAAGAGTTTTGGATTTGATATCCCGCTTTATCACTACCCAAAGCATAGCTGCCAAGTCTCCCGTATTCCCCGGGAAACCCCCGTTTTTCCAGCTGTTCCCAGCTGAAAAAACAGATTTTTTTTGTTTTTCCCCGGTTTATTCTGGCGCGACGGCCATGTTGGTACTGGGTGGAGCATGCTCAGAAGCGACTTTTGATGCAGCTCTGCCCAGTTCCAAAATGGCTGCAGTGCGACTTCTGACGCGGCGGCCATTTTGGAACTGGGCAAAGCAGCATAAAAAGTCGCTTCTGAGCATGCTCCGCCCAGTTCCAACATGGCGGCAGCGCTACTTCCGGTCTGCTACTTCCGGTCCAGTCCCTTATTTCTCAGACAGGAACTTGGCAGGTATGCCGAAGGAGTCTCAAAGCGGCTAACATTCTCCTTTCCCTTCCTCCCCCACAACAAACACTCTGTGAGGTGGGTGGGGCTGAGAGACTTCAAAGAAGTGTGCCTAGCCCAAGGTCACCCAGCAGCTGCATGTGGAGGAGCGGAGACGCGAACCCGGTCACCCAGATTACGAGTCTACCACTCTTAGCCACTACACCACACCGGAGAAGGAGAGTTGTCCATAAACCTTGGAAATGGAAAAAGAACTGGATTTGCAGTTCCGCCCGGGACCTGCAGATCCAATCTGCAGCGCGATCGACTCACTTCTTAGAGGAGAGGAATCTGTTGAGAGACCCTCCGGAGGCCATCTCCATCACTAGCATGAGCCCCTCTGCCTCGCAGACGCCGATCATGCGGACGATGTGAGGGTTGTCCAGCTGGTGCATGAGCTGAGCCTCTTTCATCATGTCGTCCCTCTCGGCTTTCTCGTTCCCGCTTTTCAGGACCTTGATGGCCACGTCGATGTGCTTCCTAGGGAGGAAGGGAGCAGAGGTTATGGCGATGGGTGGCAGCTGGGATTGGCCTCTCAGAAGAAGCACTCCCCTCGACATGCTGGAGGCGGAGGGATGCCTCTACCTCCGACGTTGCGGAATGCCTCTTCTTTGAGTAGGGAAAGGAGGCTGGGCTCTTAAAGGACTCTTTGGAAGACTATTTGAAAGAGGCATTCCACCCAAACTAGAGTAGTGCCGTGTTTCTCCAAAAATAAGACACCATCTTATATTTATTTTTCCTCAAAAAAAAGCACGGTGGCTTATTTTCAGGGGGTGTCTTTTTTAAAAAAATTAAGTATGGTACAGTTTAACCTGACTCTCTGGGGAGCGGCTGCCAGTCAGTGCAGGCAATACTGAGGTAGTCGGATCCTTGCTCTCGTTCACGATGAGGAAAACTTACTTCTTCATTTTGTAAACGCCTTTCCGGACGGAGCCGAAATTGCCTGCCCCCAGCTCCATGTCCTCGACAATCAGGTTGCTCCTCTTCAGGAATAGCTTCTTCTCCTTCAGCTCCTCGGGGTCGCTGTAAGGGCTTTCATAGCAGGACGTGTCCATGGGCAGGATCCGCCCCTTTTTTCCACGGCCTGCACCCATCCCCAAGAGAACTTTTTTTTAAAAAATGAATTTTATAATTTTCATAGTCACATAAACAAAGCAAAGCGTTAAATTAAATTGACTTCCTCCCCTTCCATTGTTCCTTCTATTCCCTGTGTTTTCCCTTTCCCATTTTATCTCGACGTATTTTTTACTGCTGAAATTACTCTGGTCCTGCTAACGTTCTAATAATAATACCAGACAGAGGGCCTTCTCGGTAGCAGCACCCGCCCTGTGGAACGCCCTTCCATCAGATGTCAAGGAAATAAGCAGCTATCCTAAAGACATCTGAAGGCAGCCCTGTTTAAGGAAGTTTTTAATATTTAATGCTGTACAGTATTGTTTTAATATTCAATTGGGAGCAGCCCAGAGTGGCTGGGGAGACTCAGCCAAATGGGCGGGGTATAAATAAATTATTATTATTATTATTATTTAATGAAATGAAGAAAAAAATTAAATGGGCCATTCCCAAAAGACCAGAATATTTTCTTATAGGGATAATAGGGACGGAGGTTTCAAAGAAGATGATCAAATTATTTATGTATGTGACAACAGCAGCTAGAATATTATATCCACAGAATGGAAAGAAGAGAAGGTAGTAGTAATAATAATAATAATAATAATGTCAAAGGAGGATTGCCTTTTGAAAGTAAAAGATGTTGCGGAAATGGCAAAGCTGACAGCGAAATTAAGAGATCCAAATTAAGAACTTTTCATAGAAGAATGGAGGCCTTTTGTGGACTATTTAAAAATTTTATAGTAAAATGAAATTGTGGCAGGATTCAAGATAAAAGCAGTGGAAGAGAAATGATAAAATGATTGCAGTAGATGAACTTGGTGTGATTTCCACCTCTTTCTTCTTTTTCGCACTTAAAGAAACAATTAGTAGAGTGAATTCTTAGATGCCCTTGCAAAGTTAAAAACTTCCTTTTCAAAGTGTCACCAGTGGCCACAAGGTGGCGCTGTAGCCATTGTTGCTGTTGCAGTCTTTTAGATTTTGTTGTGATTTATGTGGAAATCATTTGGTTTGGTTGTGTGTTTTTTTAACACTTCCTTTACAAGATACTTTCGTTATTGTGAGGGACAGAACGTACAGGCAGGTCCCTCTCTTACCTTCCAAGTTCCGGACTGCAAAATCCGGGACCGGCAGCCATTTTACACCGGACGTTGAGTCGATGTAACTTCCGATGTTACTTTGCCCTTCTATGGGCACCCAAAATGGCCGCCGCCGGCTTAAAAAGTCGCTTGTACGCATGTCAGGAAGTGTGCCGACGCAACTTCCGGTGTCGCTTTGCCCATCTATGGGCACCAAAATGGCCGCCGCCAGCACCGGAAGTTACGTCTATGCACTTCCGGACATGCGTAAACGCGACTTTTGAAGCTGGCAGCGGCCATTTTGGGTGCCCATAGAAGGGCAAATCGGAAAGAAAAAAAATGGCCTCCGGCAGGAGAAAATGATGGAGAAAAACGGGAGACAAAGTGATACGGGGGACCACTGGGAAAAGGTAAGTAAAAAAGGGGTTTTCCCGGGGAAAACGGGAGACTTGGCAGCTATGGTCCCTCCCATCTTAAGCAGCAGCTCATCACCCAATGGGAGCGCTAGTGCATAGCTGCCAAGTATCCCGTATCCGCCGGGAAAACCCCTTTTTTCTTACTGTTTCCCGGCGGTCTCCCGTTTGGTGGAAAATCCCGGCATTGTCCCTTTAATTTGCTTCTTCCCGGCGGCCATTTATCTGGTGCCGCTTTGCCCTTCTATGGGCACCAGAAAATGGCGGCGCCGGCGTCGGAAGTCGCTTCCGCGCATGACCGGAAGTTGCGTGACGCGACTTCCGGTTGCGGTTTGCCCTTCTATGGGCATCAGAAAATGGCGGCGCCGGCATCGGAAGTCGCTTTTACGTGTTTCCGGTCATGCGCGGAAGCGACTTCCGGCGCTGGCGCCGCCATTTTCTGGTGCCCATAGAAGGGCGAAGCGCCACCGGAAGTTGCGTCACGCAACTTCCGGTTATGCGCGCGCTGCCGTTCCCGGATCTTTACGATCCGGACTTGGCAGCTATGCGCTAGTGGGGAGGAAGAGATCTCCAGCGGAGATTCAGGAAGTGGTTCCGAGGCTCAGGCAAGGTAGCGGAGCCCATGCCCAGTGTGGGAAGGGAAGTGGGAAGCAAAGGAAGGAGACCAGTCCCACCGACCCCGGAACTGAGGAGGAGGCAACGGGGGCGGAGATTCAGTATGCCGAGACTACTTTGCTGGAGGAAAACGCGCGAATCTCCATTTGGAGGTTCTGACCCTTAACGGACAACATGTACATAGTACTGCTCTGCACTATAAATAATCAGCCCTAAATAAAAGCATGAAAAGACAACGCCTGGAGGAGTCGTTACTCTAGAGTAGCCACCAACGCGCCTGTGACAGCTATCTTGTAGTTATGTGTTTTCTTCATGTTCTAAGCTGCATTGAGCATGGTTTCATAGAAACCTGGAATCCTGGAATTGTAAGGTAGGGAGGGACCTCCAAGGGTCCTCTAGTCCAACCCCCTGAAATGCAGGAATCTCAGCTAAAGCATCCAGGACATATGGCCATCCAAGCTCTGCTTAAAAACCTCCAAGGAAGGAGAGTCCACAACTGTGGGAAGGCAGCACATGAATAAAATTATGTGTGTATGTAGAGAAAGAGGGGAAATGCCTAAAATTTGGACCAGTTACTTACCAAGAACATATAAAAACACAACAATTCACCTTGGGGTGCTGGTTTATTCCCTTGCCCTTTACTCACCGATGGGCTCAGGTGTGTAACCATCAGAGTTTTGTGATACGAGTCTCCGTTGAGCCTGGCAAGGAAACATAGAATCATAGAATTGCAGTGTTGGAAGGGGATCCCTGGGGGCATCTACTCCACCCCTTGCAGATTCAGGATTCGCTTCCGTGCAGAGATCGGTTCAATGGGATTTCCCTGGCCGCTGATGGAAGCCATGGCTGATCTCTCACCCAGGACATGCGTGTCCCCCAGTCCTTAAACCGACCCTAAAAGGCGGTACCCGACTGCAACAATTTGAGAGGAAGCAAAAAAAGAGATACTTACGAATGCAGACGGATGAGCCGGTGGGGCAGGCGTCACGGTTTCTGGAAACAAGAGGAAAGAGTTTGCTTAGGTGACATCTTCGAAGGACAAGCCTGAGCTATGGTCCTTCTAGCGCTCTCATGCACAAACAAACAAAGCCAAGCTTCCAGACCTCATGAACCTTGCTTGGAAGGAGCTAGGTGGGAAGAAGATACAGTCCCAACCAAGGAAGAGTGGCAGATAAAATTAATGGACTATGCCAAAATGGCAAAATGTACGGGAAGAATTAGAAACCAGGGAGAAGTAACTTTTAATAAAGAATGGGGAGAGCATATTATCTATTGGAAAAACTGTTGGGGGGGGGAACTAAACTCATTAGCAGGACTGATGCCATATAGGATGTCATATAGAAGAGGGTGAAAGGTTGTTTTCTGCTGCTCCAGAGAAGCGGACAAGGAGCAATGGATTCAAGCTACAAGAAAGAAGATTCCACCTAAACATTAGGAAGAACTTCCTGACTGCAAGAGCTGTTCGGCAGTGGAACTTGCTGCCAAGGAGTGTGGTGGAGTCTCCTTCTTTGGAGGTCTTTAAGCAGAGGCTTGACAGCCATCTGTCCGGAATGCTTTGATGGTGTTTCCTGCTTGGCAGGGGGTTGGACTGGATGGCCCTTGTGGTCTCTTCCAACTCTACGATTCTATGATGCAGAACTTGAGGTCAAAAATGGAAAATAAGGAACAGTTACGGATTTAGTAAAAATTGTGGTTATCTAGTCTTATTAACTTATATGCAGAATTCATCATGCGAAAGGCTAGACTGGATGAATCCCAAACCAGACTAAACAACAACAAGTCTTTTATATATTGTATATGTATCAATGCATTTGGATGACTTTGTATGGTTTTACTGTTTTAACTTATGCCAATAAAGGCTAGTTACAAGTAAGAATTGAAATCATTAAGGAGATGCAGGGGGAGGGGGAAATTATAATATAAGAATCCACAAAAGGACGGAGGGAAGTCCAAGGGGATATGGGTATTGTTTTGCTTTGCTTTTTAATTGGTGCTTGGAAAAAATTGAAAAATTCATATATACTTTTTAAAAGAAACTAGGCCGTATTTAACAAAGTCCACTAAAAGTAAAACAAAAAACAAAACAAAAAACCCAACAATTCTGAATTGCTCCTGAGAGCAATTGGGCTCTCACCTGTTGGCATATCTGGATTGGGTGTACTTTCCTTCAAATAATAGATCAGGCCATCTGGTTTCAGTTTGAGATATTCCACGAGCTGCAGTTGGGAAGGGAGGAGAAGAAGGTTAGAAGCCCAAAAACACAGAGAGAATTTTATTTTATTTTTAAAGGCTCAACTTTGCCTATTCCACATTCTCCTTTTGCTCGGATCCCAAGATCTCCTTGGAGACAGCAAGACGAAATATGGGAGGTGAAATAATAAGCCCAGCTAGGGATGGTCCAGGGGAAGGGTTCCTCCACATGACAGTAGATTTCATGAATGCAAGGGCCACATTCCTTTCTTGGCAGCCTCTTAGGGGGCCGCATGCCAGCAGTGGGCGGAGCCAGTGGCAAAAGTGGGCAGAGCCACAGAGCAAGGTTATACCTGAGTACAGCAGGGTAATTTCCGCCCACACAGCGACTGCTTTGAGGTATTATTTTCACAAGAATATAATTTTAGGAAATTAACACACAACACCCCTCTGTCCCATAGCTGCCAAGTTATCCCTTTTTTTAAGGGATTTTCCCTTATGCTGAATAGGCTTCCTCGCGAGAAAAGGGAAAACTTGGCAGCTATGCTCTGTCCTCCATTCACTTCCAGCTAGGAATAGACACATCTTTCTTCTCCCCCACCCCTCACTTTCCTCACTTTCCCTCTGTATCACTTTATTTATTTTTAATCGAAATTATTATACTCCATTGGGTTCCGTTGCCCATCTGGTTTTCTGTTTGTCTCCCTCGACAGCCACCACACATGCTCAGTCCAAATGGGTCTGTTTTGGGGGCTCCCCCTCCCTTTAAGTGTCCACCCATTCCCCCCCCCAACAAAAGTTGTACCCCTGCAAACCTTGTGGTTCGCCCGTGTTTGCCGACACCTTCTTGGGTGGCAGTGCCCATCTTGCCTTAAAAAAAAAACACCTATTGCAGGGGGTTGGGCTAGATGACCCTCAGGGTCCCTTCCAACTCTGCAATTCGATGGTTCTCCTCTCTTCATTGCAATGTAGGCAATCCGAGAAGGAGGAGGGTCTCCAGCCCCACGCACTCACACAACCCACCTGCCACAGCGTATCAAACTTGGTTCCGTCGTCCACCGAATATTTTCCTGCTTTGTCCTGTCCGATCCGGTAGTGATAAACCGTCTTTCCATAGACGAGGGACAGAGCGTAAGAGCCGCTCTCCTTTTTCTCTCTCAGCCTGGAGGGAAATGGCATTGAGGTTCTCGGGATCAGCTCTGTTCCTACTAAGGGGCACCTGATTCTTCTCCAAGGGGCCTGGCGAAGGTGTCCATTTTCTGGTTCTCATTCGTCCAATCTCAGCTTCCCTATGCAAAGCAGGGTCCCCCGAGATAATGCCATTTTGTATGACATTTGCACGAATGTGTGTCTTTTATGGGCAGGTTGTTGCTATATATATAGGCATTTGACTGGGGAATGGCATTGCAAAATTCAGAGAAGTGCCAATTGTGAGGGGTGGCTGCTTTCCATTCCGCATATGATTTCAAAAATTACAAATCAGGGGAGTTTGCCTTTTGAGGCAAACCCGAGCTTAATTTACACCCTGTGGCTACCTAGCAATAAACAGAATTGTAGAGTTGGTAGTTGTTTTAATCTTCGATAGATGTCCCGAATCTGCAAAGCGAAGCAGATGGGTGCCCCAACTGCATAATGGCAGCAACACAGAAAGACGACAGACAGGTTGGAAAAACAATGCAGCAACGAGAGGAATTTATGGATGCATCGAGGACAGGGTGCAGGAACCCATTTTGGGGAAAGATTGGATTGAATGTGTTTTAATTTGTGGTTGGTTTGTTAAAATCTGGAAAATCAATAAAAATGATTTGGAAGAAGAAGAAGAAGAAGAAGAAGAAGAAGAAGAAGAAGAAGAAGAAGAAGAAGAAGAAGAAGAAGAAGAAGAAGAAGAAGAAGAAGAAGAAGAAGAAGAAGAAGAAGCATAGCTGCCAAGTACCCCGTTTTCCCCGGGAAACCCCCGTTTTTACTTACCATTTTCCCGGTGGTCCCCCGTATCACTTCGTCTCCCGTTTTTCTCCGTTATTTTCTCCTGCCGGCGGTCATTTTTTTTCTTTCTGATTTGCCCTTCTATGGGCACCAAAAATGGCTGCCGGCGGCTTCAAAAGTCGCATCTACGCATGTCCGGAAGTGCATAGACGCGACTTCCGGTGTCGGCGGTGGCCATTTTTGGTGCCCATAGATGGGCGGAGCGACACCGTAAGTTGTGTCAATGCACTTCCTGACATGCGTACAAGCGACTTTTGAAGCCGCCGGCGGCCATTTTTGGTGCCCATAGAAGGGCAAAGCGACACCGGAAGTTACGTCAACGCAACTTCCGGTGTCACACGGCTGCCGGTCCCGGATTCTGCAGTCTGGGACTTGGAAGGTAAGAGAAGAAGAAGACGACAGACAGGAAGCTTTCCCCTGATAGCGTGCTTACAAGAATTTCCCATCAGGCTGCGAGCCTGAGTAGAGTCTGCTTTCTGCTTGCGCTCGAGTGATGGGGCCGTGGTACCAGGGCATCTTCTCGTGGGCTGTGGTGGCCAGAAGTTTCTCCACCTGGGGGGCCTGGCTGATGATGGCCTGTTCGAGGGTGTCCCCCTACGAAGAAGGAAGAGGAGAGAACAGAGACTCTATTGCCTTTCTGGGAATTATTTAAACTTCCGAGACAAGCTGTGCTTGGTGGGGGAAATTATCAGCCTCCCATTTAACCCCGGTTGGTTGCTACATAAGGGCGGCACTCCACGCCTAGATGTTAGAGATGGAAGGAACTGCTTTTGTAACTGTATGTTGTTCTAAACTAGGGGTTCCCAAAGTGGGTGGTACGGTCTCCTGGAGGGCAGTGAGATTACCTTAGAGGAAATATCTAGTGGCTTAGAATTGTAAAGGTAAAGGTAAAGGGACCCCTGACTATTAGGCCCAGTCATGACTGACTCTGGGGTTGCGGCGCTCATCTCGCTTTACTGGCCAAGGGAGCCAGCCGACAGCTTCCAGGTCATGTGGCCAGCATGACTAAGCCGCTTCTGGCGAACCAGAGCAGCACACGTTTACCTTCCCGCCAGAGTGGTACCTATTTATCTACTTGGACTTTTGGCATGCTTTCGAACTGCTAGGTTGGCAGGAGCTGGGACCGCGCAATGGGATGTTCACACCGTCGCAGGGATTCAAACCACCGACCTTCTGATCAGCAAGCCCTAGGCTCTGTGGTTTAACCCACAGCGCCACCTGCGTCCCATGCATAGAATTGTAGAGTTTCATAATTTTTGACCTGGCAATATACTGTTAATCATTTGGGGGGGGGGGGTTTGCAATGTTATTTCAGACATTGTTATATATCAGTACCGGTATATCACGATGTGTAGCTGGTGATATATCGTGACGCTGGAAACCAAATATCTCCCAGTCCTGCTTTGTGTTCCCATCCAATAGGAAAAGAAGGGCATTGTAAAAGCTTTATCTCCAATGGAATGCAAATAATGGATTTCAGAGGCTGTAACTCAATAACAAAGACTGAACATTGAAAGGAGATAATCTGGTTTGCATATGGAAAGGAAAAGGGTTTGCGCAAACAGGCCGAGGCTGAAAACTATCAGGGATAAGAGAATGAATCTACATGCGAGTTGGGAAGAAGAACAAAACGTTTAAATTACTATAGCCTAACTTCACTTGTTTTTATTTGACGTAATATTGTTTAATCCGTATGCAGGAGTTGGTAAAGGGACAGCTGAGGGACGAGTATTTTGCTTAGCAAAATGGATGTTAAGCAGAAATAAATCTGTAAAATAAGCAGCATGTAAAAGGGGATGAATTGGAATATACCTGAGAGAGTGGGAAACCAGTTTTTTTCGGGGGGGGGAACGTTTTAAAACACTTTTAATTCGATTTGGATGTGTTATAAATTTGAAAATGAATAAAAATTAACTGGCAAAAATGTTGCTGCTTTCTTCTTTTCTTTTTGACGTTTCCCCCGTGCCCTCCGGTGCCGCTCCATATTCCGCTGGCCGCAATGTTTTCCCCAACAACCACAGGAAAGGCCCCGATTCTGCCCGTACCTCCAGCTGCCACGTCTGCCGGATATATTCCCGCACCATGTTCTCTCGGATGGAGTCAAAGATGCCCAGCTGGGGTTCGAGGCCGCCGGGGCGGTTGCACGGCCTCTTCAGCGGGCAGCAGAGCCCGTCGGCATCCTTGGAGTAGAACTCGCAGAGCTCCTCGGGGCCGCAGTGCGCCTTGCCGCCCGCGATGGCGAAGGTGCCGTTCATCAGCCGCTCGATGGGGTAGTGGTGGAAGTGGAGGTTGTGGGTGACCGACAGCACGTAGCCCCCCAGGCTGCGGAGGCACTGGCGGAGCAGAAAGAGGCCGTCCATCATCCCGCCCAGCTTGAGATGCTCCTCTGCGTCCGAGCGGGAGATGCTACCGTAGTAGAAGGGCAGGTGGGCAGCCGGGTTGGGCATCGCGCGGCAGGTTCTGGGGCTGCCCAAGCGGTGGTCATAGGGTGCTCAGGGAAACACCTGGGGAACAGGAGCAGGCAGGCATTATTATTAAATTTCAACAACAACAGAATTACACATGCAGTTCAGTGCAGCTTGGTTCGGTTTACAGTGGAACCTCGGTTTACGAATTTTCGGTTTACGAACGCCGCGGACCCATCTTGGACGGATGAATTCACTTTCCATTACTTTCAATGTGAAAGTTCGCTTCAGTTTATGAACGCTTCAGTTTAAGTACTCCGCGGACCGTCTGGAACAGATTAATCCACTTTCCATTAATTTCAATTGGAAAGTTCGCTTCAGTTTATGAACGCTTCAGTTTATGAACAGACTTCCGGAACCAATTGTGTTCATAAACCGAGGTACCACTGTATTGTGTTCTACCAAACAGCATCTTAAAAAGCAGAGACACCACCTTGCCAACGAAGGTCCGTATAGTATAGTTAAAGCTATGCCGACAAAGGTCCGTATAGTTAAAGCTTGCCGACGAAGGTCCGTATAGTTAAAGCTATGGTTTTCCCAGTAGTGATGTATGGAAGTGAAAGCTGGACCATAAAGAAGGCTGATCGCCGAATAATGGGTGCTTTTGAATTATGGTGCTGGAGGAGACTCTTGAGAGTCCCATGGACTGCAAGAAGATCAAACCTATCCATTCTGAAGGAAATCAGCCCTGAGTCCTCACTGGAAGGACAGATCCTGAAGCTGAGGCTCCAAGACTTTGGCCCCCTCATGAGAAGAGAAGACTCCCTGGAAAAGACCCTGATGTTGGGAAAGATGGAGGGCACAAGGAGAAGGGGACAACAGAGGACGAGATGGTTGGACAGTGTTCTCGAAGCTACGAACATGAGTCTGACCAAACTGTGGAGTTTGACCAAACTGGGAGTCCATGGGGTCACGAAGAGGCGGACACAACTCAACGACTCAGCAACAACAACCAAACAGCCACTTCACATGTAAAAATAATAACAACAAGAATTCTGCTGCTAGCAGTGGTTTACATTTCTGCTCCCTGACCTTTAGAGCAGGCATCCCCAAACTGCACCCCCCCCAGATGTTTTGGCCTACAACTCCCATGATCCCTAGCTTACAGGACCGTGGTCAGGGATGATGGGAATTGTAGTCCAAAACATCTGGACGGCCAAAGTTTGCGGGTGCCTGCTTTAGAGGATTAATCATTTCCCATACCCCCTTTTTGTTACACGAATTTGTAGAACCTTAGTGAGAAATTTGGATGTTCTAAAAGAGATAGGCTTCTCTACATCAGACAACAGAAAAAAGGTCTTTGCTGTGGGATGGACTACTGGGAGCAGACAAGTCATAACAGTTCCTAGAGTGTCCACTTGGAGGAACACCTGGAGGAACACCTGACCAGGTCAGTTTCCTGTTCCTCCAGACATGCAGATGAGATGGATTAGCTGGCAGATAAAAGCCCCTAGCCAGCAGCCATTCTCTCTCTTAGCCATCTCTTCTTCAATGGGATCACATCTCCAGAGAATCCACAGTTAGGATGGTTTTCTCTCTTGGCCTGCTGCCAAGAGAGAAACCAGATGGAGCCTTACTCGACTAAGTAGACTCCAGCATAGCTGCCAAGTTATCCCTTTTTTTAAGGGAAATTCCCTTATGCTGAATAGGCTTCCTCGCGAGAAAAGGGAAAACTTGGCAGCTATGGACTCCAGATGTATATATTTGTAACTTTTCTACGTAAACCTGCCTTTCTGAGATTATGCTGTTAACTCAGGATGTCATGTGAGTAAACTCTATCTTATTTTAAGACTATTGTGTCATGTATTTCTTTTACAGGGGATTTACTAGGAAGTATAATATTGTTGTATAGGTTTTAACAAACCTAAACGCACACTTTTGCTGCACACAAAAAGGGAATGTCACTCTGCTGATATTGGAAGCTTGATAACACAAGCTTGGATAGGATGTATCTAATAATATATCCTAATCATAGCTGCCAAGTTTTCCCTTTTCTCTTGAGGAAGCCTATTCAGCATAAGGGAATTTCCCTTTAAAAAAAGGGAGAACTTGGCAGCTATGATCCTAATACACATCCCTAACATTCCCACATTTGCAAAAGGTGAGCTTCCCTTCTGCAATCTTCACCAGGGGCGGACGCAATTGTTTCTAAGATCGTTATAAAAAGGGCATTCAAGGAGTCCGTAGTGCGACGCGTGCAGCGTGCGTCATGACACATGGGGCGTGCGTCAGGACGCATGGGTCGTGACGCGTGACACATGCGTGTGACGGACACCCCGCCCCCTGCGAGGTGCCTTCAGGTTTGCCGCCCCGGGCAGCCAGAAGGCTAGCGACGCCGCTGTCTCCCACTTGGACTACTGTCATAAGCTCTCAGTGGGGCTACCTTTGAAGGTGACTTTTGAAGTGTAGGTGGGTTCCCATGAGGCAAGACACAGTGATCACAGCAAGAACCTTTATTGAACTACATAACTGGGAAATGGGCAAAGCAACTGCTTATATACATTTCTGAAAGCCTGGGCCACTCCCACTCCCAACATGATTGGCTGTCTAAACTTCCAAGCTGCAAATCATAACTCAGAGTTCAAGGGCCAATGGCAGAGGCCCAAATGTCGAAACGTTCTGTGATTGGGCATCATGTTTTGAATCAGAACACAGGAGCTCACAATCCTTAGCATACCTGCCAAGTCCGGGTCGTAAATATCCGGGATCGGCAGCGCGCGCATGACCGGAAGTCGCTTCCGCGCATGACCGGAAACACGTAAAAGCGACTTCCGGCGCCGGCGCCGCCATTTTCTGGTGCCCATAGAAGGGCGAGCGCCACCGGAAGTCACATCACGCAACTTCCGGTCATGCGCGGAAGCGACTTCCGGCGCCGGCGGCGCCATTTTCTGGTGCCCATAGAAGGGCAAGCGGCACCAGAAAAATGGCCGGGTAATTAGGGTTGCTAACAATTGCATTCTCCTCCACTCATAGCTGCCAAGTATCCCGATTTAAGGGACAATACCGGGATTTTTCGCTAAACGGGAGACCGCCGGGAAACGGTAAGAAAAAAGGGGTTTTCCCGGCGGATACGGGATACTTGGCAGCTATGCCTTAGTCCAGACTCAAGCTCAGGCAAACACGGACCACTGAATACATAACACCTTGGAAACTACAGTACAACTAATCCATAATGCAGCTGCCAGAATAGTGACTGGGTAATTTTATTGTTTTATCTTTTTGGGAAGTCTAACTGCATGAAAAAGTCCTCTCTTTTTTTGGTCTGTCCTGAATCTTCCAACCTTCAGTTCTAGTGTGGGGAGAGAGGGAGGACAACTTTTCCCTATCCGCTTTCTCCATGCCATGATTAATTTCATACATTTCTGGCATTGTGTCTCTTCTTCCTGCCTTTTCTCTAAGCTAAAAGGTCCCTAAACACTGGAAAAGGCTCCCTTCAGGGAGTCTCTACTACATGCTTGATAGATTTTGCAATTTATAGCATCCATGTGTTTGCACTCATATTCTGGTCCCGGAAGGCTAGAGCAGCTCTTGAAGACTCAGAAGGTGCTCATATGTCATTTTGGGGGCAGGAAGTTGCGGCAGGAAGCTCAGCCGCCAGGAGGTGTGACTTAAGAGCAGGCAGATGGTCGCTCTGTGTGTTTGTGCTGGGGGCTTGCTGTGCAAATGTAGCTACAAAATGAAGCATCTGACACCAGGCTGCTCTCAAGCCTTCTGGGACAGAGCAGTTGGTAGGGCCACGGGTTCGAGCCCCACAATGGGCAAAAGATTCCTGCATTGCAGAGGGTTGGACTAGATGACCCTCGTTACCACCTTTGGTCAGGCAAAATACGAGACAGGTCAGGATGGGGAATGCGGAGGCTAAAATTTTATTTACCTTGCGTCCATTAAGGCGAACTAGGCAGTTGCCTAGGGCACCAAAATGGAGGGGGCGCTGGCCAGCCTCATCCAGGGCTGCCGCGCTAACAATTCCTGATGTCAGAGATGAAGACAGCCAGCCTGCGCAACCGTCCCCCTTTGACACAGCCGGCATCTTGGTGACAAAGTGAAGGCTCCCGCAGGTGCTGCTGCTCCTCCTGCTGCCGCCGTCGCCACTCCCTCTAAGGACCTTTAGCCTCTGAAGCAGCCTCTCCGCCCATGCCGCTGCTGCTCCTGAGCACAAGCGCGGCGTTTTGGCTCTGTTGCCTCCCAGCCCCTGACGGCTGTCAGACGGGGCCTCGAAGTGCCACTTCGTGTGCGGGGCTGGCTCAGCGCAGCCTCAGGCAGAAAGGGCTGGTGGGAGAGGCGGCCCGTGGAAATTCCCCAAAATTAGCTCGCGTAGGACGGAGAGATGCCGCACGTAGGTGTTTGCTATCGGGTTGCAGACGCGGATGCAATCGCCCGCATGTCTACTCAAAAGTCAGACCCACAATTTTTTAAAAAAGCAAACGCGTGTTCAAGTATCTCTACTCAGAAGTAAGTCTCACTGAGTCAAATGGGACTTACTCCCAGGAAAGTGAGAGAAGGGCCGGCTTACAATGCAATCCTATATATGCCTACTCATATATACTCATGTTTGAGATATGATTGGCTGGGGGGGGGGGGCGCCAGAAGGTGATCTTGCCTAGGGCGCAAAAAACCCTAGCACCGGCCCTGATTACAATGGCACACAGGATTTGCAGTGGTTTACGGTCAACGGGTTGAGGTTGAAACCTGACAAGACAGAAGTTCTGTTTTTGGGGCACAGGAGGAGGGTGAGTGTGGGTGTGGGAGAATCCCTGGTCCTGAATGGGGTAACAGTGCCCCTGAAGGACCAGGTGCACAGCCTGGGGGTCATTTTGGACTCACAGCTGTCCATGGAGATGCAGGTCAATTCTGCCTCCAGGGGTCTACCGAGACCCTCCCTGCCTGCACACTGTCTCGCTAGGTTGGTCCATGCTTTGGTTATCTCCTGCTTGGACTACTGCCATGCGCTCTCCGTGGGGCTATCTTGGAAGGTGATTCAGAAACTACAGCTAATCTAGAAGGCGGCAGCCAGAGTGGTGACTGGGAGTGGCCGCCGGGACCATATAACACCCATCCTAAAGGATCTATGCTGGCTCCCAGTATGTTTCCGAGCACAGTGGACAACCCCGTTAGATGGGCGGAGTTGAAGTATTATTATTATTATTTTTATTATTACTACTACTACTACTACTACTACTACTACTACTACTACTACTACTTTACCATTTGGGGAGCTAAGTGGGAGAGCATCTATTCTGCCTGCAGGGGAAACCGAGGAAGGTGGAAAAACCAGTTTAAAAAAAATTACCTTCTGTGTTTATCTCTGATTAGCATACATTATCTTTAAAAGGTGTGCGATCACAACAGACATCCAGCCTCCATGCAACTGAGGGTTTGTGGTTGAGCACAATTCAAAGTGTTGGTGCTGACCTTTAAAGCCCTAAATGGCCTCGGTCCAGTATACCTGAAGGAGCGTCTCCACCCCCATCGTTCAGCCCGGACACTGAGATCCAGCGCCGAGGGCCTTCTGGCGGTTCCCTCACTGCGAGAAGCAAAGCTACAGGGAACCAGGCAGAGGGCCTTTTCGGTAGTGGCGCCCGCCCTGTGGAACGCCCTCCCATCAGAGGTCAGAGAGATAAACAACTACCTGACATTTAGAAAATAACTAAAGGCAGCCTTGTTTAGGGAAGTTTTTAATCTGTGATATTTGATGTATTTTAATGTTTGTTGAAAGCCGCCCAGAGTGGCAGGGGAAGCCCAGCCAGATGGGCGGGGTATAAATAATAAATTATAATAATTATAATTATAATTAGCAACTTCATAATTTCATTTTACGAGCCTCCGAGCTCGAATGATGCAGTCCCCGCAAATGAAGCACAGCTCAAAATTTGCAGACACGGTGGAAATTGTGCGCGAATTTGCAAAAATAACACGCAGGGATGCATCATATCAGGGAAACTGCATATCAGAGAAACCCATCGATGGGAGGCAAATGAGCGCTAAACTGCTGATGAACTTCCATTAGGGCTTTTAAAATTATTTTATTGAAGTTTGCAAACGGATGTGGAAACATGACAAACTGAAAACTGGAAGGGTGGAAAACTTGAGAGAAACCGAAATCAACCCCAAATCAACCCCAAGTCACAGTATAGATGTCAATCGATTCGCAAGACTCCGCTTCCCCTACAAACACTGGAAATTTTTAGCTCAGAGAAGACCCATTGGAAATTGATGGGCCGAAACGAGTCCAACGGGGACTACTCTGAATAGGACTGTGAGTAGTGTCTGGCTAAGTTAAACACAGAGGAACTTACTGAAATCAAAGGTCCTAAATAAAGCAGCCTGCAATGATTTCGCTCCAAGTAGGACACAGAACATGAAGAATCTGTGAACCGGTTTCTACCTATGAGCAGCAAAAATAATTAAAGATTGTTGTGTTATGACTATCTTAAAACAGAGGGAAGAACAGAATGCAGCAAAGGGGGAGGATAAGAAAATCATAACAGAAAATGGGATGTGAAGTCAACAAGATGAAAGAAATCTTTTAAAATTTGCATTGGGATTTTATGTGTAATTTTTGGCCCCCTAAAAATAAAGTTAAGTTTCTAGTCCTGTGGTTTTGGATAAGTGGCTGATTTAAATAGGAAGCTCTCTTACACTAAATCACACCACAGGTCTATCTAAACCAGGGACCCCAAACTAAGGCCCGGGGGCCGGATGCGGCCCAATCACCACCTAAATCCGGCCCGTGGACGGTCCGAGAATCAGCATGTTTTTACATGAGTAGAATGTGTCCTTTAATTTAATATGCATCTCTGGGTTATTTGTGGGACATAGGAATTCATTCATTTCCCCCCCAAATATAGTCCGGCCCCCCACAAGGTCTGAGGGATAGTGGACTGGCCCCCTGCTGAAAAAGTTTGCTGACCCCTGATCTAAACCCAACACCAGCCTACCCTAACCAACCTTTAACAACCAAGGACCCCCTTGAGGTTCGCTCCCTGAAACCCTGCCTTGAACCCCCAACTTTATTTGGTGTGTGCTTTTTCCATAAAATGTCTATACCACTTGACTATCTCAAAGTGGTGTTTCTCCATAGAATTAAAGCTATTAAAAGTATTGGGGGAAACAATTTTTTAAAACTTTCCAAAGATAAAACCTGTGATAAAATGAAAACAGATTAAAACATATGTCAACATTCCTGCAAGGCACATGGTGGGAATAGATGGCCCTTGTGATCCTTTCCAACTCTACGATTCTATGATTCCACATGTCTGGAAAGGGTTTGTCTAAACAGCAACGAAAATGTATTTAGCAGGCACAGGAAAGAGTACAGTGAAGAAGGTGTCCCCTGATCATAGAATTATAGAGCTGGATGGGACCCCCAAGGGACATCTAGTCCAACCCCCTGCAATGCAGGAATCTCAGTTAAAGCATCCATGCATAGCTGCCAAGTTATCCCTTTTTTAAGGGATTTTCCCTTATGCTGAATAGGCTTCCTCGCGAGAAAAGGGAAAACTTGGCAGCTATGCATCCATGGCAGATGGTCCCCCCAACTCTGCTCAAAAACCTCCAAGGAAGGAGAGCCCACCACCTCCCGAGGGAGATTGTTCCACTGTCGAACGGCTCTTACTGTCAGAAAGTTATTTCTGACATTAGTCGGAATCTCCTTTGTTGTAACTTGAAGCCATGGGTTCGAGTCCTACCCTCCAGAGCAGGAGAAAACAAGCTGGCTCGCTCTTCCATGAGACAGCCCTTGAGCTATTTGAAGATGGCTATCATATCTCCTCTCAGTCTCCTCTTTCCCAGGCTAAACATCCCCAGCTCCTTCAACCGTTCCTCACCAGGCTTAGTTTCCAGACCCTTGATAATCTCGGTCACCCTCCTCCGCACACCTTCCAGCTTGTCAACCTCCTTCTCAAATTTTGGTGCCCAGGACTGAACACAGTATTCCTGTTGTGGCCTGACCAAGACAGAATAGAGTGGTGCCATTACTTCCCTTGATCTGGACACTAGGCGTCTGTTGATGTCAATAGGCAAGGAGTCCCAGAGGGCAGATGCCACCACAATGAAATATCAATTTCTTACCAATGTGGAGCAGCGCCAGTTCAGCACTAAATGGGGAGAAAAATGGTTATCTGTGCATCAAACATCTCAAGATCCTTACCTGATGGAGAGAGCAGGGAAGACAACGGACACTTCCGTAAACGTTTCTGTCTGTTTCTCTCTTTTTAAGGGGAAATGATGTCCATCCCAAAGCAAAATGATGGTTTTTAGGGGTGTAAAGGGAACGAGAGAGAGAGAGAGAGAGAGAGAGAGAGAGAGAGAGAGAGAGAGAGAGAGAGAGAGAGAGAGAGAGGTCTTCTGGCAGTGAAGACGTGGCGGCTGAGTTTGCTCTGCAGGGTGAGGTCTTTGAAGTTTTGACCCAATTTCCGTACTACGTAAGCAGGAAGGTTGATAAAAGCGCGTTTGAAGAAAGGCTTCTGGTTTTGAGAAGGTGTAAAGAGCACAAGTTAGGCTTGAAAAACTCACATTCGCCACTTCCTTTCTCAGGGAGAGCTCCTGTGCTTTTTGAGTATTGTGCCCCAGGCAGAAATTCGACTGGTAGAGCCATAACTCGCCTCCCTGACTCTTTCCCCTCTCTTATGGGAAAACCTGCAAGTCTTGATTCCCTGTCTGGTAGGTAAAGGCATCTTGCCTGGGGTCAGGGGGAGCAACACTACCTAGTGGTTAGAATCGTCGCATGTGGAAATTCCAAATAGGGTTGCCAGACTCAATAGTGGACAGGACTTCTGTGCCTTTAATTGCCCTGCTCTCTTTTGAGTCTGGAAACCTTAAAGAGAAACCTGCAGACCCTTTGTTTAATTTCCAAGCAAAGGTTCTGCTGGTTTCTGTTTAAGGTTTCCAGACTCAAAAGAGAGCAGGGCAATTAAAGGCACAGAAGTCCTGTCCTCTATTGAGTCTGGCAACCCTAATTCCAAAGGAAAATTGGAAGCCTCAGGTCAAAGATGCTGATGGATTGCCAGCAGCGCAGGAAGGAGAAATAATGGTTTTGATACAAATGGAAACGTCCAATTGTTTTTTTGCATATTGAATCGAAGAATTATAGGGCTGGAAGGGACCCCAAGGGTGATCTAGTCCAACTCCCTGCAATGCAGGAATCTTAATTCCCAACATGGGGCTCAAACCCACGACCCTGAGATTCCGAGTCTCATGCTCTACGGATTGAACTGATACTCTAAAACGGTATCCTGCACATTTCCTCATCTGAATCAATTGAGCAGTTTTGACATACAGTATTGTTGTTATTTAGTCGTTTAGTCGTGTCCGACTCTTCGTGACCCCATGGACCATAGCACGCCAGGCACTCCTGTCTTCCACTGCCTCCCACAGTTTGGTCAGACTCATGTTCGTAGCTTCGAGAACACTGTCCAGCCATCTCGTCCTCTGTCGTCCCCTTCTCCTTGTGCCCTCAATCTTTCCCAACATCAGGGTCTTTTCCAAGGATTCTTCTCTTCTCATGAGGTGGCCAAAGTATTGGAGCCTCAGCTTCACGATCTGTCCTTCCAGGGAGCACTCAGGGCTGATTTCCTTCAGAATGGAGAGGTTTGATCTTCTTGCAGTCCATGGGACTCTCAAGAGTCTCCTCCAGCACCATAATTCAAAAGCATAAATTCTTTGGCGATCAGACTTCTTTATGGTCCAGCTCTCCTGGCTGGGCCAAAGCCGAAAGGTCACTCAGTTGCGGATATGCCTGGAAGCGAAAGGAAAGTCCGATGCTGTAAAGAAAAATATTGCATAGGAACCTTGACATACAGTATGTTTACCTAATTTGCATTCATTTTCATGACTGGGGAAAGGGGTTTGTTTTCAATGAATGAAAAAGGGTGCGTAAATAATAATAATAATAATAATAATAATAATAATAATAATAATAATTTCTAACAAAGGGGCAGTAATTTAAAGCCAATATAACTACATGAAGCCTGCACCGCCTCCCCCAGAAAAATACTTAATGTCACTCTGAGCATGCTTAGAGGCACTCTTATTTCAAATCTGATTTTTCAAAGGAATAGTGCAGCCTAAGAACTGGGAGGTCGACACATTAAACTGGGTTTGGTCAGGGATGAAAGGGCTTCTCTGTGGCACCAGAATCAACAACCCAGGACATTGTGGGAGCCGAAATCTTAGGTGCCCACCCAGGTGGGCAGAGCCTCTCACCCTGGTCCCTCTCACACAAGTAATGCCCGGCTGGGTCTCCGGGTGATTGGATAACAAGGAGCAGTGTGATTAGCCACAGCCAGAAAGAGGCAGGTGTGATGAAAAAGTTGGTTTTGTTGGACTGTTTGGGTCAAAAAGTGTTTCTTTCTTTCCTTTCTTTCCCCACCAGCAAATGTTTAATGAATGACAGCCTCTGATTGGCCGTGGTTCCAGGAGGGAGAGTTTAAAAGGAGAGGATCTGAGGAGAGACAGTGGTTGTGGGAGTTGAGAGGGTTGGTTTTGGAGTGTTGGAATTGAGGTAGGGGACGAGGGTTGCGCTGTGGTCTAAACCACTGAGCCCCTTGGGCTTGCCGATCAGAAGGTCGGCGGTTCGAATCCCTGCGACGGGGTGAGCTCCCTTCGCTCGGTCCCAGTTCCTGCCAACCTAGAAGTTCGAAAACACGTCCAAGTGCAAGTAGATAAATAGGTACCGCTCCGGCAGGAAGGTAAACGGCGTTTCCGTGCGCTGCTCTGATTTCGCCTGCTGGCCACATGATCCAGAAGCTGTCTGCGGACAAACACCAGCTCCCTCGGCCAGTAAAGTGAGATGAGCGCCGCAACCCCAGAGCTGTCCGTGACTGGACTTAACGGCCCAGGGGTCCTTTACCTTTACCTAGGGAGCTAGGATAGGAGACAGGATGAGGAATAAAGAGTGAATGGGAGAAATAGTTGGTTCTGGGTAAAAGCAACTTCCATTCAGAGCTTATTGCGAAGGACAGAGTGTGGTTGCCGTTGTCCTGTAGGAGGAATAGGCCGGAAATTTTACTGGGAGGTTGAGCCAGGAAAAGTAGGAGCTGGAAAGGAACAGCATCCTTGGGACTCAAATCTAGTCTGGAGGGGAGAGAGACTTCCAAGGAAAAGAAGAAAACTCCCAGACCCAGTGAAGGTGGTCAACAAAAGAGGTTTAAAGACTGTCTCAAGAGCCCTTTGGTCTATAACCTCAGGAGCAGGATTGCTAAAGGGGGTGGATAACTGAAAGAAAGTATGACCATACTATAAAGGAACCAAACCTACAACGCAAAAACAACTGAGGACGAATTAAAGAGAAATTGCACTGTATTCTTGAAGTAACCTAAATTTAATCCATGTGTGTTATATACTATCTTGCCTTATATACTATCTTGTGCGGGATGCCTGATGATCGTCTTCCAAAGCAACTACTCTATTCCCAACTTAAAAATGGAAAGCGTAATGCTGGTGGTCAACAAAAGAGGTTTAAAGACTGTCTCAAGGCAAATCTTAAAAAATGTAGTATAAACACTGACAACTGGGAAACACTGGCCTGCGAGCGCTCCAGTTGGACAACAGCCTTTACCAAAGGTGCCATGGGCTTTGAAGACACTCGAACTCAGGACGCAAGGGAGAAACGTGCTAAGAGGAAGGCACACTTGGCAAATCCACACCGTGATCAACTCCCGCCTGGAAACCAATGTCCCCACTGTGGAAGGACGTGTGGATCCAGAATTGGCCTCCATAGTCACTTACAGACCCATTGTTAAAATTGTGTTTATGGAAGACAATCTTACTCGGCTACGAATGATCGAAGAAGAAGAAGAAGAAGAAGAAGAAGAAGAAGAAGAAGAAGAAGAAGAAGAAGAAGATCTTGCCTTAAATAAATTTTTATTGTTTGTTTAAAGAAATCCTGTCTGAGACTCCAACTTACTAGTTATCCCTTCACAGAGGTCCCCCGCAAGATACTCTGGGCTAGAATTTTAAGAGGAAAGGAAAAGAAACCTTTGGGTAAAGGGTTGTTCAGTGAGGTGGGGGCAATTTATCTGAGTGAGAGCGGGCCCAACAGCGGGGGGAAATACCGATGTGCCCGTCGCAGGTCTTTAAATGCTTTCAAGGGTGAGGAACCCTCCAGAATTATGGGCGTGTTTGTTATTTTAGTATGATGTATTCGCAAGCAGGATTTGAACTATGGAGATTATTTCATTATTGTTACGAGATAAGAGAGAGAAGATAGGAGAGAATGAAAGAAAAAAAACAACCCTGGAAAATGTGATGGGAAGTCGACAAAACGAGAGAGAAATCTATTGTGTGTTGGAATGTATATGTGAAATTTCTAGAGTCCTTCTGCTATAGGACAGCTCTATAAATTAAGCCAGTCTAATAAATAAGGTGAAAGCAAAATGTCACTTAGAGAAGGATCTGAAATACTAATCTGGAAGCTTGGGTTTGTTTTATTCTGGAGTGTTTTATTTGATGTTTTCATGTGTTGCCAATCACTTTGAGATTTTTCCTTTAAAATATTAAAAATACTTTCTTTAAAAAAGCAATAAAAATAAAATATACTGTATCGGGGAAAAGGAAAGCTTTTCCTTCTTTGTCCACTAGAGGGCACTTTGAAAGTGAACACTAACACATGTCCCATCCCATAAAGGGCCCCTTATAAATACTGTATATCTATTTATTATCATTAATGTTATTTAAATTCATTCCCACCCTGTGCCTCTGCACCATTTTGCAAGGGGAGTCAGCCTTTAATAAGTGATGTCACCCTGTGGCATCATGAGAAATGTACATTATCTGTTTTTTACTCTTGCACACTGAAGCAATCCATTTCCCGCCCTCTGTCTTCCACAGTGACGTTTTCCCCTAAATGTAAACTAAGGCTGTAGTCCTCATGATCCTGAATAAAGATCTGGTTTGAGTTAGGAACATAGGGGGAAAGGTCCTGTAGAGGCCAAGCATACCCACCAGGGGCCCTCTTTAAAAACCACCCAAGCCAGCACACATTGCCATGCCTTGTGGCAGGGAGTTCCATAGGCCCGCTTCTATGGCTCCTGCAGAGTAGGACTTCTTTGCCTGACAAGGCTCCTCACAGTTGCATCACCCGCCGCAGGCTTTTGAGGAAGGGAGGGGGCATTTCCCCACCCACTCAAACTGAGATACTCTGCTCTTAATAATAATAATGATAATGATAATAATAATTTATTATTTATACGCCGCCCGTCTGGCTGGGTTTCCCCAGCCACTCTGGATGGCTTCCAACACAATATTAAAATACAATAATCTAATCTAATCTAATCTTTGAAGTTACATTTTAAAAAGTATTACAGTGGTACCTCAGTTTAAGTACACAATTGGTTCCAGAAGTCTGTACTTAACCTGAAGCGAACTTAACCTGAAGTGAACTTTCCCACTGAAAGTAATGGAAAGTGGATTAATCCATTCCAGATGGTCCATGGAGTACTTAAACTGAAGCGTGCTTAACCTGAAGTGAACTTTCCCATTGAAAGTAATGGAAAGTGGATTAATCCATTCCAGACAGGTCCGTGGAGTACTCAACTTGAAGCGTACTTAACCCGAAGTATGAGTGTAATTGGTTCTGGAAGTCTGTACTTAACCTGAAGCGTATTTAACCTGAAGCATACTTTCCCACTGAAAGTAATGGAAAGTGGATTAATCTGTTCCAGATGGGTCCGCGGAGTACTTAAACTGAAAGTACTCAAACCGAGGTGTACTTAAACCGATGTATGACTGTATGCCAATAAGGGCTGAATGAATAAAAACACACACCCTGTTTTCCTACCCAGAATTCAGTACGTGAGGCAACTAATTAGAGGGAAATAACCGCTTCAAATACCTTACCAGGGGTAAGGTAAAAGGTAAAGGTAAATGTCAAGGTAAGGTCAAGGACCCCTGGACGGTTCAGTCCAGTCAAAGGCGACTATGGGGTTGTGGCGCTCATCTTGCTTTCAGGCCGAGGGAGTCGGCGTTTGTCCACAGACAGCTTTCTAGGTCATGTGGCCAGCATCACTAAAACCAATTCTGGCGCAACGGGACACTGTGACGGAAACCAGAGCGCACGGAAATGCCGTTTACCTTCCTGCCACAGCGGTACCTATTTATCTACTTGCACTGGCATGCTTTCGAACTGCTAGGTTGGCAGAAGCTGGGACAGAGCAATGGGAGCTCACTCCATGGCGTGGATTCGAACCGCTGACCTTCCGATCAGCAAGCCCAAGAGGCTCAACGTTTTAGACCACAGTGCCACCTGCATCTCACACATAGGCTGGGGTACAGGGTGTGGGCAGGGATGTTTTGGCGAGGATGTGGGCTTCCAATGAGGGAGCTACAAGACCAGTTGCTGGAAACCACAAGAGGGGAGAATTGCTCCTGTGCTCGGATCCTGCTTGCAGGTTCCTCATTGGGGCATCTGGTTGGCCCCTGTGAGAACAGGATGCTGGACTAGATGGGCCATTGGCCTGATCCAGCAGGCTGTCTAAATATTACATCCCCCACTCCCCCTGAGCTTAGATGTGCTGTTATCCTCCCATCGTAAAAACAAAACCGTGCCGTGATAACTCCCCGAAACGAGATATATTTAAGGTGGAAAAACCCAACTAATAATTCCTCAAAGACAAATAATAGATTTAAATATTCCGAAAGAAACTTTGATATAGAAAAGAAATAAATATCCCAAAATAATAAAGGGCTGCAAAACCTCTCCTAGTTGTAATGGTATTCTTAAATGGAGCTCCATTCGGTATATAAGCCAAGAATCAGAAACACCCTTTAGCAGTCTGAACAATGGAGACATACCATTACAAACTAGGGGAGCTTTTGCAGCCCTTTATTTAAACTTTTCGAAGAGCAATGATATTTCTCAGCCATTTAACATTTCCCTTCTGAGGAAACAGATATTTTCCAGTGAAACGAGTCACTTAGCCGGCACCTCGTCAAGGTTTATTTTATTTAGAGGTTATTTTGGGATATTTATTTCTTTTCTATATCAAAGTTTCTTTGGGAATATTTAAATCTATTATTTGTCTTTGAGGAATTATTAGTTGGGTTTTTCAACCTTACCTATATCTCGTTTCTCGAGTTATCACGGCACAGCTTTGTTTTTACGCTGGTTATACCCTTCCGTGATTGTCTTTTTTGCCTTTTTGGTTTGTTATCCTCCCATCAGCAGACACTCCCAGTGTCCCCATTTTCCAGCGACAGTAATAATAATAATAATAGTAATAATAGTAATAATAGTAATAATAGTAATAATAGTAATAATTTATAATTTATACCCCGCCCATCTGGCTGAGTTTCCCCAGCCACTCTGGGCCATAGCTGCCAAGTTTCGGATTTGAAAATAAGGGATCAGCACCCTCACTTGTCCCGGGGACAGTCTACGATTCTCAGGGAGTGTGTCAAGGTACCCAGACACCCTCCCCCCACAACTCACACTTCACACAGAATTTAAGGTTAAGGTTTTTGGCATTAATTTGGCCACAACTTTATTTAAATACAACTAATGTGAGTGATTCCATTCTGAAGGAAATCAGCCCTGAGTGCTCACTGGAAGAACAGATCGTGAAGCTGAGGCTCCAATACTTTGGCCACCTCATGAGAAGAGAGGAATCCTTGGAAAAGACCCTGATGTTGGGAAAGATGGAGGGCACTAGGAGAAGGGGACGACAGAGGACGAGATGGTTGGACAGTGTTCTCGAAGCTACGAACATGAGTTTGACCAAACTGTGGGAGGCAGTGGAAGACAGGAGTGCCTGGCGTGCTATGGTCCATGGGGTCACGAAGAGTCGGACACGACTAAACGACTAAACAACAACAACAATGTGAGTGATTGCTTAGGCATTGGTTCCAGCCATCTGTCCGCCCCCCCCCCCCGTCCCCCAGCCTGGAACAAAACTGACTCCCGCTAGCGTACTAGGGAAGCCAGTATAGGTGAGCACCCTCTGAGAGAGGAGGGAGCTGGGAGCCAAACCCTTCACCTCTCCCTCGGAAGCTCCCTGAGGCTCATGCGCGGTCCTAGCCCCTACCGGGGGTACGGACAAATGTGTGGAGCCCCAGGATTCCTTTAACGGGATACCTGGCAGCAGCAATTTTGAGGGGCAGTCTGGGCGGCTTACAACAAAATATTAAAATACAACAATCGATTAAACATTAAAAGCTTCCCTAAAAGTGCCAGATTTACAGAAGCTGTCCTGTTTTTCTGATTTGATCCCGGAATGTCCCACTGCTCCTTAGTTAGGACGTTCCTATTTTCATCAGAGAAATGTTGGAGGTTCTGGAGTCAAGCCAAGATGATAAGTCACTATACAACATTTTGAAGACACCTGAAGGCAGCCCTGGATAGGGAAGTTTTTCAATGTTGTTTCATGTTATATTATGTTTTTGTAGATGTTGGAAGCTGCCCAGAATGGCTGGAGAACCCAGTCAGATGCATGGGGTATTATTATTATTATTATTATTATTATTATTGAATAAGACGTTTCTATTTTCACCCGTGAAATGTTGGAGGGGGTGCATCTGTCTCCCCCTCCCTTTCCCACTGAGGTTTAGCAACCCAGCGGTGCCTTACATCTGTAACAGAAAGAAACTTGCCTTTCAATGGCGTCACCAGAGAAGGAGGTCTCTCTCTCTCTCTCTCTCTCTCTCTCTCTCTCTCTCTCTCTCTCTCTCTCTTTTCCCCTTGGGTGAAGGTGGGGGGAAGCACTGTGGTGGCTTTTATTTTTATTTTTAATTAGCCTGGCAAAATCCCCCTTCTTTTTTTGCTAAACAACCCGGTCTGCTTCATACAACCTCCACTTGCTTCCTGAAAGGAGGTCTCTCTCTCCCTCTCTCTCTCTCCCTCTTTCTGTTTTTTCTTCTTCTTCTTGCAACGAATCCGTTAGCTCAAGACTTTTTGCAGGAGGAGCATTTCCCCTGAATTTCCCCCTCTGCTGCTTCTCTTTCTCTCTCTCTCTCTCTCCCAGTCCCTCTCTCTCCTTCTCTTTCCAGCTGTTGCTCGGGGGGAAAACTTTGCGTCCTGCGCTTGGATAACCTCTCTCATCGGACCAACCGAAATTTCCGGCAAGAAACCCGGGGCGGGGAGAAGAAGAAAAATCAAAAAACAAAATTAGCGAAAGGTATGCAAAGGGAATTTATTTGAATTTTTTTTCTTCCCCCTTTGGGAACTTTCTGGTTTTGCAAAGCGGGGGGGGGGGGGATGATGAAGCGATCCAGGGACGGGAGTTGCAGAATCCTTGCGCAAAAACGGCTGGTTTGGGGGATGAGGCCGGGGACACGGTCTCTCCCTGGCCCCCACCCGAAAAGATGTCTTGCTTGGGTCTCTCTCTCTCTCTCTCTCTCTCTCTCTCTCTCTCTCTCTCTCTCTCTCTCTCTCTCTCTCTCTCTCTCTCTCTCTCTCTCTCTCTCTCTCTCTCTCTCTCTCTCTCTCTCTCTCTCTTTCTCTCTCTCACAGTTAGCTGTGTTCCGGGGAATGGGAAGGGCTTGCTGCCTTCTGGGTGGGTGGGAAAACATTTCTGCAGGATGCCAAGTATGTTCGCCTCGCGTTCCCAAAATTCTACACGTATGCAAAAATCTCCAGGGTTGATCTCGACCATCTGCAGTGGCGGATAGACTCTGGGAAATAAAGGAAGCATAACTTTTCGGGGTCCCTAATCACCGGAGGTGGGGGTTGTCCTAGAAGCGGCTTAATTCATGCATTTATACAGTAGAGCATTTCCCTAATTGGTACCCCACGCTTCTTGTAAACTATAAGGCATAGGAAATATTTATTCCCACCAGTAGCTTTGACATGTTAATCAAAATCTGAGATGTAGTAGTTATTTTATTTTATTTTATTTTTAAATGTGGTGATCTGTTGTAGGGCAATGCCACAGACAAGAACTGCCCAAGTTGCTGGTTGCAAAGCGAACCCCATAACAGCCCCCAGAGCTGTTGAAGGGGGGGGGCTGCCAGGTTTGGGGCCCTGGGTGAAGCCTCCAGAGGGGCGCCGTGGAGGCCCCCAGCCTGTGTGTGTGTGTGTGTGTGTGTGTGCGCGCGCGCAAATGCTTTTGTAGGGGGTGTCAAACTGGGTCTTTTACCTGGATGAAATAAAGTCTAGTCGTCGTCCCCCCCGGTCAGCCCCCAAAATGTATGCCCACCCCGACCGTCTGGTTGTGCCTGGCCAGTGTTCCAACATCAGTCTCCCTTGAGACTTTGACTTTGGATGTGGGGTTTGTGTGCGAGAGCCAGCCCCCTCCCAAATTATTATTATTATTATCATTTACTAAATTTGCATACCGCCCTATACTAGCAGGTTTCAGGGTGGTTACAACATAAAATCACAGTATAAAAACATGAAATACATAATAAAAAAAACATAAACAAGAACAACCCAATAACCCCACCCCCCAAAAACACATTTTAAAAGGGCATTGGATGTCAGTCAGCCAAAGGCCTGGCGCCTAAAGGTGTATAATGAAGGCACCAGGCAAGCCTCCCCGGGGAGAGTGTTGTGTATTGAGTCAAAGGATTTTATATCTGTATTATTATTGTCTGTATTTGCATTAGGAAAAAGTAACTGCCTTTTGGTTCCAGAGGGTACAGCTACTATTGGTTCATTTAAGCTGCTGTATTTGGATCCTCTGTCTTATTGGTTTCCTCCAAAAGGCAGCACTGTGATTGCTTGATATTGTTCCCTCCAAAATGTATCCCTTCCTAGCTAGTCCCCTGTCCCTATAAATGTAGCTTTCCTCTCCTCAGTCTTCAGTCTTGTTCACTTTAATAAAGAGCTGTTACTAGAGAACTGTCTCCAGCATGTTTTGTCAAGAGAGCTGAAATCACAAACCCCACGTCACAACAACTGGCGACGAAGGTGGGATCCGGAATGCTGAGGAGCGGTTAAACACAACCCTGCCTCAGAGTCCGGATTGCAGCTGAGAACAAGACTCACTGGCCAGCTGAGAAGACGACCCTGCCCGCTAGGACAATGGAGAGTCCAAGGGTATTGGAGCCCTTCCAGCCATCAGAGCCCCACACCTGGGAAGACTACGTCGAACGCTTCGAGTTCTTTGCAGTGGCTCAAGGGATCACCGATGCCAGCAAAAGAAGGGCCACATTCCTGAGCTACTGTGGGCCCGAGACCTTCAAGCTGGCCAAGGCATTACTTGCTCCAGCGAAGCTGAGTGAGACATCTCTCAAAGATATTCTTGCCTGCCTAACAAGCCACTTGGCGCCTACTGAGACCAAGATGGCCCGGCGGATGGAGTTCCATAAGAGGCAGCAGCATGCTGGGGAGTCTGTATCCACATTTCTGGCTGAACTCCGGAAGCTCGCTCAGCACTGCGGCTTCCAAAATCTGGAAGAGACTCTCCTGGATCGGTTTATTGGTGGTCTGAGCAGCAAGAAAGCCAGAAGACGCATCGTGGCTAAAGAAGAGGTTACCCTTGCTTCAGCCTTGAAAGAGGCCACCGCCACGGAGAATTATGAAAGAGAGGAGCTTGATGCCAGTCGCAAGGCCACTAAGCCACAGATAGAAGTTGCGCATGCCATGGACGAGCTAGAGGCTACTCCGAGCCAGAGCCCAGTCCGTGGGGTCGAGTCGGTGCGTCAGGCCTGCACAGTGCACAGAGATCGCCGAGGCAGTTGCCCAGGTTGTGGCGGAAACCATGAAAGGAAGAGTTGTCGTTTCAGGGATGCTATCTGCCGGACGTGCGGAAAGACGGGTCACATCGCCAGGGTCTGTAGATCGGCGGCGTCGGGAGCGACAGGAGCACCTAGACTGGAGCATCGCAGACCGCCCACAGCAACTCGTTTTCTAAAGAACTGCCACTACGTAACGGAGATCAACGGGAGGGCCGTGCAGTTTCCAGCGCAAGGCAAGGCACACGTCAAGGTGAAGATTGAGGGTCAGCAGTGCGACATGGAGGTGGACTCCGGATCCGCATTCACCATCGTGTCGGACCAGACCGCGAAGACATTCTTCCCCAGGGGTAAGTTGCCCCCTCTGGAGCCCTTTCCGGCAACCTTGCAGTCGTACTCAGCAGGCCGCATCCATGTTATGGGAATGTGTGCCGTGAGAGTACAGTTCCGGGACAAACAGGCTGTACTCAAACTGGTGATTGCGAAGGGCAGTCGCCCCAGTCTCCTGGGCACTGACTGGTTCCCTGCCCTGGGACTGAGTATCTCAGGGCTTAATTCAATCCAAACCTGCCCTGAGATGAGTGAGGTATTATGCAAGGAATTTGCTGGTCTCTTTAATGGAAAACTGGGTTGTTATAAAGGGCCCCCAGTTGACTTCGAGTTGGACCCCGGGGTGGCTCCAATCCGACTCAAACCAAGGCGAGTGCCATTTGCACTGCAACCCAAGATCGAGGCAGAGCTGGATAAATTGGTCAAGCAGGGAGTTCTCTCACCCGTGGACTCTGCTAAGTGGGAGACTCCAATCGTCACACCCCTTAAAGCAAATGGGGAAGTCAGGATATGTGCAGATTACAAATGTACTATCAATAAGGCACTCAGGGGAAACTCATACCCCATTCCAGTCGTATCACATCTGTTGGCTAAACTGGCTGGGGGCAAGGTGTTCGCCAAAATTGACCTGGCACAAGCTTACCAACAGCTGCCAGTAACCCCACAATCAGCGGAAGCACAGACTATTGTCACACATAAAGGGGCGTTCAGAGTTAACAGATTACAGTTCGGAGTTTGTGTGGCCCCAGGGATTTTTCAAGGGCTCATGGAACGCCTGTTAAGAGGTCTGCCGGGGGTCTTGCCATTTTTTGATGATGTTTTGATTGCTGGAAAAGACCCACAGGAACTGGTTGCGCGTGTCCGTGCAGTGTTGCTCAAGTTCAAGGAGGTGGGGTTGCAACTGAAAAAAGAAAAATGCAGTTTTGGGGTGCCAACTGTGGATTTCTTGGGGTTTAAAATTGATGCATCAGGCATCCACCCCACAGATGCTAAGATTAAGGCCATCATCGAGGCACCACGACCACAGAACAAGACGGAGTTGCAGTCATTCCTGGGACTTATTAACTTTTATCATTCGTTCTTACCCCAGAAAGCTTCGGTAGCTGAACCATTACATAGACTATTGCAGAAAAAGAATGTGTGGCGATGGGGGCGGGAGCAGCAGAAGGCTTTTGACTCCTTGCGAGGAATGCTGAGTAGCAGGAGCGTCCTTGCTCATTATGATGAGTCAAAGCCGCTGGTCCTGGCATGTGATGCCTCTCAATACGGTCTGGGGGCTGTGCTGAGTCATAGGGAACCGGATGGGTCGGAGAAGCCCATCTCTTTCTATTCCCGTACGTTGTCGCCCACAGAGCGCAACTATGCTCAAATTGATAAAGAGGCACTGGCTATTGTGTCCGGAATCAAAAGGTTCTATGATTATTTGTACGGTCGCCATTTCTCCATTGAAACGGACCACAAACCACTGTTAGGGTTGTTTAACCCAAACAAACAAACGCCACAAATTCTCTCCCCCAGAATGTTGCGTTGGTCAATATTCCTGAATGGGTTCCAGTACACCTTGACCCATGTGCCGGGGAAACAGTTGTGCCATGCTGATGCGCTGAGTCGATTGCCCCTTCCTGGCGGGAGCAATGAGGATCCTGCTCCGGCGGAGCACATTATGATGCTAGAAACACTTCCGGGGGCTCCTGTAACAGCTACGGATATAGCTGAGAAAACTAGGAAAGATGCTGTTCTCTCCCGTGTGCTCACTTGGGTGGGGAGGGGGTGGCCAGGTGGTCCGCATGAAGAAAAATTCAGGCCTTATGCGACAAGGCAGCACGAATTGTCCATGCATAAGGGTTGTCTCCTATGGGGAGATAGGGTGATAATCCCAGCACCACTGAGAAACAGGGTTCTTGAGACGCTTCACATGGGACACCCGGGAATGGTCAGGATGAAGTCGCTAGCCCGATGTTATGTGTGGTGGCCTGGAATGGACCAGAACATAGAACAATGGGTACGAACATGCAAGGCATGCCAAGAGGTGCGGCCAGAAGTGGCCAGAGCACCAGTCCACTGGTGGGAGCAGTCCAGGACTCCCTGGAGCCGGCTACACATAGATTTTGCTGGGCCATTCCAAGGGAAGGTCTTTTTGGTTATCGTTGATGCATATTCCAAATGGTTAGAAGTGGCGATGGTCCCTAGCATGGCATCAGTTGCCGTAATCAAGGTGTTGAGGCAGCTGTTTGCTACCCACGGGTTACCTGAGACCATTGTATCAGATAATGGGGCAGCTTTTGTATCCCAAGAATTCAGGGCATTCTTGGCTGATAACTTTATAAGAGGGATCACATCCGCGCCCTTTCACCCATCCTCCAATGGGCAGGCTGAGCGCATGGTAAGAACAGCCAAAGAATCCATTGCGCGCTTAATGGAGGGTAACTGGTCGGCTCGCATTGCGCGAATGTTATTTTTGCAGCATGCGACGCCATGTACTGCGACGGGCAAGTCGCCAGCCGAGCTGCTCTTAGGTAGAAGACTGGTAACGGTGCTGGATTATGTCCACCCAGATAAAATGCCAAACCGTAATTCAAGAGCAACCCCCCAGGCTGAGACTGACACAACAAGGTATCTCGCCCCTGAAGATCTGGTCTGGGTGAGGAACTATTCACGAGGTCCGCGGTGGGTGGCCGGTGTGATCACCCGGGCTAGTGGACCTGTGTCCTATTATGTGACCTTGGAAAATGGGCAAGTTTGGAAGAGACATATAGATCAGCTGAGGCGCCGGGCGCTCAGCAGGGAGGAGTCAGATAATTCATCCCTGGCTAATGACGCACAGCTGCAAGACCAGAGTGAAAATGGTCCAGAGGTACAGTCACCAGGGGCTTCAGCAAATGAACCAGGGTCTGCTAGTCCTCATGATGACGAGGTACAGGTCGGGGACCCTGAGATGTCTGGGACTCCATCTGTTCCTGATGAAACCACTATAGCAGCCCCTCCACCACAGGTAACACCCAATCCAGAACCTGCAACACCTGTTGTCAGGAGATCAGGTAGAAGTTGTAGGACCCCACAGTACCTGAGGGATTACGTCTGCTGTGCTCACTAGGGGGGGAGGGGTGTTGTGTATTGAGTCAAAGGATTTTATATCTGTATTATTATTGTCTGTATTTGCATTAGGATAAAGTAACTGCCTTTTGGTTCCAGAGGGTACAGCTACTATTGGTTCATTTAAGCTGCTGTATTTGGATCCTCTGTCTTATTGGTTTCCTCCAAAAGGCAGCACTGTGATTGCTTGATATTGTTCCCTCCAAAATGTATCCCTTCCTAGCTAGTCCCCTGTCCCTATAAATGTAGCTTTCCTCTCCTCAGTCTTCAGTCTTGTTCACTTTAATAAAGAGCTGTTACTAGAGAACTGTCTCCAGCATGTTTTGTCAAGAGAGCTGAAATCACAAACCCCACGTCACAACAGAGAGCATCCCACAGGCGGGGAGCCACTGCAGAGAAGGCCCTGTTCTCATGATGCCACCGTCCAGACCTCTCATGGAAGAAGCACACGAAAAGGGGCCTCAGAGGATAATCTCAGGGTCTGGGTCAGTTCATATGGAGAGAGGCAGCCCTGGAGTTATCAATGGGCATTGCCATTCAAATGGCGTGAGTGCACTGCGTCACGTGATCAGTTATGCAGGGTGGGGCTTATCTGCTCCCCGCCCCGATATTTTATTCAAGTTGGCACCCCTGTGTGTGTGTGTGTGTGTTTTCCTCCCAACTTTCCGACAACCTTTTAATTACCTGCATCTGCTAATTGGGCATCGTGGGATTACACGCCTACCTTCCCAACAAGCTTAAATGCGCTCTCTCATCTCGGCTGCTCCACGAAAAATACGTTAACAGCAGTGTGATTTTCTTCTTCTTCTTCAAGCTGGGTATCTGGCTCAGAGTTCTGGGTCATATGCTCTGATTGGATCCTGAAAAGCATTCCCTTCCATCCATTTTTATTTTTTTTAAACCCACACTCCACTGCACCACAGGCTCAATTCCATTAATCCCTTGCAACCTGTTGTTTTAATCATCCGAGCAAACTTTAGTTGAGTTGAAAAGCCAAGCCAATTCGCTCAATGACGTCTGGTGGGTTGAGAGTGTAAATAATTGGGCTTAATAATAATTAGAAATGAGAGTCGGGGTGAGGAGGAGGCTGGAGGTGAGCATTCTCCTTTTACCTCCATTTCAGATGTTTCAAAGCTAAGGGCCAGGGCCTCTTTTTATGTTCTGAGCCTTTAACAGCTGCCTGGCAGGTATGCAGGTCAACCTTTTTAGCACGAAGGCACTAAGGGACATAGCAGTTGAATTTCTTTTCTTTTTCTTTTTTCTTTTAATAATTTTATTAAGTTTTATAAAAAGAAAAGAATAACTTCCATATAATTATACATTATTATAACATCAATATTCAAAAATTCAGAAATAAAAGAAGAAGAGTTAAAAGAAAACAACAACATATACATTCCATTTTTTTCTCATTTTAGTAAGGGACTTCCCCGAGTCCCGCTTCTAACCGTTCATTGCATATCATTCTTGACAAATTCTATATCTTATTTTCCAAACCTAATTACAACGTCCTTTTCTCAATTTTACAACTCACTAGAATATTCTAACCTATTTTCAATTATATCTCACTTAATTTCTTAACCTGCGACTTCACAATTGCTTATAATTCTCATACATCAATTCTGCAATATTTTTTTATAATAAATTCTAAATTTATTCCATTCCTCTTCCACCTTCTCCTCTCCCCGGTCGCGTAGCCTTCCGGTCAGATCAGCAAGTTCCATATAGTCCAGCGTCTTTATTTGCCATTCTTCCACTGTAGGTATCTTCTGTGTCTTCCAGTACTTTGCTAACAATATTCTGGCTGCAATTGTGGCGTATAAAAACAGATTCACATCTTTCATAGGCGATTCTCTTCCTACCACGCCCAATAGAAAATCAAATCCACCCTGATTTCTGATCAGGTAGTGACCTTCTCTGAAAGGAAAAGCTGCTTATCTAGGAATGGGGGGAGAGGGGAAATCTATTCAGTTCGCATTGAGGCAAACCCACCGTATCTGCATTTTCTGAAATGGCACACACACACACACACACACACACACACACACACACACACACAAAGGAGCTGTTCATTGAAATGTGCACTTTACCCAATTTTGTAAAATGGTTCTCTAGCCAGGTAATGTGCAAAAATAGCTGTCCTGGGTGATGGAAGAGAAAATAAAAGTGCTCATTTGGAAGAAATTGCTTTGCAAAACCAAAATTGGTCTATTAGTCAAGCAGCCTGCAGAAATCTGCAGGAAATGCGCAAGCGAACTTTCATGAGGACTTTTCAAAAAAATAAAGCGCCAACTGATGCAGAATTTGAACTTTAAGAATGGAAGAACGAGGAGCTGAGAGGAACCAAAATGGATAGTTTGGTCTGTCCTTGCACTCTTCACATGCTTGCCAGACACCTTTGACTCCTCATGGGATGTCTTCAAATCATAGAGTTGCCCTACTCAGTGGCAGCATACAAATAAAATTATGTATGTACTCAGAGGTTTTACCACAATCAAGCAGTACAGTATGCAGATTTTCCTAAATTCTGGAAACCAAGCCTTATGAGGAACGGTTGAAGGACCTGGGGGTGTTTAGCCTGGAAAAGAGGAGACTGAGAGGAGATACAATGCCATCTTCAAATATCTCAAGGGCTGTCACATGGAAGGTGGAGCCCTGGAGGGTAGGACTCGAACCCATGGCTTCAAGTTACAAGAAGGGAGATTCTGACTAAAAATCAGAAAAAACACCTTTCTGGCAGTAAGAGCTGCTTGACAGTGGAACAGAGGTCGGGGACTCTCCTTCCTTGGAGGTTTTTGAGCAGAGGTTGGGTGGCATCCATCATGGATGTTTCAGCTGCATTCCAGGGGGTTGGACTTGATGACCCTTGGGGGTCCCTTCCAACTCTACTGTTCTCTGATGCTATGGTTTTATTTCGCTCTCGTGCCTTACCTCTCTGATCAATTTCCTTAAGACTTTTGCGGTTGTTGCTCTTGAAAAGTATCTCTTCATTGCGTTTAGATCCCACCATTTCTCTGAGGAGCTCGGGGTGGCATACACAGTACTCCCCCCTCCTCACTTAACCCCACAACATCAACCCTGCGAGGTCAGATAGGCTGAGAGAGAGAGACTAGCTCCTCAAAGGGCATCCACTGAGCTTTGTGGCCAAGTGGGGGGATTTGAACCCGGGTCACACACATCCGGGTCCAAGGACAACACTCTAACCATTATGCCACTACTGGCTCCCGGTTGCAGAGAGCCGGTTTTTAGGATGGGGAGGGCAGAGAGAACCTGAAACAGACGAGAGCCTGCTATCCTTAAATCCCCCAGCCGAGTCCTACTCAGAGTAGACCCACTGAATTTAAAGCCATTAACTTGGATGGGCCTACCCTGGATGATGAAATAAACACATATCCAAGCTCCCGATCTGCAAAACAAGAGCTCAAGGTCCACGGGTCCCATTGCCTTCCTTGCAAAAAAATCCTTCCTCGCTTATTCGCAGGCAGACAGGGACCCCTCCGGCCCATCTGCTTCCCATTACTCTCCTCTACAGCTGGATCCAAAGCCAGCGCGGCCGAGTTGTCTGCAGATCCAGTGGCAAAATTGGGAACAGACGTACTCTCTCTCTCTCCTTCTCTTCAACAACAATCTGGACTTTTTAAAGGGGGGGGGGAATTAAGATGTAAACTACGGTAATCCTCTCTGTGTCCTTCTCCCCTGCCTCTCTCCCCACTGTTTTGTGCCCCAAGCACCTCGCTGTTTCTACCGTCCTTTCTTTCTCCCCCACTATCTTTCTCTCTCTTGAGCCACAAAATCTCTTCTATGAACCACAACAGCTTCTAAATCCCAGTCGCTGGAAGCCACAGGAAAGGAGAGAGTTGCCCCTGTGCTCGGATCCTGCTTGCTGGTTCCCTACAGTAACTAAACAACCTTTAGAAGACATCCGAAGGCAGCCCTGGATAGGGAAGTTGTTGGTGTTCAATGTTTTATGCTGTTTTTACATATGTTGGAAGCCGCCCAGAGTGGCTTGGGGCAACCCAGTAAGATGGGCGGGGTATAAACAATAAAACAACAACAACAATTGTTATTGAATAGGACATCCCTACCTTCATCAGAGAAATGCTGGAGAGTATGCATCTCAGGGGGACGCGGGTGGCGCTGTGGGTTAAACCACAGAGCCTAGGGCAGGCATCCCCAAACTGCGGCCCTCCAGATATTTTGGCCTACAGCTCCCATGATCCCTAGCTAACAGGACCAGTGGTCGGGGAAGATGGGAGCTGTAGTCCAAAACATCTGGAGGGCCGAAGTTTGGGGATGCCTGGCCTAGGGCCTGCCGATCAGAAGGTCGGCGGTTCGAATCCCCACGACGGGGTGAGCTCCCATTGCTCGGTCCCAGCTCTTTCCAACCTAGCAGTTCGAAAGCACATCAAAGTGCAAGTAGATAAATAGGTACCACTCCAGCGGGAAGGTAAACGGCGTTTCCATGCGCTGCTCTGGTTCGCCAGAAGCGGCTTTGTCATGCTGGCCACTTGACCTGGAAGCTGTACGCCGGCTCCCTCGGCCAATTACACGAGATGAGCGCCGCAACCTCAGAGTCGGTCACAACTGGACCTAATGGTCAGGGGTCCCCTTTACCTTTACCTTTATGTGTCTCAGGGTCATGGTTCGAGCCCCACGCTCGGCAAAAAGGTTCCTGCATTGCAGGGGGTTGAACAAGATGGTCCTTGTGGCCCCTCCCAACTGTACTGTTCTGTGATTCTACGATGCTCCTCTCCGACAGAGCAATGCCGCAGACTCCTGGCACATGCTGAGCGCCAAGGACCAGCCCCTCCCCGCCGTGACGCACGCCCCACCCTTGCCGCCTCCTGCAGAGCACCCAGTGGCCGAGGATGGCCACCGAGGAACGGGGGACCCCTGTCTAAGCAAGCGTGGCGGCTCAGCGAAAGCAATGTTGGGGCAGACCCCGTCGGCCTGGTCCAACGCAGCCCCCATCGCAGCGAGCATCGTAGCCCACTATGGCAACAGCCTGGAGGCTTCTGACCTGGACCCTCGTCTCGGCCGTGTCCGTGGGCAACCTCCCAGGCTACGCCTTCCAGTCGCAAGGTACGGTGTGGGGATGGCGGGGCAAGGGAGCGCAGGTTGAGCCCCAAGCTGCTAGTCCTCAGTGCTTGTTTTATAGAGATTTACACTCTGACCTTATTCTGCCAGTACTCCATAAATATACTGAAATATACTGAACAGTTTCTTGCCACTCTGTCGCTCCTAGATAACAATCCTGGTGTAACACACAAGGTAGCCAAATTTTGGGCGGCAGCAATTAAAATACGACATGCAATGATTAGTACATTTCCGAGCACAATTCAAAGTTTCGGTGCTGAGCGTTAAAGCCCTAAACAGCCTCAGCCCTGTAGACCATAGCTGCCAAGTTTTCCCTTTTCTCGCGAGGAAGCCTATTCAGCATAAGGGAAAATCCCTTTAAAAAAGGGATAACTTGGCAGCTATGCTGTAGACCTGAAGGAGTGTCTCCACCCCCCATTGTCCATCCCGGACACTGAGGTCCAGCTCTGAGTTCCCTCATTGTGAGAAGTGAGGTTACAGGGAAGCGGGCAGAGGGCCTTCTCAGTGGTGGCGCCCTCCCTGTGGAACGCAACTCCTAGCAGATGTCAAGGAGATGAAGAACTACAGAACTTTTAGAAGACACCTGAAGGCAGCCCTGTATAGGGAACTTTAGAACGTTTGACATTTTATTACTTTATTTTTATGTATATGTGATTTTACATTATTTTACTTTGTTCTGCGTTTTTTTTAATTTTGCAGTTGATGTTCTATGTTTTGATACTGGTCATTGACTGTAATATAATGACATACTTACTAGACCTCAAGGCGGGGGAAAGGAAGCTTTCTTGACGTGGGGTCTGCATTTACTTCTGGGCAGCCTTCCAGTGGTGAGGACAGAGGCCAAATTGGGTGGGGAGCCTGCCTCTTCTGGGATGTCACTTACTAAATGGACACAGAGGAACAGTGTGAGGAACCAGCTGGAGGACCCTCAAGGGAAGAAGCCTCAGAGCCTGGGGAGGGTTGGTGGGACAGTGATTAGTGGGCAGAAGGAGAAAAGGGAAGACTGGGAGGAGGAGGTGTTGGAAGCTGAAGGGGTAACAGGGCTTAGTGAGCAGGGAGAGTCTGTGCCAGAGAGCAGTCCAGAATCGAAGGCTGCAGCAGGAGAGGAGGGAAGCCAAGAGGCAGAGATGGGTCAGGCTGGTGAAGAGTCATGGGTGTCTCCCCCTCTTGCTGTGACAAGCTCCCTTCCCTTCTTGTCCCCCAGAACCAGGAGAGGCATGAAGAGGGCAGAGGAGAGGTTGCCTGTGTGCAGGCACAGCCTCCAATTGCTTGGATTGGAAGGGACTGAGGCAGCTGTGGGGAGGCAGGGACCTTCAGTCTCAGCAACTGCTTCATGGGGGCAAGACCTGTATCCATCCAGATATATCGTATTTGTCACTCCATAGGACGCACCTGGCCATAGGACGCACCTAGTTTTTAGAGGAGGAAAACAAGGGGGAAAATATTTTGCTTTCTTGAATTGTCCTAGGCATAGCAGCCACTCCTAGAGGCCTAGGTGCCTTTGCCCCCCCCCAAATTAAATATTTGAGGAAGCTTCTTTTGCAAAGGGGGAAAGCTCCATTTTTTTGAGGATCAGCTCAAAGTTGTGCAGCTTTTTTTGCAAATGGGAAAAGTCCCGTTTGGGGGGGGGGGTCAGCTCAGAGTTGTGCATCTTTTTTGCAAAGGGGGAAAGCTCCATTTTTTAAGAATCAGCTCAAAGTGGTTGTCTCTTCCAACTCTGTGATTCTATGATTCAGCCAGTGCGACCATCGGTCAGAGGGGATGTGGGAACTCGACCCCAACCACATCTAAAAGGCCCCAGGGGCCCCCCCACCTCTCTCTTGCGGAATGAACATGGATTGCTGTGCCAAGCAAAACCCTGGGAATGGCCAGGGCACTGATTCACCCACCTGCATGTCTTTTCTCTCCCCGCATTTCCTTTCCCCCCTCCAGAGGAGTTCCTCTCAAGCCTCGACCACTATGAGATCGCCTTCCCCGTGCAGGTGGACCAAAATGGGGACTTCCTGACTTTTGACGTGAAGAGCCCGCGAAAGCGGCGGGCCCGGCGCGGAACGGGGGGCCCCTCCCACGAGCCCCCCCGGGAGCAGCAGGTCTTCTACAGGGTATCAGCCCACCGGGCGCAGTTCCTCCTCAACCTGACGTTGCACACGAACCTGCTGGCGGAGCGATTCCGGGTGGAGTACTGGCGGCACGACGGGGTCGACCGGAAGCACGAGTTCCACGAGGACTGCCACTACTCTGGCCACCTGCAAGATGAGTACCTCAACTCCAAAGTCGCCATCAGCAACTGCAACGGGCTGGTAAGCTGCACCCCGGCTCAGCCTCGCCTGTGCTAGGCCTGAGACCCTCCCCTATAAAAACCCCAACAACAACAGGGCAAGGTTCTAGTCCTCATTGTTCCCTAAAAATGATGTAAGATTATAGTGAAGTCACAGGGAAGCAGGCAGAGGGCCTTTTCAGCAGTGGCACCCTCCCTGCGGAACACCCAAAAGAGATTTAAAAGAATACCTACACAACTTTTAGAAGACATCTGAAGGCAGCTCTGTATTGGGAAGCTTTTAATGGTTGGTGTTTTGTTGTGTTTTTAATATTTTGTTGGGAGCCGCCCAGAGTGGTTGGGTAAACCCAGTCAGAGGGGTGGCATATAAAAAATCAAAATCATTATTATTATCATTCCCAGAGAGAGATTTACGCTAACTATTCCTTTCAAGTGGAAAAGGTTTGCACTTCAGGGAAAAGGTTCTGCAGACCTTCCGTAGGCGACTCCTTCCACTCTCCGCTTTGGAAGATCCTCTTTGGTTTCTCAATCCTAAACTCATTCTTTCCCTCTTTACAATTCAAGGAGGGAAATTTTGCAATGCCTCCTCCTGTTGTCACTGTCTCTTTGGCTCCCAGCCCAAGGACATGGCGGTAATTCAGTAAACGCCCCCGACACGCACCCCCAGCCAATTTCCTAACCCTGCAAGATCCCAGAACGGATTCTGGAGTAAGAAATTAAGATGATCCTGCCTGCTGGGTCATGTTGAAATCCAGTCCGGCATCCTGCTTGCAACCCACAAGCCGGACCTGAGCACGGCAGGAGCTCTCCCTGCTGATCTTGGAAAGTCGTTTGCCTGTTCACGATGCCTTCAGACACCTCTTAAGACCTCGCTGCCAAAATTTTGCTAGATCATAGCTTCCGACATTTCTCCGAGGAAAATAGGGACATCCTATTCAACAACAACAACAACTTCCCTATGCAGGGCTGCCTTCAGATATCTTCTAGTTCAGGCATCCCCAAACTTCGGCCCTCCACATGTTTTGGACTACAATTCCCATCATCCCTGACCACTGGTCCTGTTAGCTAGGGATCATGGGAGTTGTAGGCCAAAACATCTGGAGGGCCGCAGTTTGGGGATGCCTGTTCTAGTTACTGTACCTCCTTGCCTCAGGGGTTGCATAACTGCATACCCTCCCACATTTCTCTGATGAAAATAGTCACGTCCAAAGGAAAAGCGGGACATTCCGGGATCAAATCAGAAACCGGGACGGCTTCTGCAAATCTGCAACTGTCCCTGGGAAATTGGGACACTGAGATCAAGGTGCAAGTTTTCATCTATATTTGGATACTGCCAGGTGCCATTCTGAATCATGATGGTGGACTAAAACTTTCAAAACTGCAACGATACCAACCAAATTTGGCTAGATTGTTCCTGGGATCTAGGTGCAGGTTTCTGTAAATCAGGCATCCCCAAACTGCGGCCCTCCAGATGTTTTGGCCTATAACTCCCATGATCCCTAGCTAACAGGACCAGTGGTCAGGGATCATGGGAATTGTAGGCCACCTAGCACAGCATCCCGTTCTCACAGTGGCCAGCCCTTGGCTACTAGCCACCGATAGCCCTCTCCTCCCTGAACCCGTCTAATTCTCTTTTAAAGCCATCCAAGTTGGTGACCATCACAGCCTCCTGGGGCAGGGAGTTCCATAGTTTAACTCTGCACTGTGTGAAGAAGGACTTCCATTTATTTGTCCCGAATCTTCCAACGTTCAGCTTCACTGCATGCCCACGAGTTCTAGTTTCACGAGAGAGGGAGCAAACCCTTTCTCCACCCATGCCATGTATAATTTTATGAACTTCTATCACACCACTCGCCTTTTCTCTAAACTAGAAAGCCCCAAGCGCTGCAACACAGGCTGAACTTCTCTCCTGTCTCTGCTGCAGAATGAAAAGGAATATTGTCAAGCAACGCGGGATAAGATAGGAAGGGAAGCCCTCATCCCAGGTTGCTTTTAACTCTTAAAAAAAAGAAAGAGTTTCCCCTGCTCGCTCTCTCTCTCTCTCTCTCTCTCTCTCTCTCTCTCTCTCTCTCTCTCTCTCTCTCTCTTAAAGCATTTGGAAATCTGGTAGCACGCCTAGTTATCAGTTGGTCTGGGGGTCCCCACCCCATTTTTCTCTCTCCTTCCAAGCCCCCTCCACAAAGAACCAGAGTTGAATCAGTTCTGTGTGCGTGTAATGAAAAGTTTCTGGTTTCCCAGCCCTCGAAAGGGGCGGTGTTGATGGCCTTGCTGTGGATTTCCTTTCCTGACGAAAGCTCTGTTGCTCTTGGCCGCAAGCCACGCTTCCGAGGACAAGCGGGGTAGTGTGAGGCTAGGCTGGCAAGGAGTCCGGCTGAAAACTCGAGCGTCAGCCGGAGAGAGAGCAGCCGGGAAGAAGGAGAGGGGGGTCATCTCGTGGGTTGTGGGCAGGGTCACCCTGGGATGCGAAACCTAAGGACATAAGAACAGCCTGCTGCGTCAGGGACAGTGGCCCGTCTAGCCCAGCATCCTGCTCTCACAGTGGCCGTCCAGATCATGGAATCATAGAATTGTGGAGTTGGAAGGGACCCCCGGAGTTCCTCTAGTCCAACAAACCTGCAATGCAAGCGGGACCCGAGCACAAGCTCTCTCCCTTCCAGCAACTGGTATTCAAAAACTTTTGTTGCCTGTAACCACGGAGGGCAGTTTATATACCTCCCTTTATCAGAATTTATATACCACCCTTTATCAGAAGATCCCAGGGCAATGTACAACATTAAAGACACATTTCAGAACATCAACGATGCAAACATAATAAAAAGCATACTGACAGACAGCCTAATAAGAAAGCAGTCATCATAACAGTCTTCTCTGCCACACTTTCACAGGCCATAGATTATTTAATAGCCATTGGCCTGGGCAAAGAGGAATATTTTTGCCTGGCACATGTAGTGATGCTGCCAGGCCGAGCCTCTCTGGGAAGAGCATCCCACAATCAGGGAGCCACCACAGAAAAGACCCCATTCTCTTGCTGCCACTGGCATGGGGGACATGGAGAAGGACCTCCAGTGACAAGTGTGGGGCCCAGATTGGTTCATACAGGGAGAGGCTATCCTTAAGGTATTGAGGTCCTGAGCACCTTGGCACCAACACTTTGAATTGGGCCTGGAAACTAATCAGCAGCCAGTGTGGTTGTGCCAGGATTGGTGTTCTGTGCTCGAACCACCTTGTTCTGGTTACAGGTAGGTAGCCGTGTTGGTCTGACGTAGTCGAAACAAAATAAAAAAAATCCTTCCAGCAGCAACTTAAACACCAACTAAGTTTTTTTTTTTTGATATGAGCTTTCGTGTGCATGCATGGTATCTGAAGAAGTGTGCATGCACACGAAAGCTCATACCAAAAAAACACCAAACTTAGTTGGTCTTTAAGGTGCTGCTGGAAGGAATTTTTAAATTTTGTTTCACCTTGTTCTGGTGAGTGATCTGACCGCTAAATTTTTTGGACCGTCTTCAGAGGCAGACCCACCTATAAACGCGTTGCACGTTCCTCTCCTCTCTTCATTCCAGCATGGTGTGATCATCGCAGACGGCGAGGAGTACTTCATTGAGCCCCTGAGCCCCGGCACCAATATCAGTGGGGGGCACGAGAGCGAAGGGAGTCCCCATGTGGTCTACAAGAGATCGTCTCTCCAGCACCCACACATGGACGCCGCCTGTGGGGTGCTAGGTATGCCGTGGGCCAGATCCGGGTGGATAAACACTACAGACTTGTAGCATTGGAAGGGGGCACAAGGGTCATCTAGTCCAACCCCTTGCAATGCAGGAACCTTCCACCAAACATGGGGCTTGAACCCACCACCCTGAGAGTCTCATGCTCTACCAACTGAGCTACGGCATTCGTATGGCTGGGATGCAGTCCTTACTTGCCTCTCTTGCTGGGATGGTGGATAAAGAGAAGGGGTGTTTCTGAGTGTAGAAACCTGCCCGCTTTTGCCTTTTGACCCACCTGCCTCTGGCACGTGGCCCCTGGAAGGTTTCCAAGGATGAAATGTGGCCCCCAGACGGTGCAACGTTCCCCCACTCTGCTCTGCATATTTATCTGGGAGTAAGCCCCAACTTAACATAGTGGGGTTTATTTCTCAGTAAACACGCATAGGGTTGGGCTTTGCAGCTTCAAAGCAACAGGAAGTGAAACACCCTTATGTAAGTATTTGGGTGTTTATTTAAAGTATTCCTGTCCTGCTTTTTTCCATCGAGCATCTAGCCACAAAAAAAAAGAGAATAGAGTCAAGCTAGGAGACTTGACTGATTGATGTAAGCTGATTTCAGTTGCGAAATATTATTTATAACAACCGAACAACCATCAACATGTTTTTTTCTAATCACCCATTTGTAGAATTGGAAGGAACCCTGAGGGTCATCCAGTCCAACCCCCTGCAATGCAGGAATCACAGCTAAAGATTCCCTGGCAGAGGACCACCCAACCTCTGCTTATGAATCTCCAAGGGAGAGTCTGCCACTTTCTGCCCGCTTTTGCCTCTGATCCTGCCCGCAGCTGGCATGTGGCCCCCAAGTGGTTGCACAGATGGGAATGTGGCCCTCGGGCCGAAATAGGCCAGAAATCTGCTTGGCGGTAGTAATTTTGAAAGCCATCTGGGAGGCCCAGTGAGGAATGCATTTTGACCTAACAGACACTTGGTTCGAGGATGTGGTTTTGGATTCCGGTTTGCCTTTGTGGGGGAGACACACGCCTCCCGCTAACTTTGGAGCCGGAATCCAAAGGATCGGATTCCCGGATACCAGACGGAGTAAAGAAGAGGACACTGTCAAAGCCATTTCGCATTTAATGCCGCCAAGAGGCCTTCTGCTGCCCTCTTCAAGCACTCTGGCCGTTCCCTGCGTTCTCTGGGCAAGAGCAAATCTGCTTCCAATTTGTTTCTTGGAGAGATAACAATCCCCCAAAACAAGCAACCGGCGCTCTGCATTCCAGACTCTTTCAAATGCTTTCTTTGCCTCCTGATCCGTGCCGGTTTTGTTACTGATACTGTTCATGAAATCTGGAAGTGGCCCTTAAAATGGGCAATTGTCCAGGCCTAGGTGGTCTTAAGAGAGTGTCCAGGCTTAGGAGGCCTGGAGGACTGGCTGGGCCTAGTAGGCCTCAGGGATTTTTCAAGCCTAGTAAAGGAAAGGTAAAGGACCCCTGGATGGTTAAGTCCAGTCAAAAGTGACCATGGGGTGCGGCGCTCATCTTGCTTCAGGCCGAGGGAGCCGGCGTTTGTCCGCCGACAGTTTTTCCGGGTCCTGTGGCCAGCAGGACTAAACCGCTTCTGGTGCAACGGGACACCGTGACGGAAACCAGAGCGCACAGAAACAATGTTTACCTTCCTGCCTAGTAGGTCCTGAGGATTGGGGGAGCCTAGTAGGCCTCAGGGAATGACTGAGCCTAGTAGGCCTCAGGGATTTTCCAGGCCTACTAGGCCTTGGGGATTGGCTGGGCCTAGTAGGCCCCAGGAATTGGCCAAGGATTGTCAGGGCCCAGTAGGCCTCAGGGATTTTTCAGGCCTAGTTGGCCTTGAGGATTGGCTGGGCCTAGTAGGTCTCTGGGATTTTCTGGGCCTAGAAGGCCTTGGGGATTGGCTAAGCCTAGTATGATTTAGACCAGGCCTGGGGGTCCATGAACTAGCCGGGCCTAGTAGGCCTTAGAGTTTGATAGCCCCTAGTAGCTGGCTCGAGGGTTGACCAGGCCTACTAAGCCTCAGGGATTGACCAGGCCTAGTATGTATTAGAGACTAGCCAGACCTAGCAGGCATCTGGATTTGTCGGTCCTAGCAGGTTTTAGGGATTGTAAGTGGTTTGCACAAAATAGGCCTGTGGGGGAACAGAGGAGAAAGCAGTCTGCCTCACAGCCGTTTCCCAATTCAGACGAGAAGCCGTGGAAGGGCCGCCCGTGGTGGCTGCGGGCCTTGAAACCCTCCCCACTGAAGACGCTGAGCAACTTCACCCAACGGGGGCAGCTTCCGCTGAAGAGGTCGGTCAGCACTGAGCGCTACGTGGAGACCCTCGTTGTGGCCGACAAAATGATGGTGGGGTACCACGGCCGGCGGGACATCGAGCAGTACATCCTGGCCATCATGAATATTGTAAGTGTTATAACCAAGCACCCAGCCACAGGTTCCCATTTTGGGAACTTTCCCACTGGGCCAATGGTGGGATGTGCAGTGCAGTCCAGGCAAACCTTAGTGCTTCCTGAAGTCCATTTACACACATTAACTAACTCCAATTTGGATAATTATTACAGTATTGGAGGCTGACTCCAATTTGCCAAAGGTCTGCCTTTTTTTTAGCTGTTTGTTTTCATTTGGGAAATGTATCTTCCTATATACATAGAAACGTAAGGCTGTCGTCACGCAGCTAGAAATTGCCTCGACGCAATCCTGGATTTGCATGAATTCAGGGCGAGGGAGGAGAGCAGAATGGTGGCTATAAATGAAAGCAGAGGTTTCAATAAAGCAGGGATGGGGGGCTTGAAGGAGTTGTGAGAGGATGGGGTTTGGGTGAGATGTAAAGAGGGTTGACAAGAGGGGTGCTGGGGTTAGCATGAGGTTGGTGGGGGTAGCTGGGGTTGCACACACACACACACATATATATATACATATCTACACATATATACATATATAGTATGTATATGTATGTGTATGTGTGTATATATGTATATATGTATATACTACACACACACACACACACACACACATAGGGCATGCTTTCAATCAAACCAATTACAGTTGTAAAACGCAATTGCATACCCTCCAACATTTCTCCGATTAAAATAGGGATGTCCTAAGCAAAAGCAGGACACTCTGAGATACTTAGAAACCAGGATGGCTTCTGTAAATGCGGAAATAATGCTGGAAAATAGGAACACTTGTACGGTTTGCAACTTCATGTACAAAAACAAATCGAAACAAACACAAATACTGTATATTAATAAATATTGAGCACTAGGACCTTGCTTTATTTTTAAGAAATGAACCGTAGCTCACTGTAGAGTATCTGCATCGTGTGCAAAAGGTTTAATCCCTGGCATCTCCAGATTGATAGAAACCCTGGAGAGTGGCTGCCAGTCAGTTTTGACTTTACTGAGCTACTCTGACCGATAGTCTGTCTTGGTATAAAGGCAGCTTCCTCTGTCCCATTGAGAAAGATTTTTTTTTTTTTTAAGCCCATCGTCATTCAGCCGCCCCCGGCTGTCTTGTTTTTTAACACTGGTCTTTCTTTGTTTCCTGGAGGTCAGGTTGCTAAACTTTTCCAAGACTCAAGTCTGGGCAATATTGTCAACATACTGGTGACCCGGCTCATCCTACTGACAGAGGACCAGGTGAGGGGGTGCCCCAAGAGAAAGAAAGAGGGACCGGGGCAGATATGGATTTCTGTATTTTGGTGTTTTGTTGGAGGCCGCCCAGAGTGGTTGGGGGAACCCGGCCAGATGGGCGGGGTATAAATAATAAATTATTATTTATTTATTTATTTATTTATTTATTATTATATCACTGAGAAGCTTCCCCAGACAATGGTGGTGGCAAAAAATTGGGAACAGAAAATGACAGTGGTTGGTTGCTTGCTGGGTCCTCTCCTTGGCAATAAAGCTGGGGAAGAGGAGCATATTTGAGGGGAGGTGATAAGAGATGTGCTATAGGTTTTGGGGGGAGACCCTCCTAAACCCTAGAAATTAATAGAGGGTAGGATTTTGATTAAATGGGGTATGGAGGTGTGCCAGGTAGGGAATCCCTGAGCTGGCTTCTGCAAACCAGCCTGGCTGGCCTAGCAAGAGCAAATCTGTTAACATAACAAAAGGTGTGGATAGAGGAATCCTTTGGCCTGGGGAGACAGGTGTTGCCAAGGTGATGCAGTGTGTGCTTGAGGTGACAGGAAAAGTGTGGTGTTTTGGGGTTTTTTTTAGCAAGAGGTGCTGGGGGGGGGAGAAGAAAGGGGGAGAAGAAAGGCTGGGATTCATATTGGGCAGGCTGGCTGGCTGGGGGAGATACTTTGGACTCCGTGGCTGCACTGCTGTGGGGGACAAGCCCCTCTTGAAATGACCGTGCTGTAAGATCTGGACTCCCTCCACACAGACTGAAGGTGTAAACAGGCGAGTAAACCATATTTCTTGAAACTGCAATGGTATCTGCCGTGTCTCAACCCTCCAAAGGAAATAGACCCTGGGTGGCGCTGTGGGTTAAACCACAGAGCCTAGGGCTTGCCGATCAGAAGGTTGGCGGTTCGAATCCCCGCGACGGGGTGAGCTCCCATTGTTCGGTCCCTGCTCCTGCCAACCTAGCAGTTCGAAAGCACGTCAAAGTGCAAGTAGATAAATAGGTACTACTACAGCGGGAAGGTAAACGGCGTTTCCGTGTGCTGCTCTGATTCGCCAGAAGCAGCTTTGTCATGCTGGCCACATGACCTGGAAGCTGTATGCCGGCTCCCTCGGCCAATAAAGTGAGATGAGCGCCACAACCCCAGAGTCGGTCACGACTGGACCTAATGGTCAGGGGTCCCTTTACCTTTACCTTTAAGTGCCTGGAACCCCATGTGCCACAGGGCTTTGTCTTGGTGCAGCCACAGAAAATGTCCTTCCTCACGTGCCCCAACGATACTGCCCAGGAGGTCTCAAAGAGTGGGAGAATTTGATATGTTTACACTCTCTGAAACCTTTTCAATTCTCCCTCTTCCTCCAGCCCACCCTGGAGATCAACCACCATGCCGGAAAGTCTCTCGACAGCTTCTGCAAGTGGCAGAAATCCATTGTGAATCGCAATGGGAATGGGAACGCCATCCCGGACAATGGCATCGCCAATCACGACACCGCCGTTTTGATCACCAGGTATACCGAAACCATGTTGATGGCATAAGAGCAGTTGGCTCCAAAGTCGAAACATCTCGTTTCATCCTGATTGTGCATTGGTGGGGGGGGGGGCAGTATTGGCATGCCAACCTCAGGATGCCCCTGGCCATCAAACCCTCCACTCACCCACTGATGAGAGGGCGGTTCAATCCTCCCAGCCCCAGGGAATGCATTGGCCAAGCAGACTTCAGCAGGATTGAATGCTGCCCATCAGTTGATGTCACCCAGGGCTGTCAGCTGATGGACAGGTGGGCGGGGTTAGGGGGAGATGGTCTCATGGGCCACGTTGGAATTATTTTAGGGGGAGCAGGCATTGGGGGGGGGCAGAACCGAGTTTTCTGCAAAGCAATTGGTCAGTTAGTCAGGTATTTCTATTTATTTACTTGATGGGGGGCCAGCTCCCCCCCCCCCCCCGCACACCCATGGCTATGTCCATGTTTGAGCCCTTTGCAAGCCGAGATTCTCTCACAACCCAGAGGTTTCTCTGTCTGCTTGCTTGCTTGCTTGCTTGCTTGTTTAACATAATTAAATAATTTTATTCCATTTTTAAGAATAAGTTCAGGAAACATCACTTTTTTCCAAAATAAGAGCTATAAAATGCCAGAACTGGAATTTCCATAATAGCTGTTGTTGTTGTTGTTGTTGTTGTTGGCATCTGTCTGTCATGAGAGACAATGGAGTGTGCCTCTGAGGGTGAAGTCAAACTGCTGCACTAACAGCACCCAAGTGACCTCCCCAGGGCGCAAGCCTGGGCAGTGTGTCTGGAGGTCCTGGGCTGCCCAGATGACAAGACCCCCATTGTGGCCTCACTGGTGTGGCTCAAAGGAAAGCAGAACAAGACGTTTGGCACCAGCTTGGCTGCAGGAGTTGCCAGAAACAGGCGTACAAGGCACCATCCAACCGTCTTAGGGACTCCGCTCCATTTCTGTGGAGGGTCTACTCCTGAGCCTTTTCCTCTCCCAAAGATGTCCTGGCTGCAAGACAGCAGAGGTTTAGGGTCAGAGTTTTCCTTCTCCTGGGTGGGCTCCCTTCCCAGGTGGATGAGCCCCACCTGCCCCTCGTTTAGTTGCTTTGCTCAGTTGGCAGGGTGGAATCTGCCTTAATTGTATCTCCCTTCTTCTCGCACCTGCTTTTTAGATACGATATCTGCATCTACAAAAACAAACCATGCGGGACTCTAGGTAGGTAGGAAGCCTTTCCCACTGAATGCATTTCAAACACTCTGTTTCTGCCATTCCCCCTACCCCCACCCCAGCTTTAGAGCAGAGTGAGAGGCATTATTTCAGTATCAGTTTGTGATGCAACCTAGGACAGATTCCATTTGGGGAGAGGGTGGACTTCTCTACAAACTACCCTTCCAGAGCAATATGCAGCTCAGGATTTTGGATCTGGTGGCTGAATGTGCTTTGACATAACGTCTCTCTATGACAATTCTCTGCCTCTCCCAGGACTGGCGCCCGTGGGTGGGATGTGTGAGCGGGAACGGAGTTGCTCCATCAATGAAGACCTCGGCCTGGCGACAGCTTTCACTATCGCCCACGAGATCGGCCACACGTGAGCAGAGTTCAGATCTGGTTGTGGGGTTGATGTCGAAATGGTTCAGTTTGGTCTTGTGTCTGATCAATGTTTTGTTTAATGCTTAAGACCACTTCAGTGTTCTGAACCACAGGCCCAAAAGAGGGCTTGTGGGAGGGGTTGGGTGCAGATGCAAAGGATGGCGTCAAAGACATCCGAATGGCCAGGACAGGCTCTCTTACTTGTTGGTCAGTTTTCTCAGGGATACGCTCGCCTTCTTGCTGATCGATTTATTCCAGGATAGACTCCCCACTTGCTGTCCAGTTTATTCCAGGATAGATTCTCAACATGCCAGCCAGTTTATTCCAGGATAGACTCCCCTACTTGTCGGTCAGTTTATTCCAGGATACACTCCCCTACTTGCTGATCAATATATTCGAGGATAGATTCCCGACATGCCGCTCAGTTTATTCCAGGATAGACTCCCCTACTTGCCAGTCAGTTTATTCCAGGATAGACTCTCCCTCATTGCTGCTCTGTTCACTCCCAAGCAGGCAGAAAATAATCCCGTTTGGTATGTGCCTTCTTTCTCCGGCTTCACGCTTCTCCGTCTAGGTTTGGCATGAACCACGACGGCGTCGGGAACAGCTGTGGTTCCCGGGGGCAGGAGACAGCCAAGCTGATGGCGGCTCACATCACCATGAAAACCAACCCTTTTGTGTGGTCCACGTGCAGTAGGGACTATATAACCAGCTTTCTCGAGTAAGGGGCTGCCTGTTTTCCTCTGTGTGTCTCCAAAGCATCACACACACCACCCCATTACTTTCATTTTCCCTGTCTTTTTGTTCCAAAAGTTTTCCATAACTGGCCTTTAAGTGGTTGACACAAAAATGACACAATGGGCTCCTTTTGCATGCTGGGGGGTCTTCTGGGTTTATTTATTATTTGGGGTCCTGCTTTCTGTATTTAGTTTTGTTGTGGAGTGCATAAGAATATGAAGAGTCCTGCTGGATGAGTCCAATGACCCATCTGGTCCAGTATTCTGTTCCCACAGTGATCAACTAGATGCCCTAATGGGAAACCAGCAAGCAGGATTTGAGCAAAAGAGCAATCTTCCCTCCTGTGGTTTCCAGCAACTGGTATTCAAAAGCACTGCTGCCTCCCAGTTGTGGAGGGCAGAGCACAGCCATTGTGGGCAGTAGCCATCGATAGCCCTTCCTTGCATGATTTTGTCCAATCCTTTTTTAAGGTCATCTGGGTTGCTGGCCATTTCTTTCCAACAATCAGCTGGTAGAACAAGAGACACTTAATCTCAGGGTCATGGGTTCGAGCCCCATGTCAGGCAAAAGATTCCTGCATTGCAGGGGGTTGGACTAGATGAACCTCAGTCCAACTCTACAATTCTATGATTCTATGCTTCTTCTTAGAGGGCCCCCCCATCCCTTAGAAGTAGGGTTGTCTTGGGGGGGGGGGTCGTTCCAAGCCCAGGTGTTGGCCATGGCGGGCAAGGCCAGAATTTGAAGAAAGCAATGGTGCAGCCCATCAACCTCATCTTCAGATGCCTACAAAACAGGTCCAGAATTCAGATGGGACTATATGAACAGGTGAACACAAGGTAGAAGTCTGTTTTATTGGATTTGAACTTGGTTCTGGATGATGCTGAGGAGATTCACTCCAAGACAAAATCAAGGAAACAGCTGAGTCAGATCACGTTCAAAGGGATTAATATGACTCTTCTACTCAGCGTTTCTAACTAGAAATGTCTATTCAGTGTGTTTTGTTCTATTGCTTCAGTATTTAAAACTACAGATTACAATACAGTATGTGGTAGTTTAATGCTACCACTCCAAATTCTACTTTGGGTGTCTGACAGAATCACAGAATCATAGAGGTGGAAGGGACCACAAGGGTCATCTCGTCCAACCCACTGCAATGCAGGAATCTTTTTGTCCAACACGGGACTTGAACCCATGACCCTGAGATTAAGAGCTTCATGCTCTACCAACTGAAGAATGAAGCCAGTTGCTTAGTCTGTGCTTGCATAATTTTCAATAATTTTTCTACGTTGATGTGAAATTGCAGCTCTTTATAAATAAAACTCTTCTCGCACTCAACACCATCAACCCTTGATGTCTTTCTCCTTTGTTTCTCTCTGCTGCTCCAGCTCCGGGATGGGCCTCTGCCTGAACAATGCTCCACCCAAGCAGGATTTCGTCTACCCAACGGTGGCCCCAGGACAGGCTTACGATGCAGATGAGCAGTGCCGCTTTCAGTACGGAGTCAAATCTCGCCAGTGTAAATATGGGGTAGAGAGCCTTCCTGCTTTTACTCTTGATTCCCAACGTGGAGGGGTGGAGGGATGGGCTTACCCCACCAGGCAAGGCGTTTTGCACCCACTGGCCAGCCTTTAAACCAGCCACAGCCCTCAGCTGCGGCACCAGCGTCAGCCAAGGTCCACTCTTGCAGTAATCAGTAGTGCGGGGCTGAAATCTGTCCTCCGGGTTGTTGTTTTTAAAAACCACTCTCCTTCTGCGAAAGAGGCTTCAACCTTTTCTGCCTGATTCACAGGGCAGTTGGGAGTTTCCAGGGAGACTTCTGGACATTTTTATGCAGATGTTGTTTCGTTCCCAATAAACATTTTCCCCAGGCAATACGTCCTCAGCCTCCCTGGGTGACCACACTTCCTGATGTAGAAAAAGCTTCTTCATGGGGAGCATTACCAACACAGTTCTTTAGGGATACTTTGCATGCGGTTCCTGCATTGCAGGGAGTTGGATTAAATGACCATTGGGGTCCCTTTCCAACTCTACAATTCTACGATTCTGTGACTGAACTGTGATTTGATTGCCCTGTGGGCACCTGGGGAGACTGCAAAGCTCTCTGCATAATGAATGGAAGGATGCTTCCAAGTGTATTTCAATTTGTTGGAAGCCACCCAGAGTGGCTGGGGTAACCCAGTCAGATGGGTGGGGTAGCATATAAATTTATTATTATTATTATTATCATCATCATCATTATTATTATTATTTTCATCACCCCTTGACCACCTCAAAAGGAATACAGTTGTACCTTGGATCCCAAACGCCCTGGAACTTGGACGTTTTGGGTCCTGAACGCCGCAAACCCAAAAGTGAGTGTTCCGGTTTGCGGATGTTCTTTTGGAACCCGAATATCCGTCGTGGCTTCCGTGGCTTCTGATTGGCTGCAGGAGCTTCCTGATTTGGTTTTCGAACCAAAGCCGTGATTTGGTTTTTGAACGTTTTGAAAGTCAAACGGACTTCAGGAACGGAGTCTGTTCGACTTCCAAGGTACGACTGTATATTGATGGCAAAATCCCTGCACTCCACCTGTGAGAATTCCACCAATTTTTTTCTCTCCACTCTGATGATTTTCAAAAGCAATATTTTTGCTTATTAATGGATGGGGAATGGTGAGATGGTGGGGAAACGGAATCAGCAACACTCTTCCTATACCCCAAGGGGCTCCTCACAGCATGAAATAATTTGAGGCAACCCACTGACTTAAAGGACTCCACTGAGTAAAAACATACGTAGTTCGATAGATCCATTGATGCTAAATGGGTCTTCTGAGTTTGGTGCAGTTTGCTACAATCCATTGACTTTAATGCAGAGCTGTAGCTACAGAGAGGGGGGCGGCTAGTCCGGTTTTTTGCCCCGGCTGAAGCCTACAGAGGAGCAACATTGAGGCTCCCAGCCTGTGTACGTGTGTTATGCAAAAATCACGATGCGAGGTGAAACCATGAAATCAGCCAGTGCCTTTACATAAAAAGGGACCCCTGACCATTAGGTCCAGTCGTGACCGACTCTGGGGTTGCGCGCTCATCTCGCATTATTGGCCGAGGGAGCCGGCGTATAGCTTCCAGGTCATGTGGCCAGCATGACAAGGCCACTTCTGGCAAACCAGAGCAGCACATGGAAACACCGTTTACCTTCCCGCTGTAGCGGTTCCTATTTATCTACTTGCATTTTTACGTGCTTTCGAACTGCTAGGTTGGCAGGAGCTGGGACCAAGCAACGGGAGCTCACCCCGTCACAGGGATTCGAACCGCCGACCTTCTGATCAGCAAGCCCTAGGCTCAGTGGTTTAACCCACAGCGCCACCTGGGTCCCTGGGCCTTTACATAGCTCCATCCTTATTTCAGACCTTGTGATATATTGTGATGTTTAGCTGGCGATGTATCACGATGTTGAAAACCAGCTATCTCCCAGACCTAGTCCCCACAGAGACCTGTTGTGTTTCTTTAATCCTTCCTTCAGTCTCCAGTCACCAGTTGCCACCTCCCTCCTTAGTCCAAGAGACGGCACGTAGCACCGCCAACCTCTGCGGTCGTCCACCCCTCCTCCCAGCTCCACCCGCTCCCCCACCCACCCACTGGTCCTTCTTCTCCTCCTCCTCCAGGAAGTTTGCAACGAGCTCTGGTGCCTTAGCAAGAGCAACCGATGCATCACCAACAGCATCCCGGCAGCCGAGGGGACCATCTGCCAGACTAACACCATCGAGAGGGGGGTAAGAGGCAGGGCCACCCTTGCTGTACCCTAACCCACAGCAGCCATTCCTGCCTGCCTTGCGAGAGGGTTGGACTAGATGGCCCTTGGGGTCCCTTCCAGACGGGCCACTTTACCCCTAATCACACAGTCACGCTGAGGTCAGACGCATGAATGCCAGCGAGAGGTGGGGGGTGTTGTTGTTGACCGGTGGGTCTCTCTTCTTCTCTGCATCCACCGCCAGTGGTGCTACAAACGGGAGTGTGTTCCTTTCGGCACACGGCCAGAGGGTGTGGACGGAGCCTGGGGGACGTGGTCGCCATGGGGAGAGTGCAGCCGGACTTGTGGGGGAGGCGTCTCCTCATCCATCCGCCACTGCGACAGCCCACGGTAAGTGGACACGTACATAAACACCCGAGACACACACCCCCGTGCTCCCTGGGGTGCCATTTTTCACGTCTTCCTCCTTTTCTCTCTTCCGAAGGCCGACGATCGGTGGGAAATACTGTCTCGGGGAACGGAAGCGTTACCGGTCTTGTAACACTGACGTGAGTAGCAAGAGATTCTGGGATGGGAGGACGGTGGGGGCAACGGAATGGCAGCAAGATCCCAAGGGGTTCTAGGCGTTCACCCAGGGTCTGTGGTCCCTTGGGGAACTGTGACACGGTGGAGACTGCCATAGCTTTAAGAAATGTGATTTATTCACCTATTTACACCTTCAGTCTGCCTGGAGGGAGGCCAGATCTTACAGCATGGTCATATCAAGAGGGGCTTGTGCAGCCCTGGAGTCCAAGGCATCCCTCCCAGCCTGCCTTCAGCCAACCTGCCCAAGATGGATCCCAGCCTTTCTTCTCTCCCTTTCTTCTTCCCAGCACACCTTGCTGAAAAGACTATTTTCCTGTCACCACAAACACACACACCCATCATCTTGACACGTCTGCTTCCCCAGGCAACAGAATTCCTCTCGGATGGCACATCAACACCTTTTGTCATGTGATTTGCTCTTTGTCCTGAAGTCACTTTACATCTTGTGCTTGCCACTGGGCACCCATAATCTGGGGCCCAAGCCAGCACCACTGTTGACAGATTTGCTGTTTGCTAGGCTACCCAGGCTGGTTTGCAGAAGCCAGCCCAGGGATTTCCTGTCCGGCACAGCTCTGCAGGTTGTACTTTCATCCACATCCCAATTAATCGAAATCCTACCATTTGTCAATTTCTAGGGTTTAGGAGTGTTCCCCACCCCCCACCCCACAATCTATAACTGTATTTTGGGTTCTCGTTTTGAATGTTTATGTCATGAGCTGCCTGTGATCTTCGGGTGAAGGGAGGTATACAAATTTAATGAATATTAATAATGATAGGGCAGAGTGAGTCACATGCCTTGGGAGGCAGATGTGAGAAGTGACAACGGCTCCCAACCTTATAGCTCAGCCATGGAGTGTCTGCCTTGCACCTCCCAGCAAAGTCTTTCAGCTGCGGGGTACAGAGTGTGCCATCTCTGCTTCCAGGCATTAAAAGAAGCAGCACCCCACCCCACCCCCAGAGAGCCGATAATAAATTTGGCAATCTTTCTGTGCCCCCACCCCAGGACTGCCTACCGGGCTCGCAAGACTTCCGAGAACTGCAGTGCGCCGAATTTGATCATATCCCCTTCCGAGGAAAGTATTACACCTGGAAGACGTACCGAGGAGGTAAGGCTGTTTCCCCACACGCGCCCAGAGGGGCGGGGTATGTGGGACAGCTTTTACCCATTCCAAATCCAGCCACTCTGATGTCGTGGTTTGAAATTGCCATCTCTCCGCAGGAGGCGTCAAGTCCTGTTCACTCAACTGCCTGGCAGAAGGTTTCAACTTCTACACGGAAAGGGCGGCAGCCGTGGTGGATGGAACACCCTGCCGGCAGGACTCCAACGACATCTGTGTAAATGGAGAGTGCAAGGTGATTTTCCAGCGCTATAACCACTCCACCTCGCTGCCCGTAGGCCTCCAACTGATTGAGGTTTAATGGGCCGTGGCGGGGGGGGGGGAGGAGGAGGTTGGTCCACTTTCTCTACAAGGAAAGATTTATGCATTGGGGGGCTTTTCCATTTAGAGAAAAGGTAACAAGGGGGACACATGATTTAAGGACATAGGAAGAGCCTGCTGGATTAGGCTAACTGAGAGGATTAGACAAATTCAGGGACTTATAAGGCTATATCAGTGGCTGCTAGGCATGATAGCTTTGTATCACCTCCTGGATCGGGGCATTCTACCGCTGAATCCCAGTTGCTTGGTGCCACAAGAGGGAGGTTTGCTGTGAAGGTCAGGTTCTGCTTGAGGGCGTCCCATCATGGGCATCTGTTTCACCACTAGTTCCTGGCAATTCACAAATAGAGCCTTCATAGGCAGAGACAGTCTACCTTATAATGGTGTGTTCAAGAGAAGGCTATTACTCTCGCATCTTGCTTGGGATTCTTAGGGGGGCATTTGATTGGACACTGTGAGGACAGGAGGCTGGACTAGACGAGTCCCAGCTGCAGGTTCTTCTTAGCTTTTTATGAACCACAGTGAGAGGCATAGGGCTTGCTCCTTTATCTCCTTCCTGCGGGCATCCTAGAGGAATCTGGCTGGCCACTGTGAGAAGAGGATGCTGGACCAAACGTGCCATTGGCCAGACCAAAACCAGGCTCTTGTCTTCTACCATTCCTCTTTAGAAAGGCCTACTCTCTTTTAAGGCTATCCAGGTTGGCGCTCATTAGGGCTGGGCGATATATTGTCCAGAACCAGTTTGAAGATCATACCATGATATCAGTTTCTTAATTTTTGACCTTGGCAATATTGCGAATCATGATGTGTGTACGTGCTATGCAAAAATATTGATGCGGGTAAATCCGTGAAGCCAGCCGATGCCTCTACATAGCTGCCATCTTTATTTCAGACATTGTGATATATCAGTATATCACGATGTTTAGCTGGTGATATATCACGATGTTGAAAATCCAGTATCGCCCAACCAGAGTTGCCATCCCTAGCTCTTTCAAGAACTTCCTCCGTCAAACCTCTCCTTTTGTTTCCTATAAGCACGTGGGCTGTGACCGCATCCTGGGCTCGGACACCAAAGAGGACAAGTGCCGGGTCTGCGGAGGGGACGGGAGCTCCTGTGAGACCATTGAAGGACTTTTCAACCACTCGCTGCCAGACGGAGGTGAGGGTTGCCTGGTGACCCGACGGATGGACAAATGTACAGCTCAGAGAGTGGCCAAGAGGGTTCTGACATGTTGTAGGCAAATGTTTTTCTATTCCAAGGCAGATGCTTTCAAAAATAAATTGCACGGGTGGAACTTGATTGGGGAAGTTTCCAGCTGTGCATAGCACCTATTGCCCAATGCCCGTAATGCCTATTGACCAGTGCCCTTAAAAAATGCTAATTTGAAGGCTGATCTCCCAGGTTCCCATCCCAGCACTGACTTAGTAGAAGACAGCATCAACACATTTCTTCATGTGCTTTGCAATTCCCTGCACCAAATTTTCTCTCTTGGCTTTTTGAGCGTTGAGCACCCCCTTAGAACTTACCTTGGTTGATTATCTCCATCTGCCACACAGGCTACGAAGAGGTGATTTGGATCCCCAAAGGATCGGTGCATATCGACATCCGGGAGCTCAACCTTTCCTTGAACTACCTTGGTGAGAAACCTTAGCTAAGCAGGGAAGACTCCAGACAGGTTGTCCTTGAGGTGACCTCCAACCTCTGGTTTTGCATGTGGGTTATCTCCCGCTTGGACTACTGTCATGTGCTCTCCGTGGAGCTACCTTTGAAAGTGATTCGGAAACCACAACTAATCTAAAACGTGACTGCCGGACTGATGACTGGGAGCCATTGGCAGGACCATATAACACCAGTCCTGAAAGACCTACAGTGGCTCCGGGTACAATTCAAAGTGTTGATTGTGACCTTTAAAGCCCTAAATGGCCTCAGCCCTGCATACCTGAAGGAGCGTCTCCACACCCCCATCGTTCTGCCCGGACACTGAGGTCCACCTCTGAGGACCTTCTGGTGGTTCCCTTCCTGCGAGAAGTGAGGTTACAGGGAACAAGGCAGAGGGCTTTCTCGGTGGTCAGGTGTCAAGCAAATAAACAACTATGTTAATGTTAATGTTAATAATAATAATAATAATTTATTATTTATACCCCGCCCATCTGGCTGGGTTTCCCCAGCCACACTGGGTGGCTTCCAACAGAAAAATAAAATGCAGTAATCTATTAAACATTAAAAGCCTCCCTAAACAGGGCTTAGAAGGGTTTACAAGACATTTGAAGGCAGCCCCATATAGGGAAGTTTTTAATGGCTGATGTTTTATTGTGCTTTTAATATTTTGTTGCAAGCCGTCCAGACTGGCTGGAGCAATCTAGTCAGATGGGTGGGGAACAAGTAATACAATTATTATTATTATTATTATGAAAAATATCCCTGAATCCTTTGGGGGGTGGGATGCAAGTGCTTCAGCCCACCTCTGACTTGTCCCCGTCCCCCCTGGATTCTCCTTCCAGCTCTGAGAGGGGAGAACGACGAGTACTTTGTCAATGGGAAGCTCTCCATCGACCCACCCCGGCGCTTTGACATCGCCGGGACCACCTTCCACTACAGACGCGCTCAAGACGAGCTGGAGTCCCTGGAATCCCTGGGCCCGACCAACGTCACCCTCATCGTAATGGTTCGTTGACTGAACAGAGGTTACTAAATGTGGTATCTAAACTATCAGTCTTTGAAAAGCGGGTATCACTGCTCTACTGAAGAGTGCTTTTTGTGGTGGGGCACGAAAAACTTTTTGAACCGCTGCTTTAGGGTGATCCCTGAGAAGCCAAGATTCTCCCTGCAACCAGTACAGGACGCCATGCCCACTAACAGACTCCATTTGCCCTTGTTTGACCTCAGCACACAGCTAAAGCTGATTGGACATTTAATAGGGATGGCATGTGATCCTTGTTGGACTAGGGGGTCATGTAATGTAGAAATGGGTTTAAGCCTCAGGAGAGGGTATATTATTTAGTTATTATCCTTCCTTGCTCACGTGCGTGAGATCAGCAGACTACCATACTCTGTAGCTTTAAACTTGGAAGCTAAAACAAGGTTGATTTAATCTTCTAGAAACAATAATCTGGGTCACTTTAAGGCAGACTGGATTTACCCCGGTAGTACCCCTTTTCTCACCCTTAAAAATAACAATCCCATGGACCTGGGATAGCTCATTTGGTAGAGCATTTGGTAGAGCACAGGTTCGAATCCTGTGTTGCACAAAAGATTCCTGCATTGCAGGGGGTTGGACTAGATTACCCCCATGGTCCCTTCCAAGTTTTCAATAGAATGATACAATAATAATGATGACATTGCTTTGTGAAGAAGTAATAATAATAATAATAATAATAATTTTAAAAAAATTATTTATACCCCGCCCTCCCCAGTCAAAACCGGGCTCAGGGCGGCTCACACCAATAAAATTACAATAAAACATAAAAAGCAATTGATTAAAATACAGTATTAAAATTTAAATTTAAAATGCAGCCTGATTTTAAGTAGTCCAAAAAATCCAAGCCATGAGGGAGGAAAACACAGGGGTCAGACTAAGTCCAACCCAAAGGCCAGGCGGAACAGCTCTGTCTTGCAGGCCCTGCGGAAAGATGACAAATCCCGTAAAAGTAGTACAGTGGTACCTCGACTTACGAACGACTCGACAACCGAATTTTCCGACTTACAAATGGGGGTAATGTCCGCGCTCTTACGAATGTCTCGACATCCGGAAAAAACCGCGGCAGTTTTAGATAGGGATTTTTCGGCTTAGGAATTTTTAGATAGGGTTGCTTCGACTTGCGATTTTTTCCGTTTTCAATGCATTCCTATGGGAAATCACGTTTCCAATGGCATTTTTCGACTTACGAATTTTTCGACTTACGAAGGTGCCTTCGGAACGGATTAAATTCGTAAGTCGAGGCACCACTGTATTTACTTACATAAGCTCGGCCTTGAAGCAGGAAGTACAGTAGCAAAATGAAGGCAGACTTACAACCACTATCTAAGTTACAAAAAATGGTGCCTGAACTAGGCATGCATGTGTGGAGGCATGGCGAAGAAAGAGAGAGATGCTGAGACAGGAAGGAAGGGTTTAGTGCTACAGCTTCCTGCCAAGACAGACAAAGGAAGTGATCTCAGGAAGAGCTCCCTCTAGCAAATTTTGTAGGAAACCTCTGTGAACCTTTGCCCCTTCGTGTGACCATCTGGCAAAACATGAATTGTTGGGTCAATTGCAGTAACGCCCCACAAGTCATACAACAGAACAGCTATGGGGAGTGGGGGTGGCTTTTTTTATTTTCCAGCAGAGAATTCTGCTTCCAAGGTCCTTTTGGGAATGTGCGGGGTTCTCCACCAGCCGCCAACCATGGCTGTGCCTCCCTATTCCCTCTCCCTCCCACCCCCTAGGTGCTCGTCAGGGAAGAACTGCAGAGAATCCGCTACAAGTTCAATGCACCCATCCTCCGTGGTTCCGTCGCCCAGTACTTGTGGCAGTATGTCTCGTGGACAAAGTGCTCGGCCCTCTGTGGCGGAGGTAAGACTCTTTATTGGAAGGGCCCAGCTCAGAGGTGCGGCAGCGGTATGCATGCAGGAGGTCCCCGGTTCCAGTCCTGGATTAAACCCTGTGGAGGCCACTGGGTAGTCGAAATCTGGGGGGGGGGGGCTGTGCAAATTATCTCCTAATATGTTGTTGATTTTACCAACCAACAATTTCAATAAACCAATTTTATTTCAATATCAAATCAATCTTATATTGATCTGTTGTCGTGGAACCCCTAAAAGGCTTGGGGCCCATAGGCTGGTGCCTACTCTGCCTATTTGGCAATCCAGCGCTGCCCGGTTCGAACCATGGCATCTCCAGGTAGGGCCCCTGTCTGAACCCCTAGAGAGACCCTGCCATTGTTGTGTCGACAGCGTTGTAGAGACTCTGCTAAGCTCGGCAGACCTTTGGGAAGACTTGCTCCACGGCAGATCCCCATGTTCCAATTTAAGCCATACAGAATTGTGAGGACTAGAATCTTGCTTTATTTATAGGAGAAAGGCCATCGCTCAACTGCAGAGCATCTGCTTGGCATGCAGTAGGTCCTGGGTTTGAATCCCCAACAGCATCTCAGGTGCGGCTGGGAGCAAACCCCACCTGAACCCCTAAAGAACTGCTGCCAGTCAGTGAGCTGCTAGACAAACCAGCAGCCTGACTCAGTAGAAGGAAAAATCCCGTTCCTGTTTTGGGAACACAAGGACTTGAAAGCAGTTGCTTTACATTGGAAAGGTCCCAGGTTCAATCTCCAGGTCAGTGTAGTCAGCTCTGAGCCAGATGAACCTTTGCTTCTATCCACACATCTTTTTGAAAACACACATTTTATGGGGATTTGAGGGCAGGCAGTTCCTACCATTGAAAAGCAGACTGTTTGGCTAGGGGGGTGTTATGGAACGGGGGGGGGGGGCAGGAGTGCCAACTTGGCCCCGCTACCGTGGGTGCCTGGGACCATGGGTGTCATGCAGCATGCAGGGCCCTGGCATTGAAATTCCCTTCAAGGGGAATTTTGTGGGTGCTCAAGCACCCAGGGCCCCAGATAGTTGGCACCTAGGGTGTGGGGAGTGAGTGAGAAGGTGCTGCTGTTTCTCGCTGCTCAAACCTCAGCATCCTCACTCAGCACCATCCTTACAGGCAGCCAGGTCCAGCCCGTCGTCTGCCGCAACCAAGCCGACAGCTCCACAGTCTTCAACCACCTCTGCAGCCCCGACACTAAGCTGCCCGAGAGACAAAGATTGTGCAACACTGAGCCCTGCCCGCCGGCGTAAGTTAGATGCTTTTTTTGCGGGGGGGGGGGCTGCATCCTAGGGGGAGGGGCACTCCAAAAGAAGCCCAGTGCCCAGTAACCTCAAGGTTTGATTGCTGCAATGCGTTATACGTAGGGCTGTCTCTGAAGATGGTTCAGAAACTTCAGCTAGTGCAGAATTCAGCATCCAGGTTGCTCATCAGGGCAAAATGGTTTGAGCATATTCTGGTCCAACTGCACTGGCTGCCAATTAGTTTCCAGGCCCAATCCAAAGTGCTGGTTTTGACCTCTAAAACAGCTCAGGGCCGCAATACTTCCAGGACTGCCTCTTCCCATATACCGGTAAACCATCCCAGACTCTGCGTTCATCATCTGAGGCTCTTCTTTATGTGCCTCCTCCGCAAGAAGTGCAGAAGGTGCCAACACGAGAACAGGGCCTTTTCTGTAGTGGCTCCCTGTTTGTGGAAATGCTCTCCCCAGGGATGCCCACTTGGCGCATTCATTAGTCACCTTTAGGTGCCAGGCAAAAATGTTCCTGTTCTCCCAGGCCTTGGACTGAGTGACATCCGATGGCCTTTTAAAATGTGTTGGGGGGGGTATTGGGTTTTTTTGTTTTCATTTTTATTATGTATGCTGTGTTTTTATATTGTAATCTTATGTTGTAACTTCCCTGAGACCTGCAAGCACAGGGCAGTATACAAATTTAAATAACAACAACAATCCAATTGAGGCAGGGAAAATACCAACTCTCCCCTCCACCAAGAAAACATTTGAGGGTCACTTGTTTTTACACACCTATGCATCCCTTTCCCTTTCTTTTTAAAATATTTATTTATCTTCTCCCCGTAATGCATTGTGAAAACCTGTATTGCCCTACATACACCACAACTTAGAGCAGAATGCATCTTAAGTGATCCACACGTCAGTATAAACCTTTGGCTTTTGGTTTCTTGGAGGATTTTTGAATGGGTGAAAGCTCCACCATTTTCCCAGAAAGGTGTCCTGGGTACTTCATTCCACTTGCCAATCTTAATTTGTGAGTCAGTCCCATCCCCCTGTAGGGAATACACCATCCTTTTTTTGAACTGAATCCTTCCAGAATGCGGCTATAACCATCCATGCAGCCTCTGATAGAAATCCAGTTAGTGGTTTATCCACCAAGCCCTGATTCTAATTTAAATACAGATTCTGTAACATACGTTCCTAAGAACATCAGAAGAGCCTGCTGGATCAGCCCAATGACCCACGTAGTCCAGGATCCTGTTCTCACAGTGGCTAAGCAAGTTGCCTGTGTGGAAGCAGGATCCAAGCACAAGAGCGCTCTCCCCTCCTGCGGTTTACAGCGAACGGTATCCAGAAACATTGCCGCCTCCATCTGTGAAGGCAGAGCACAGCCATTGTGACTAATAGCTAGGGCTGGGCAATATCTGGTTTTCAACATCACAATATATCACTAGATAGATAAACGTCACAATTTACCACTAAGGATGGAGCTAGGTAGAGGCATTGGCTGGCTGCACGGTTTTTCCCACATTGTGATTTTTGCATAACATGCACAAACACACACACATCATGATTCACAACATATTGCCAAGTCAAAAACTATGAAACTGATATCATTATTCGGACTTCAAACTATATTGATATATTGCCCAGCCCTAGCCATCAATAGCCCTCCCCTCCATGAATTGGTCTTTCAAATATCCTCTTTCAAAGCTGGCAGCCATCCCTGCGATGAGGGATTTCCACAGTTTAATCATGCGCAGTGTGGAAAGGGACTTTATTTTATCCACCCTGAATCTTCCAATGTTCAGCTTCACTGGATGTCCATGAGTCCTAGTGTCAGGAGAAAAAACTTTCTCCATGCCACACATAACTTTATAAACTTCCATCATGTCACCCCTTCCTCGCCTTTTCTCTAAAATGTCCCAAACTTTGCAGCCTTTCCTCATAGGGGAGTCGCTTCCTCCCCTTGGAAGCTCTGGAGACTTTGTGACATGCCCGTGAGAGAATTTACTTCTCTCATTTAAACCCCGAAATTTCCCACCTCTGGGCATTTGCACTGCCAGGGCCTGTAGCTGCCCCCTCTTCCCGCACCCTTCCCAGCACACAGGGAAAGCAAGCTTATCCTTTCTGCCTCTCGCCTCCGTCAGCTGGGTGATCGGGAACTGGTCCGAGTGCAGCCGCAGCTGCAACCAGGGCGTCCGCACCCGGAGCGTGACCTGCCGGCGCAAAATCTCCACAATGGAGGAGAAGATCCTGGATGACACCTCCTGCAACTCACCACGCCCCCGCGTGCTGGAGCCCTGCGACAACCAGACCTGCCCCCCAGAATGGGCCGCCCTTGACTGGTCTGAGGTAAGAGCCTCTGTGTCTTGTTAAATGTCTAATACGTACTGAGCATGGTACACAAGCACACACACCAATTAAACAAGTGGCTATACAAGGGGTCTCTAACACCCAGACAGTGGTTCCCACTGTTCTTTCAGCAAAAGCGGGATGAAAACCTCCAGTTTCACAAAAGATAGGGCTTGGCTTTAGGTTACCTCAGGGCACTTTATCTAAAGCCCCTTACCGCCAGTGGGATTCCCCTCTCATGGATCCCTACTGCTCTGGTTAGCCTTTCCCTTGGGCAACTTTGTGGCTTTCTTGGCTTCACTGACCAGCCCTTACTATGTCAGTAGTACTTTGAACTAGCTTCCTTTCCTGACCCCAGGGAAGGTTGGTTTTCTTCTTAGTCACACAACTGGAGGAACTGACACACTGCTGGAGTCGAATTAGTGTTTTGGCACATTTTTAACTTTATTTATTAACTTGACAACATGGATTTCACTGGTAACTTATAGCGCATTCCTCTCATTATAGGACACAGACGTAATATAGCATTTCATCCCTCCAAACCTAACCTCCTCACTCCTCACACTCCCTATCCACCTTCCCCAACTGACTCCCCCTAACGGTTATCCCTCTTTTGGAGAACTGCCTATCATTGGAGGGGTAGTTTATCCCCCAATGCACCGGAGTTCTCAGCAAGCACTAATCCGCCACAGCTATCCACTGTCACGACCAAACGTTTGGGTCATGTGCCAGACGAGCTGCTTGGTTCAGCTCAGCTATCCTATCCAATCTCTCTCTCTCTCTCTCTCTCTCTCTCTCTCTCTCTCTCTCTCTCTCTCTCTCTCTCTCTCTCTCTCTGCCCCAGTCCATAACAGCATCCTCTCTCTACAGTGCACCCCAAACTGCGGTCCCGGCTTCCGCCACCGAATCGTCCTCTGCAAGAGCGGTGACCACACCTCCACCTTGCCCACCTCCCAGTGTCCCGAGGATGCCAAGCCCCCAACCAGTATAAGGTGCAGCCTTCGGCGTTGTCCACCCCCGCGGTGGGTCACCGGCGAGTGGGGAGAGGTATGGAACTGCTGCTCTCTTTCACTTACGAGAGCTGCCAAGGACTGTTCCACTAGGCCAAGCCACTGCGGGGAGTCTCAACCAGAGGCAAAGAGTCAATGGAGGTCACTAGAGCTGCTCCACCATCTTGGTTGGGTCAGACCAATGGTGAAGGGGATGGGGAGCCATACTGAGCGGGTCAAACCAATGGTGAAAGCACTGGGGAGCCATATTGGTTGGGGCAAACCAAGGGTGACGGGTTGAGGAGTCAGTAGATAATCCAACAGATAAACAGGAATGTCCTCAGGCAATTCCTAAATGTTATATAGTACTTATTTATTTTATATTTATTTCATTTAGGGGGAAATGAGAGTGCAATCAGAGTTTGAAAGTCCAAAATTTTCTATCTCTATCTATGTGCTTCTTGTGTTTCTATTTAAATCATGAGGACTACGATCCTACTCCGTACTGCTCCGTACTCCGTACTACTCCATCCTAACCCTCCTGCACCTTCCTTCCTTCTTCCCCAAAGTGCTCTGGGCAGTGCAGTTTTGGCCAGCAACACCGTTCGGTCCAGTGCATGACCCACACGGGGCAGCCCTCCGGGGAGTGCGTAGAAGCCCTCAAGCCTGCGGCGGCACAGCAGTGCGAGAGCAAGTGTGACTCGGGACCCACAGAGAACCCCGAAGGTACTTGCGTGCTGCTCCAACATTTGTATCAAGCACACAGGGGTAGGGGTGGGGGGTGGTGGCAAAAAAAGCTCTGTTCCCCATGAGACAAAGCTATTGTGACCTAACTGAGGACCTCAGGGTGTCTTGAGGCCTAAATAAACTGCCTTAGTCCCAGACGAGGAATGCTTGGGAGCAGAGTCCTCTGACGATGGCAGCGACGAGGAGGAGATGGACCTGCTGCGTGGTCCACTTTATGCAGATGCCTTGTCACCCGTCCCTTGAACCCCAAAGAGACCGTCCTTAGCTGCCAGGCTCCTCAAAGGATCAGGAGAGCCCTGAGGAGACCACCCCCACAGCTAGAACCCTTAGGGCCTAGGAGGGGCTGGGGTCTCTAGTCAACAAATACCTAGCCCAGCCATCCGAAACCCCTTGCCTACCTGGCAGTGAGTTCCACACCTCAACTCTGTGGTGCTTGAAGAAGTCCTTTCTTTCATCTGCCCTGAATCTTCCAGCATTCGGCTTCCTCTGACACCCACCGGTTCTAGCGTGACAAGAGAGGGAGTGAAACTTCACTCTCTCCACGCCGCACATGATTTTGTAAACTTCTTCATGTCCCCTCTTACTCTTGACCCACAAACATCACACATTCTCTTTTTCTCCATTTTCTTCCTCTCCAGAATGCAAAGATGTGAACAAGGTCGCCTACTGCCCTTTGGTGCTAAAGTTCAAGTTCTGTAGCCGACCTTACTTCCGACAGATGTGCTGCAAAACCTGCCAGGGGCGTTAAACTGGCATCGGTGGCTGGGGGGGCACACTTTCAGCGCCTCAAGGAAATCGGGAAGGCTTGGGTCAAGGGGTGGCTGTGCCCTTCCCCCACCCCACCGCCCATCCCTTCCCCGAGGACTGCCAACGAGCGGGCAAGAATCTCCGCACCTTCTGCAGAGGGTGGGGGGGGCGCAGCAAAGCGCAGTGCGAGGGGCCGCTGTGCCTCAGGCAGAGGACCTGGGCGAGGCGCTGTGGAGTGCATTACTTGAAACTCTGACATTATTATTTATTTTAGTATCACAGCTGGGTGCCGCTGTCGCCCTGCCCACCCGACGGTGTAGGAGTAGCCCACCTGAGTCACTAGTGCCCCATCAGCATTCCCCCCCCCCCATTTTTCCAGCCCCAGAATTCTCCTCTACTCAGTGGGTTGGCTGTTGCGAGCCCCATAGAGGAGGCGTAGCACAGGAGTCTGGGTCTGGGAGTCGGAGGCAGAGCACGGCAGGGATCCCGAGCTGCAGGTGAATGGCAGAGAAAAGAATACAGCAAGGCCTCAAGGGAAATCCCTTATGATCCCTTTGGGACCATGCATGCTTGAGACTCGCTTAAGAGAAACAAGCGGGTGGCAGGATCTTCCCTGCTCATCTCCAGGTCTGGGGTTGTCCAAAGCTGCCAAAGGAGGAAGATCCAGGAATTTGGACACAGACCTCTTGTTTTCAGAGCCCGGGGGTTTGCGGCCAAATCGGAGCCTGCAAGTGGGGGAAGATCCTAGGATATTTTAGAACTGTTTGTGTCCCGCTGAGATTTGGGGAGTACATGCTTCCATGGTCTTCCCTTTGAACTTGCGGAAGTGAACAATAAATTGGTGCTTTGAGGGGGAACTCTTTCACCTCACTTGGTTTCTCACAAACCTGATGGAGGTCCCTTCCTGTCCTGGGAGACTCGAAACTACAGTAAAGCTGCGTGTGTTTCGATTCCAGAATTATCTTTTTAAGAAGGTGCAGGACAGCATGCCAAATTCCAGAGCAATCAAAATTAGACAGCGGGGTGGGGGAGTTGCAGTGGCACAAAATTCTTAGGAGTGCACAATTTCAAAATAATAATAGTAATAGTAACAGCTTACACAGAAAATCTCCCAATGTTTGCATGGGCAGATTTGGGTGGCGGCTGGTTGCTAGGGTGCCCTTTGCACAAGCTTTCGAAAGATACCCTCTCCTGACCAATTCCTTGTCCCGCTGTCCCCGTGCTTGTCTCAAGTGATTTGAGATGTGCACATCGAAGAGACAGAGGTCAACATGGCAGAGTCTTTTGTTGACTTTATTCAATACGGGATTGGTGGAAGGGACTCGGGGAGTGCTAATGTTCCACAGGTTGCCCTGGGCACTGGCAACCCATGCTATGCCACTGGGAGGCTGGTTGGCTCACCTTTGCCCCTTTTGTGGATCTCACATGGCAAACCCTCTCCCTCTCCCATCTGGTTGGAGATCGCCCTCACCCCACAGAGTATGCCACAACCTGCTGATAAGTCTAAGGGACCTGCAGGATTCCACTCATCCAGGTGGGGCAATGTATTACTCATAAACTGTTTCCCATTCCCTCAAAATTTCACTGAATCCAGTTCAAATTTCAGCTTCGGTGATACCCAGCAACAGTTTTGGATTTTGGCTGCCAGCAAAATGTTGGTCACTTGCTCTCCTGGACACAAGCAGACGGAGATCCATCATTTCGCCAAAGGGACCTTCCTAGCTGATAGTTGGGTGCTGGTTTTCTTAATCTGCTCAGAGCGCCCTCTGGTGGGCAGGGTCAGATTTCACCATTTCATATATAAATATATACAGATATATTGTATTAATATTGTTATTATAGAAGTTGTTTAAAATCCCGTTTCCACGATGAGAGTGAGCGAGCGAGAGAGAGAGAGACAGAGAGAAAGAGAGAGAGAGAAATTACAGCATGATTTTTACAATAAAAAAAACTACCTACCACCCCTGGTTCTGAGCTATTATGAATTAGCATCTATGTCTGGTGTTGGGGAGATGTAAAAACATATGGTTTTATCCTATTTTAGTTCCACCCGAAATAGACGCATTGGCATTAATGGGCATGGTGAAGTTGAGGTTTGTTCTGTGCTGAGTTGGGTACAACCCTGGATTTTAAACCTAGTAATAATTGGTACCTCATGTCAGCTGGCAACCCTGTCTTTCTCTCACCCTGGCCTCTGGGCTCCTTGTCTCTTTGTTCCTTTGACTTTCATCCCTCAGCACCCATGTAAAGTTTCATTCCCAGCCAAACTGACAACTTCCCTTTCCCTCACAGAGCCTGGACGGCAGGAATCCCACTGGTAGCAGTACATTCTGTGTTACATCCACACACCCAGTGAGTGCCACCAACTCTAGTGCAACTCTGGTGCAACAAGGGACTGGTCTCTAATTGGGGGGGGCAGCGGGGGGTGTTTCAAAATGCAAAATTTAACTGGAGCAGATTGCATCCTTAACCCTTCGTCCACCCTTATTTTGCCATCAACTTTTTAAGAGGACAGACCTTTTAGGCACACACAAACAAAAAATATTCTTCATTGCAAACTTATGTTCTTATAATTTACTGGGGTTAAAGACCCCCAGCTTTCCATCACATCTCTATTAGTTTAGGTTGTTTGTTTGTTTTCTGTGCTGGTAACTGTTCCCAAACAGAGTCATTCTGACCATTATTTTCATGTAATTATTTGTACATCATCACAATTCACTGTTGTTCGAACCATGCCATTGCACTGTCACATTAGCAATTTTTAATGTTTATTTAAAAAAAGGAAATGAGCCACATTCTGAACTAGTAACTTGGTGCGGGGGCACTAATTAACTTTCAGAACCCGGTTTGACAAGAGTCATTCTAACCTAGAGGTTCAGGTTTGCATCGGCCCTTCTTTTTATGATTATGATTCATTGCAGTTGGGGGCACCATCACACTAGAAAGAGCTTTTTCACAGAATCCAAGAGTCATACAGCTGTGGAGTTGGGAGGGACCCCCGAGGGACATCTAGTCCAACCCCCTGCAATGCAGGAATCTCAGCTCAAGCATCCATGAAAGATGGCCATCCAAGCTCTGCTTCGCAACCTCCAAGGAAGAGAATCCACCACCTCCCGAGGGAGACTTCCACTGTCAAATGGCTCTTGCTGTCAGAAAGCTATTCCTGATGTTTAGTTGGAATCTTCTTTCTTGTAACTTGAAGCCATGGGTTCGAGTCCTACACTCCAGAGCAGGAGAAAACAAGCTTGTTCCCTCTTCCATGTGACAGCCCTTAAGATATTTGAAGATGGCTATCATGTTTCCTCTGTTTCCTCTTTTCCAGGCTAAACGTACCCAATTCCCTCAAACGTTCCTCATCTGGCCTCATTTCCAGGCCTGTGTCTGTGTATGTAGTTTTAGATCCCCCTCCTGAACAGGAAACTTGGAGGAGGGGGATCAATTAACTATTAACTGCTTCAGCCAAGATTCCTGCATTGCAGGGGGTTGGACTAGATGACCCTTGGGGTCCCTTCCAATTCTACAATCCTATTCCGGCACTGGGTTCGAGAGCGTCATTCTGAAATAAAAGTGCAAGTTTTGCACTGACTCTTCTCAGAGGCCCGTTACCTGCACAACTCTGCACAACTCTGAAGGAGGAAGTAAGGGGGAGATGAAGGCGGGGGGGGGGGGGTGAAGGCCGGATAGAGGAACTTGCTCCGACACTGGTGAGCTTCCACTTCTCTCTTGCTGCCTGCACAGCTCTGAAGCTCATCGCCGAGAGATCTCTCCCTGCTTGCTCGTTGCCCTGCCAGGAATGCATCTATGACCCACAGAGAACCTCAGTGACCCATCTCGGGGGGCGAGGGGGTCTCGGCACCAAATCTGGAGAGTGGGCAGAGCAGAGATCATGGTAAGTCTGTGCTGAAGGGTGGCAAGGTGAGCTGTGGCGTCCTGTTTTGGGAACCGGTTTGCCACCCAGCTTGCACTGCTCAAAAAGGAAAAATGGACCGAGTACCAGAGGTGTCTGGCGTCAGGGAGGGGGGGGTTGGCAGGGGTAAGTCTCCCACACCCCCAAATTCCCTGACAAATTGCTTGCCACTTGTTGCTTGGACCGCTGAGGTTGCTTGAAGGAAAGTTACCGCTTGGCATCCACTTGGCATGAGAATTTGGGGAGGGAAATAAAAGTTCTAGTCCTCAGCATGCTTACTCAAAAACTCAAATCGATGGGGGGAATCAAGGGGACTTATCTCAGATAAAAGAAGACGGCACCATTATATATGTGTGTGTGTGTGTGTGTATTCAGAGGTGATGGATTAAATTGCACTTACCCAGGCAAAAATGAATTTTGCCACTTCTGTGTCTGGTGCGATGCTTCTGTTTTTTGTGCAAGGATGTGCAATTCAGATGCATGTGTATTTCGGTCCTCCTGATTCATTCCAGGGTGGGTGGTGTTCTTCGGCTGGTTTGCTAAAAATAAAAAAGGCAAAATTAAGCTTCCCTGTCCAAAGGAGACGTCTAACCCAGCAGGCCTTACTTGCAGCCTTCCCAAAAGCAACTTGAGGAACTGCTGGGCTGTAACCTCAATTGTATGTGTTTCGGCATAAGAAGGTGCCTGGGCAGCTCAAGCGGCTAGTCCTTGTGAGGTCCATGATGGGGTGTGTAACAGAGAACCACTTTCTGCTCTTTTTCACTCCCCTGCCACTCTGCCATCCATCAGTTGCATCCCGCTGGGTTTTTACTAAGAGTAGACACATTCAGAGTCACAGGCCTAAGTTAGTCATGTCCACTCACTTCAGAGGGTCTACTCTGTGGTTAAAGGCGAATACAATACCAACCCTTTGAACGATCTGAGGTAGAAGCCCTGTTTCAAGCTACTGAAGGGGCAGATTCTGTTTTCACTACCGTATGTTGTTATGGTACTGCTGCATATTCCTGCATTGCAGGGGGTTGGACTAGATGATCCTCGGGGGCCCTTCCAACTCTACGATTCTAGGATTCGGCTGCTGAGACCTACCTTTATCCTGACGTTCTGTTGTGTAGTTAAAGACAGAGTAAATTCAACCCCAAACTGGCACATATTTGGGTCCATGTTCAGATGAACTTCTGGGGCATAGCCACACTGAAGCTAGAACACAGAGTTTAAGAAACGTCTAGTAGAGAGAAAGTGGCATGAAAAAACTTTTTGTTCTCCCTCTCCCGTGATCCTCGAACCCTGGGGTGTCCCTCACCCATCAGGAGATTCAGAACAATCGATTCAGAATGAACAAACTTGGCAGTAGATTCAGGCCAGAATCTCAGACCAGTCGTCCAAGTTCTGCATCGTGTTCTGTGCCCACTGCGAAAGCGGGCAGTGAGTAGATAATCTGAAGATTGAATGAAGTCCTCCAGCCCTCATGACTCTCCCCACAAGTCGGGTTTGTCACCAGCCCTGCCTCATGACCCCAAAGTGCCCACGAGGGACCCACAGGCTGGGGGGAAATCCCGTTCCCCTAACTGACAGGATTCCCTGCCAGGAGATGTGGTAATGTCCACTAGACTGCAGAGATTCAGGGAAGGAAAGCTGATCTCTTGATAGCTATTGGTGTAATGGAACCTCCATGATCTAAGGAAGTCTACCTCAAAGAACCCAAACAAGAGGGAGTGGGAGAGTTAGCAATCACCGCATCTCGGGATTAACCTCATTCATTTCACACCCTGCTTGTGGGCTTGAGGCAGAGAATCTCTTTGGCTGAGATTCCTGCATTGCAGGGGGTTGGATTAGATGATCCTTGGGGGTCCCTTCCGGCTCTACAGTTCTACAATTCTATGATCCCATGAGTCTGATTGGCCACTGGACTTGGCAGGTCTTTGGTCTGACCCAGCAGAGCTCTCCTTAACAGAGACCCACCTTGACAGCAACTTGGAGCCTCCCCATGCAAAGGCAGTCTACCTTGGAGTACTAGATTTTGGTGACTAGGAACAAGGGGTTGTTTGCTGCCTTTGCATCCTGCTCGAGAACTTCCTGGAGCCTGTGGGGCTTAACAACCGCTCTCTCTTTCCAGGCTGGGAAATGGAGATTGTAGTTCTTGTTACAGGCACCCAAGAGGTATCTCAGCACACACACACACACACCAAAGGCTACTCTGGGTGGCGTTAATTGTTGTGGAAGGTTAGCATCACCAGGAAATGAAGTCAGACCATAGAACCGTAGAGTTGGAAGGGACCCAGAGCATCCAGGCATTCACCCTCCAAGTGTCCCTATTTTCCAGGGACAGCCCCGGATTTACAGAGGCCGTCCTGGTTTTTGATTTGATCCTGGAATGTCCTGCATTTCCTTAGGACGTCCCTGTTTTCATCAGAGAAATGTTAGAGGGTCTGGAGTTGTGCCATCCCCAAGCCAAGGAGATAAGTAGCTGTGCAACCGTTAGAAGACATCTGAAGGCAGTTTTTAAATGTTTCATGGTTTTTATTATGTTTTTACATATGTTGGAAGCCGCCCAGAGTCTCTATTTTCATGAGAGAAATGTTGGAGAGTGTGCAACTCAAGGTCATGGGTTCAACCCCCATGTTGGGCAAAAAGGTTCCGGCCTTGCAGGGGGTTGGACGAGATGACCTTCATGGTCCCTTCCAACTCCGTGATTCTAGGATGCTCCTCTCCGACAGAGCAATGTCACAGACTCGTTGTTGTTGTTGTTGTTACAGAATAGGGAGTTCCTATCTTCACCCACAGGTGAAGACGCGGGTGGCACTGTGGGTTAAACCACAGAGCCTAGGGCTTGCTGATCGGAGGGTCGGCAGTTTGAATCCCCGCGACGGGGTGAGCTCCCGTTGCTCGGTCCCCGCTCCTGGCCACCTAGCAGTTCGAAAGCACCTCAAAGTGCAAGTAGATAAATAGATACCACTCCGGTGGGAAGGTAAACTGCGTCTCTTGAGCCACAAAATCTCTTCTACGAGCCACGACAGCTTCTAAATCCCAGTTGCTGGAAGCCACAGGAAAGGAGAGAGTTGCCCCTGTGCTCGGATCCTGCTTGCTGGTTTCCCACAGTAACTAAACAACCTTTAGAAGACATCTGAAGGCAGCCCTGGATAGGGAAGTTGTTGGTGTTCAATGTTTTATTCTGTTTTTACATATGTTGGAAGCCGCCTAGAGTGGCTTGGGGCAACCCAGCAAGATGAGCGGGGTATAAACAATAAAACAACAACAACAATTGTTATTGACTAGGACATCCCTACCTTCATCAGAGAAATGTTGGAGAGTATGCATCTCAGGGGGACACAGGTGGCACACAGGTGGTTAAACCACAGAGCCTAGGGCTTGTCGATCAGAAGGTTGGCGGTTCAAATCCCCGCGACGGGGTGAGCTCCCGTTGCTCGGTCCCAGCTCCTGCCCACCTAGCACTTCGAAAGCAGCTCAAAGTGCAAGTAGATAAATAGATACCACTCCGGTGGGAAGGTAAACGGCGTTTCCGTGCACTGCTCTGATTTGGTCATGCTGGCCACATGACCTGGAAGCTGTACGCCGGCTCCCTCAGCCAGTAAAGCGAGATGAGCACCGCAACCCCAGAGTCGTCCCTTTACCTTTACCTTTATATTCACCCAAGAAATGTTTGGGGGAAGTGAGTGCTGTCAATCCTCCAACAGCCAACAAACACACTGTTTTCACATTTTGCTTTGTTTTTCCTAAACCTACCTAAGTAGCACCTGCTTCAATTTAGCTTCAATTTAGACCCCTTGTGTCTGGGTGTGGCCCTCCACGCATCTCTGTCTGGCCCTCGGAAATGTGCTGAGGCCCCATCCTCTCTCTCCAGGCCGTGCTCCCTCCCTGAACATTTTCCCATGGCTGGGAATGTGTCTTCATAACCCAATATTGTCTTTCACTCGCCTGGATGGAGGATAGACAGAGAGGGGTGTGTGGAAACCTGGCTATTTATTGTGAGGAGGCGGGGTTTACCTCTGGTGCTCCACCCACTTTTGCTTCTCACCCCGCCCACCTCTGACTGGTGGCCCCCAGAAAGTTTCGCAGGAGGAGATGTGGCCCTCAGGTTGGAAGAAAGTTCGCCGCTCATTGCTGCTCTGCATATTTATCTGGGAGTAAGCCACAGTGAGCACAGCAGCGTCTACTTCTGAGTAAGCACACACGGGGCTGAGCTTTGCAGCTTCAAAACAACAGGAAGTGTAACACCTCTATGTAGGAATTTAGGTGGTGACTTGAAATCTTCCTGTCCTGCGCTTTCCACTGAACAGCTATCCACAAAAATAAATATATGCCATTCGCCTCAGATTCTTAATTGATTTCAATTAAGAAATAAAATTATATATGCTATTATTATTATTATTATTATTATTATTATTATTATTATTATTTGTATACATCCCTATACCCATAGGTCTCAGGGCAGTTGCAACATAAAATCACATTATAAAAACACAAAATACATAATCAAAAGAAAAAGAAAAGCAACGGAATAACACACACCCCCTTCCCCAAGGTTAGATGAGGTGCTATTCCTGTGCTTCTGAAGGTTTCGTTTTTCTGCTTACAAAATGATCCATACATTGCAAAATTGAGAAGTAGTGGCTTTGACAGCCTTCGGGAATTTTTACATTTCCATTTTTTACACTTCCATTCTGTCTTAGGAAGCCAGTTTATATGTCAAACAATGCTTTGTTTAAGGTTCTAATACCAACATAACAATTAAACCAGCATTGACTTTTTTTGAAAGTTCCAGGTAATAGAAGCATAAAAATGTTGAGTTGGAAGGGACCCCCCAAGGGTCATCCAGTCCAACCCCCTGCAATGCAGGAAACGCAGCTAAATAATCCCTGGCAGGTGGCCATCCAACTACTGTTTGGAAACGGGAAGGAGAGTCCGCCACCTTCCTAGGTAGCCTGTTCCACTGTTGAACGGCTCTGTCAGAAAGTTCTTCCTGGTATTTAGGAAGTTCCTAACACCGGTCCTAAGAGACCTACATTGGCTCCCAGTACGTTTCCGAGCACAATTCAAAGTGTTGATGCTGACCTTTAAAGCCCTAAATGGCCTCGGTCCAGTATACCTGAAGGAGCGTCTCCACCCCCATCGTTCAGCCCGGACACTGAGACCCAGCGCCGAGGGCCTTCTGGCGGTACCCTCACTGCGAGAAGCAAAGCTACAGGGAACCAGGCAGAGGGCCTTCTCGGTAGTGGTACCCGCCCTGTGGAACGCCCTTCCATCGGAGGTCAAGGAGATAAACAACTACCTGACATTTAGAAAACACCCAAAGGCAGCCCTGTTTAGGGAAGTTTTTAATCTGTGATATTTTAATGTATTTTGGTATTTGTTGGAAGCCGCCCAGAGTGGCGGGGGAAACCCAGCCAGATGGGCGGGGTATGAATAACAACAACAACAACAACAACAACAACAACAACAACAACAACAACAACAACATTTAGTCAGACCTGAAAGCGTAACAGAAAGAACCACCCCTCACCCGAGAACAGCAGAAACTGAGATCTGCAGAGAGAGGATCAGATTAATACTCAACAGTCCAAAAGTCCAAAGATCTGTCAAAACCATAAGCGGGTGGGGAGAATTATATTTTAATTAATTTTGCATTCTTTGTGAATTCTGCGGCAAATGGCTATTCCCGTGCCAGGGTTGTAGCACACAACACTGTAGCAATGGAGTGCTTCTACTGCACTCCAGAAAACTAGCATGCCAACCTTCTCCTTGCATGCTAGCTTTCTGTGTGCATGGACTGATCAGAGAGAGAGAGCGAGGTGGGCCAATTTGCCTCTTCTTTACGCTCACAGGGAGAAAATGTCTCGAATGGGTCAGTGCATCTGGCTGTGAACCAGGAGGTTGGGGGTTTGAGCCCACCCAGGGACGGCTGTGGGCAGGATTCCTGCATTGCAGGGGGTTGGACTGGATGACCCTTGGAGGTCCCTCCCAACTTTACAATTTCATGATTCTATGACAGGAATATCAGTAAACTGTGAGTGACCCCTGAGGTTTGCAGATAGGCAAAAGATTTTAAGGGGGTGTGGGAGGCTGGAAACATTAAAACAATCCCATAATAACGGAACAGCATGAGGTGTGGACAGTCTGAGAGGCTGGAAGGAAACTGACACCTGGGTGGGAGGTGTGAAAACAGAATGGAGAGGTCAGAAGAGGAGGATAGAGACCCATCAATGCGGGAGGGTAGGTGGGGGAAAACATCATTTGGAAAGGTTACTTTGGGAAGCTGTGATACTCGCTATTGCTTATGGGCTTCCTTTTGGGGGCCTGACCCAGCTTCTCTTCTTGCGCTCGTCTTTTTAAATGTGCCAAGGACTGAAGAGAACATGGCACCCAAAAGAGGAGGAGGAGGAGGAGGAGGAGGAGGAGGAGGAGGAGGAGGAGGAGGAGGAGGAGGAGGAGGAGGAATTTGGTTCGCTTAATGCAGACCTGCACTTTGCCAGACCGAAATTAGGTGATCTTTCAAAAATTGCACATTTCTGAATTTTGCAATGCAGTGATCCAACTCCCAAAATCTGTATAATTACGGGTGCGCACACAGATGTATATAATAGTGGGAATAACGTGGGGGAAACGGCTTACAGAAAATGTGCATATTTGGAGAAAGTGGCACTAAAGCTCTGGTGAATTTGCACAGGTATTTTCACAAGGATCCACGTTGATGCAGAAAGGTGGAGAACTTAAATCTGGACAGATAAGAAACTCGGAGAAAGAAATATTGATCATGTTCAGCCCTAAAACTAAGCCACCCCTTACCTGTGGGGTTGCCATACCCCATATGCACCCCTTGACCTCTTCTATCTGCAGAACTGGGCCTGTCAACAGCTGCCACGTAATACCCTTTCCTCATCTATAAGAAATCGATCTTTGGAACTCCCCGCCTATTGACAACAGGCGCCTGTCCCTTTTTTGGCACCTGCTAAAACATTCTTGTAATGTTTCTGTTTGCTCCGCCCACTTTTCCCTCTGGCCCCGCCCACCCCAGAAGGCAACGTTTGTAAGTTGCCCAGAATAATCATGAATACATTTACGTGTTCAAAAACTAAACACGAATAGATAAATCAATTCAGCTGATATGAGCTACGTACTGCTGGGATAGCTCAGTCAGTAGAGCACGAGACTCTCAGGGTTGTGGGTTCGACATTGGGCAGAAGATCCCTGGATGTCAGGGGGTTGGGCTAGATGACCCTTGGGATCCCGACCAATTCTATGGTTCTATGACAGAGCTGGGTCAGAGGTTTGGATGCCAACTTTCGTTTTATCCACCACCATCCCTCCATCACAGGCTCAAGAATGCACTGCCACAGATCTCCAGTGTAAACTGGGACGTCCTAAGCAAAAGAGGGACATTCCAGGATCAAATCAGAAACCGGAACGGCTTCTGTAAGTGCACGACTGTCCCTGGAAAATAGGGACACTTGGAGGTTCTGCCTCTGAAGCAGCACTCCCCAGAGTTGGGTTTGCCACCTCGCTGAGGACTAGGTCCTTGATCGCTCCTCTAACTTCAACCACAGGAAGTGTGCCTTCTTGCTGCCTTTGAAGCTGGTGCGCGAAACAGGAAACCCATGGGTGGTGTCGGTGGTTCCCCGGGTTGGGCACTTGCTGATTCAAAGGAGGCCAGGCCTGGAACGGAGACTCATACAGAGTTGCAGCGGGAGACACCCTCCGCTGACCTAGTGATCTGCAGGACATGCCATTTTGGGGGGGGGGGGAACTCACTGCTTTGATGGCTGATTGTCGGCCCCACCCTCTCTGGCCGCCTTTTCGAAACCATGTCCTGGGAAACACAGAGACAGGTTTCACAACACACACAAACACACTCACGACACAGCTACCTCAGTTCCCCTTTCCTTTAAACCGAAGCTCTCCAAGCCGCAGCAACCAAACCTCAGAGGAAGATACCTTCTTGTGCGCTGCATAAGATCTAGAGGATGTAGATGGCAGATGCTTTTGCAAACAGTGACCACACCAAGAAGGGGGCAGACTATGCTTTCTCCCCCACCCTTTTTTTCTTTCTTTCTTTTTTGCCAAATTGAAAATCAGCCACAAATGAAAGCAATTTTCATACAGTTTTTTCCCCAAAAATTGGTTTCCCGCATTCTGTTCTCGATGTGTCCCTCATTTCCTCTTGTTGCTGCATTGTTTTCCCGGTTATTTCTAATTCACATTCCTTGCAATTAACCTTCTTGCAATATTTTGTTGTTGTTAATTATCCTTAACCATTGGCTAGCTGCCCATCAGTTCCTGAACGTATAATATTCTAACATTTCCAATATCTTCAAGTGATGTTGCTTGACAAGTTAGCAATCCACCATAAATCAAAAACCACTACGTCCAAAATAAATTCCTTGGGGGCAGACGAGGGTTTCAATGAAGGCAGGAGAGCCCTCAAGATCTGGGGGTTGGGGGGTTGGGTCTGCCCTCACTTCGCTTTCTCTCGGCTTCCTGTTTTTTCTTCATCTCAACCCCACCGCATTTCCTCACCCATTTGCAAATTATTTTTTCTATAAAAATCCCTTTTGTTGTTGTTGTTTAGTCGTTTAGTCGTGTCCGACTCTTCGTGACCCCATGGACCATAGCACGCCAGGCACTCCTGTCTCGCACTGCCTCCCGCAGTTTGGTCAAACTCATGTTCGTAGCTTCCAGAACACTGTCCAACCATCTTGTCCTCTGTCGTCCCCTTCTCCTAGTGCCCTCAATCTTTCCCAACATCAGGGTCTTTTCCAAGGATTCTTCTCTTCTCATGAGGTGGCCAAAGTATTGGAGCCTCAGCTTCACGATCTGTCCTTCCAGTGAGCACTCAGGGCTGATTTCCTTAAGAATGGATAGGTTTGATCTTCTTGCAGTCCATGGGACTCTCAAGAGTCTCCTCCAGCACCATAATTCAAAAGCATCAATTCTTCGGCGATCAGCCTTCTTTATGGTCCAACTCTCACTTCCATACATCACTAATAAAAATCCCTAAACATCAGCAAATTGGCCTATGTGCATTTCACCCCCCACCCCACCCCTCAAGGCACAAATGGAAACCAGAAAAGTCCTGCAGAGGGACAAGAGCCAAAGAGCTTGCTCTCATGCATCCCACTGCAAACCGTTACAGGATCTCAAGAACTGGAAGGGACCCGAGGCATCATCTAGACTGACCCCCAAACCACAAAAAAGCGATGCATATTGCTGAACACATTTGCAGAAGGGGAGAGGCTGGAGAACTGGGTACTAAAACTCAGAGAAGCACAGGTTTCAGAGGCTAGTTGTGTTTTGGGAATCCTGGAGGAGGTAGAGGTGAATTCTTCCTGCCTCCCCTCTTTATCAAAAATAGTCCTGGATTCTCTGGTCTCAGCCTGTCCCTGGAAGTTCTCCATCTTATTTTCAGCTCAGCAACAATACATACTTAAATAGGCAAGGGGGGGCAATGTTTGTTTATTAATTTATTAATAGATTGTTGAAATCTGCAGGCCTGCCTCGTTCCATTGATGCCAGTGGGTCTATTTTGAGCCTGACTTTGTCGGATCTCAGCCCTCGATCTTAAAAGCACCAGAATGACTCGACAGGCCGAGATCTCCGAAATTGCCCCACTGTATCTAAACCACCTCTTAAGCAATCAGCAGCATGTAGGAGCAGTTAAAACTTCCCCATCGGAAATACTTCTGTCCGCGACTACAGTAGGGGGTGGAGAAGACACTGAATGAAGCTCCTGGGACCTCTCTGCAGGAACTCCCCGCAAGCTACAACCCTTGTCCCAAGCCACGGCCCTCATTGGCTCTGCCACATGCCCTCCTGGAGAGCATTTTTGCCTGTGCAGAATGTGCCCTTCAACTCTGACTGTGATTTTGTTTGACTGGGTGGAGGATCAAGAGATGTGTGTTGAGGAACAAGCCCACTCCACGGAGCACCGCAATACCGCCTCTCCCCGAATAAACCGCCCTGGACCCTGCAATCATCCTCTGAGGCCCTTCTTTGTGTGCCTCCTCCCGAGAGGTCTGGAGGATGACAAAACGAGAACAGGGCCTTTTCTGCGGTGGCTCCCCGTTGCTGGAATGCTCTCCCCCATGACATATATTTCGTCGCCAGGCAAAAACATTTCTCTATAACCAGGCCTTTGGCTGATTAAACTATCCAGGGCCTTTTCGCTGTGTTTGCATACCCTCCAAGCGTCCTGATGTTCCAAGATGAAAATAGGCATCCTATTCAATAATATGGTGCTGGAGGAGACTCTTGAGAGTCCCATGGACTGCTAGAAGATCAAACCTATCCATTCTGAAGGAAATCAGCCCTGAGTGCTCCCTGGAAGGACAGATCGTGAAGCTGAGGCTCCAATACTTTGACCACCTAATGAGAAGAGAAGACTCCCTGGAAAAGACCCTGATGTTGGGAAAGATTGAGGGCACTAGGAGAAGGGGACGACAGAGGACGAGATGGTTGGACAGTGTTCTCGAAGCTACGAACATGAGTTTGACCAAACTACGGGAGGCAGTGCAAGACAGGAGTGCCTGGCGTGCTATGGTCCATGGGGTCACGAAGAGTCGGACACGACTAAACGACTAAACAACAACAACAACAATTCAATAATATTGCTTATTTGTATTGTGAGTGGAACAGTGTGCGTATGTTTACATTGCAATGTAGCCGAAACAAATTCCAAGTATGTTGGAAAATGTACTTGGCCAATAATAATAAATTATTCTAATAATAATAATAATAATAATAATAATAATAATAATAATACCTACCCATCTGACTGGATTGCCCCAGCCACTCTGGGCAGCTTCCAACTTATATAAAAACATAATACTGTAAAACATTTTAAAACTTACCTCTACGGGGCTGCCTTCTGATGTCTTCTAAATTTTGTTTGGTTACTTACTCTCCAACATTTCTCCGATGAAAATAGGAATGCCCCAAGGAAAAGTGGGACATTCCGTTATCAAATTGGAAACCGGGACGGCTTCTGTAAATCCGGGACTGTCCCTGGAAAAGAGGAACACTTGGGGGGGGGGTCTGCAGACAGTCCTGGAGTTATAAAAGCCACCCCAGCTTCTGATTTGATCCCAGAATGGCTCTATCGGGGCTGCGAGGGAGCATCCCATGGCCTCTCATGACCTTTCCATGGCCACCGCTGCTGTCAGTCTCCTCGGGCAGCTGCAGAACCGGCCAGGTAGAGAAGGGGCTGCCACCACCAAGGCCAAGCGCCTGAGACACGCTAGCCCTGAAGTGCAGGCAAGGCAAACCTGGGCAGGAAGAAAGGGGGATCCTTGCTTTTCTTTACTCTAAGAAATGCTTTGTGCGTCCATGTCTGATATTGCACCTTTCCAAAATCTATTTATCGATGTGTGTTTATACGGAATAGAATGGAATAGAATAGAATAGAATAGAATAGAATAGAATAGAATAGAATAGAATAGAATAGAATAGAACTGGCAAGCGGGATTTGAAATATGAGCAACAAAAGGAATTAGGAATTACAGTATTGAAAGTGAGGGCATAAGGGATAAAATGTAGAAAGCGCATAAAAGAAGAGAAAGGAAGGGAAAACCAAGGGAGAGGAAGGAAGGAAGGAAGGAAGGAAGTCATGTTCGGCAGAACATTTATATATACAGTCATACCTCGGTTTAAGTATGCCTCGGTTTGAGTATTTTCAGTTTAAGTACTCCGCGGACCTGTCTGGAATGGATTAATCCACTTTCCATTACTTTCAATGGGAAAGTTCGCTTCAGTTTAAGTACGCTTCAGTTTAAGTACTCCGCGGACTGTCTGGAACAGATTAATCCACTTTCCATTACAGTGATGCCTCGCTTAACGAATGCCCTGCTTAACGAAATTTCCGCTTAATGAAAGGATTTTTCGAGCGGAGGTTGCCTCGCTAGACGAATTCATTTTATGAAAAATTCGTCTAGCGAATCGCGGTTTCCCATAGGAATGCATTGAAATTCAATTAATGCGTTCCTACGGGCAAAAAAAAAAAATCAAAAAAATTTCAATGCATTCCTATGGGATTCGCTAGACGAATTTTTCGTTATAAGAAAATTCGTCTAGCGAATTCGTCTAGCGAGGCACCACTGTACTTTCAATGGGAAAGTTCGCTTCAGGTTAAGTACAGACTTCCAGAACCAATTGTGTTTGTAAAGCGAGGTACCACTGTATCAGAATAATGTATCCGTTATGTTAATATTTGATAATATTTGTACAACTCCTGTAATTTGTGTGATAATTTATTTTTGTCATTTTTGCTTTGTATATGGAAAAACAATTAAAATGAATATATATATAAAAGAAGAAGTTGATGGCATAAGAATTGGAAGGTTTTGTGCAGCAGAGGGGGAGAAAAGGGCTGGGAAGTCGGAAAAAGACAAATTTAGCACGTATTGAAGCATAGAATTTAATAAAAACTTGCTATTAAATAATAAAATAAAATAGGGGTTAAGGAGTTTCCTCAGGGTTTGTGTGTGCCCCGTTGGTGATGTAGTGGGAATGCTCTGCGGGGGGGGGCATAAATGGGGGGTCAAGGAGGGTCACTTGAGGGGAGTGAGAAATGGCCCCCACATTCACCGGAGGAATGTGGGGGGATGTCTGTATTTGTGGGAGGGGGGTTGTTGCTTTGCTTTGCTTTGTTTGTTTGTTTGTTTGTTTGCTTATTATGTATTTTGTGTTCTTGTTTTGCGTCTTTGTGTTGCGAACCGCCCTGTGATCTTCCAATGCAGAGGTTTTAAGGATTAGAGGTTTTTAAGCAGAGGTTGGATGGCATTATGATCTGTCATGGGTGCTTCAGCGGAGATTTCCTGCATGGTGGGGGGGGTTGGGCTGGATGACCCTCAGGGTCCCCTTCGTGCAAATGGAAAAGATCAATCCATCCAAACTCCAGGTCCACTTCTGCTGGCCTGACTCTGCTTTCTTCTCTCTCTCGAATCTTCCCAGGGCAGCAAAGAGCGGTTCCATTGGCAAAGCCACAACGTCAAGCAGAGTGGTGTGGACGACATGGTCCTTCTCAGCAAGATCAACGAAGACGCCATCGTCGAAAATCTGAAGAAGCGCTTCATGGATGACTATATTTTCGTATCCTTTTCATCCTTTCGTTCGCTCGTTCTTCTAGCCGTTGGTGCCCGTCGTGATCAGAGTCAGGGCATCTTGACTGATCCATGTTTTCATTTTGGGCAGTGAATTAGAATCATAGAATTATAGAGCTGGAAGGTACCCCCAAGGGCCATCCAGTCTGACCCCCTGCAATGCAGCTGAAGCATCCATGACAAAAGCCCCCCCCCCAACCTCTGCTTCGAAAAGCTCCACCACTTTCCATCCCATGGTTGAACGCCTTTTACAGTCAGAAAGTTCCACGTGATGTTTAGTCAGAATCGCCTTTCTTTGTCACTTGAAGTCATGAGTTCAAGTCCTGCTGCCCAGAACAGAAGAAAACAAGCTTGCTCCCTCTCCCATGTGGCAGCCCTTCAGCCTCCTCTTTTCCAGCTCCTTCAACCGCTCCTCATCAGGGCTGGTTTCCAGACCCCTGATCATCTCAGTCACCCTCATCTGCACACCTTCCAGCTTGCCAACATCCTTCTTAAATTTATAGTTTTGCTCTTGCCTGTGCTGCTGTCCCTCTGTGTCACTTCCGTTCAGATGTCCCTGTGGTTTGTGGCCAAGTATGTTTCTCCCCCCTGCTCTTCCTCTCCCGTCATTCTCTCCAAATTTGGCAGTCCCGGCAGAACGCTGAAAGCCTCTTCTCCACTCCAGAAGCCAATCTCTCTGCCCATTTCCCAAATACTTTGATGTTCCCATTGAGGGACTCTTTTCCCGGTGTGGGTTCCGGCATTGCGGGGGGTGGACTAGATGACCCACAGGGATCCCTTCCAACTCTACAATTCTATGAAATCCCCTGGTGCTGCTCTGAGAAGCAGTCTCCCCTAACTCTTGCAAGAAATGGGAAGATGCCTCTTTTAAAAAGAGGCATTCCCTCCCTAGAGAAGGAGGGGCTCATTCTGGGGGTCAGGGATGGGGAAGACCTGTATATCCCCCCCCCCAATGCCGTTGGATTCCAACTTGAGGCAGCATGGCTGTTGTTAGGGACGATGTAGGATGAGGTCTGTCAACATCTGGAGGGGGAGAGATGCCCCCCCCCCCGTCCCTGCCCTTGGTGAGTCTTCCTGGTCTGATCCAGCATGTCTATTTAATAAGAAAAATGGTTTAGATGAACCCATGGAGATGAGATCTATTGGCAGCTGTTAGCTAAGGAGGATAAATTGGGCCTTCCTGTTCGGGGACAGTCGTAGAATCAAAGAATCATAGAATGGTAGAGTTGGCAGGGATCCCCAAGGGTCATCCAGTCCAACCCCCTGCAATGCATATAGAGGAGGGAGAAAGGTTGTTTTCTGCTGCTCCAGAGAAGTGGACACGGAGCAATGGATTCAAACTACAAGAAAGAAGATTCCACCTCAACATTAGGAAGAACTTCCTGACAGTAAGAGCTGTTCGGCACTGGAGTTTGCTGCCAAGGAGTGTGGTGGAGTGGAGTCTCCTTCTTTGGAGGTCTTTAAGCAGAGGCTTGACAGGCATATGTCAAGAATGCTTTGATGGTGTTTCCTGCTCGGCAGGGGGGTTGGACTGGATGGCCCTTGTGGTCTCTTCCAACTCTATGATTCTATGAAGGCAGGAATCTCAGCTCAAGAACTCTTGGCAGGTGGCCCTCCAACCTCTGTCTAATAACCTTCCATCCCACAGTCGAACAGCTCTTACTGATGTATAGTAGGAATCTCCTTTATGGTCACTTGAGGCCATGGGTTCGAATCCTACCATCCAGAGCAGGAGAAAGCAAGGCTTCCATGTCTTCCATGGGACAGCTCTTGAGATATTGGAAGGTGGCTCTCCTGTCTCCTCCTCAGCCTCCTCTTTCAGCCTATCTCAGAATGCCAGATGATACGGAACAAGAATAAACAGGCCGTATTGCCAGTGGCCTGGGGTGGGTGATTGGGGGGGTTGAGAATCCATAAGCGCATATGGAGAGCCTGTTGGATCAGGCCAGTGACGCATCTTGTCCAGGTTCCTGTTCTCACAGCAGCCAACCAAATCCTACAAGCAGGATCCCAACACAAGGGCAACTCTCTCCCCTCCTGGGGTTTCCAGCAACTGGAATTCACAAGGATCACTTTCACCAACTGTGGCTAATAGTTCCGTAATTTAACCCTGCGCTGTACAAAGAATTTTGCGGTCGGGCAACATCTGGGTTGCTTTTATTTTAATTTTGATTATGCGGTTTATGTTTTTTTTATTTATTGTGATTTTATATTGTGAACCGCCCTGAGACCTGTGAGTATAGGCACTACATTATTATTATTAATATTATTATTATTCTGAAGGTCCACAGAAGTTCCAAAAATTAGCACGCAAGAGAGATGGAGATGGGCTTAGTCAAAGTCACAGGACTCTTTAGCTTTGTGGGATAAACGCACACACACTGAAACTGAAAAGTTTTCTCGCTTTCGTCTTCCTGCTTAAAAATAGTACCGCCCACAACAGCCGTTGTGAAAACGACTTCCGTGCTGTAGCCTGAGTCAGCCAGAATTGCCACAACCTACATAAGCAGGCGCCCAGGGTGGTGCTAAAAGGTCAGGTTCAGCCCCTGGGGGCTGGATCCGAACTTGAGTCCGCCTCGGATGTTCCTGGACCATGCAGAGCAGAACCCCAGCCCCTCCCTCTCGACGCTGCAAGTGCAGTTGGTGCTGGGAGGCCAGGAGGTCAACAGTAGGTGGCGCCAGAGAGAACGGCCGGCTGGTTCTCACTTGCAGGGCGACTGAGTTTGCAGGCATAGCCACACCTTGGGCCAGTTGTACATGCCATGGCGCCTTGGGGCCCATGGGGCACTGCCCCCCTTGCCTCAGTGAGCCATCACCCAGCCCTCACCTGCTTGCTATGCTACTGGGAGCTGTTAGCTTCCTGTTCCTTAGTCCCGGTGCTGCTTCTTGCAGAATTCAGCAAGGATAAACCCACCAAAGTGTCCTGATTTTCCAGGAATGGTCCTGGATTTACAGAAGCCACCCCCGGCTTCTGATTTCATAGAATCATACACTCATACCCGGTAGAGTTGAAAGGGACACCAATGGTCATCTAGTCCAACCCCCCGGCAATGCATGAATTATAGATAAAGCATCCCTGACAGAGGGCCACCCCCAAGCTCTGCTTATAAACCTCCAAGGGAGGAGAGCCTGCCACCTTCCATCCCATGGCCGAACAGCTCTTACTGTCAGAATGTTATTCCCCATGTTGAGTCGGAATCACCTTTCTTGCAACTTGAAGCCACGGGTTCAAGTCCTACCCTCCAGAGCAGGAGAAAACGAGAAAACCACACCTTCCCCAAATTATATCGAGACAGACAGACAGACAGACAGACAGACAGACAGACAGATTAATTATTCCTTAACAAATGGCTCTCAGACCTATATTGGACCTGTCCTCATCTCTGTCAACCCCTTTAAGCAAATGCCCTATTTCACGGACCGGGAAGTGGAACTCTACCAAGGAGCAGTAAGGCACTGGAGTTGTGGGGGGGGGGTAGAACAGGTCGGGGGGCCGCCAGTGGGCACCCCAATTTATTGAGGTAGCCGAGCCCCTCCCTGCCCTCTGAGACGGGTCTGGCAACAGCAGGAGGAGCCCCAGATTCACGCCTCTCTGGTGTTATGTCCTAGGCTCAGTATGAAAACCCACCCCACATCTATGCGTTGACCGACAACATGTACCGAAACATGCTCATCGATGGGGAGAACCAATGCGTCATCATTAGGTAAGCAAAAGGAGGATAAAACAGAATGGGAGTCACTATCCGTACTAAAGAGGATTGGCAGCCGAATTGGACAGAACCTGCCAAATTGGCAAGTCCAACTAGTGAAATTAGTTATCAAGAGGAGGCAGGATTGAAGGACTGGGAAAAGGTTGGTCAGTTATTTTTTAAAAAATAATTTTTATTAAGTTTTGCAATTTTATATTCATCACAATAACATGGTGTCAAGAAGAAGAAGAAATACAATTCTCAAATCACACACACCCCCAACTTCCCTCAACTTCCTCTTCTGGTTCTTTACACATTGACTTCTCCTGCTTTATTTTATTATACCTTAATATTGCATTCTATGAGTTGAATATTGTTATATTCTTATCATTTTTACACCATGATTGTTTTCAATGTGCCTCTTACACTTTGTTGTTGTTGTTGTTGTTGTTGTTGTTGTTGTTGTTGTTGTTGTTGTTTAGTCGTTTAGTCGTGTCCGACTCTTCGTGACCCCATGGACCAGAGCACGCCAGGCACTCCTGTCTTGCACTGCCTCCCGCAGTTTGGTCAAACTCATGTTCGTAGCTTCGAGAACACTGTCCAACCATCTTGTCCTCTGACGTCCCCTTCTCCTAGTGCCCTCAATCTTTCCCAACATCAGGGTCTTTTCCAAGGATTCTTCTCTTCTCATGAGGTGGCCAAAGTATTGGAGCCTCAGCTTCACGATCTGTCCTTCCAGGGAGCACTCAGGGCTGATTTCCTTAAGAATGGATAGATTTGATCTTCTAGCAGTCCATGGGACTCTCAAGAGTCTCCTCCAGCACCATAATTCAAAAGCATCAATTCTTCGGCGATCAGCCTTCTTTATGGTCCAGCTCTCACTTCCATACATCACTACTGGGAAAACCATAGCTTTAACTATACGGACCTTTGTAGGCAAGGTGATGTCTCTGCTTTTTAAGATGCTGTCTAGGTTTGTCATTGCTTTTCTCCCAAGAAGCAGGCGTCTTTTAATTTCGTGACTGCTGTCACCATCTGCAGTGACCAAGGAGCCCAAGAAAGTAAAATCTCTCACTGCCTCCATTTCTTCCCCTTCTATTTGCCAGGAGGTGATGGGACCAGTGGCCATGATCTTGGTTTTTTTGATGTTGAGCTTCAGACCATATTTTGCACTCTCCTCTTTCACCCTCATTAAAAGGTTCTTTAATTCCTCCTCACTTTGTGCCATCAAGGTTGTGTCATCTGCATATCTGAGGTTGTTGATATTTCTTCCGGCAATCTTAATTCCAGTTTGGGATTCATCTAGTCCAGCCTTTCGCATGATGAATTCTGCATATAAGTTAAATAAGCAGGGAGACAATATACAACCTTGTCGTACTCCTTTCCCAATTTTGAACCAATCAGTTGTTCCATATCCAGTTCTAACTGTAGCTTCTTGTCCCACATAGAGATTTCTCAGGAGACAGATGAGGTGATCAGGCACTCCCATTTCTTTAAGAACTTGTATTATTACATCTTGATCTCTATGTTTTTTTGGTTAGTTGTAAGTTGTTTACTCAAACCCTGCTAGTGGGTCCACTTCTTTACAATGTTTCTGTAAATACAACATAAATGGTTCCCAGTCTTTTTTAAGGTCTCTCTTGTCCTTATCTCTAAGTCTTCCAGTTAGCTTCGCCATTTCAGCATACTCCATCATTAAAAAAAAGACTGTAAAACGTGTTAAGGCGCAAGTAACCTTAGAGTAAGAACAGTGGTAAAACCTATATATATTTGAAAATTTTGTGGAGAAGACAAGGCACAGAATGACTTTAACAAGCAGCATTATTTGGAAAATTAGGGAAAGCATGGAGGAGGGCAGAGGGGAAGTCCAAAGTGAATTGATTGTTAATTGGAAAAAGTTGTGTGAAGCTCTTTTGAAATATATAAATCACTAGCTGGCCCTGCCACGTGTTGCTGTGGCTCATCCGTGTGATTCCTCCCACCCTGTGCTGATCCATGACGTATCCCGCCCCCTCCTCCCCCCGCCCACCAGCTTATCCCTGTGATTCCCCCCACCCTGTCCCAACCCATGACGTATCATGCCCCCTCTTCCCCCCACCCCCTGGCTCATCCCTGTGACTGCTCCCACCGTGTCCTGACCTATCCCGTCCCCTCCTCCCCCCAAACCCCCACCCAGGCGAGTCAGTACCTCCATTCGGCCTACTCTGTAAAGGCTTCAGCCTAGTTTATAAACGCTGTTGAGAGGGAAGGTTTTATAGGTGCAGTACCAGTGTAGCCACCACTAGAGGGCGATGGTTTGCAACCTGGTTCTTTTCCTAGCATGCACTTTAGGGTAAGTTGTGAGCTTTTGAACACGGGGTTTTGGGGTTTTTACGTGGCCCAGGTGTGCCATCTGTCTTAGCAAACTTTCCTATAACCTTCGGGCATTCGCATGTGATGTTGTGTCAAAATTTCACCTCAAACGGTCAAGTGGTTTTAAAATGTGTTGGTGAAGAGGGGGGTTATTGGGTTGTCCGTGTTGTTATTTTCATTATGTATTTTGTGTTTTTATCTTATGAACTGCCCTGACACCTGGAGGTATAGGGTGGTATAATAATAATAATAATAATAATAATAATAATAATAATAATAGGCATTCCCTGCTCTCAGGAGTGAGCACCTCTTCTGAATAAATACATTCCTCCAGTGATACCTAGATAAGGTGCAGATTTCCCTATTGCTCTTCTAAAAAGAGGCATTCCCTGTTCTTGAATAGATGCATTATCCCATCTCTTGCATGCCGTAGATTTTGCTTCTTCTTAGCTCAGGCGAACATTCCTGGGGAGAGCTTCCCACAATTGAGGAGCCACCACAGAAAAGGCCATGTTCTCGCGTTGCCACCCTCCGGACCTCTCAAGGAGGAGGCACACGAAGAAGGGCCTCAGAAGGTGATCTCAGGGTCTGGGTCAGTTCATATGGAGAGAGGCAATCCTTGAGATATTGCGGCCCTGAGCTATTTAAGGCTTTATAGGTCAAAACGCCCAACACCCAACATCTTTGATTATTAGCTACCTAGGAGTGATATCTGGAGGACCAGCTCTGGCAGATAGAAGGAGGACTCCTGACTCACCTGAGCCTCTTCTTTATAAATTAAAAAAATGGTCATCACAGGGGCATAGTTCTGCCTGCCAAGAACGAGCTTCTAGAGACCTATCTGCCTGGTCTATCAACCTTCTCTGAATTCAAATGGGTGTCTCATTCCAATGGCAAGAAAGAGAAACCCAGCAATCAGGAGAGACCACTTCGGCTCCCCCCGATGAAACATCTGTGGACCATCTGAGATGATTGAGCAACTCGAAACTCAGCACGAAGGTTACGCAGACACTAACATACAAACATACACACTTCTTCCTCTAGCAGAAGTACTGCTGTTGCCCTTGAAGCAGAACTCCTGGGGCAGGCGTGATTTTATTTTATTTTTACCGCGGCTGCAGTGACTAAGGAAGAAGCCTGTTGTTAAAGGAAAAGGAAAAGGGAAATATATATACTGTATAAATTTAGGGCTTGGGGGGTTTTGTTTGTTTTTCCCTGATGAGATCATTGCAACAGATTTGTTGCAAAATGTTGAGCAACTTCCCCACTGAAGTCTGCAGCGTTCTAGCGGAAGGTTTGCATGGCAAGCGAAGTTTCACGGGGCAAAGGGGTGTTTCCCATAATAACCAAAGAGGTTATTATCCTGGGGTCCCCAAACCCTTTCTTTCCCAAACCCTGGGCTTGGAGGGGAGCCAGTGGGTCTCAAACCCTTGGTGAGTTAGCGGCTTCCCCTCCAGGTAAAGATAGGCTCCAGCGAATGAAGTGGGTGAGACCCAACGGTCAAGAAGGTGGTTTCTGCCCATGCTGTAGAGGGAAGTGAGGGGCCAGTGGGCTTGTCTCCTATCTAGGAGAAGGAAAACTGTGATCTCTGCTGCCATACAGGATATATTTGGGAGAAGAAAGGGCTCAGGAGTAAACTGTACACCAGTGATGGTGAACCTATGACACACGTGTCAGATGTGACACGCAGAGCCCCATCGGCCCATTCACGCTGTTGTTGTTTTTCCCCATTTGTTCTCCCGCTCCTCCTACAGCTTGTCTTTGCTATTAAAACTCGGATCCTTTGTTGTTGTTGCTGGTAGCCAGAGATTGGTTTTTTAACCCTTTCTGTGCTGTTTTTTCCTGGCGCTTTGGCAGACTATGATTGGGTGTAACAGCGTTCGTTTTTTAACCCGTTCTGTGCTTGGGTTTTTGGCGCTTTGGCAGACTATGTCGGTGCTGCGTGTTAGTTTCAGCGAAGGTATTATTCGTCATTTATTTCTGTTCTCTTCCCCCCCCCCCAAAAAAGCGCAGCAGCTTTGGGGCACCCCCCAAAAAAAGCAAAGCAACTTTTGCACCCCCCAAAAAAACCTCCAAAACTTTGGTCAGCAGCTCCCCCCAAAAAAAGCTCAACAACTCTGGGCTCTTTGCGATAAATAAGGGTTTTTTGGTTTGGTTTGGTTTGGTTTGGTTAAATAATTAGTTTTTGGTTTATTAAATACAGTTACATATTACAATTATACATTTTTGTTATTTAAACTATAAATATCGCGAAATTATGGTTTTTTTCTTCGAAGTGGCACACCACCCAAGTTATGCTCAGTTTTTTAGCGAATTTTGACACACCAAGCTCAAAAGGTTGCCCATCACTGCCGTACACAAATCCAGAGTGGAGTCCCTAAGGCGGTTGGAGGGTGCCTTGCATGCCTCCTTCCAGCAACTCCTGCAGCCAAGCTGGTGCCAAATGTCTTGCTCTGCTTTCCTTTGGACACCAGCCAGGCTGAAAGGCAGGTCTTGTCGTCTGGGCAGCCCAGGACCTCCAGACGCACTGACCAGGCTTGGGCCCCGGGGAGGTCATTTCGGTGCTGCTCACACAGCGGTTTGACTTCACCCCCGAAAGCACACTGTCTCCTGAGACAGGCATCTGTCAACAATGCTGAACTAGGTAGGCCATGTTGGTCTGACTCTGTATATAAGGCAGCTTCTGACATTTTTGACATGTGTGTTTCAGCGGCGAGAGTGGTGCAGGGAAGACGGTGGCCGCCAAATACATCATGGGGTACATTTCCAAAGTTTCCGGAGGTGGCGAAAAGGTGCAGGTAGGTCATTTCGCCCTTTGGCCCTATCCCAAGTCTGTATTTTGTTTCAGTTCTGAAGTCTTGCTTCCTGTCCCATGGGCTAGGTCTGGACTCCACATCTGGCTAGATGACAAACTGATTCGGGCCGATTTAGGGTCTGGCTGTGGGTTGAGTTAGGTTCAAAGCAGCCTTAGATCGCCCCTGCTCAAGTCGGGCCGTCTCCGGAGCAATCTGGGGCTGTTAGATGGGTCTGGGAGACGGCCAGGTCTTCCTTCGCTGGCGTGCTCCCTGCAGGGAAGCTGCTGGGGATGCGGTGCCCTGCAGGATCGAACCCTCTGCTCACCAGCCAGTGAGGCTAATGAAACACAAATAAATAATAAAACCTTAACTGAACATTCGCCTTGCCCCTGAATAGCTACAGGCCAGGTTGGGGTTCCCCAGGCCAGGATCCTGGGTTGAGATTCAGAGTTATTCACTCTGCAAAAGGAGGAGAAAACTAGATTCAGGAATGTTGGGAGGGTTTAGGGTATCTCAGTTCCATTTTGCCTTGTTCTCCCTTGCTCAGTTCCACTGATGTTAGTTTCTCTTCCTACCAGCACGTTAAAGATATCATTCTCCAGTCCAATCCACTGCTGGAGGCATTTGGCAATGCCAAGACTGTCCGAAACAACAACTCCAGTCGATTCGTAAGTCTCTGCAGGGTCGTTGTTTGGGGAGCGAAGACTTGGAGCCTCCAACTTTGGTTGCTTCTGATGACAATAGGGCAGGGTGGGAGACCACAAGGTATAATAATAATAATAATAATAATAATAATAATAATAATAATAATAATAATAATATATTATTTATACCCCGCCCATCTGGCTGGGTTTCCCCAGCCACTCTGGGCGGCTTCCAACAGAAAAATAAAACACAATAATCTATTAAACATTAAAAACCTCCCTGAACAGGGCTGCCTTCAGATGTCTTCTAAAAGTCTGGTAGTTGTTTTCCTCTTTGACATCTGTTGGGAGGGCGTTCCACAGGGCAGGCGCCACCACCGAGAAGGCCCTCTGCCTAGTTCCCTGCAACTTGGCTTCTCTCAACGAGGGAACCACCAGAAGGCCCTCGGTGCTGGACCTCAGTGTCCGGGCAGAATGATGGAGGTGGAGACGCTCCTTCAGGTATACAGGACCGAGGCCATTTAGGGCTTTAAAGGTCAGCACCAACACTTTGAATTGTGCTCGGAAACGTACTGGGAGCCAATGTAGATCTTTCAAGACTGGTGTTATGTGGTCTCGGCAGCTGCTCCCAGTCACCAGTCTAGCTGCCGCATTCTGGATTTGTTTCTGAGTCACCTTCAAAGGTAGCCCCACATAGAGCGCATTGCAGTAATCCAAGCGGGAGATAACCAGAGCATGCACCACTCTGGCGAGGCAGTCCAGAGGCAGGTAGGGACTCAGCCTGCGTACCAGATGGAGCTGATAGACACCTGCCCTGGACACAGAATTGACCTGCGCCTCCATGGACAGCTGTGAGTCCAAAATGACTCCCAAGCTGCGCACCTGGTCCTTCAGAGGCACAGTTACCCCATTCAGGACCAGGGAGTCCCCCACACCTGCCCACCTCCTGTCCCCCACAAACAGTACTTCTGTCTTGTCAGGATTCAACCTCAATCTGTTAGCCGCCATCCATCCTCCAACCGCCTCCAGGCACTCACACAGGACCTTCACTGCCTTCACTGGTTCTGATTTGAAAGAGAGGTAGAGCTGGGTATCATCCAGGCCAAATGCAGCCAAAATACATGCTAGTTGAGATTCCTACACTGCAGAAGGTTGGGCCAGATGACCCTTGGGGGTCCTTTCCAACTCCACAATTCTATGTGACCCCCCCCCCCAGAAGGTTACCCAGAAGCAAATGTGGCCTTTGGGCTGAAAAACTGGATTTGCAAAATGACCTGCCCATGGTGCTGTGGGTTGTCTCCCGCTAAGATCTACTCAGAGAGCACTTGAAACAAATGGGCCTTGGCGACCCATGCCCATTGGTTTCAGTGGGGCTACTCTGAGTAGGGCGAACATTTGGTATGAGCCTGTGCCTCCGTCTCGCCCTGCCAGGGGAAGTACTTTGAGATCCAGTTCAGTCGTGGAGGGGAGCCCGATGGAGGGAAGATCTCCAACTTCCTGCTGGAAAAATCCCGTGTGGTGAGCCAGAACGAAAGCGAGAGGAACTTCCATATCTATTACCAGGTAAAGGAGCTGACCAAGCAGGGTTGGGTCAGTTAAGTGTTTAGCTAGGCATGATCTGCCTGAGAAGCACATCTAATGCATTGTTGCTTGCTCGCCTGCCTGCTGTTCTGCAACCATGCTGGAGTGGCCGTGGCCACCTACTGGTGGCCAGGTGAAGTGCAGCGTGGTGACAGCCTTGCGATTTTATTGTAAGGTAAGAAATTAAAACAATGTGGTGCCAACCTGAGCATGCTTGTGCAAGGGGATGAGCTCACAACATGCACCACTATGCACTGACTGCCTGGCCAGAAGTACTTGACCATGCCCAAGATCTATTAAAAGTGCAACTTCCAAAACCTTGAGCATTATACCACCCCTGCAGCTAGTCCATGCGCAAAGAATATTGCCTCTTCCGTACATTCTCTCACAGCAGAAATCTTCGGTAGTCCTGCCGTCTGTGTTTGTGTTGCATATTTTTTTGTCTCCCACACATGTCTCATTTTGCAGCTCATCGAGGGTGCCTCCCAAGACCAGAAGCACAATTTGGGGATCATGAGCCCAGATTACTATTACTACCTGTCCCAATCAGAAACGTACAAAGTGGACGGAACGGACGACCGAAGCGAATTCCACGAGACAATGGTGTGGTCATATTTCTCCCTTCGCACCCTGAATCATCGAAACCCTGCCATTCATTAATTTCCAGGGTTTGGGGGGGGGTCCCTGCCTCTCTATCAGCTTCAAGGGGCGCCAGCGGCCGCTGGTTGTTATTCGCAACCAGCTATAACATGGACCTCCCCTCTCCCTCTCTCTCCCTCTCTCTCCCTCTCTCTCCCTCTCTCTTTCCTGGGCTTCCCCCCACGCCACCCAAGAACGCCATGGACGTCATCGGAATCTCTGGCCAAGACAAACAGCTCATCCTCCAGATCACTGCCGGCATCCTTCACCTCGGCAACATCGGCTTCCAGGAGCAGGGCAACTACGCCCAGGTGGAGAGCCCAGATTGTGAGTCGCTTGCCAACCTGAACAAATTCCCGCATTGCAGGGGGGGGCTGGACTAGATGGCCCTTGGGGTCCCCTCCAATGCTACAGTTCTGTGACCCTGTGAAATATTGCTCCAAATGAAGCATTGCAAATGGCCTGAGGAACCTTAGGCCCAGAGGGGGAGAAAAAGCGGCCCTTCGGACTCCACTCCCATGGCCACACCCCTATTATCTAGGCCACGCCCCTCACCACCCCGGTTCACAGCTGGAGGATAGGGAGGGGCTGTGTGTGTGTGAGAGAGAGAGAGAGGATAGGGAGGGGGCTGTGTGTGTGTGTGTGTGTGTGTGTGTGTGTGTGTGTGTGAGAGAGAGAGAGAGAGAGAGAGAGAGAGAGAGAGAGAGAGAGAGAGAGAGAGAGAGAAACTAGCCCTAGCCTGGGAGGGAGTAGGACAGGCACCCCCAAACTGCGGCCCTCCAGATGTTTTGGCCTACAACTCCCATGATCCCTAGCTAACAGGACCAGTGGTCAGGGATGATGGGAATTGTAGTCCAAAACATCTGGAGGGCCGAAGTTTGGGGATGCCTGGAGTAGGATGTGCTTTTCTCATTCAAAGTGTCCTTCAAGAGGTATTGGAGAGAAATGTTTTAAAATTGATTAATGCTGCTGCTGGCACCAACAAAGCCCAGCCCCCTTCCTCCTCTAGGCAGGGCGGGGAGAAGCCAAGAGGAGGGAGGGAGGAGTCGCCACCGCCGTGTGAGGGAGAGGGAGCAAGAGGGAAAGAACACGCGCACTGGCGATCCACGTGGCGATTCCCAGACCGTCCGTGGGCTGGATCCAGAAGGCAACTGGGCCTGATCTGGCCCACGGACCTTAGTTTGCCTACCCATGGGTTAGGCTGAGGGAAGATGCCAACCGACCCCCCCCCCCTGTTCACCTGGCAACCTTTGTGGCCCAGCAAGGGTGTGCAAACCGACCTACCCTACAAGGTTGTTGTGAAGATCATTCCATACCCCTGAAGTTATGCGGTGGCCGTGAGTCCTGCAGGCCTCTCTGCCTCTTCAGAGATGCTCAGCTGCCTCTCCCTCCCAACCCCAGTGCTGGCCTTTCCTGCCTACCTCCTGGGGATCGACAAGAACCGGCTCAACGACAAGCTGACCAGCCGGAAAATGGACAGCAAGTGGGGGAACCAGAAGGAGTCCATCAACGTGACCCTCAATGTCGAGCAAGCTTCCTACACCCGCGATGCCCTTGCCAAGGGGCTGTACTCCCGAGTCTTTGACTTCCTTGTGGAGGTGAGGACTGGCCTCATCCTGGTCCAGGATGTTAGGGGAGGCTGGGGCCACTTGGGCAACAGGGAATCTTGTCTATCGCTTCCAACTCTGTGGTTCTTTGGATCCCAAAAGTGTTGGGACAACATGGCAGCCCCTTCATAGCTTCCAACTCGGCAGTTCTTTCAGTAATCAAATATGGAAGTGTGAGTGGCCCATTCATAGAATCATAGAATCATAGAGTTGGAAGAGACCACAAGGGCCATCCAGTCCAACCCCCTGCCGAGCAGAAAACACCATCAAAGCATTCTTGACATATGCCTGTCAAGCCTCTGCTTAAAGACCTCCAAAGGAGGAGACTCCACCACACTCCTTGGCAGCAAATTCCACTGTCAAACAGCTCTTACTGTCAGGAAGTTCTTCCTAATGTTTCGGTGGAATCTTCTTTCTTGTAGTTTGAATCCATTGCTCCGTGTCCGCTTCTCTGGAGCAGCAGAAAACAACCTTTCTCCCTCCTCTATATGACATCCTTTTACATATTTGAACATGGCTATCATATCACCCCTTACCTTCTCTTCTCCAGGCTAAACATAACCCGCTCCCTAAGCCGTTCCTCATAAGGCATCGTTTCCAGGCCTTTGACCATTTTGGTTGCCCTCTTCTGGACACGTTCCAGTTTGTCAGTATCCTTCTTGAACTGTGGTGCCCAGAACTGGACTTCCAATTCACTGGTTCTTTCAAAACCATTAATGGAAGAATGAGGCTTGTTTGGAGAGCAGCCTGTTTCTTGCTTCCAACTCTGTGGTTCTTTAAACACCAAATATGGAAGGGAGGAATAGCCTGAGAGTGTTGGAACAAGATGGCGGCCCATTTCTTTCTTCCAGCTCTACGATCCTTTAGAAACTGAACCATAGCTGTCAAGTTCTCCCTTTTTTTAAAAGGGAAATTCCCTTATGCTGAATAGGCTTCCTTGCGAGAAAAGGGGAAACTTGACAGCTATGAACTGAACGTGGAAAGACAGGAGTTTTTGGAGAGCAGCCTGTTTGTCGTTTCCAGCTCTATGGTTCTTTGAAATAGGGTGGGGGGGGACTATTCAGCTGGATCTGCCTTTGGTCCTACATGAGACCCCTCGAAATCCATGGAAAAGACTTACTTGGGCACATTAAGTCCAATGGGTTTACTCTGAGTGGAACATAGCTGGAAGCAACCTTTAGGATGATTAGCGGGTTGGGCAAGATGGAAGCCTGCTTTACTGACCTTGGCCGGTTCCTTGGTTGTCATTTGTGCAACCTGCTTGTCATCCTTCCGCCACGTTTGGATGCTAACCAATCCTCTCTCCTTTGCCTCAAGTCCATCAACAGAGCCATTCAGAAGCCGCATGAAGAATACAGCGTTGGCGTTCTGGACATTTATGGGTTCGAAATATTCCAGGTAGGTGATTTTCTTCAGAGCACCCCCTCTCCCCAAGCCACGCCCCCTCTCAAGGCCCTGCTCCACACCCTCCTTGAGCCTTTCCACCTGGCTGGAAATGGGTCCTTGAACTCTGATAATGCCTCTCGCTTGCCTGGGTGAAGGATCGAGAGTGGTGTCTCTGGGAGGGGGGGAGTGCAGGAGTGACATTTGCCTGCACTGCCCCACCCACTTTGACTTCTGGCCCCGCCCACCGCTGCCCTGTGGCCCCCCGGAAGCTTCACCCAAGGGGAACACGGATTTCACTTTGAAAAACCAGCCCAGGTTTAGAAGATAGATGCGGGGGGTTTAATTCTCTTGCCGTCTCCAGAAACTACAATACACAATACAAAGGATAAATGGACATAAATCTGACATCAGGAACCATAAGACAGAGAAACCAGTAGGAGAACACTTCAATCTCCCAGGACATTCTATACAAGATCTCAAAGCAGCTGTTTTATTACAGAGAAATTTCAGGAACAGACTGGAAAGAGGAGTTGCTGAACTGGAACTCATTACCAAGCTTAAAACCATGGAGCCACCTGGGATGAATAGAGACATCGGATTCTTATCTCATTATGCATGATCAAGCTTTCTTTAGCGCCTCAGCCCTTCCTTCCCCCCCCCCCCAGGGCTAATTGCAGTCATCAGCAGCCCTTAACAGCCATCCACAGGTTTACCACTCCCATCAGCCCATCACCCATTCCCACCCACCCCCACCAACCTCTGTATATATATATAAGGGTCTGACACTTCTGTTTCCAGTGTATCTGAAGAAGTGTGCATGCACACGAAAGCTCATACCAAAATAAAAACTTAGTTGGTGTTTAAGGTGCTACTGAAGGAATTTTTTTATTTTACAATACACCGATTGCCACAGTTTGCGACCTGAACTGGGGGGGCATGTCTCTGTTCCCTGTGATATGAATAACGCCTTTTAATCTCTCTCCTCCCCTCAGAGAAATGGCTTTGAGCAATTCTGCATCAACTTTGTGAATGAAAAGCTACAGCAGATCTTCATCGAGCTGACCCTCAAAGCAGAGCAGGTGAGTTCTACGCCAGGGCTCTAGACCACTTTATATGGCCCCCCTCTTCCCTTGCATTTCCTTTTGGCTCTTCCCACCTGCAATAGACAAGCCATTAAACATTTAAACCCCTTTAACTGGTTTGTTGCTGATATCTATGCATGCCACCTTGAATGTAATTTAATATAGAAATGCAGAGTCTAAATGAAATGAATAAACATACCCGCTGGCTTGCCTGCCCAATATTCTGCTGTATTGCTGGAGCTTCTGCAGCCACCAGCTGCAGAGTGATGACAGCCTTACAACTGTATTATATAGCAAGAAAAAAAAACGGAGTTTGGAAAGGGTTTCCTCACTCCGCCTTTCAAGGTGAAAAGAGGGGATTTTCTAAAAACAAAATCAGCAAGTGTGCCCATCTCAGTCACTTGACAGACAGCCTCCCCACACATCAATCGGGGTGACATCAAGAGTTAACTCCTCAATTCTTGATATATTATGGTTTCTTTAAAAAATAAAAAACCTCGCATTTCCAGCTCATTCTCTTTGCCTTAGGAAGAGTATGTGCAGGAAGGGATCAAATGGACCGCAATTGAATATTTCAACAACAAAGTGGTGTGTGACCTCATCGAAAACAAGCTGGTAAGAGAGGCCCCCCCCTCCCAAAAAGTCCCCTTTTACAAAAAAAAAAGTGGACAGGAATGGTTGAGCATAGACTGCTATACCCTGTACATTTAAATCACATTACTTCCTCCGAAAAATAATCCTGGGAATTGTAGTTTACCCCTCAGAGAGCTATGATTCCCAGCACCCTGAATCAATGACATTTCCCGTGGTTCTTTGGCATTCATGGGCTTGCAATGGGTGGTGTGTACACAGCTGTACTCAGAGGAAGCCCATTCAGACTTAAGGGCATGCGTACCTTGATTCCATTCATTTTAACACACCTACTCTGAGTAGAATTTAGTTGGGTGCCACCCAAAATGTGTGCGTAGAGAACGGGCAGAATGCAAGGAGGTTGGGCAGAAAAAGACGTGTGGCTGAATGCCAGCAAGGCTGAAGCGGAACGTAATTAGCCCACCTGCACTCTTTTCTTCCGACTCCCAGAATCCTCCTGGCATCATGAGCGTCTTGGACGATGTCTGCGCCACTGTGTACGCCAAGGGCGACGGGGCTGACCAGACACTCCTTCAGAAGCTGCAGTCGGCTGTGGGGAACCATGAACATTTCAATGGGTCCAATTTAGGATTCATCATCCACCATTATGCTGGCAAGGTCTCTGGAGCACTGTGGGGCGCTATTATTATCTACATCCGTGGTTCCCAATTAGCTGATTTGCTATCCTCATATTATTTTACTTTTAAAGCCCATTTTAAAATAAAACTCTTGTGGATTCCCTCCCCCTCCCCCTTCATTCCATTTCTGCACGTGCGGCATCTGTTGGGGATTCTCTATTTGCGACTCCTGCATTGTAGGGGGTTAGATTGGATGACCCTTGGGGGGCCCCTTCCAACTCCACCGTCCTAAGATTCCATGGCGCTCGTTTCCAGGTGTCCTACGACGTGAGCGGCTTCTGCGAACGCAATCGGGACGTGCTATTCACCGACTTGATCGAGTTGATGCAAAGCAGCGAATTGTGAGTTGCCAGGATCCCTGTGGTCGTGAGTTTCCCTGGAAACGCCTGGCGGTTAGCCTCTGTCAGAAGCAGGCTCTGGGAATTTGCTGGATCCAGGATGGGGAAACCAGCAGCGCCCCTGGGAGGTGAAAATCAGTGACTTCTGGAGGGGCTGGAGGTTCCCCTGTCCTTGACAGAAGAAGATTCATTCCCTGCAGCTTGCAAGAGATGGAGAGATGCGTCTGTTTAGAAGAGGCATTCAGTCCTGAGCTACATGGAGAGCCAGTGTGGTGTAGTGGTTAAGAATGGTAGACTCATAATCTGGGGAACCGGGTTCGCGTCTCCGCTCCTCCACATGCAGCTTTGAAGTCTCTCAGCCCCACTCACCTCACAGAGTGTTTGTTGTGGGAGAGGAAGGGAAAGGAGAATGTTAGCCGCTTTGAGACTCCTTCGGGTAGTGATAAAGCGGAATATCAAATCCAAACCCTAGAAATTATCTGTCCAGAAGAGGCATCCTCTCCTCAGATTTGAACGAGTGCCTTTATTTAGAATAGTTAATCTCACCACAACCACCTGGGGGCAGTCCCACCCACTTTGTGAACCACTGCTCTAACCACTACACCACACTGGCTATTTCCAGGGTCAGGGACAAGCAGGGTGGAGGGGAAGTGGGGTGGACAAAAACATTTCAGAATTAACCTGCTGTCCAGAGTCGTGCTGGCAACAGGGGACTGTGTTGCCCTGGTGGCATCAAAGTCACCGCAGTTTGAGGAAGGTAGACCCTACCTGGAAGAGGAGGCTCTCCTGGCCCATCTATTCAACCTTTAGAAGACATCGGAAATCAGCCCTGCATAGGGAAGCCTTGTAAGGTTTAATGTTTTATTATGTTTTCATATATGTTGGAAGCCACCCAGAGTGGCTGGGGTAGCCCAGTCAGATGGGCGGGGTACGAATAATAATAATATCAATAATAATAATAATAATAATAATAATAATAATAATAATAATAATAAATTATCGCCAGATCCCTCTGGTCACTGAAAGGGCAGAGAAAAAGCAGGCGAGGGTGCAATGGCTTAGGGGCAATGAGTGTACTCTCACCCAGCTTCTGCCTTAAAAATGGAGCATGAAGTTTCTAGACCTCATGAGTGTGCTTGGTAAAGTGCATGGCACTGATTGCTAATAAATAAATAATAAGCTTCCTTGGTCTGACTACCTTATCAGCTACCCCACTTCTCTCTTTTGGGGAACATGGGGTGGGGTTTATTGGCTTGACATAACCAGGCCCCCAAACCTTTCACCTCCCAGCGGGTTCATCCGGGGACTCTTCCCAGAAAAACTCGACGCGGATAAGAAAGGGAGACCCACCACTGCGGGATCCAAAATTAAGGTGAGTCTTTGTTTGGCCTGATCCGTTTCATAGCTGAAGCTAGGAAGCATTTGAGTGGGATAAAACTATCCATGTATTATGAAGTCCAGAATCAGAGTCAGAAGCTGAAACAGGAGAAGAGGGATGCCAGGAGGCAGAGAGGAAGTCCGTCTGGTGAAGAGTCACAGATTTCCTCCCCTCCTGCTGCAACCAACTCCGCTCCCTCTGGTCTCACAGAACCAGGAGAGGCATGAAAAGGGTGGAGGAGAGGTTGGCTGCATGCAGGCATAGTCTCTGATTGCTTGGGGAAAGTCCTGGGGAGAAGGGGTCTTAGATGGTTGTGGGGAGGCAGGGACCTTCAAGACCCACTGAAGAAGAGTTGCTGTGGTCATTAGGCCTGGTACTGCTTTGGAGGTCCTGCTTTTCCTAATAAAGAGTTAACTCCGCTTGCTTCCTGCGATTGACTTCCAGCTCATTCCTGTCATTTGCACCCTGGGCTGGTAACACCAAAAATCTTGTGTCTTCTGCTGTCCATCAGGCAATGGCTTTTTCCACCAGCCTTGCCCCACTGTCCAGCCCGGGATTTTCCAGATTTGGGTCTCCAGCTGTTGTTGGACTACAAATCCCATCATCCCTAGCTAGCAGGACCAGGTGTCAGGGATGATGGGAACTGTAGTCCAACAACAGCTAGCGACCCAAGTTCGGGAAATCCTGATCAAGCCCTGGGAGCCTTTCCCAGAATTTGAGAACAGCAAAAGCATCTGGGAAGAGTGCATAGTGACTTGCCATTATTTTTACTGATTATCAGAGGTCAGCAAACTTTTTCAGCGGGGGGCTGGTCCACTGTTCCTCAGACCTTTTGGGGGGGGCGGACTATATTGGGGGGGGATGAATGAATTCCTATGCCCCAGAAATAACCCAGAGATGCATTTTAAATGAAAGCACACATTCTACTCATGTAAAAACACGCTGATTCCCGGACCGTCCGTGGGCCGGATTTAGAAGGCGATTGGGCCGGATCCGGCCCCTGGGCCTTAGTTTGCCTACCCATGGATTATAGTTTAGCTATTCTTCCTTGTAACTGATAAGTGTAAACTGTTTAATTATAATCTGCTGATTTAATTTTATTGTTTATTATTGTATTCTAATTGATTATTCAATATAGCTTTATTTGATATAAGTTGTTTACTTTAAAGTCATCGTGACTTTATTTGTATTGGATCAAATTGTTATGGTGAATGTTTGATGTTTTATTATGTTTTTGTGTGTGTGGCTGGGGCAACCCTGCCAGATGGGCTGGGTATAGATAAAATAATTATAATTATTATAATCATTATTTCCCTAAAAGAGGCAGGCCAATGATCTCGTGAAGACCTTGATGAAGTGCACCCCCCACTACATCCGCTGCATCAAACCCAACGAGACCAAGAGACCAAGAGACTGGGAGGAGAGCAGGTAAGAAAGGACAGAGGGAGACCCGGATCTGACAACTGAGAACATGAGGAGAGTCCTGCTGGATCAGGCCAATGGCCCATCCGGTCCAGCATCCTCTTCTCACTGTGGCCAACTGTGGGAAACCCACAAGCAGGATTCGAACACAAGAGCGGCTCTCCCCTCCTGCGGTTTCCAGCAGCTGGTATTCAGAAGCATCGCTGCCTCCCGACTCTGGAGGCAGAGCCGAGCCATCCTTGGCTAGGAGCCACCAATAGCCCTGTGCTTCTCCGTGAGTTAATCTCATCTTCTTTTAAAGCCATCTCAGTTGGTGGCTATTACTGCCTCCTGTGGCAGTGAGTTCCACAGTTTAACCCTGCACGGCACGGAGAAGGACTTGCTTTCGTCAGTCCCAAATCTTCCAACATTCAGCTTCATTAGATGTCCATGAGTTCAAGTGCTGTTGTTTTTTTCAATTATATTTTGTAACATATGCAATCAAAACACAATTTCGTCCTTTCTCTTATTTTTGTCAACTTCTCACCCCGTTTTCCAGGGAGTTGTTATATCCCCCTTCTGCTTCTATCTACTGAATCATAACCACAATACTGTATTATAGTCTAATTATTTCTGTTGCTCATTGCTCAAATCCTGCTTGCTAGTTCCTCATATTATAATCTTCCTTCAAATAGTCTGAAAAATGTATCCATTCTTCCATAAAGCACTCGTTGTTAGATCCTCTTAATTTTGCCGATTATGAGCTCGAATGTGATGAGGGAGTTAAGAAAAGCTTTCCTCTGTCCACTTTCTCCAAGCCATGTATTCTTTTATAAACTTCTGTAATGTCGCCTCTTACTCGCGTTTTCTCTTAAAAATCCCCAAGCGCTGCAACTTTTCTTCATCGGGGAGTCACTCCCCTCGCAGCAAAGCTTAACATTCCTCGAGGTTACGCTGATTTCAGTGTGAATCGCCGGCTGTTTTTCCTTCTCTGGTTCATCTTGCGAGAAGCCAAGTTACAGGGAAACCAGGCAGAGGGCCTTCTCAGTAGTGGCACCCGCCCTGTGGAACGCCCTCTCCCACCAGATGTCAAAGAGAAAAACAACTACCAGACTTTTAGGGGACATCTGAAGGCAGCCCTGTTTAGGGAAGCTCTTAGTTTAAATAGATTATTGTATGTTGGAAGCCGCCGAGAGTGGCTGGGGAAATCCAGCCAGATGGGCGGGATATAAATAATAATTTTATTATTATTATTATTATTATTAATTATTACTATTATTATCTCCTCGCTCTTTCTCTTTCTCCTCGCCCACAGTTAAAATTTGGACTGTAAGATTATTGAGGCAGCGATTTCTTGAGTTTTCAAAGGAGGGAGAGTAACTCTTTGCAGAATAACCACTCTCTCCTGTGCCTCCTCTTAGGAATCTGGGCAGGGGTAGCTCAATTGGTAGAGCACAAAAGACTCCTAATCTCTGGGTTGAGGGTTCGAGCTCCACGTTGGGCAAAAAAGACGACCCTCCACAATGCTATGATTCTAAGAGGCATTCCTTCCCTTAAAATACAGGAGGGGGGGCGTCTCATCTTAGTACAGTAGAGGAATTCCTTCTAGGTTGATCCAGAATTTCTCTTCTCAGAAGAGACATCCTCTCCTATGGACAGAAATAATGTTAAAAGAGGCATTCCCATGCAGAAATAGCAAGGCTAACTGGAAGAATCCAACAGCAGGACGATGAGAAATTCCAAAAAGAATGGTCCAAATTTATGGTATACTTAGAGCATAGCTGCCAAGTTATCCCTTTTTTTCAGGGATTTTCCATTATGCTGAATAGGCTTCCTCGCGAGAAAAGGGAAAACTTGGCAGCTATGACTTAGAGAAAACTTTACATAAATAAAGACACTCACAGGACTGAAATAAAACTCATAACGTTTATTGTAAACATTTGGTTAGATTATAAGATGTAGTGCTGTAATATAATAAGGAATGTATGTTTAAAGTATAATACAAAAATTTATTACGGAATTATAGACATTTATAGAAGGTATATATAGTAAACACGCTTAAGTAAGAGTAATGTAGAGAAGCCAGAAGAGGGGTGGAAGGAAATTAATTCGGATAAGATATATAGATTTAAAGGAGAATAATATTGTTAAGCAAGCTGTATTGTGTTTAAGATATTTGGAAAAATTAATAAAAATTATTGGGGGGGGGGGAATCCACTGAGCTCAAGGGGACTTTCTCACAAGTAAGTGGGCATAAGATGAAGGATGGAGGCCCGGAAACTTGCCATGGACTTCCTCGAGAGTCACTGGCGCTTAAATTTAAGTGAGCCCAAAGCATCAAGGGAGATATTGAAGAGAGTTACAAAAAATGTGTTTTATTGTATTTATTCGTAATTAATGTAAGTTGCTAAAACAGTGTTTCATTTTTATTTCCCTGGTAATTATTTCCATTAAACTAATAAGACAGCTAAAAAAAGAAAAGAAAAGATGAATCCCCTCCCATCTCGTGTCTCATCTCAGAAGAGGCATTCTATGCTGTGTGAGAGAGGGAGAACGTGGATTAGAATCATAGAATCATAGAGTTGGAAGAGACCACAAGGGCCATCCAGTCCAACCCCCTGCCAAGCAGGAAACACCATCAAAGCATTCCTGACAGATGGCTGTCAAGCCTCTGCTTAAAGACCTCCAAAGAAGGAGACTCCACCACACTCCTTGGCAGCAAATTCCACTGCCGAACAGCTCTTACTGTCAGGAAGTTCTTCCTAATGTTTAGGTGGAATCTTCTTTCTTGTAGTTTGAATCCATTGTTCCTGTCCACTTTTGGTTGCCCTCCTCTGGACCCGTTCCAGCTTGCAAAACCCTGTCTTAGAAAAACATGGGAGGATGAGGAATGAGAAAGGCAAGCTGTGTCTTCGAAGAAGATGACAAGAGGGGAGCAGAGATTCCCTTAGGAGAGGCATTCCCTTTTCAGCTGAAAGAAAGAATTTCACAGATGCCGATATCTTGGAGGCGTTACCTTCTGGGTCAGAGAAAAGGGCACACAAGGTGGCAAGCAGCACCTTAGAAGAGGCATTCTGTGCTACACGAGAGAGATAGGAATGCCTCTTCTAAGACATTTGCAGCACACTCTAGAAAACAAAGAAGCAAGGCAGCTCTTCCTCTCTTGCAGGGTAAAACACCAGGTGGAGTATCTGGGGCTGAAGGAGAACATCCGAGTCCGCAGAGCGGGGTTCGCCTATCGCAGGCTCTTCCACAAATTCCTGCAGAGGTAAGCAGAAACACTTCCTAGGGGGCAGAAGTGGGGAGGGGCTGCTGGGTTGGGCTTCCATGATTTTTCACATTTATACATAGCTGTCAAGTCTCCCGTTTTTCACGGGAAACCCCCGTATTTAAACCCGTTTCCCGCTGTTATCCCAAATTGAAAAGAAATCCCGTAAATCCCCTGGATTTAGAGAGCAGCTCCTACCGGCCGGGGAGGCTCCTTCTGCACATGATTGGAAATGCGCAGAACCGATTTCGGGTGCCGCCCTGCCCATGTCTGGGCACCGGAAATCGGGCAGCGCCGGCACCGGACATCGCTTCTGGACATGCGTAGAAGCGACTTCCAGTGCCGCGCCGCTGCTGATCCCTTATTTTTCAATCCGGGAGTTAGAATCATAGAGTTGGAAGAGACCACAAGGGCCATCCAGTCCAACCCCCTGCCAAGCAGGAAACACCATCAAAGCATTCTTGACATATGCCTGTCAAGCCTCTGCTTAAAGACCTCCAAAGAAGGAGACTCCACCACACTCCTTGGCAGCAAATTCCACTGCCGAACAGCTCTTACTGTCAGGAAGTTCTTCCTAATGTTTAGCTGGAATCTTCTTTCTTGTAGTTTGAATCCATTGCTCCATGTCCCCTTCTCTGTAGCAGCAGAAAACAACCTTTCTCCCTCCTCTATATGACATCCTTTTATATATTTGAACATGACTATCATATCACCCCTCAACCTTCTCTTCTCCAGGCTAAACATACCCAGCTCCCTAAGCCGTTCCACATAAGGCATCATTTCCAGGCCATTGACCATTTTGGTTGACAGCTATGCATTTATAACATAAGACCCCCACAATGCCCCCATCTCAAGTTACAATCCCCCTCTTTGCCTTTGGTTCTACTCTCCCAGGCTGGAAAAGAGTCCCCACTCACCCCCCCCCCAGGCTAGAGCCTGAATTTGTTTTAAAATCTTCCTAGCATGGCCTCAGGGTACACACCCAGCACACAAATCTGCTTATCATTTGCATATGGTGATATAGGTACATATACACACCTCTGGGCAAATTAAGATGGCAGATGGCTGCATCTCGTTAGCAAGGTGATACGCAGGGCGCCCGGCTGGGCACCCCAAAAAGTTTTAGCACAATATTGACGGGGGGAGAAGGCGGCAGATTTCAGAGCCCTCTAGACTACCCACCGCTAGGGCTGAGCGCAGGGCTGTCTTAAGCGCCCCTGGCGCCGTGGAGCGACGGATCCCTCCGGCGCCCCCCCCCATTTCCCAGCGCGGCAGACCAGCGGACCGGCCGGCCAGCGGGCGGGCGCAGCTTGCGCCGCCCTCCTGGCAGGCCGGCGCCGTGGTGCCCTGCGCCACCCAGCCTGGCCGTAGGGCCAGCCCTGGCTGAGCGATATATCATCAAAAACCAGTTTCAAGTCCATATCATGATACTGGTTTCAGAATTTTTGGCATATATTGTGAATCACAATGTGTTTGTGTGCTGTGCAAAATTTACGATGTGGGGAAATCAGTGAAGCCAGCCAATGGCTCTACACAGCTCCACCCTTATTTCAGAGATGGTGATACAGTGGTACCTCTGTTTATGAACACAATTGGTTCCGGAAGTCTGTTCATAAACTGAAGCGTTCATAAACTGAAGCGAACTTCCCCATTGAAAGTAATGGAAAGTGAATCAATCCGTTCCAGATGGGTCGATGGCGTTTGTAAACTGAAAATTCATAATCCGAGGTGTTCGTAAACCGAGGTTCCACTGTATATCACTATATCGTGATGTTTAGCTGGTGATATATTGCGGTGTTAAAAGCCAGGTCCCTCCCAGCCCTCCCCACCGACGATGCCCCCATACTTTCCCCGCTCCTGCTGGGATTCCCCAATATCTCCATGTGCCTTTGCTGTGCTCTGAGCAAAGTGGGTTTGCTCCCTCCTGCAGGTACGCCATCCTGACCCCGGAGACGTGGCCCAGGTGGCAGGGAGATGAGCGCCAGGGGGTCCAGCACTTGCTGCGGTCCGTCAACATGGACGCGGATCAGTACCAGATGGGCCGCTCCAAGGTTTTCGTCAAGAACCCCGAGTCGGTAAGCAGAGCGCTCTGATGTCAGAGGCCCCGGGTTCCAGAGGATCTGGAACTCGGGTTTGGGTTTGGCTGTTGTGCAAGCCAGGTTGCACGAACCGGAGGGCCTTGCTTTTTTGCTACTCCCCCGTTATAATAATAATAATAATAATAATAATAATAATAATAATAATAATAATTTATTATTTTTACCCCGCCCATCTGGCTGGGTTTCCCCACCACTCTGGGTGGCTTCCAACCGAATATTAAAACAGTACAGCATTAAACATTAAAAACTTCCCTGAACAGGGCCGCCTTCAGTTGTCTTCTAAAAGTAAAATAGTTGCTTATTGCCTGCTGGGAGGGCATTCCACAGGATGGGTGCCACTACCGAGAAGGCCCTCTGTCTGGTTCCCTGTAACCTCACTTCTTCTTTTTTTAAATAATGTTTTATTAAATTTTCCAAAAAGTAAAATAACACAATACGGTACAATAAAGACAAAAACAGAGCAGAAAAACAAAAACAAAAAGGGGGGGACAACAAAAACCCCCACATACTGTATAAATCTTTTCTCACATCACAATGAGGGAACCTTCAGTGCTGGATCTCAGTGTCCGCCTGAACCCACTATGCTACACTCCCCCTGTGCCCATTCTGCTCCATTCTGTGGCCATCCTGGCTGGGCGCTGGAGTCTGACTCCCGGGGGGGGGGGGGAGAGTGATCTGTGGGGAACATAGCTGTCAACCCTCTTTTTTTTTTTTGCGGGAAACTCCCTTATTCCAAGCCACAGCTGTCAACTTTCCCTTTTTTTGCTGGAAATTCCCTTCTTCCAGCGCTGTTTCCCGCTGCTGTCCTGGATTGTTAGATATACCGTAGACCAGGGGTCAGCAACTTTTTTCAGCCGTGGGCCGGTCCACCATCCCTCAGACCATGTGGTGGGCCGGACTATATTTGGGGGGGGGGTGAACGAATTCCTATGCCTCACAAACAACCCAGAGATGCATTTTAAATAAAAAGGACACATTCTATTCATGTAAAAACACACCGATTCCTGGACTGTCCGCGGGCCGGATTGAGAAAGCGATTGGGCCACATCCGGCCCACGGTCCTTAGGTTGCCTACCCCTGCCGTAGACTGTCCCCGGGACAGGTGAGGGAGCTGATCCCTTATTTTCGAATCCGAAAGTTGATGGCTATGGTGGGGAACTGTACTAAGCAGGAAGCAGGAGGTGCAGGAAGGGGAAGCTTCGGAGCTGGGGGGTGCACAGGATGGACCGAAGGAAGAGGAGGAAGAGGCAGCCCAGACAAGTGAAGCTGCTTCCCAATCCTCTAATAATAACAATAATTTTATTTAAATGCAACCCATCTGACTGGGTTGCCCTGGCCACTCTGGGCAGCTTCCAATAAATTTAAGACATCCAGCTTTAAAAACTTCCCAAACTTCAGGTGTCTTCTAAAGGTCAGATAGTTGTTTATTTGCTTGACATGTGGTGGGAGGGGAGGGTGTTCCACAGGGTAGGTGCCACCACCGAGAAGGCCCTCTGCCTGGTTCCCTGTAACTTCACTTCTTGCAGTGAGGGAACCACCAGAAGGCCTTCGGAGCTGGACCTCAGTCTCCGGGCTGAACAATGGGGGTGGAGATGCTCCTTCAGGTATAGAGGGCCAAGGCTGTTTACGGCTTTAGAAGTCCCCTGCTTGGCAGGGGGTTGGACTGGATGGCCCTTGTGGTCTCTTCTAACTCCATGATTCTAAGTCAGCAGCACCAACACTCTGAATTGTGCCCAGAAACGTACTGGGAGCCAGTGTAGATCTTTCAGGACTGGTATTATATGGTCCCATCAGCCACTCCCAGTCCCCAGTCTGGCTGCCACATTCTGGATTAGTTGTAGTTTCCGAATCACCTTCAAAGGTAGCCCCTCACAGAGCGCATTGCAGTAGTCCATGCAGGAGATAACCAGAGCATGGACCACTCTGGTGAGACAGGGCGCAGGCAGGGAGGGTCTCAGCCAGCATACAAGATGGAGCTAAACTGGGAATTTTTTTGAGCAATCAGAGACTCTGCCTGTGTGAAGCCAACCTCTCCTCTGCCCTTTTCATGCCTCTCCTAGTTCTGGGAGACCAGCAGGGAGGGGAACTTCTTGCAGCAGGAGACTCTTCACCATCTCTGCCTCTTGGCCTCCCTCATCTCCTGCTCCAGCTTCTGCCTCCGTTTCTGGACTGCTCTCTGACACAGACTTTCCCTGCTCACTAAGCCCTGTTACTTTTTTCCACTTCTGACACCTCCCCCTCCAAGTATTCTCCCTCATTGTCTTCCCACCCACCCCTACCTCCCTAGGGGGTTCCCCGGCTGGTTCCTCCCACCCCTCATCTGCACCCAACCCGTCCCTAAGAGCACCCTAGCATATTTTGCTGGAGCTGGGAGCCATGCCGATTCCCAAGACTCGCAACATCAACAGAAATCATAGAATCATAGAGTTGGAAGAGACCACAAGGGCCATCCAGTCCAACCCCCTGCCAAGCAGGAAACAGCATATCAAAGCATTCTTGACATATGCCTGTCAAGCCTCTGCTTAAAGACCTCCAAAGAAGGAGACTCCACCACACTCCTTGGTAGCAAATTCCACTGCCGAACAGCTCTTACTGTCAGGAAGTTCTTCCTAATGTCTAGGGTGGAAATCTGGGCATCAGCCACCGCTAAGTAGAAGACATCTTCTTGTACCTTTTAAAGGGGATTTGGGTGGGGCAGGGAGAAAGTTCAAAAGGAAGGGGAAAATGGGTTCCTCCCCCTCCCCCTTAGTTTTCGATAGATCACATTCTGATAAAATCCTTTAGTTCTGTTTCTCTCTCCCTCCCACCTTCATCGCCACTCAGCTCTTTCTGCTAGAGGAGATGCGGGAACGGAAGTTTGACGGATACGCCCGGATAATCCAAAAAGCTTGGCGCCGCCACATTGCGGTCCGGAAATACGAGCAGATGCGGGAGGAAGGTAAAGGATGTGCACAAAGACCCCAATGTTTGAGGGATGATGGAGAGAGAAGCAGGATGATGAGAGAGAGAAGGAAGGACATTTGTCTCCCTTTTCCACCACCTTGAAGAAAGCCTTTAAAGCAGTTTATAGCCATTTTAACCATTGTTGTGATCGTTGAGCTATCAATGTGCCTCCAGCTTTGCATCATTTTTAAGAGGACAAGGTCTCTGCCCCAAGGACATTACAATCTAATAAAATTTCATCCAGGTGGTGGGAGGGAGGGAATAATAATAATAATAATAATAATAATAATAATAATAATAATAAACAACTGGTCAGAAAGACGAACACATTATGTAAGCTTAAGGACTAGCCCCTTGTGGTTTGAACTTTGCCTGTGTGTTTGTAGAACTGGTCAGAAACATGAGTAGGGTGTGCAGTCTTAAGGACTAGCACCTTGGCTTTTTAATTTTGCCTGTGTGCTTTTAAAGCTGGTCAGAAGCACAGGCACAGTATGCAGCCTTAAGGACTAACGCTTTGCATTTCAAATTTTGTCCATGTGATTTTAAAACTGGTCAGAAACACGCACAAGGGTATGCAGTCTTAAGGACTAGCTCCTTGCGTTTTAAATTTTGACCAAGGCCAGGTCTGCCTGGCCGCTTTTCAAACCGGCCTCTTCTTTTTCTCCCAACCGCAAAGCATCTCACATCCTGTACAACTTCAAAGAGAGGCGGCGCAACAGCATCAACCGGAACTTCGTGGGGGACTATTTGGGCATGGAAGACAAGCCTGAGCTGCGCCAGTTCTTGGCCAGGAGGGAGCGGATCGATTTTGCCGACTCAGTCACCAAATACGACAGGCGGTTTAAGGTAAAGTGGAGGTTTCCTCTTCCAAATCCTTTATCCAGAGTCCTGCCCTTCCATTAGCACTGAAACGTCCACAAACATTACCTCTATTTTACCTTTCATATGTTCTGTGCAAGGCAGATCGGCGCATTTAATCCCCATTTCGCAGATAGGGAAGACTGAGGTTTCTAGGGAGAATGGGATGCCTAAGAGCCACTGAGTCAGTTCCACGTGAGATTCAAAGTTGGGACTTCCTTGTTTGTAGCTGAAATTTTTGCCCAGTACACAATGGTTTTTGAGTTTAGGGGGAAGGTGAATAAGTGGGGGACGCTTGCTCCCTTCGAGAGGTAATGGCAGCCACCAACTTCTCCTCCTCAGCCCATCAAGAGGGACTTCATTCTGACTCCCAAATACCTCTACATGATCGGCCGGGAGAAGGTGAAAAAGGGTCCTGAGAAAGGCCAGATCCGAGAGGTCCTGAAGAAGAAAGTGGAGGTCCAGGCTGTCAACAGAGTGTCCCTCAGGTGAGATACCACATTCTCCGTTTGTGCCACTTTTCCTCTAAGCCACCTCCTTCCCTGAAAATTGAAGCAAAATTCTAGTCCTCATTGTTTTGAACAAAGGGTTGGTTTAAATAGGAAGCTGCCTTATCATAGAGTCGTAGAACTGGGAGGGACCCCCAAGGGTCATCTAGCCCAACCCGCTGAAACGCAGTAATCTTTTGCCCAACGCGGGGCTCGAACCCACAACCCTCCGATTCAGAGAATTGAAATGATGTGGTCCTCTGCTCCTCACTAGGCCGTCTCGGGGTCAGAGGGACTCCCTGCCACTCTCCCTCTCAACCCACCCGCTTTCTCCCTCTCCCAAGAGGACTAACGCCTTCTTTTCTCTGGCTGTTTCCTGGTTTTTCCCCCTGGGGTGGGGCGACCACAGCACGAGGCAAGACGATTTCTTCATCCTCCACGAAGCCGAGGCCGACACGTTCTTGGAATCCATCTTCAAGACGGAGCTCATCAGTCTGCTCTGCAAGCGCTACGAAGAGGCGACCCGCAGCAAACTCCACCTGAACTTCAATGACACGTAAGCGGGACGACTAGCGACACACACAAGCACGCAAACCACCACCCGCCTTTCCCAAAGTGTCGCTGGGAAATGGATCCGGTTTCACTCCTAAGCCCTGCCGTTCCAACTCAGAACCCCTCTAAAACTGCAGTAGCGTTTTCTGCAATTTGTATTAGGTGAAAAGTGTGATATTATGCACGCATATTAAAGAAATATTTATAAAAACAGCACGGGAGGGAAGGTGGGAAGTCAAATTATAAGAGAAATGTGTGACAAATTTGAAGTCTGAAATCAATTGGTTAAAGGTATGAAACTCTAATAAGAATCTTAAAGAGAGAGAGAGATAACCAAGAAACAAACCTGCCTTACCACCACATCAGACCACGGTGTGTTACTGACACTGGCCGGCAGCAGCTTTCCCAGGTCTCAGAATCGGAGAATTGTAGACTTGGAAGGGACCCTGATGGTCATCTAGCCCACCCCCCCAGCCCTGCTTGGAAATGCTGCGCATTGAATCTGGCGCCAACAAAAATCCAGAGCGGAGTCCCTAAGATGGTCAGATGGTGCCTTGCACACCTCACGCCACTAAGCTGGTGCCAAACATCTTGCTCTGCTTTCCTTTGGACCACATCAGTGAGGCCAAGAGACTTTTGCACTGCAGGGGGTTGGGCTAGATGACCCATAGGGTCCCCTTCCAACTCTATGATTCTACAAAAAGGGAGAGGGTTCTTTTTTCAAAAGGTTGTCTAGTGACTTATCTCCTTGGCTTGGGGGCCACATAACTCCCTACCCTCCACCACTTCTCTGATGAAAATAGGGGCGTCCTTAGGAAAGGTGGGACGTTCCAGGATCGTCAGAAACTGGGGTGGCTTCTGTAAATCTGGGACTGTCCCAGGAAAACGGGGGCCACTGGGAGGGTCTGCAATTGCGGCCTCCTTTTAGTGGGATGGGATCGGCACGTCCTGAATTATCTGTTTAGCTGTTTTTAATATTTTTATTGGATGTTCTTAATTGGTTCAAACTGCAAGTCACTTTGGATGTGAGAGAAACAATGAACAATGTTTTTGTGGCTCTAATCCCCACCTCTCCTTCTCTCCGTCCCTCAGACTACAGTTCCGTGTGAAGAAAGAAGGGTGGGGAGGAGGGGGCACCCGGACGGTGACGTTCGTGAGTGGACAGGGCGACGTGGCGGCCCTCAAAGCAGGCGGCAAGACTCTGACCATATCCATTGGGAGTGGACTCCCCAAGAACTCCAGTAAGCTGGGGGGCTTTCGGCCGGGAGTCCCACGTCTGAGTGTGGGACTTCCTTATACAGAGCTGCCTTCAGATGTCTTCTAAAAGTCAGATAGCTGTTTATCTCCTTGACATCTGATGGGAGAGTGTTCCATAGGGAGGGTGCCACCACCGAGAAGGCCCTCTGTCTGGTTCCCTATAACCTCACTTCTTGCAGGCATAGCTGTCAACCCTCCCTTTTTTCCGGGAAACTCCCTTATTCCAAGCCACAGCTGTCAACCTTCCCTTTTTGATGGAAATTCCCTTATTCCAGTGCCGTTTCCCGCTGCTATCCTGGATTGTTAGATATACCGTAGAGTCTGTCCCCGGGACAGGTGAGGCTGCTGATCCCTTATTTTCAAATCTGAAAATTGACAGCTATGCTTGCAGGGAGGAAACCACCAGAAGGCCCTTGGAGATGGACGATGGGACTGGAGACGCTCCTTCAGGGCCAATTCCATTCAGGGCTTCCAAGTCCAGCACCAACACTTTGAATGGTGCTCAGAAACATACTGGGAGCAGGTCTTTCAGGACCGGTGCTATATGTTCTCGCCGGCCACTCCCAGTCACCAGCGTTCTGGGTTGGTTGTCGTTTCTGAGTCACCTTCCAAGGTAGCCCCATGGAGAGCGCATTGCAGTAGTCCCAGCAGGAGATAACCAGAGCATGGACCACTCTGGTGAGACGGGGAGAAGGCAGGGAGGGTCCCATCCAGCACACCAGATGGAGCTGGTGGACAGCTGCCCTGGAGGCAAAATTGCCCTGCGCCTCCATGGACAGCTGTGAGTCCAAAATGACTCCCAGGCTGTGTCCCCTTTAGGGACACAATTACCCCATTCAGGACCAGGGAGTCCCCCACACCTGCCTGCCCCTTGTCCCCCCAAAACAGCACTTCTGTCTTCAATCCGTTGACCACCATCCATCCTCCAGCCGCCTCCAGCCGCTCACACAGGACTTTCACTGCCTTCACTGGTTCCAATTTAAACGAGAGGTAGAGCTGGGTATCATCTGCATGACCATGTGCATGACCTTTTGCAGAATTTTATCCCAATTCCAGGCCAAGGTGAATGTGAATTCTCTTCCTCTCTTCCTCCAGAGCCAACCCGGAAAGGGGCCCTTCAAAGCAGAGGTCGCCACAAGCAGGCAACGCCATCGCGAACCGCCACGTCAGCCCCGAGAGGTAAGCCTGGCCGATGATGCTTCTTGGCAGAAGGGAGAAAAATGCACCCCCAACACGGCATGCCCTGTTGGAGTCCAGCTCCAAGCAGCCAGCATGGTCAATGGTCAGGGGGGTTCTGCAAAGTGGAGTCCTGCAACATCCAGAAAAACCACAGATTTGCCCATTTCTGACCTAAGGTTAGAGGATAAAGTACCAGGCAAGGATCCCAGAGGATCGGTGTTCAGACCCACTTGCTCATTTGCAGACCTTGAGCCAGTTTCAGTATGCAAAGCTAACCCATTTTGTGGGGTTGCCTTGTCTCACATAGACCACCTGGGAATTTCAACCTGCATTCTTCCTCCATGAGGTCTAGAAACTTGCCCTCTAATTTTTATTGGCCTGGATGAAAGCTCAGATTCGCTCATCATGTTTTCTTTAAGCTGTTTTTAAAACTGAGGTTTAAATTGCTGTGACCCAACCTGGGGCCTGCTAGTGAAGGGTGGGTAACAAATATTGGGTCATTTTTGTTTTTATTATATAATTTTTGTTTTTATATTGTGATTTTATGTTGTAACTGCCCTGAGACCTACAGGTATAGGGTGGTATACAAATTTTAATAACAACAACAACAATAATAGGGGCATTACTAATAATTGGGGCATTCGCCACAATCTAACTCGCCTGTGGTGAGCTGACAGTTGGCTCCAGGCGACTAGGCAACGAAAGGCTCAGGTTGTGCGTAGCTGAGCAAAACCAGCACGGACCTCTGCAGAGTTTATTTGCTAAGGCTTCTGTAACGCCTCTGATTTAGGGGCGCCCCCTCAAGGTACATGCAGGAACGGAGCGCCGCAATTTGCACGCAACACCAGGTCCCAGGAACAGACCTACAGCACCCCTAAGAGGCCTGGACAAGTGCCTCCGGCCAGCGCTCTCCCCAGACAAGGCATGACGCGACGAGCGAAGGCGAGGACACCCTCTGACCACAACATGGAGTTCCTCAACGTTCCAGACCAGGGAATGGCAGGGTATGTCTCGATTTTGAAACCTATCACCTGCCCCAGGGCGCCCTATGTGAGGATAGCTGTTTCCCCACCCCCTTTGCTGACAATATTGTTATTGTTATTGTTATTGTTATTGTTATTGTTATTATCATCACCAAACCTCTTGGAGGTTTTACTTACAATCAAGAAGCAGAAGGTAGATTTTGATAACAAAACCATAAGGTCTAGAAGAGGCATAGGCAACCTTGGCTCTCCAGATGTTTTGGAACTACAACTCCCATGATCCCTAGCTAACAAGTCCAGTGCCAAGGACCTTCTGGCGGTTCCCTCGCTGCGAGAAGCCAGGTTACAGGGAACCAGGCAGAGGGCCTTCTCGGTAGTGGCACCCGCCCTGTGGAACACCCTCCCACCAGATGTCAAAAAGAAAAATAACTACCAGACTTTTAGAGGACATCTGAAGGCAGCCCTGTTTAGCGAAGCTTTTAATCTTTAAGAAATTAGTGTATTCTAAGATTTTTGTTGGAAGCCGCCCAGAGTGGCTGGGGAAACCCAGCCAGATGGGCGGGGTATAAATAATAAATTATTATTATTATTATTATTATTATCATTATCATTATCATCATCATCATCATCATCATCATCATCAAGGAAGTTGTAGTTCCAAAACATCTGTAGAGCCAAGGTTGCCTATGCCTGGTCTAGAATCATGGAGTCGGTTTGAAAATTAAACTGAACTTATTGGGAACCATAGGAATCAACCCCTAGGGTCTGAGGTCCCTTGGCCCCTCCACATTTTTATTTTTATTTTGCCAAATAATTTTTATTAGTTTTAACAAATCGATACCAAATTACATCAAATTTAACACAGTTTTTCCATTGACTTTCCACTCTTCATTGCCCACTGGTTTCATCTTTCCTCTAATTACCGCTTTATATCAGCCATTTATTTCCAATTCACATTCCATTCCTTCTATTTAATCTTCAGTTCCAGATTTTAAAATTTATTTCCCTTTCCCCTTCTCCCTCAGCCTTCTATTTATCAATTCCTGCTCGTATAATTACTTATTTCCTTAAAAAGAAAAGCAGAAAGAAGAAAACAAATGAGTTTACTCTGCCCCTTGCCTCTCCACCTTAAATCATTACTTGTATATACCCAGATGGGCAGGGTATAAACAATAAAATTATTATTATTCTTTCTATATTATGTTTTTTCTTTCCAACTTGCTTGTGTGAATATCTGGACCTGACTCTTCCTCTGTTGTTCTCCTTTTGTTATATCTGCTCCTGCCCTGCCAAATATTTGAGGGTCCCCAAAAAGTTGATGGGCATTCCTATTCAAATTGTTTGCAATGTGCCGCATCATGTGATCAATTTCCTGCCCTCCCCCCCCAATATTTTATTCAAATTGGCACCCGTCGGAAAAGCACGATTCTGTGTCCAATGCCATCTTCTGTGCCCCTGCAAGTTTCATCCTGCTGATGGGATGAGCCCTAAATCAACTAACCCCTGTGTTGCGAACTCCAGACTAAAGACAACAGCGGCAACACATGGACCGATGAAAAATGAGGGCATAAATGTATATATGTATATCTTTATAAGTTGCAGCGAAGCGATATTCCAGTGTACAGTCCATATAGTATCAAAATAAAATTCATCCAGTGATATAATTTGAATGCTTAGCGATATCTGTCGATGCAAATGCAGTGGTACCTCGACTTACAAACGACTCGACAACCGAATTTTTCGACTTACGAATGGGGGTAAGCGAGACGCTTACGAATGTCTCGACATCTGGGGGAAAACCGCAGCAGTTTTAGATAGGGATTTTTCAACTTATGAATTTTTAGATAGGGTTTTCCGTTTCCAATGCATTCCTATGGGAAATCGTGTTTCCAATGGCGTTTTTCAACTTACGAATTTTTCGACTTACAAAGGTGCCTTCAGAACGGATTAAATTCGTAAGTCGAGGCACCACTGTAATAGCAAATAATAGACAGTGATCTGGATAATGACACTGTTTCGATGTGGTCTTCCTCAACTACAAAATATATATATATGTAAAATTATATCAAGGACAATAACCAGCATGAACAAGGTTCTTAATAATCAAAAGCACTAATTTTCATCCAATACAATATAGGTAAACAACACAAAAGTAAACGAAATAATAGCATACCTCAGAAATGTATGCAGTCAATTTCTAAGGAGCAGCGGTCATAAAACTATGTAACCACTGCTACCCAAACCAAGGTGTTAAAAGGATAAGCCCTGCAGCTGGAAACATCTCTGGGGCCCTGCAGAATTCGAATTCAGAGCTGCAAGGACCCCCTGCCGACTCACTTCCGCCTCTTTTTAACAGGACGCAGAGGAAGCGGAGCATCAGCCAGAAACCCCCTCCGGCCGTGGGGAGGCCCAAGCCGCAGGCCAAGGCTTCCGGGCCACGATGCCGCGCTCTGTACCAGTACGTCGGGCAGGATGTGGATGAGATCAGCTTCAACCCGGGCGACGTGATAGATATATTGATGGAAGGTAGGTCTGCAATGCGGTCTGTGAATCATGCAAGGACGGGGTGAGGAAGCTGTGCTTTTGCACTACAGAAACCCACATTTCTCTTGGGGGAGGTACAGGTCGGTCTGAGGTTAGGCACAGGGCAGACAGGCAGTGGCAAAAGTGTGCAGGGTTGTCCCCTTCTTCTGAAGCTGTCTCCCCACCAGACACCCTTTCCTCTCTCTGCCACTTTTGTACCCTCCAACATTTCTCTAATGAAAGTTGTTGTCGTTTAGTCGTGTCCGACTCTTCGTGACCCCATGGACCAGAGCACGCCAGGCACTCCTGTCTTCCACTGCCTCCCGCAGTTTGGTCAGACTCATGTTAGTAGCTTGGAGAACACTGTCCAACCATCTCGTCCTCTATCGTCCCCGTCTCCTTGTGCCCTCAATGTTTCCCAATATCAAGGTCTGATGAAAGTAGCGACATCCTATTCTTGCATTATTATTATTATTATTATTATTCCCTGCCCAACTTACTGGGTTGCCCCAGCCACTCTGGGCAGCTTCCAGCACATATAAAAACATAATAAAACATTATTAACAAACTTTCCTATCCAGGGCTGCCTTCAGATATCTTCTAAAGGTTGTATATATTATCCGATGAAAATAGGGACGTCCTAAGGAAAAGCCGAACATTCTGGGGTCAAATCAGAAACCGGGACAGCTTCTGAAAATCCAGGACTGTCCCTGGAAAGTAGGGACACTTGGAGGGACTGTAGAACGATCCTGTTGTTTTCATCAGAAAAATGTTGGAGGGTATGCACTTAGCTAGGGCAGGGGAGAAGAGCAAAAAGGGCTAGTTTTCAAGAGATGGTTTTAAACAGCAGCTGTTTCAATACAGCAAGGATGGAGGGTCGCACGTGGGGTTGACAAGCAACACAAACACTTTGTCATCTATTGTATTGTTTTCGCAGACCCCTCCGGATGGTGGAAAGGCCGGCTTCATGGGCGAGAAGGCCTCTTCCCCGGGAATTATGTTCAGAAGATCTGAGCAACGCTCCGTCCTGTGGCCCAAGAGCCCAAGCAGGGCAGTAAACAGGCCAGATCATACAAAACCTGCTCTTGAAATAGAGAGAGCTTGCGCCATGCACAAGGAACCCCCGCCACATGTGTTGCAAGCGCATGGAGTCAGGAACGCTCCCTCCCTGACCGCTGTCAAAACTGCCAAAGCTTTGGCATGTGGGGTTTTTTTTCAGCATGGGGAAAACGAAGGCAACCTTTGCACCCTAGCACACATTGTGTTGATATTTTTTGCTGTTCTGGTGCTATCTAAGCGGGTATGGCAGGTAGGTTTTTTTTTTTAAGGGATATAAGTTATCGAGGTTTGCTGGCAGAGGCATTGCACAACAACCGCCTTGGATGTGTTCTCTGTACAATGTCGCAATGCTTTTTTGGGCGGCGGGGGGGTGGTGAGTGGGAGAGGCAGGGAGGCCCAGGAAGGAATTAAAAACGCAGTTTCGAAATGCACATTGTCTTCCTTGTAATGTCAGTTTAGGGTGCAAGGACACTCATTTGAAGGACATACTTAAGTAAAAGTAGAAATAATCAGAATACAGTATTTGGAACTGAAATCCTCGCCGAATTCAAAAGTAATTTAAAAGGAAGTAATTTAAAACAACAGTTGTTGAGAAATCTCATTCTAAATCTGCTAAACAGAGCCAGGAAGAGGATGGGGATAGGGGGGGGCTGCAGCCCCCTAACCTAAATCTGGCTACGCCCATGGGAGGGGAAGCCTTGGCCCATTTTGATTTGCTAAAAAATCAGAGTGTGCCTGTTTGCAGTTTAGCTTCCCCAGTTGTGTAAAGCGGATTTGGCTCAGGACCACTGATCATTCCGGGGGGGGGGGGTAGAACAGGTAGGGAAATAGGAACTTCCTTTATTTCGAGCTTAGTATTATCCACAACAGCGGTTGCTAGACCTTTGGGGAACAGCACCCCCTACAAAAAGCATGGTTCAAAATAGCGGTTTGCACAGCCCGCTAAGGCAATCAAGTTTCAAAACGGTAAACATCAATCGCACATTTATTCAAAATCTCATTGAAACTATTTAGTTGATTTAATTCAACAGAACAAATGGGACTTAGAATCGTGGAATTGTTCGACAAGTGTCATTCTAACCTAGAGGTTCAGGTTTGCATTGGGCCTTTATTTTTTATTACGATTCATTGGGGTTGGAGCCAGCATCTTGCTCCATCAGATTGAGAAGAGCTTTAGCATAGAATCGTAGCGCTGGAAAGGACCACCAAGGGTCATCCAGTCCAACCCCCTGCAATGCAGGAATCTCAGCTAAGGCATCCATGACAGATAGCCATCCAAACTCTGCTTAAAAACACCTACAATTATATGATCACTGCATCCCTTTAATTTTTGGCTTGGGCAAGATGTGTCCAACATTGCTCCCATTCCCGTTCTGGGTCAGAGAACCTTGGGCCTTGGGAACAATTGAGGCCCCGCAGACCTTCCCGTCTGGCCCTGGACACACTCCCCAGCCCTGCCTCACTTTCCTTGAGTGCTTTTAGCTTTGACACAAAGTGCCAATGAACTGCAGTAATGCCTCTTGCTGGTCTGGGTAAACTCAGTATAGAGAGGAGTATGTGCACAAGCTATGCTGCTGGTCAGATAACATTTTAATTTTTTGCCCCACCCACCAGTCAGCAAGTCCCTAAAAGGCAGCTCTCAGGTTGAAAGTTTTTCCACCTGTTCTCTTTTTGCACCCTGCCATAAGGTTTCCAGCAAGGTGGGGAGACCTATCCTAAGTTTGGTTGTGGTGCTGATTAATGCCCAGGTTGCAGGTTTGATCCCCTTATGGGACAACTGCAGCGTCCCAACTCTACAATTGTTTACTTATGCTACAAAGTCTCTTTAATGCCTCTCTCGTGAGCAGTGTACGTACGTGACCTCGGGTAAAGATCACTGTGGCAAGCATTTTGCCTTGGCATCCAATTTTGTCTGTATAGACCAGTGTTTCTCAACCAGTGTGCCTCCAGATGTTTTGGGACTACAACTCCCATCATTCCTGACCACTGGTCTTGCTAGCTAGGGATGATGGGAGTTGTAGTCCCAAAACATCTGGAGGCACACTGGTTGAGAAACACTGGTATAGACAATGCTCAGGTAGATGGAGCCATGGTTTGCTGCAGTGTAACTGGCAAAAGTAGACTGCAGTTTGTCTCGCGATAGCAACACAGGATGGGAGTTTTGTGATAAAGCCTTTTGCAAGGGGCTGCATTACAGGGTATAAAACCAGCCGCCACCTAGGATGAAAGGAACAGGGAGTGAGAAGCCAGGGGTTTGGACTTCTCATAGCAACAAGCTCAACCGAGGCGAGGGGACATGGTAGAGAAATGAGAATGCAGACTTGCACGTTTCCTACAGCTGCTTGTCTGGACTGCTGCAGCAACTCAAGACACCAGTCCCAATTTAAGGTTTCCAGGCACTAGGGCTGGGCGATATCTTGATAAAATGTGCTTTAGATGATGCAAGTTCATATCACGATATCGGTTTCATAATTTTTGACCTGGCAATATGCTGCAAATCTTGGTGTCTGTGTGTGCTATGCAAAAATCAGAATGTGGGGAAAACCATGAAGCCAGCCAATGTTTCTCTCAATTCCCACAACCCGTTAACTCTGCTGGCTCAGCTCCCCTCTCCCTCATGCAGAGGCAGTGAATCACAAGAACAGCCAAGTCCCTGCTTGCAGGACACAGGAAAGTAATCTTGAGAGGCCCACTCAGCACCCTAGAATCCCATCTATCTTGAAGCAATAACACAAATGAGCCGCAACCCATGGAAAGGCTCAGAATCGGCACCAAATTACCTTATTGAGAAGAGGACCCCCAACAAAGCCAAGTGGTGTTGTGGAATATGCAACTGTGTTTGCTTGAAAGGACCCTGATTTGAGTGGAAAACTATTCCCTGCAGAAAATGAACCTTCACAGTAGGACCAATGTCATGATCTCATCAGCAAGGCGACCCACTGCTTTCTCGATGTTGCTGAACTCCAATGCCATCTGCCTCGTCCACACTAGCTAGGAACGAGAGGAGCTGAGAGCCCAACATGCCTCACCACTGCTCTACAAGTCCAGACTAAAAAACCCTTCCTAGCCAAACACACCAACTGTTATTAAACATTAAAACTAGCAATAAAGTAAAATATAAACTTTTATTTAGAATTAAAAGCAAATACTTCAGTATCACAAACACACAATATTAAACTTCCAAGAAATATACTGCTAATTTGGAGTGAGCATTTATTTTTTTTCTTTGCACAATCACAACATGCAGACAAATCCAGGAGAGAAAAAAAACAGATGACAAAAGGTGGAAATTTTCAACATCTTTCCCCCCCACACCACCACCACCAGAGCAGCCTGTCACAAATAATTCGTACAAAGGAACAAGTAATCTTTCTTTCTTTTTTCCGGTGCTTGTGTGCTACGCATCATTTAAAGATGTTGACAAAATTTCTACAGATTCATCTTTGACAAAGAGAAACAAGAGAGAGAAAAGCTCTAACAAGGCAAACACTGCAATCTAGTCTTCTTCGGAAGAGTCTCGTTCGAAGGTGTACGCCATGAAGCAAGCATCGGGTCTCTTGGGGACGAGGGCATGCCCGGGTCTCACAATCTCAAAGCCCAAGAAGCTGAAAGTACGGAGCAGCGAGGCTACCGGGGAGAGAAGAGATGTAGATGAGTTCCCCAGATGAAATTGGACACCCCATTTGCCTGCCATCTCCCACCAATGCCACCGGGGAGATGACACCAGTTCCTCACACGCACACCCAGCCACCAAGCCAGCCTCTCTTACCTCTGTCGTCTCTATTCTTGTGGAAGCAAATGAAGACATGGTCCACTTGAAGTTGTTCTTCAGCAAACTCAAGAAGAACTGCAAAACTGGAGGTGGGGGGAAAGAACAGGAAGCAAGTGAAAATTCTGTTTTCCACTTCCCTGCTCAGGAAGTATTTTATGCAGCTGTGGTTTTGATTTGGGCAGAGGAAGTGTGATGGAACTGGTAGGGAGAATGCAATTCAAAAGCAGCAGAAGCTCCTTAAGGAGCCAGCAGCTGCTATTTATAGCTTAATAATCTCCTGGGGCTGAACGGACTACAGTACAGAAATTACCCAGGATGGCCTCTCCCCCACAATGCTACTGGCAAGAACTGGTTTTAGGAATTAAGATGCACACGTGGGAACTTAGAAGAACGTGGACTGCATTCCTTTCCTGTTAAACACAGGCCTCTCTTTTTTGAAGCCCCACACCATCTCTGTGGAAAAGCAGGAAACCTGTACGTACTTAATAGGTACAAAAGTAGAATAGCACAGGTTCCCCAGGACCAATTTAACGAGGAGAAATTCCTCCATTCTGTAAAGGGAAGGGGGGGCACCTAGTATTTGAACAGCCTCAACCTATCCCTATTGCACTACCAGCACCATCTGATCCCCAGCGGCCTATCAGATGCCTCTAGGAAGCCCATCAGCACAGTGTGAAAGACATCAAACTCTCCCCTGAAGCAGCACACTGGCTGCAAACACGGAGGGTCCACTTAGCCATCGCAGCTAATTGTCAGCAGATAGACCACTCATCTGCTGTGAGCCTGCTTAATCAGTGTGTAAAGCACACTGCACAACACACCAAGAGGTGTATCAAGGATAGACCCTGAGGACAGTTCTGTAAAAGCACAGATTCAAGAATGAGACTTTACCAGAGCTATAAATTTGCTGGAGGCCTCCCCCACCCCACTCCAACCATGACAACAACCAAGGCACACCTGAACTCCTTCCGCCCTTTACCTGTCCTTGCTCCCTTCAGGCAGAGCACCATTGGGAATTTCGATGTACAAGTTGTTATTGTTCAATACAGCTTTCCAGCTGATGTGTTTGGCATCCGTCAGCCTGGACTGGACATTCAGGATTCTTGTCCTGTTATTGGATGTTATCTCTTCTGTTACATTCAGCCGATTATCCTAAAGGAAACAGAAAAGTGTTTTTTTTTATCTGCTTATGGCTGTGGGGAAAGCGTTAGGCTGAATCTACCGTGAGTCCCACTCAGAGTAGACCCACTGAAGTTAAAGGACACATCTCAGCCTAATCTCTAAACCCCTTAAAATATACAGGGATTAACCCCACTTGTAGAGTACAAGCATACTTACGGAATAAAATAAATTAGCTGAAAGATTGTGATCCCTCTGACAATTCCCTCGCCCACCTGGGATCTTCAGGGGTGGGTGAGGGGCATCAGGAGCACCACCGAGGCCCCGGACCCAGGTTACTACAGCAACTGAAGGACACTCTGGAACTGAGAAAGAGAGAGGGGGAAAGTGATCAGGGTTGCACACCTAGGGAGGGCATCAGAATTTCTTGTGGACTAGTAGTATGAACTCCAAGTTTGAACAAAATTTAAAAAAAACCCCACAAACAAATTGCTTCCAACTCAAAAAATCCTGCAAATGTTACACTTGTGTCTGTTGAATGCTAACACACAAATCAATCTGGATGCACTCCACTGATATTCAAGTCTGCTGTTTTGCTATTCTCTGGAGAGTTGCTTAAGTTTTCAGAGTTAATGCGAACTCCAACCCATGAAGCAGGCGGGGGCCGGGGAGAGGACTAAAAGCTCCCATTCTAGTTGTTTAACTAGCACTCTATTGCCCCATCAGCCCACAAACATGTGCATTCCCTATTAGCCTCTTGGCGCACTCACATTCTATAGAACTGGAAGCCCTTTCCTTTCCCCTCCACTGGTTGCAATAAAATACATAAAACTTCGTTAATCCATAATATGTTTTGCTTCTTTCTACTGGGAATTTAATGAGAAATCAATACTAGGAGCAGCAAGCCTGCAAGCTAAATTGGAGAACTGCCATTTAAAACAAAAACAAAAAAGTGCATGCATCCACACGTTAAGAATGGAGCTTGCAGCTGCAAAATACCAACCACTATTTCTGAATTTCTAAACTGCCATTTAAATGACCCGCACAGCTGAAGCAAGCTAGCTGTGCAGCATTCATGTACAGTGCTATGTCAACAGCAAGCCAGCTGAATTGAATGAGCTCGATCTCCTTTTTAACATCAACAGCAGATGATGATAATCGCTGTCCCACTTAGCCCCTCCCTCTGCACCATCCTTCACCCTGCAGGCTCTCACTGGATGCGTCACCTCAGCAGATGAAGCAGATCAAGGTTCCCCTCGGGGAAATTCTCACAACCATCCTGCCAGCAGCCATTTGCAAAACAGAATAAACAAGGGGTGGGGAGGAAGCCCTGTCATCCACCATTTTGAACAGCCAAAAAAGAAACAACCACCCCACTAATCCCTCACCACAATGCAGTGCTTTGCTCAAAGGATTGCACAACAATCCGATTTATTTTATTCCTCCTTCAGCCAAGCTGGGCTCAAGGTTGCTCAAACGTGGAGGGGGGGGGGGAGAATGATTTGAGTCATCTGAGGCGCAGAAAAATGCTGCTCCGGGTTACAATGGTTTGTGACTTCTTTTAAGGTCTTCTGACAGGCAGTATCTACTCATTAAGGGCGCCTTTTCCATTACATTTGCTATTGTAATTTCTGGTTTGATGCCATAGGCCCAACAGACAGTTACTAACCCCATCGTCTTACAATGCTCTGTGCTGTTTCAGTTTGGATGAGTGGGTGAATGGTTCCAGGCAGGAAACCCCTGGGCATGTATTTTTGTTTTTTATTACATTTGGCAGTTGCTTTATCTTGCTCAGGACAACCCAAAATGGCATACAACCAAACGGACAAATAATAAACCCCACATAGGTACATTAAAATCAAAACTCATTCCTTGGAGGGTTTTAAGCGGAGGTTGGGCTAGATGACCCTTGGGGATCTCTTCCAACTCTGCAATTCTGATACTAACAGGAAAAATACATTAAAAACATCCCACCCACTTCTAAAAGGCCACAGATAGTTAAAGGCCTGGTTACAGAGGACAGTTTTTACCTGGTGCCTAAATTGCGCCAGGAGAACTTCTCTGGGAGAGCATTCCCGAAATGGGGAGCCACCACAGAAAAAGGTCCATTCTAGTGTTCAAGATCTACCACCTGTAGTGTTTTCCATCATGAACTGAGCCCTCTCCTTAAGCAGGCATTATGCCTAGGGTTCAACACCCGTCTATCCTTACAGTCTGACAAGGAATCGGCCCTGTTACGCAGGAAGCCCAAGCTGCTTATCTAAAGAAAACTGTTTCTATTCAGTGTAACCAAGATTGCAATCCACTGGAGAGGGACCAATCGCCAGTTCTCCATGGATCACCTAACTAAGGCAGGCTCCTGCGGGCCTGGATCTGAGTGAGCATGGATGTCTTGGGTGCTCGAGTAGGAGAATCACTTGAAACATAGGTTGGCTGTGCCTCACCTGTCTGCGGATCCAAATTATGCACTCTTGCTTTGTAAATTCAACACCCACTGTTGAACCAAGAGGATTCAAAGCAAGAAGGGAAACTATTCCAGACTGGACTCAACCCAGTTCCAGCCTCGACTCCCCGCAAAAGCAAAAAGCATTTCCTTTAACTCAACCCCCCTCCATTGTGTTCTGAGGTCATTTCAACAGCACCACAGGGCACACAAGGCTGGTACTGATTTTCTCACACACAGCCTAGATACCCCCCTCATATCAAGTGCGCTGCCAGGGCTGTTCTGAGAAATAGTGGTCTGATTCAAGCCCCGTGCCCAAAAGATAGTTGACAGGAGGGGGGAATTCATTCCTGCACTGCAGGCGGGTGGACTAAATGACCCAAGGGGTCCCCAGCTCTATCCAAACCTAGCTGATCAAGACCTAGAGCATGTCAAGGGACAAACTCAATCTCTGGGAGAAGAGCTGACCCAGGCTGCTCACCCCACCAACATCCCAAGCTGGGGACGATCCAAGTTTATACTACCAAGTGCTACTGTGTACTTAACCCAGCCTGGCCAATGATTAGGGACAAGGAAGACACCATGTTGGCGGCAGGTTAGTCTAAACAGGGCTCCCTGCAACAGGGTTTTAGGCAGGTGGTGTCAGGAACATGAAGGCAACCATTGCCACAGCATTCAGTTACAGTGGTACCTCCGGTTGCGGACGGGATCCGTTCTGGAGCTCCGGTCAGATTCCGAGGGTTTCGCAACCGGTGGTGCCTGTTCTGCACATGCACACGCGGTGAACCCCTGAAAAATACTTCTGGGTTTGCCGCGTGCGTATCCCAAAGGAAACATAACCAGAGGTGCGCGTAAGTAGAGGTACCACTGTATATGCCTCGTACACTATCCTTCAGAGATCCAAATCTCTGGGAAAGGAATATGGCCTGGACCTTTTAAATTATTAAATTTGGATTTGGAGGAAGGGGAAGTGGGTCCACTGCCTGTTCTGGGAAGGTGCAGTTGGCCAAGGCCCCATGTCACCTCCAATGGCACTAAAAAAGGAAGTTCACGACAAGCCACACCCAAGAGGACAACAGCTAGGAAACTCCCCACTCTCCCAGAGGCAGACAGTTACATCTCAATAATGCTCAGTCTGAGGTGCTTCTTCTAACATGATCAATAGTGAAGGAAAGGACATTAAGCCCTACTGCTGGCCTTGTGAATTTGCCCCCACCTGAAATATTGTCTAGAGCCCCCACCCCTTTTCTAAAGGGTGGTCCCATTTCTGAATTCAGTGACATGGGAAATCTAGAGGTGGTTTTTGCTAAACCTGGTGCCCACCCAAAAGATATGGTGGATACTAGGTTGGTGAAATCTGATTTAGATTATATAGTAAAGACACAGTTTTCTTTTTTACACATACTGTACTCTCTTTGTATCGAACGGAGCTCCCCTCTACTTGGGACCCTAGTGTTATACGTATCCATTTGGAAGAACTGTTTAAATGTGGTTATTTTACTGCAGAAGATTTGCCTTTGCTGTATGAATACATAGGCTATTCTGCCAAAAAAAAAAGTCATTGAGGAACTGCACAGGAACTATTTTTCACAAAAGGCTCCCAAGGTTTTGATAGGGAAGAGTGGAAGTTGGTGCCCATTTTTCCTTTATGTTGTCACTCATTTCCCTGAAACTTATACTAAGTAAGGTGTCTAAATATGTCTTGCATCTCAAGGGAGGGATGAAGCCTTTCCCCTAATGATAAAAAGACTTATTTGTTTTTTGTGTGGATCAGGGGGTCTCTCATAACCAATGACCTCGTCTGCAACAAAGGAGAGCAGAACCTCATTCTTTCCTAGGGAGCAGATGCTTCTGGCCTCACTCTGGGGCAGGCAGTGGAGAGAGAAGATGCACATCCTTCCCCACAATGATCAGATATGGGTTTTGCTTCATCTGTCCCTTCATACTGTTTAGAAAGAGACTTCTTAGGGGGGTGAGCACTAAATGAAGGATGAGAGGGAGGAGTTTCACACTATAGAATATAAAAGTGCACCTTGCTTTCCCTCACCCTCATATTGTATATTCCTGTGTATAAGACTACTTTTTAACCCAGGAAAATCTTCTCAAAAGTCGGGGGTCGTCTTATACACCGGGTCGTATTTCTTATACTGTACGGAGAGTATATCCCAAACTCTATATTTTAACTGGAAAAGTTGGGGGTCGTCTTATAGGCTGGAATATACGGTACATACATACATATTTTAAAATAGTACCTCCTCCTTTGTGGTGTTCAGTGCCTGGTGGCCAATTGTCATTTTATGCAAAGGCACGTGTGTGATAAAATTTTATTTTGTCCTGTGTGATCAGAAATAAATTCATATTCCCTGCAAACATATACAGGTAAGAATTTTCCAAGTGTTGGCTGCCCAGTAGGTGTACGAGCAATGTAAAGTGGAAGGACAAACTTGAACTTCCCAAAAGAACAAGGATTGCTCACACTCTTCCCCTTCCACCTTTAAAATTGGCCTTCTTTCCTTCGTATACGCTGGTGTTAAAAGGCTAGCTTGTGTTGGGGTGTGTGTGAAAGAGCAGCAGAAACAATTTGTTTCGTTCCTTAATTAGCAGAAGTGGGTCTTACTCTGTCCTTCCTCCCGATGGACACAGAATTTTGAGTTCTGTAATGGAACAAAGGTGACGCTCACTCTCCTCTCTCCCCCCACCCAATATCTGAGTAGTGGTTGTCAATGAGGTATACTGTAGTAGGCAGTGTAAGGCACTGAAGAGACACACTTCACCACAATTATTATTTTTAAAGAACCTCTTAAACCTAGCACTTTTTTCTCTCCACCCCAACTCTGAACAAAATTTAGCTATGAGGCACCTAGGGGAAACGGCAAGGCCCTATTGAACAGAGAACTTTGAGAGGTGTTAGGGAAAAGATCACCCACACACGATAGCTCATACCAATGACAAACTTAGTTGGTCTCTAAGTGCTACTGGAAGAATTTTTTTATTTTGTTTCGACTACGTCAGACCAACACTGCTACCTACCTGTAACTAGAACTCTTTATCTGTATGCACAGAACCTAACCAGGCAGAAGGTGAAACCTAAATATGTCCCTAAACAAACACAAATGGTGCCTTACACCTAAATTATGTTCAGGGTTAGGTTAGGAGGAAAGGAAAAAAGCGCTACGTTTAAGAGGTTCTTTCTTTTTCAAAAATAAAATTGTGCATGATGGTGAAGTGAGTTCCTTTAATGTTTTTTCATGGGGAGGGGGGGAGAGTGTTATCTAGCCACAACTGTTTTCCCCAACCCAACTAACTTCAGATGTTGCTGGATTTCAACTCCCATCAGCCCCTGATGACTAAATATGGTTAGGGCTTTGGAACCTAGAGGCACCTAGAAAGAGAGCATTACTATGGAGTGAGGTGGAGAGAAAAAAACAAGCTCAATTTTTAACAAGTAGATATAAGAACTGCTGCCTAATGGTCGTTTTTGGGAGGATGGGTTACAGGGTGAATGCCTGAACTTGTTCTTTCAAAAACAGTATGGTTTATCCCCAATTATATTGGGGTACTGCATGAAAACAAACAGGAGAAAAACTAGCCAACCCTTAAAAATATTTTAATCTTGACATCCCCTCCTTTTAAACATATTTTAATCTCTTTCATAAACCTTTAATTCCTTTTGGCATATTATATATCTTTAGCTTGCTCCTAGTTTTAAAACTCTTGCTCCCTAACTAAATCACATAGCTTTTAAAATCTCTTATTCTCTATTCAAAATAGTTTGGTCATTTCTAATTCCCCTCACATTAAAAAAAAACTCTAGCCCCCTCTCTGCGCTTTAAACCTTTATCATCCCCCCATTAAATATATTTTCTCTGTAGTCCCCCCCTCCATCCCTACGCCAGATAAAGCCCCCCTAAAATATTTCTTTTTAAATGGGGTGCTGGGGGCAGAAGAGAAAAAGAGGGGAGGGGAAAAACACGGGTTTTGCTTCCTGTTTTAAGGACTTTTACATTTACAGCCCCCTTTCTTATTTTTTTAAAAAGCTCTATAGCCCCCTCCCTTCTTCAAAGTAGTTTCATCTCTAGTCCCCCTACATGTTTTACTTTATCTCCATCCTCTCCCTACACACTCACACACACACATATACACATACGCACGCACACAAATGTACATACACGTAAGTATTTATATGTATGAGGTGCTATTTGG